>NC_086447.1:836176001-836898257 GCF_028390025.1 Pseudophryne corroboree | reverse complement strand
GGGTCTTATGCAGTGTCTCTGTACAGGGGCTTATACTATAACCCAGGCCTGGGTCTTATGCAGTGTCTCTGTACAGGGGCTTATACTATAACCCAGGCCTGGGGCTTATGCAGTGTCTCTGTACAGGGGCTTATACTATAACCCAGGCCTGGGGCTTATGCAATGTCTCTGCACAGGGGCTTATACTATATCCCATTCCTGGGGCTTACGCAGTGTCTCTGTACAGGGGCTTATACTATACCTAGACCTGGGGCTTATGCAATGTCTCTGTACAGGGGCTTATACTATAACCCAGGCCTGGGTCTTATGCAGTGTCTCTGTACAGGGGCTTATACTATAATCCAGGCCTGGGGCTTATGCAGTGTCTCTGTACAGGGGGCTTATACTATAACCCAGACCTGGGATTATGCAGTGTCTCTGCACAGGGGCTTATACTATAACCCAGACCTGGGGGTTATGCAGTGTCTCTGCACAGGGGCTTATACTATAACCCAGCCTGGGTCTTATGCAGTGTCTCTGTACAGGGGCTTATACTATAACCCAGAACTGGGGGTTATGCAATGTCTCTGTACAGGGGCTTATACTATAACCCAGGCCTGGGTCTTATGCAGTGGTCTCTGTACAGGGGCTTATACTATAACCCAGGCCTGGGGCTTATGCAGTGTCTCTGCACAGGGGCTTATACTATAACCCAGGCCTGGGGCTTATGCAGTGTCTCTGCACAGGGCCTTATACTATATAACCCAGGCCTGGGGCTTATGCAATGTCTCTGCACAGGGGCTTATACTATATCCCATTCCTGGGGCTTACGCAGTGTCTCTGTACAGGGGCTTATACTATAACCTAGACCTGGGCTTACGCAATGTCTCTGTACAGGGGCTTATACTATAACCCAGGCCTGGGCTTATGCAGTGTCTCTGCACAGGGGCTTATACTATAACCCAGGCCTGGGTCTTATGCAGTGTCTTTGTACAGGGCTTATACTATAACCCAGGCCTGGGGCTTATGCAGTGTCTCTGTACAGGGGCTTATACTATAACCCAGGCCTGGGTCTTATGCAGTGTCTCTATACAGGGGCTTATACTATTACCCAGACCTGGGGGTTATGCAATGTCTCTGTACAGGGGCTTATACTATAACCCAGGCCTGGGGCTTATGCAGTGTCTCTGCACAGGGGCTTATACTATAACCCAGGCCTGGGGCTTATGCAGTGTCTCTGTACAGGGGCTTATACTATAACCCAGGCCTGGGGCTTATGCAGTGTCTCTGTACAGGGGCTTATACTATAACCCAGGCCTGGGTCTTATGCAGTGTCTCTGTACAGGGGCTTATACTATAACCCAGACCTGGGGGTTATGCAATGTCTCTGTACAGGGGCTTATACTATAACCCAGGCCTGGGTCTTATGCAGTGTCTCTGTACAGGGGCTTATACTATAACCCAGGCCTGGGGCTTATGCAATGTCTCTGCACAGGGGCTTATACTATATCCCATTCCTGGGGCTTACGCAGTGTCTCTGTACAGGGGCTTATACTATAGCCTAGACCTGGGGCTTATGCAATGTCTCTGTACAGGGGCTTATACTATAACCCAGGCCTGGGGCTTATGCAGTGACTCTGCACAGGGGCTTATACTATAACCCAGGCCTGGGTCTTATGCAGTGTCTCTGTACAGGGGCTTATACTATAACCCAGGCCTGGGTCTTATGCAGTGTCTCTGTACAGGGGCTTATACTATAACCCAGGCCTGGGGCTTATGCAGTGTCTCTGTACAGGGGCTTATACTATAACCCAGGCCTGGGGCTTATGCAATGTCTCTGCACAGGGGCTTATACTATATCCCATTCCTGGGGCTTACGCAGTGTCTCTGTACAGGGGCTTATACTATAACCTAGACCTGGGGCTTATGCAATGTCTCTGTACAGGGGCTTATACTATAACCCAGGCCTGGGTCTTATGCAGTGTCTCTGTACAGGGGCTTATACTATAATCCAGGCCTGGGGCTTATGCAGTGTCTCTGTACAGGGGGCTTATACTATAACCCAGACCTGGGGATTATGCAGTGTCTCTGCACAGGGGCTTATACTATAACCCAGACCTGGGGGTTATGCAGTGTCTCTGCACAGGGGCTTATACTATAACCCAGGCCTGGGTCTTATGCAGTGTCTCTGTACAGGGGCTTATACTATAACCCAGACCTGGGGGTTATGCAATGTCTCTGTACAGGGGCTTATACTATAACCCAGGCCTGGGTCTTATGCAGTGTCTCTGTACAGGGGCTTATACTATAACCCAGGCCTGGGGCTTATGCAGTGTCTCTGCACAGGGGCTTATACTATAACCCAGGCCTGGGGCTTATGCAGTGTCTCTGCACAGGGCCTTATACTATAACCCAGGCCTGGGGCTTATGCAATGTCTCTGCACAGGGGCTTATACTATATCCCATTCCTGGGGCTTATGCAGTGTCTCTGTACAGGGGCTTATACTATAACCTAGACCTGGGGCTTACGCAATGTCTCTGTACAGGGGCTTATACTATAACCCAGGCCTGGGGCTTATGCAGTGTCTCTGCACAGGGGCTTATACTATAACCCAGGCCTGGGTCTTATGCAGTGTCTTTGTACAGGGGCTTATACTATAACCCAGGCCTGGGGCTCATGCAGTGTCTCTGTACAGGGGCTTATACTATAACCCAGGCCTGGGTCTTATGCAGTGTCTCTATACAGGGGCTTATACTATTACCCAGACCTGGGGGTTATGCAATGTCTCTGTACAGGGGCTTTTACTATAACCCAGGCCTGGGGCTTATGCAGTGTCTCTGCACAGGGGCTTATACTATAACCCAGGCCTGGGGCTTATGCAGTGTCTCTGCACAGGGCCTTATACTATAACCCAGGCCTGGGGCTTATGCAATGTCTCTGCACAGGGGCTTATACTATATCCCATTCCTGGGGCTTATGCAGTGTCTCTGTACAGGGGCTTATACTATAACCCAGGCCTGGGGCTTACGCAGTGTCTCTGCACAGGGGTTTATACTATAACCCAGACCTGGGGGTTATGCAATGTCTCTGCACAGGGGCTTATACTATAACCCAGGCCTGGGGCTTATGCAATGTCTCTGCACAGGGGCTTTTACTATATCCCAGGCCTGGGGCTTATGCAGTGTCTCTGTATAGGGGCTTATACTATAACCCAGACCTGGGGGTTATGCAATGTCTCTGCACAGGGGCTTATACTATAACCCAGGCCTGGGGCTTATGCAATGTCACTGCACAGGGGCTTATACTATAACCCAGACCTGGGGGTTATGCAGTGTCTCTGCACAGGGGCTTATACTATAACCCAGACCTGGGGGTTATGAAGTGTCTGTGCACAGGGGCTTATACTATAACCCAGGCCTGGGGCTTATGCAGTGTCTCTGCACAGGGGCTTATACTATAACCCAGGCCTGGGTCTTATGCAGTGTCTCTGTACAGGGGCTTATACTATAACCCAGGCCTGGGGCTTATGCAATGTCTCTGCACAGGGGCTTATACTATGTCCCATTCCTGGGGCTTATGCAGTGTCTCTGTACAGGGGTTTATACTATAACCCAGACCTGGGGGTTATGCAATGTCTCTGCACAGGGGTTTATACTATAACCCAGGCCTGGGGCTTATGCAATGTCTCTGCACAGGGGCTTTTACTATATCCCAGGCCTGGGGCTTATGCAGTGTCTCTGTATAGGGGCTTATACTATAACCCAGACCTGGGGGTTATGCAATGTCTCTGCACAGGGGCTTATACTATAACCCAGGCCTGGGGCTTATGCAATGTCACTGCACAGGGGCTTATACTATAACCCAGGCCTGGGGCCAGTGTCGGAATGGGGCATGTAGGGCCCACCGGAGGAATGCAGTGATAGGGGCCCATATTAGGGGTGTGGCTAGTCTGCAGAGGGGGTGTGGCATCCCACCTCATTGGATTGACTAACCATTAGAGAGTGCAACGTCTGAGCCCCTTCATAAATATATACAGTAAATTCATCTGCTGCATGCATTATACTGTGCCAGATTAATAACAGATTAACATGCAAGCACTGTAGAAAACACTCCATAGTCACCATAAGGTAACATATGTATAATGTATAATTGAAGTACATAGTCTGGAACCTGATCCTTAGAGCAGGAGGTGGGCCCCAAGGCAGTGGGGCCCACCGGTGGATTCCCCTGTATCCCTGTGGGCCAGTCCAAGCCTGCCTGGGGCTTATGCAATGTCTCTGCACAGGGGCTTATACTATATCCCATTCCTGGGGCTTACAGGGGTTTATACTATAACCCAGGGCTGGGGCTTATGCAATGTCTCTGTAAAGGGCCTTATACTATAATCCAGGCCTGGGGCTTATGCAGTGTCTCTGTACAGGGCCTTATACTATAACCCAGGCCTGGGTCTTATGCAATGTCTCTGCACAGGGGCTTATACTATATCCCATTCCTGGGGCTTATGCAGTGTCTCTGTACAGGGGCTTATACTATAACCCAGGCCTGGGGCTTACGCAGTGTCTCTGCACAGGGGTTTATACTATAACCCAGACCTGGGGGTTATGCAATGTCTCTGCACAGCGGCTTATACTATAACCCAGGCCTGGGGCTTATGCAATGTCTCTGCACAGGGGCTTTTACTATATCCCAGGCCTGGGTCTTATACAGTGTCTCTGTACAGGGGCTTATACTATAACCCAGGCCTGGGGCTTACGCAGTGTCTCTGCACAGGGGTTTATACTATAACCCAGACCTGGGGGTTATGCAATGTCTCTGCACAGGGGCTTATACTATAACCCAGGCCTGGGGCTTATGCAGTGTCTCTGCACAGGGGCTTATACTATAACCCAGGCCTGGGTCTTATGCATTGTCTCTGTACAGGGGCTTATACTATAACCCAGGCCTGGGGCTTACGCAGTGTCTCTGCACAGGGGTTTATACTATAACCCAGACCTGGGGGTTATGCAATGTCTCTGCACAGGGGCTTATACTATAACCCAGGCCTGGGGCTTATGCAATGGCTCTGCACAGGGGCTTTTACTATATCCCAGGCCTGGGGCTTATGCAGTGTCTCTGCACAGGGGCTTATACTATAACCCAGGCCTGGGGCTTATGCAATGTCACTGCACAGGGGCTTATACTATAACCCAGACCTGGGGTTATGCAGTATCTCTGCACAGGGGCTTATACTATAACCCAGACCTGGGGGTTATGAAGTGTCTCTGCACAGGGGCTTATACTATAACCCAGGCCTGGGGCTTATGCAGTGTCTCTGCACAGGGGCTTATACTATAACCCAGGCCTGGGTCTTATGCAGTGTCTCTGTACAGGGGCTTATACTATAACCCAGGCCTGGGGCTTATGCAATGTCTCTGCACAGGGGCTTATACTATATCCCATTCCTGGGGCTTACGCAGTGTCTCTGTACAGGGGTTTATACTATAACCCAGACCTGGGGGTTATGCAATGTCTCTGCACAGGGGCTTATACTATAACACAGGCCTGGGGCTTATGCAATGTCTCTGCACAGGGGCTTTTACTATATCCCAGGCCTGGGGCTTATGCAGTGTCTCTGTATAAGGGCTTATACTATAACCCAGACCTGGGGGTTATGCAATGTCTCTGCACAGGGGCTTATACTATAACCCAGGCTTGGGGCTTATGCAATGTCACTGCACAGGGGTTTATACTATAACCCAGGCCTGGGGCCAGTGTCGGAATGGGGCATGTAGGGCCCACCGGAGGAATGCAGTGATAGGGGCCCATATTAGGGGTGTGGCTAGTCTGCAGAGGGGGTGTGGCATTCCACCTCATTGGATTGACTAACCATTAGAGAGTGCAACGTCTGAGCCCCTTCATAAATATATACAGTAAATTCATCTGCTGCATGCATTATACTGTGCCAGATTAATAACAGATTAACATGCAAGCACTGTAGAAAACACTCCATAGTCACCATAAGGTAACATATGTATAATGTATAATTGAAGTACATAGTCTGGAACCTGATCCTTAGAGCAGGAGGTGGGCCCCAAGGCAGTGGGGCCCACCGGTGGATTCCCCTGTATCCCTGTGGGCCAGTCCAAGCCTGCCTGGGGCTTATGCAATGTCTCTGCACAGGGGCTTATACTATATCCCATTCCTGGGGCTTACAGGGGTTTATACTATAACCCAGGGCTGGGGCTTATGCAATGTCTCTGTAAAGGGCCTTATACTATAATCCAGGCCTGGGCCTTATGCAGTGTCTCTGTACAGGGGCTTATACCATAACCCAGGCCTGGGGCTTATGCAATGTCTCTGTACAGGGGCTTATACTATATCCCATTCCTGGGGTTTACGCAGTGTCGCTGTACAGGGGCTTATACTATAACACAGGCCTGGGGCTTATGCAGTGTCTCTGTACAGGGGCTTGTACTATAACCCAGACCTGGGGGTTATGCAATGTCTCTGCACAGGGGCTTATACTATAACCCAGGCCTGGGGCTTATGCAATGTCACTGCACAGGGGCTTATACTATAACCCAGGTCTGGGGCCAGTGTCGGAATGGGGCATGTAGGGCCCACCGGAGGAATGCAGTGATAGGGGCCCATATTAGGGGTGTGGCTAGTCTGCAGAGGGGGTGTGGCATTCCACCTCATTGGATTGACTAACCAGTAGAGAGTGCAACGTCTGACCCCCATCATAAATATATACAGTAAATTAATCTGCTGCATGCATGATAATGTGCCAGATTAATAACAGATTAACATGCAAGCACTGTAGAAAACACTCCATAGTCACCATAAGGTAACATATGTATAATGTATAATTGAAGTACATAGTCTGGAACCTGATCCTTAGAGCAGGAGGTGGGCCCCAAGGCAGTGGGGCCCACCGGTGGATTCCCCTGTATCCCTGTGGGCCAGTCCAAGCCTGCCTGGGGCTTATGCAATGTCTCTGCACAGGGGTTTATACTATATCTCATTCCTGGGGCTTACACAGTATCTCTGTACAGGGGCTTATACTATAACCCAGGCCTGGGGCTTATGCAGTGTCTCTGTACAGGGGCTTATACTATAGCCCATTCCTGGGGCTTGCGCAGTGTCTCTGTACAGGGGCTTATACTATAGCCCATTCCTGGGGCTTACGCAGTGTATCTGTACAGGGGCTTATACTATAACCCAGGCCTGGGGCTTATGCAATGTCTCTGCACAGGGGCTTATACTATAGCCCATTCCTGGGGCTTACGCAGTGTCTCTGTACAGGGGCTTATACTATAACCCAGGCCTGGGGCTTATGCAGTATCTCTACAGGGCCTTATACTATAACCCAGGCCTGGGGCTTATGCAGTGTCTCTGTACAGGGGCTTATACTATAACCCAGGCCTGGGGCTTATGCAGTGTCACTGCACAGGGGCTTATACTATAACCCAGGCATGGGGCTTATGCAGTGTCACTGCACAGGGGCTTATACTATAACCCAGGCCTGGGGCTTATGCAATGTCTCTGTACAGGGGCTTATACTATAACCCAGGCCTGGGGCTTATGCAGTGTCACTGCACAGGGGCTTATACTATAACCCAGGCATGGGGCTTATGCAGTGTCACTGCACAGGGGCTTATACTATAACCCAGGCCTGGGGCTTACGCAGTGTCTCTGCACAGGGGTTTATACTATAACCAAAACCTGGGGGTTATGCAATGTCTCTGCACAGCGGCTTATACTATAACCCAGGCCTGGGGCTTATGCAATGTCTCTGCACAGGGGCTTTTACTATATCCCAGGCCTGGGTCTTATACAGTGTCTCTGTACCGGGGCCTATACTATAACCCAGGCCTGGGGCTTACGCAGTGTCTCTGCACAGGGGTTTATACTATAACCCAGACCTGGGGGTTATGCAATGTCTCTGCACAGGGGCTTATACTATAACCCAGGCCTGGGGCTTATGCAGTGTCTCTGCACAGGGGCTTATACTATAACCCAGGCCTGGGTCTTATGCAGTGTCTCTGTACAGGGGCTTATACTATAACCCAGGCCTGGGGCTTACGCAGTGTCTCTGCACAGGGGTTTATACTATAACCCAGACCTGGGGGTTATGCAATGTCTCTGCACAGGGGCTTATACTATAACCCAGGCCTGGGGCTTATGCAATGGCTCTGCACAGGGGCTTTTACTATATCCCAGGCCTGGGGCTTATGCAGTGTCTCTGCACAGGGGCTTATACTATAACCCAGGCCTGGGGCTTATGCAATGTCACTGCACAGGGGCTTATACTATAACCCAGACCTGGGGGTTATGCAGTGTCTCTGCACAGGGGCTTATACTATAACCCAGACCTGGGGGTTATGAAGTGTCTCTGCACAGGGGCTTATACTATAACCCAGGCCTGGGGCTTATGCAGTGTCTCTGCACAGGGGCTTATACTATAACCCAGGCCTGGGTCTTATGCAGTGTCTCTGTACAGGGGCTTATACTATAACCCAGGCCTGGGGCTTATGCAATGTCTCTGCACAGGGGCTTATACTATATCCCATTCCTGGGGCTTACGCAGTGTCTCTGTACAGGGGTTTATACTATAACCCAGACCTGGGGGTTATGCAATGTCTCTGCACAGGGGCTTATACTATAACACAGGCCTGGGGCTTATGCAATGTCTCTGCACAGGGGCTTTTACTATATCCCAGGCCTGGGGCTTATGCAGTGTCTCTGTATAAGGGCTTATACTATAACCCAGACCTGGGGGTTATGCAATGTCTCTGCACAGGGGCTTATACTATAACCCAGGCCTGGGGCTTATGCAATGTCACTGCACAGGGGTTTATACTATAACCCAGGCCTGTGGCCAGTGTCGGAATGGGGCATGTAGGGCCCACCGGAGGAATGCAGTGATAGGGGCCCATATTAGGGGTGTGGCTAGTCTGCAGAGGGGGTGTGGCATTCCACCTCATTGGATTGACTAACCATTAGAGAGTGCAACGTCTGAGCCCCTTCATAAATATATACAGTAAATTCATCTGCTGCATGCATTATACTGTGCCAGATTAATAACAGATTAACATGCAAGCACTGTAGAAAACACTCCATAGTCACCATAAGGTAACATATGTATAATGTATAATTGAAGTACATAGTCTGGAACCTGATCCTTAGAGCAGGAGGTGGGCCCCAAGGCAGTGGGGCCCACCGGTGGATTCCCCTGTATCCCTGTGGGCCAGTCCAAGCCTGCCTGGGGCTTATGCAATGTCTCTGCACAGGGGCTTATACTATATCCCATTCCTGGGGCTTACAGGGGTTTATACTATAACCCAGGGCTGGGGCTTATGCAATGTCTCTGTAAAGGGCCTTATACTATAATCCAGGCCTGGGCCTTATGCAGTGTCTCTGTACAGGGGCTTATACCATAACCCAGGCCTGGGGCTTATGCAATGTCTCTGTACAGGGGCTTATACTATATCCCATTCCTGGGGTTTACGCAGTGTCGCTCTACAGGGGCTTATACTATAACACAGGCCTGGGGCTTATGCAGTGTCTCTGTACAGGGGCTTGTACTATAACCCAGACCTGGGGGTTATGCAATGTCTCTGCACAGGGGCTTATACTATAACCCAGGCCTGGGGCTTATGCAATGTCACTGCACAGGGGCTTATACTATAACCCAGGCCTGGGGCCAGTGTCGGAATGGGGCATGTAGGGCCCACCGGAGGAATGCAGTGATAGGGGCCCATATTAGGGGTGTGGCTAGTCTGCAGAGGGTGTGTGGCATTCCACCTCATTGGATTGACTAACCAGTAGAGAGTGCAACGTCTGACCCCCATCATAAATATATACAGTAAATTCATCTGCTGCATGCATGATAATGTGCCAGATTAATAACAGATTAACATGCAAGCACTGTAGAAAACACTCCATAGTCACCATAAGGTAACATATGTATAATGTATAATTGAAGTACATAGTCTGGAACCTGATCCTTAGAGCAGGAGGTGGGCCCCAAGGCAGTGGGGCCCACCGGTGGATTCCCCTGTATCCCTGTGGGCCAGTCCAAGCCTGCCTGGGGCTTATGCAATGTCTCTGCACAGGGGTTTATACTATATCTCATTCCTGGGGCTTACACAGTATCTCTGTACAGGGGCTTATACTATAACCCAGGCCTGGGGCTTATGCAGTGTCTCTGTACAGGGGCTTATACTATAGCCCATTCCTGGGGCTTGCGCAGTGTCTTTGTACAGGGGCTTATACTATAGCCCATTCCTGGGGCTTACGCAGTGTATCTGTACAGGGGCTTATACTATAACCCAGGCCTGGGGCTTATGCAATGTCTCTGCACAGGGGCTTATACTATAGCCCATTCCTGGGGCTTACGCAGTGTCTCTGTACAGGGGCTTATACTATAACCCAGGCCTGGGGCTTATGCAGTATCTCTACAGGGCCTTATACTATAACCCAGGCCTGGGGCTTATGCAGTGTCTCTGTACAGGGGCTTATACTATAACCCAGGCCTGGGGCTTATGCAGTGTCACTGCACAGGGGCTTATACTATAACCCAGGCATGGGGCTTATGCAGTGTCACTGCACAGGGGCTTATACTATAACCCAGGCCTGGGGCTTATGCAATGTCTCTGTACAGGGGCTTATACTATAACCAAGGCCTGGGGCTTATGCAGTGTCACTGCACAGGGGCTTATACTATAACCCAGGCATGGGGCTTATGCAGTGTCACTGCACAGGGGCTTATACTATAACCCAGGCCTGGGACTTATGCTATGTCTCTGTACAGGGGCTTATACTATATCCCATTCCTGGGGCTTGCGCAGTGTCTCTGTACAGGGCCTTATACTATAATCCAGGCCTGGGGCTTATGCAATGTCTCTGTACAGGGGCTTATACTATAACCCAGGCCTGGGGCTTATGCAATGTCTCTATACAGGGCCTTATACTATAACCCAGGCCTGGGGCTTATTCAGTGTCTCTGTACAGGGGCTTATACTATAACCCAGGCCTGGGGCTTATGCAATGTCTCTATACAGGGCTTTATACTATAACCCAGGCCTGGGGCTTATGCAATGTCTCTGTACAGGGGCTTATACTATAACCCAGGCCTGGGGCTTATGCAGTGTCTCTGTACAGGGGCTTATACTATGGTCCAGCCTTGGGTATGGCTGACGGCCGTGCTGGATACTGCTCAGCCAGCATTAGTATGGTGTTTGAACACTAGTCAAATATTTATCGTCAGTAAATAAATGACGGAAGCAGTCAGACTAGTATGTTAAGTTTCATTTATTTGTTGGGGATTTTTTTTTTGTTTGATTTACAGCAACGGGTAATAATTATATCATTATCCAATCTATATTTAGAAAAACAGTATAAATAATAACAATACATGACTGTGTGTGTGGAATAAGTCTGATTATGATATTCCTTGTTTGTGGATTTCTACTAATAAAGGTTTGTATTCTATCTATCTGTCTATCTATCTATCTATCTATCTATCTATCTATCTATCTATCTATCTATCTATCATGTGTTATGAGTAGAAGTGGGCTTTTTCAATACATCAATATTTCCCTGTCCCTGCAGCCATTGAGTATCCGGACTATAGGTCGACAGTAAAAAGGTCGACAGTCAATAGGTCAGCCAATAATGGTCAACATGCATTAGTTTGACATGGTCATTAGGTCGACATGTAAAAGGTTGACAGTGCATAAGATCAGCAGGTACAAAAGGTTGTCAGGTTAAAATGGTCGACTTGACAATGGTCGACACACATATGGTCGACACAAATTTTTAAGAGTTTTTTGCATTTTTCTGACCTTTTTCATACTTTACCATTCACGTGGACTACAAATGAGAAGCGAGCCATGCAAGGGGGCACAGTACACTAATTGGGGTTCCCCGTGGTCTGACAGCAAAAATGACATTTAAAAAAAAATAATAGAAATGCGGTGTCGACCATTTTCCATGTTGACCTTTTCATGTGTTGAACTTTTGCACCTGTTGACATTTTCCATTGTTTACCTTTTCCATGCGTCCCCTTTAGGTACATGTTTCAGCAGATATTGCTACATATTTATGTTTATATTTTGCAATTTAATACTACTAAAACTCTATAGCTATAGTGATGATGTGACACTTGTGTGCACAGGTTCTGTGGTGGTTCTGTCTGGTGATTTAGAGAAACTAGAAGCTTAATTTCTCCCATAGAACTCCATTATATTTTATAGAGTGAACACTCTTCTGAGCGCCTTAGGCAACCTAGAAAGGGACGTAAGGAGAAGACTTGTCAGAAAGTCACTTAAATTATTTCTAGGCTAAAATGCATTACATAGAACTTCAGAGCATGCATGAATTACTTCATTAATGTCATTTGCAGGAGGTCACTGAGACAAATCAACCAAAACAAGTGAAAGTAAAGCTGGGTACACGCTGGAGCAACGAGTATACGTTCCAACATCGGAATGAATGCCCTTGAGCCCAGATTCTTTGTACACACTGGAAAGAGTTATATGAAGGACGGAATAATCATGTTCTGTCATTCATAACCATAAAAAAGGGTTCAGCACATCAAACCGATTCATGCGAAAGCGGGAGCGCGCGATCACCCATACACACTGAGTGATGTAGGCGATTTGTTCAGACCATGCCCCTTAAACGAAGCGTTGACGGCCACAAAACGCAGCGTCGTCGCCCCGTTCTCGCCCCCCCCCCCTCCAGGTTTTGTTTAGGACCTTGCACACGCGTGCATCGGCATGCGCGCATGAGCTGAAGTGCCGAAATCGGCAAATAGCGATTTCAGCATTTTTGCGTCTGATCATGAATTGAGCCCTAGGTGCATACCTCCCTGTGTGCTTCTTTTTCTCTGTGTTCATACTGTACGGTTCCTTCCACCTTCATGCTCTGTACATTGCAGCACAACACCTGTGTTTTCCCAATATCTGGCCGGAAGCTAGGCAAGGGAACAGATGATCTTTTGTTCAGTACTTTAATGTGAGACACAGCTCTGATTGTAAGCTTTTAGGGGACAGGTTTTCTTTCTTCCATGTAAGGTATGTTTATGTCAAATTAGACTTTGGACTTTTTTTTAATCTTTACTGTGTTTACACATTTACAATTCTGGATTAGGGATAGGCACTCTGCTATATGTCACAGGCGCAGTAATTCATGAAGCAAAATGTGATCACTGACACTGTAATCTGACTCTAAAGAGCACATATTGCGTCATAGACATTTATAGAAATAAACACAGAATCATTTTATTTGTTATTACATTTTAAATTGCAAGATCTGTGGGAGACTTTGGGCCTGTTATACGGTTAGGAGTAAATCCGCCTAGAAAGCAAAACTTCTGCATATTGCAATATAGTGGAGGGAGATTTAAAATGTAGAGTAGAGAAGGGGCATGTCCTGGCTTGACTAAAGCACAGTATAAAATAAACTTGATTATGGCTACATGCAAAGTCAGACTATATTTTCTTTATATCCCTTGCAACATAGTTTTATCTAGGTAATTTTGTCCAGTATATGTCATAATGTGAATTGGGAGCACTGTGCGGCCTAATGTGTA
This sequence comes from Pseudophryne corroboree, assembly GCF_028390025.1. Taxonomy (NCBI): domain Eukaryota; kingdom Metazoa; phylum Chordata; class Amphibia; order Anura; family Myobatrachidae; genus Pseudophryne; species Pseudophryne corroboree. Next base: position 836,884,698 of record NC_086447.1, on the reverse strand, counting down.
CTGGCAGCTCTGAAATGTGACATAGGGTGAACTTAAGCGCACTACTGTGGGGCATAACATTAAATAAGGCTCTACTATGGTTCAGAAAATGGACTAGGGCACTATTATAGGGCATAAAATTAATAACTGCTGCAGAGAAGTGTCTCTCTAGAAGCTTTGGGACTTCAGAATGTTGCTATGGGGCTCGCAAAGTTCTGGCTATGCCCCTGATCTTTGGTTATGCTAACCACCGTTTCGGCTGCAACTTGTCAGTACTGTAGGTTAGTAAGAAGTACAGGAGTGGAGTGTCTCACTGGTGAGACAGATAGGTTGATTTTATCTCTTGTATATTCAATTTGCCGTCTGCTAGACTCCTTGAAAAGTCTGTTACAAGCATATGTATGTGTCACAACTGTTATGAGAGTAAATGTGGAGTCAAGTTACCTTATTGATTCTATTTTTCTATAAATGCATTTAAAATGACGGATGAGCTGTGTCCGGTGCTGTGTGGGTGTGGCCAGTGCTGTGTGGGTGTGGCAAGTGCCATGTGGGTGTGACCACCCCCTACACCATCAGCCCCAGTGTCTCCCTTAATACACAGAAGTAAAAATACAATTTTTTGACATATTATTTATGGTAACTGTGTGGCTAGCTGGGTGACAGGTCACCCTCGTACAGTTATGATGATGGACCTGTTTTTATGTGGAGACCTGGTGCTGTAGTCCCATACGCCTCATTGTTAATCTGGCCCTGTATTCACACGGGATCCGGTCTTTAGGTCGACAGCACTTAGGTCAACCACTATTGGTCAACATGCATTAGGTCGACATGGTCCATAGGTCAACATGGTCACTAAGTCGACATGGCAAAGGTCGGCACATGAAAAGGTCGACATGAGTTTTTTTTTAAAAATACTTTTTTTAACTTTTTCATACTCTACAATCCACGTGGACTACGATTGGGAATAGTTACCTTGCCCGAAGCTCGCTCGCCATGCAAAGGGACACGGTGCACTAATTGGGGTTCCCGGTCACTTTACGAAGAAAACAACACCAAAAATGTTTTTAACACTCACGTCGACCTTTTTCCAAGTCGACATATTCCATGTCGACCGGATGATCGTGTCGACCTATTTCAGGTGTTGACCTAGTCACTGTTGACCAATAGTGGTCGACCTAGTTACTTTCGACCCAATGATCCACACCCGTTCACACAACTAGTATTTTCAGCTGATCTTATATTCTGCTCCCGCTGTAGAGGTGGGTGTCGGACTGGGGCATGTAGGACCCACCGGGGGAATGCCGTGGTAGGGGCCTATGTTAGGGGGGGTGACCAGTCTGCAGAGGGGGTGTGGCCTGCCACCTCATTGGTTTGACTAACGCTTAGAGAGTGCAACATCTGGGCCCCTACATAAATATATACAGTAAATTAATCTGCTGCATGCATGATAATGTACCAGATTAATAACAGATTAATAACAGCAATGCACTGTAGAAAATACACTACAGTCCAGTATAAGGTAACACATGTATAATGTATAATTCAGGTGCACAGTCTGGAACCTGATCCTTAGAGCAGGAGGTGGGCCCCCAGGCAGTGGGGCCCACCGGTGGTTACCCCTGTGGGCCAGTCCAAGCCTGGGGTGACTTCAGTATAGTAGGAGGGCGAGGACAGAAGTCAGCCTCCCCCCTTGGGATGTGCCAGATTTAGGTTACACCATTTAGGACACATGTCTTTGACGTTGGCTGCATCTTTCCCCCAGACGGATCTATACTCTATATTTAATATTGCAGGTATGATTAGGTGTAACCGTCATAGTAATGTGAGTGTGCATTGATATTTTTGTGTGCAAGCAAAAGTTGCGTTTGTACATTTAACTCTAAATAAGGCCTGTATGGCAGGAGGCGCTGTGCAGTATAGATACATGACTGATCCCGGTGCTGTAACTGTCATGTGTACATCCGCTGCAGCATTATTCACGCCTGTCTGTAGACATCCAGATCATTTATATAAGTGATAAATAATGATGTGTTTGCTGTGTTAATACATCTCGCTATATAAAGTAATGCGTTCCTTTATATTATCAGCTCATTAGCACTTACACTCTTAGTTGACAACGTTTGAAAATAATTTCCGTGGATTCCGTCCGGCTGTGCGTCACTGCCTGTCAGACGTGATGCGGTCCCCGGGCCTCGGATTCACTACAACCCACATTGTGTCATGTTTACTAAATTCATTTAAAATGTACATTTCAAATATGCTTCTAATGAATATATTTTCATTTATAAAGCCAAGAGCACAGGAATAGTTGTTAAGAATGTAACACAAAATATTGCAAATTGTACTGTGCTGTTTGTCAGTACAAAGATAGGACAGGAACGTGCATGGACAAATACATGAAACCTGGGACTGGTCCTGTAAATTAGGTACAGTTGGCAAGCATGCTTACACTAAGGGGGTCATTCCGAGTTGATCGCTCACTAGCTACTTTTAGCAGCCGTGCAAACGCATAGTTGCCGCCCACGGGGAAGTGTATTTTCGTGTTGCAAGTGTGCGAACGCCTTTGCAGCGGAGCTCTGCAAAAACATTTTGTGCAGTTTCAGAGTAGGGCTGGACTTACTCAGCCCTTGCGATCACTTCAGTCTTTTTGTTCCCAGAATTGACGTCAGACACCCGCCCTGCAAACCCCTGGACACACATGCGTTTTCCCTACCACTCCCAGAAAACGGTCAGTTGACACCCACAAACGCCCTCTTCCTGTCAATCTCCTTGTGATCGGCCGTGCGTATGGATTCTTCGTTAAATCCATCGCTCAGCAACGAGCAACTTTGTACCTGTACGATGCGCCTGCGCATGGCGGTGCATACGCGTGTGCAGTTTTGCAATTTTTTACCTGATCACTGCGCTGCGAAAATCGTCAGCTAGCGATCAACTCAGAATTACCCCCTAAATCTGCTTTCAGACATAAAGGAGAATCTGGGGGTTTTGCCGAGGCTCGGCCAAACTACCTGGGAGTCGCTTATGTCTGAAAGGCACCAACCCGGGATTATAGTCCCGTGTCGGCACCCCTGCTAATGAAAAGGGTTTTTCCCGTGACTTTCGTCCCATGTAGACAACCTGGGTTAAGTTTGAGTCTTGCGACCTAGGATCTTTCTTCCAGATCTTACATAGAAGCCTCTGATACCCCTTTTCCACTGACATCAATCCAGTGTTTCTGCATGTGAATGTTCAAAACCAAGAATTTTGGTCAATGAAAACACTGGTCACGTCTAAAAGTGGCATGATTTGCCGTTCAGGGCTGCCTAGAGCGGGCGGGGCTGCTACTGGTGCTTTCCCCCTCAGGCTCTGTCCTCAATCAGATGTAGCCCCCCTGCTTTCCCCCTCAGGCTCTGTCCTCAATCAGATGTAGCCCCACTGCCGTTGCTGCTCTTCAGCTGTCAGATACCGCATTCCCCCGATCTACAATTTCATTAGGCAGCTTTCTGTAGCTCACTCTCCCCAGTGGCCGATGACAGAGGTGGGGATTCAGGAGCTGATGTACAGGCTCCGCACCGGCTATAATTTTAGACTCTGTTGACAGGGTGTTCAGGATGTTTTTAATTCTAGGGTTCCAAGTAGTGTCCCAGATCTTTCCCGCTCCAGGCACGCGGCTTGCTCTCTTACAGTTAACCCACGGTGTGTGGGCTTCCAAATAGGCAAATAGCCACCTTGAAGTCTGTGTAGTGACATATCAGCAGGGGCTAACTGCTCAGGTGTAATGTGGAATGGGCGCAGCCAGCAAAACCCCGGGATTTTGCTGAGGGGAAAATCACAGTTCTGAGCAGGGAAATTCCCAGGTCATCGGTGGGATGTAATGGCGTCCGAGATCGCCAGAGGTGCAGGATGCTGGCCAATCTGGGATGTTTTTTTAAAGGGCCAATCACTTACAAGGCAAAACCACGCCTTGTAAATGATTGCCCTTTTAAGAAAATGTCCGAGATCGGTCAACATCCTGCACCTCCAGCGTTCTCGGACCCCATTACATACCGCCCCTTTTGTCTGAAAGTGGTATAATTGAAATATGTGTGATGTTTAGATATTATAGAATAGGATATTGTCATGATATTTGAAATGTGGTCTAACAGGATAATAGCACACACTACACTAATTACAGAGTATACAGTATTTAATGGTATAGTGGTTTATGACACTTTTTTATGACACCTATTAAGAAATAATAATTCAGTACTATGTTGCGCTTGAGATCTACCGTTAGTACTGAAGACGCCATTTGGCCATTGGTTCTCTAGTTGGCTTTGTCTACAGGGATTAATGCCGCCCAACACATGCAGAGTTGGTAAGAAACGGTTCTGTTTGACCTACTGTTGATGAACCCCCATTGGGGCTTGTGTGAGCTGCCATCTTGGATATTATGGTATGGCTTTAAAAGTGTAATCAGATTTTTTTTAAAGAGCTGATCTTCTAGTGACTGAGCCAAACAATCACATTGCAGTTTGTGTTATTGTCATAATCAGCATAGACTTATAAAGAGGTATTACCTGTACAGCGCACTATCCCCTGCGATTAGTTAAGGGAGCTATTAAGAGGGCTCAACCAATGTTCTTGGAAAGGTCTTATTCCTTACAAGATATCTATTAGAAGCCATTAGGAATCAATTCATTGTTATACTGTATGTTTGCCATCAATGGAACCTATTGTTTCCAACGTGTACTGTATTAGTGCCGTGTTTTAGTATTTGGAGTGGTTCTTGCTCCATTCAGTGCGGTTTCACTGGCATTTTAACTCGCTCTTTTGAGGCCAGGGGGAATCAGGCCTTCGGAGTTGTCCGCGCTTTTTTTTTAATGCTTTGACACCTACCAGAATTCACGGTATATGTTCTAGATCAGGCCTGGCCAACCTGTGGCTCTCCAGATGTAGTGAAACTACACATCCCAGCATTCCCTGCCACAGTTTTAGCATTCCCTAATAGCAAAACTGTGGCAAGGCATGATGGGACTTGTAGTTTCACAACAGCTGGAGAGCCACAGGTTGGCCAGGCCTGTTCTAGATCCTGGCAGCTGAAATCACAACGCCGAAATCCCGACACCCGTCAGAACACTGACGCTGGAATCCTGACAGCAAGAATCCCGATGGTAAGTATAGCCGGGAGGGTTAGGGATTGTGTGTGTGTGTGGGGGGGAGGGGGGGAACCACCGGGGGAGGTTAGGTTTCGGCACTACGGGGGGACAGTTAGGGTTAGGCTGCGGAAAGGGGGGACTAAGGTTAAGGCACTTAGGAGGGGGTTAAGGTTAGACTGCGGTAAAGGAGGGTCAAGGGGGAGGGGGGTTTGCATACTTACCTTGCCCCAATCGGGATCTTGACCATCGGGATGCCCGCATCAGTATTGTGACTGCCGGCATCCCGTCTGCCGGGTGCGCATACTGATCCTGATTCGCCATGCCCCAGCGTCCTCGCCCCCATTACTTTTCCCCATTACACCGGGCTATATTATTGTGAAAAACTATCATTCCTTAGATGTACAGGTGATTTCTTCAAGGACATAAAGGGATTATGTGGAAGATAATACACATAACAGAACTCCGCTAAATGGTGACCTTACTTATTAGAACCATTACTGAAGTTAGGTAAAGTTCCTTTAAAGAGTTGATCTTAATATTTCCATTAGACCAGTACAAAGGGACAATACAAAATACAGATGAACAGTCCCTTTAATAAAGTTGGTTTGCTCCTTCTCTTAATTTCTTTACACGGCAAACTTCTACCAGTGTCTAGTTATTAACTTATACAGAGTAGCAAGTCATGTCTCTTGGTGATGATTCTGCTTTTAGACCAATAAGAACATTGTGATCCCATTTTCTCATCAAGGAGCAATTAGTCTCTGTACATTAGAAATGAAATAATTGAGGAGTCTCAAAGGTTTCCAAAGGGCTATGACTTTTATTGCAATCAAATTGAAATGAGTTTATCATTCTAGACTCTTATTAGCATGGGGCGCCCTAAGGCTTGATGTTCTTCAAGGATGTTTGTCTCCTGATATGGAATATCACAAGTGTATCTGTACTTCTTGCCCATATGTTAGTATCCCATTTAAATGAAATATGGTGTGTGTAACTAATGATGTATCTAGGAAATTACTGTGGGTCATACATGAACAGAGAGCATAGACTGAATTAAGAAGCCCAATTGTGCATCTATGTTTGCACATTTAAACTTTTGATCATGGACACAAAATAATGTACTTACTGTACCTGTTTCTCTGTGACATCAATAGATGTGGGGTTACAACTATAACTGAATGACCACAGTGGGCCTGACTTTGAGTAGCATGCAATTCTGAAGTAGACGCATTTCGCTATTTTTAGCATACATTGTGGCCGCTTTGCAAGTTAGAGCCCCTACAAACGATTCAGAGTTGGATGCATATAATAGGCCCTACACACTGGCCGATCCGCCGCCGAGCTGCACTACGGCGGATACGGCCGAAGGGCATTCCCCCCGTCTTCACTCCCCCTGTCACACGGCTCCATAGAACTTCAGGCAAATATGGACTAGATCGTCAATATTGGCCTGCATGCACAGCCGACGGGACAACAGCAATGAACGAGCGTGGGGCCGCGCATCGTTCAACGCTGGAGCCTCCACACTGCACGATATGAACGTTATCTCGTTCATTAATGAACGAGATCGTTCATATCGTGCAGTCATGTCGGCCAGTGTGTAGGGCCCTTTAGTCTCTATGAATGCATGTCAGTCAGATGAATGGGCATAACTTGGTGGCAAGGGGCGTTTGCAAGTAGGAGCGGCAAAGGGCGTTTGCAGTTAGAAGATGAGTTCTGTCGGCATGTAGACTGTCGGCATGTAGACTGTCCTGTCGGCTGTGACCTATTCTGAGTTAAAAGTATGAGGAGTTCTCACTATATTCAATGGCATATTTTGCTCCATGCATGAGATAGGTCTACATACCCTTATTCTCGCAGCCAGAGGGCTAGGGGTGGTGCTGTCATATACAGTGCCTTGCTAAAGTATTCACCCCCCCCCCCCATTTGCATTCTTCATGTTTTGTTGCCTCACAACCTGTAATTTAAATGGATTGTTTGAAGGTTCGCATCATTTCATTCACAGAACATGCCTACAACTTTGAAGATGTTTTTTTTATTTTTTGTGAAGCAAACAACAAATAGGACAAAATAACAGAATGCATGCATAACTATTCACACCCCCTAAAGTCAGTACTTTGTAGAGACAGCTGTTGCAGCAATTACAGCTGTAAGTCGCTCTGGATAAGTCTCTATGAGCTTGCCACATCTTGCCACTGGGATTTTTGCCCATTCCTCAAGGCAAAACTGCTCCAGCTCCTTCATGTTGGATGGTTTCCGCTTGTGAACAGCAATCTTCAAGTCTGACCACAGATACTCAATTGGATTGAGATCTGGGCTCTGATTAGGCCATTCCAACACGTTTAAATGTTTCCCCTTAAACCACTTCAGTGTTGCTTTAGCAGTATGCTTCGGGTCATTGTCCTGCTGGAAAGTGAACCTCCATCCCAGTCTCAAATAACAGGAAGACTGAAACATGTTTTGCTCAAGAATATCCCAGTATTTAGCACCATCCATCTTTCCCTCGACTCGAAACAGTTTCCCAGTCCCTGTTGCTGAAAATCATCCCCACAGCATGATGCTGCCACCACCATGTTTCACTGTTGGGATGGTGTTCTTGGGGGGATGGGATGTGTTGGGTTTGCGCTAGACATAGCGTTTTCCTTGGTGGCCGAAAAGTTCAATTTTAGTGTCATCTGACCAGAGCACCTTCCTCCATACATCTGGAGAGTCGTCCACATGCCAAAATGTGCCATCTCATTTTTAACACTAAGTAATGGCTTTTTTCTGGCCACTCTTCCATAAAGCCCAGCTGTATGGAGTGTACGGCTTATTGTGGTCACATGAACAGATACACCAGTCTCTGCTGTGGAACTCTGCAGCTCCTTCAGGGTTACCTTTGGTCTCTGTGCTGCCTCTCTGATTAATGCCCTCGTTGCCCGATCTGTGAATTTTGGTGGCCGGCCCTCTCTTGGCAGGTTTGTTGTGGTACCATGTTCTTTCCATTTGAAGGTGATGGATGTGATGGTGCTCTGGGGGATCATCAAAGATTTGGATATTTTTTTATAACCCAACCCTGATGTGTACTTCTCAACAACTTTGTCCCTGACTTGTTTGGAGAGCAACTTGGTCTTCATGGTGTGATTCCTCTTGCTTAGTGGTGTTGCAGCCTCTGGGGCCTTTCAGAAAAGGTGTGTTTATACTGGCAGATCATGTGACACGTAGGGGGGAATTCAAATGTTTGAAAAGTCAGTTGGGTGTCTGTTTTTTCCTGTCTATTAGAGAGCTGACAGGTGCGTGTGGGGAAAGCCTGCTTATGCAAATGAGTGTCGTAGACACGACCCCTGTTTTTTGTTTGCCTGTTCCTCCAGGTTGCTCCTCCAATACAGTGGTTCTTAACTCCAAGCTCAAGTACACTGTACATGTTTTCTGGATTTCTTTAATCATGCATTTAAACTATTTTGCTGGATCAGTATTATCTCACCTGGTTCCACAGACAAAAATCCTGAGGGTTACTTGAGAACTGGAGGTGAAAGCCACTGCTCTAATCTTTAGATCAAGTCATTTATTTACTCATTGTCAGTAGTTGGTGACAATTATAAGCAGGTAACTGATTTCTTTCCTACTCCCTAGCTGACTGTAAAAATATAAAGAGCCTCCAATGCTGTCCCGTCACAGCAGGGGAAAGTAGTTCTGTCAGAAGTTGGCATATTTATGAATAAACTGATGATTTTCTACACTTTATGCCACCTTCACTGGTTTGTTGGGTAGTTTAATTGGTTTTGTAATTGAGTTTCATGACTTGAAAAAAAAATAGCAGGAAAACAGCACATCTGCAGGAAAAACCCATTACTGCGGCTAATTGAATCGACTCCAGAGTGTTAGTTCAGCAGACGAAATAGCTGCTTTTAAATTTGTTTTCCATAGACAATACCCTATTTATAGAGATAAGGGTTACTATTTTTCAATCGGTAGTTGCCTTTCTATGACAAAGTTTTCAAATATTTTCTGCAGACTCTAATTACCGCTGCTAATTGTCCCACCGGGGGCTACCCAATTAGCCACATAAAGCCGCGGCTCGTACCGGCTTTCCTGAGATTTTGTTTTACCCGCCTCAAGCAGGCGAAACCAAATCCACGGACACAAAAAACACACAGCTTTCACTGAACCTGTGTCTTTTCGGGAAATAATGTATTTTTTTTTTTTTGTACAGGCGACCAAATTGGATAGCCTGTAAAAAAATTATGGACAAAACATCTGGAAAAACTGTGAAAGCGTCCATTTTTTCACGCTCGATGTTTCTTCACATGTAATTGGATAGCTCCCTGTAGATCAGTTGTTCTTAAACTTTTTTTGTGCAATGACACACTGAAGAGTCACATGCACATATGTGTCAAAAAAATTGAAAGATATAAAAATAAATGTAAGTGAACCTTCGTACCCAAAGAGGACACTCCAAATGGTTCTTTAAATACTAAAAACTCAGTTATTTTTTATCAATGTAGTTACTTACAGTACCTTAGGACTCCTTTCCTCTTCATTTCCTCTTAGTCTCCCATCCTACTGAGTCTGAGGCTGCCTGCTCCCGGCTCCTCTCTGTAACAGACGTCATGATGCTGAGACGTCTGCATTGTTGAGGATGCTTGTCTGCTCCTGGCTCCTCTCTGATGCTGCAGGAAGCCAGGGGGCGGATTGAGCTTTGTTTTAAAAGTCTGGAGTAAGGATGCGGCACTGCCTACTTAAAGTCCTGCTTTGGGGTTTTCCCCCACATGACAGTTGTAGATTTTCTAGTGCCAGTGCACGGCTTCTTACATTTATAGCTAATCACTGCAGGAACCTGAGCAATATCCATTGGATTAGAGGGGGAGAGTGGGAAAGCAGACTCTCCGCCCCTTGCCCTGTGGAGTGGCCTGAGCATGTCTTAGAGCAGGGGGCAGAGTGGGAAAGCAGACTCTCCTCTCCTTGCTCTGCGGATTAGCCTGAGCATGTCCAGGGGCAGGGTGTAGAGTGGGAAAGCAGACTCTCCTCTCCTTGTGTAAAGTTCGATTATTTTTCTAATAAATATTTAAATGCCAGCATTAATATATACTGCGGACGCAAGGCGCATCTTATTACTATATACGATAAAAGTGCGCTGAATGTCGCAGCCCTATATCCCTCAAGAGAAAGCAAGCAGTCGCACACATGGTATTACTGAGGTCCAATGCTCAGAGATGTATATATTTGATATTAAAAGGGTATGCACACAAAATTACATATGTACAATATATCATTCAGTTATAACATATATATATATATATATATATATATATGGTTACAGAGTTACAATTACACAAGATGCAGTTATAGTTACATATGAATCAGTTACAGCCAGCATACTTCACCCTGTCCCATGCTCAGTGCACACTCGTCTCCATCTCTCTCTCTCTCTCTGCAAGCAACTAACAGAGCTTCCTGGGTGAGGGAAAATACCTATATATTGTGTATTGGGGGAGGTACGTGTCTGGGGCTGAGTCTTCTATTATTGGTCCAGGGGAGGGAGGTCTCTCATTCATGATGTGTTATTATTCAGTTCATATGCAAGCAACATCCAGTTTGATGATGCAATTATAGGAGTTAGCCACTGGTTTTTGCTGCACACATGCTGTCTTCAGGAAATCCTATGTTCACTTTAGAATGTGGCTTCATATTCATACATTTAATAATAACTAATAACTAATCATTGCAATGTGCTACAATCTACCCATAGCTATCAAATTAACACACACATTCTGCTGATCATTTTGACACTAAGCATGATATATTTAACTTGTTCCGTTCCAATAATACATATATATCTGATGTTACACTCTATTATGTTATTTAATACAAAATGATGCTAAACATGTTTTGTCTATGTGTTGTATGAATATGTTGTATATGTCTTTGTGGCTTCTCTGTGCGAATGCGTATGCTACCGTATATGCGCAAAACGCACGAACAGAGACCCATCTGTTTGGAGTTTGTATGTGGTGTATATGTAATATTTTTAACTTCGACACTTGCGCTGCGGATTAGCCTGAGCATGTCCTGGAGCAGGGTGGAGAGCAGGAAAGCAGACTCTCCTCTCCTTGCTCTGCGGATTGGCCTGAGCATGTCCAGGGGCAGGGGGCAGAGTGGGAAAGCAGACTCTCCTCTCCTTGCTCTGCGGATTAGCCTGAGCATGTCCAGGGGCAGGGGCAGAGTGGGAAAGCAGACTCTCCTCTCCTTGCTATGCAGATTAGCCTGAGCATGTCCAGGGGCAGGGTGGAGAATGGGAAAGCAGACTCTCCTCCCCTTGCTATGCAGATTAGCCTGAGCATGTCCTGGGGCAGGGTGGAGAGTGGAAAAGCAGACTCTCCTCCCCTTGCTATGCAGATTAGCCTGAGCATGTCCAGGGGCAGGGTGGAGAGTGGGAAAGCAGACTCTCCTCCCCTTGCTATGCAGATTAGCCTGAGCATATCCAGGGGCAGGGTGGAGAGTGGGAAAGCAGACTCTCCTCCCCTTGCTATGCAGATTAGCCTGAGCATGTCCAGGGGCAGGGTGGAGAGTGGGAAAGCAGACTCTCCTCCCCTTGCTATGCAGATTAGCCTGAGCATATCCAGGGGCAGGGTGGAGAGTGGGAAAGCAGACTCTCCTCCCCTTGCTATGCAGATTAGCCTGAGCATGTCCAGGGGCAGGGTGGAGAGTGGGAAAGCAGACTCTCCTCCCCTTGCTATGCAGATTAGCCTGAGCATGTCCAGGGGCAGGGTGGAGAGTGGGAAAGCAGACTCTCCTCCCCTTGCTATGCAGATTAGCCTGAGCATGTCCAGGGGCAGGGGGCAGAGTGGGAAAGCAGACTCTCCTCTCCTTGCTATGCAGATTAGCCTGAGCATGTCCAGGGGCAGGGTGGAGAGTGGGAAAGCAGACTCTCCTCCCCTTGCTATGCAGATTAGCATGAGCATGTCCTGGGGCAGGGGGCAGAGTGGGAAAGCAGACTCTCTTCCCCTTGCTATGCAGATTAGCCTGAGCATGTCCAGGGGCAGGGTGGAGAGTGGGAAAGCAGCCTCTCCTCCCCTTGCTATGCAGATTAGCATGAGCATGTCCTGGGGCAGGGGGCAGAGTGGGAAAGCAGACTCTCTTCCCCTTGCTATGCGGATGGGCAGACCTCATCCTGCTGGAACCGGCTTTTTTTCATCATGCTGTCATTGTGCGGGGTGCACTAGGGACTGACTCATGACACCTTAGAGTTTGAGCGCTGCTATAGAGAATAAGCTATGGAATAGAAATGAATTAATATTTACAATTTATAGGTAATTTGCAAACTGACATGACATTAGGATGCACTGTGCAAAGTGCTGTCATTACTTAAATCCTATTAACGTATCGTTTGATCCTCCAGTTTTACACAAGTAATCATTCCTCTTTATCATGAAATTGATTAATGATGATTTTATTGTTGAAAGCTACATACATTTAATTCTTATATCCAGATACCTTATTGTCTACCAAGTAACATCAGTGCAGCATTTAATAATATCTGCATGATTACGCGCTAGTGAACTTTATTTGAAATCGCAAAATGTGTTTGATTTGACATGGATGAAATATTTGTGTAGAAAATGTTCCTTTACCATTACTTATAGTCAATACCCAGTGCCTTCTCCATATAGTGCCTTGTTCTGTACTAACCAGTGCAATGAATAACTGGGTTTACTAAGAAGTGACTCACAGGTACAACGTCATTGTATCCTTTTCCCATTGTATAACAAACAAGTGGCCATATACACTGCAGTACTGCCCATTAATTATATTGTGTAGCGTTTCACACAACAACACAAAGAAAAGTGAGTTCCTATAGTATTAATAGTACGGTATTACTATTGGAGATATAATTACTCTTGGTGACGGAATAACTGAATGTTTATGTAGTGGCGAGCTTGAAAGCAACCTTGAAGCTTTGTGTTATTGCGATCAAAATTAATTGGATCATATTCAAATGTTTTTTGGGCGCCCAAAGTAATGGGCACCCATCTGAACAATTCAGTCGCTGCTTTGTTGTGCCCATTGCTTTATATGCGCAAAAGGGTTTAGTCGCGAATAGTATCAGTATCCTGACCGGCAGCTGGCAACTTGAATGCCTCCCCTTTTCCAACCTCAGGAGGCTGTGAGAAGAAATGTCTCTTCTGCAGTAATAGGTGTCTAAATGGAGCAACAATTGAATTATTTCTCTGTTTTGCACCTCCTAGTGGTAGCCTTGGGCAAAGCAATTGAATTGCCACCTAAATGCTTATTAACAGATAACAAATGCTCTCCTCTGTTTACAAAGCAAATGCAATGTCCTACATCACGCGTTCTGAACAGGCTTGGTTTTCAAACTATATTTATGTACAGGTTGAGTATCCCTTATCCAAAATTCTAAATCCCAAATTTTTGGGTCCCCTACTGAGATGATGACATATATATTATATATTATGTGTGTATAATATATATTAGATATATAATATATCAATGCTTGTTGCACGGCACTCACTGTGTCCTCAGCTGGGGTTGAAATTAACAAAGTAGCCGGTGCCTTCCAATGGTTACAGCAAGCGCTGTGTCCAATAATATATCCAGCATGCAGGCGGCACTCACGGCATGAAATAAAACAACAGACGCAAGTCTGGGATGCAAAATCAACGTTTCAATGTTGAGTGAAATCCTGACGAAAATGTTCACTTAACATTGAAACGTTGATTTTGCATCCCAGACTTGCGTCTGTTGTTTTATTAGATATATAATATAATAATATAATAATATATATATATATATATATATATATACACACATAATATAATAAAATATAGATATATAATATATATGTATATGTGTCATTATCTCCGTAGGGGAACCAAAATTTATGATTTTGAATTTTGGATAAGGGATACTCAACCCTGTACTTGTTTTTTTTTTATGTTACAAAATAGTTTTTCTTATTGGAGAAATAAACATCTGCATTGGCTCTAATTAAAAAAAAAATGCAAACATTTATTGACCATATAAATGTAGAACATATATTTATCAAGATGATTACAAAACTAAATCAGTAGCAGTGCATAGAAGGGAATGAGCCCTGTATGACCTTGTGACAGAATGTAAACTATTTCAAGGGTAGAACAGAGCTGGTATTTGTGGAGATTAGGAGTAATGCTCTATGTCTATAGCTTCTGCCAGGCAATTTTACTAAACTGTGTTTTGCCAATATTAGCAGAGAGTACAGAATTGACACTGATAGCCTGTACCAGACAGTTGTCCTTGGGATGTTTCGGAGGAACATGGTACAGAGTCTGTGTGCAGCTATAGTATACATAGGGGTGGGTTTTGCCTTTTAAATCGGGCAGACTCACTGGAAACCTGCCCATGTCTACACTTTGCAGGCTACCATATAACATTAACCCCATAGGGTTGTAGTGACAGGCTCAAGGTGGCCGAATCAGGTTGCAATTACCACATACGGGGGCAGATGCACTAAAACTGGGATAGTGATAAAGTGGAGAGAGATAAACTATTAAGAAACCAGCTCCTAACTGACATTTTTGAAACACAGCCTGTAACATGGCAGTTAGGAGCTGATTGGCTGCTACTTTATCTCTCTACACTTTATCATTCTCAAACCTCAGTACATATCACTCACTGTACTTAGGCCCTAATTCCGAGTTGTTCGCTCGCTAGCTGCTTTTAGCAGCATTGCACACGCTAGGCCGCCGTCCTCTGGGAGTGTATCTTAGCTTAGCAGAATAGCAAACGAACAATTAACAAAACTGCTACTAAATAATTCTTAGCAGTTTCTGAGTAGCTCCAGACCTACTCACAGATTGCGATCAGCTCAGTCCGTTTAGTTCCTGGTTTGACGTCCCAAACACGCCCTGCGTTCGGTCAGCCACTCCCCCGTTTCTCCAGCCACTCCTGCGTTTTTCCCTGACACGCCTGCGTTTTTTTTGCAAACGCCGGGAAAACGCTGAGTTGACGCCCAGAAACGCCCCTTTCTTGTCAATCATTTACCGAGCAGCAGTGCGACTGAAAAGCGCCGCAGAAGCCACAGCAAAACTGCTAAGTTTGGTGTTAAATAACTAATCGCATGCGCCCTGCGTGCCTTGCGCATGCGCAATTTGCAACAAATCGCAGCATAGCGAAAATCGGCAACGAGCGAACAACTCGGAATGACCCCCTTAGATAGGTAATGAAGACCAATGTTTCTTCCTTCATTGATTGTTTTTTTTTTTTAAATTCTTTATTTTTCATTTTGCAATATAGAACATTTTCCAAATATGTCAACATACATATCAAAAATAGAATGTAGACAGCAGTCTCATATCTTATCAACTGTAGTTATAAAACATCAGTAAATGGTTGCGAAAAGGAGAGATTAACAGATTCATATACGTTATCCTAAACTGTGTAACGTTCGGCAGAAGTTACAGAATCTGAAATAAAGAGCAACCCCGTAACAATATTGCATAGTAACACAGTATTTAAACAAAGTGTGAAGTAGTAAACATTTGGAAACAAACAAAAAGAGGGGGAAAAGGGGAAAAAGGAGAAGAAAAATGGGGGGGGGGGGAGTAGATAGGCCACATACGTAAAACATTTAGAGGGCAACGTGGGGGCCCCAACAACTTTCATCATCAGTGTGTATCAGGGTGCGTGGTCAGCATAGGTCTTAGTGGTCTTAAAGTCAATCCAAAGAAACCAGGTAGCTACATAGTCTGAGTATTTGTCTAAGGCGGCAGAATAAACATCTTCCATATACATGTAAAAGTCAATGCGTTGGAACCATTCCCATACTGTCGGTGGTTTAGTTGATCTCCAATGCACCGGGAGTACAGCTCTTGCCGCATTATTTAAGTGCTTAAGGAGGGACTTCTTGTAGCGGGAAAGGGGTATATCTGAATGTGATAATAGCCAAAAGTCCGGACCCGGTGGAACTGGACCTCCCAAAATCTTTGTTGATAGGTCTATAATTGTATTCCAAAATGGGGTAATTGACGGGCAGTCCCACCATATGTGGATCAATGTACCAGTATCCTTACTACATCGCCAGCATAGAGGAGAAACTGAGGGGTAAAATTTATGTAGAAGAGACGGGCATCTATACCATCTCGTCAGTAATTTGTATTGTGTTTCTACAATGTCCAGGCTAGTGGAGCATTGTGCCATAACCCTGCAGTGTGTGTCCCATTGGATCTTGATTCCCCGATGTATTAAATCTTTATCCCAGGCGTCACAAAAAGAAGGGACCGTAGGAAAGGAACCCTGTTGAAGAATTTTGTAGATACCTGACACTACATGTGAGGGGGCTATCTCTTGACTGCACATGGATTCAAAGGGAGTGAGAGCCTTATAAAGGTCTATCGCCTCTCGCTGTGAGGTAACAAAGTGGTGTACCTGAAGGTAGAACCAATAATCTTTAGCGGGTATGTTGCCCGTTTTCTGTATTTCAGAGAACGTTTTGAGTTTGCCATGTGCAAGCAAGTGAACTACCCTAGTCACACCCGCCCCCCCCCCCCCCCCCCCATCTAGAAGCAATCTTATTAGACCTTCCCGGGGGGAATGACGGATTATCGAAAATAGGCATAAGGGATGTACGTTTAGACGAGATTCCCATCTTATAGCGAAGCGTCCGCCATATAGCTAAGGTGGGCCCCACAGTGGGATGTGATGAGCGACTAAATCTAGGGGACCAGGGCACTGCCTGTAGGTTAAGATTGGTGGAAGAAGACTCCAGGTCAACCCACTGCTTCCTATGGGAAGCGGGGCGGGACCAGTCTATAACTCTATGTAGTAGTGTGGCATGGTAGTATGTTGAAATCATAGGTAATTGTTGTCCGCCTTGAGATTTCAGCCTAGATAAATGGATATGCTTGAACCTAGGCTTCCGGCCGCCCCAAATAAAATGGCTTATCGCCTTGTGTGCTTCAGCTAAGAATTGTGGGGGGAGTTTCAAAGAGACGGTTTGGAAAAGGTATAACAACCTGGGGAGAATGTTCATCTTTACTATATTTATACGGCCTAGTCATGAGAACCTCTGCGTGAGCCAGTGCTTCATCTCCTGTCGCAATTTGCGAAGTAGAGGGGTATGATTAATATTAGCTATAGTGGCTAGTGCCGATGGAATTTGAATTCCTAAATATGTAATATGAGATTTTTGCCATGTGAATTGGAATGATTGCGACAAGAGGGATGCCGTGGCAGGTGGGAGCGTGACATTCATTGCCATGGATTTTGAGTAATTAATTTTAAAATTCGACATGTCTCCGAACCGCGCAAATTCTTTCATAAGGTTGGGTAGAGAGATCAAAGGATTTGTTATGACTGCCAATAAGTCGTCTGCAAAGAGGGCCAGACAATGGTCAGTTTTGCCCACCTGCAGGCCCGCAATGTTAGGGTTGGATCTAATCGCACGGGCCAGGGCCTCCATGCATAGAACAAAGATTAAGGGTGACAGCGGACAACTCTGGCGTGTGCCGTTGGAGATTGATATGGGTTCAGAAAGGACGCCATTCACCCTAACCCGAGCAGACGGGGCTCTATATAATGAAAGAATCCTCTGCAGAAAAACATCTCCCAGACCCAAGCGCCGAAGCACTGCCTCCATAAAATCCCAATCCACCCGATCAAAGGCCTTTTCTGCTTCTGTGGATAGGAGCATGAGAGGAGTATCGGTTATCTGTGCGTGTGCTATCAGGTCAATGACTCTAATAGTATTGTCTCTTGCTTCTCTGCCCATGACAAAGCCGACCTGATCAGGGTGTAGTATATCTGGCAGTAATGGCCTAAGGCGATTAGCCATGAGTTTTGCAAACAATTTAACATCTACATTTAATAGCGATATCGGTCTATAGTTGGAAGGGAGCGTCGGGTCCTTAGAGTCCTTTGGGATGACAGTAATATGGGCGCTTAAGGACTGGCCCGATAGAGGAGCCGCTGATGATATGGCATTGCAGGCCTGCAGGAGAAGGGGGCTGAGTTTATCCTGAAAGGCCTTATAGTATGTGACTGGGAAACCATCCGGCCCTGGGCTTTTACCGTTAGGAGATGACTTTAGGGCAGCCAGCAGTTCTTCCCCAGTAAAAGGGTCATCTAGGGCCTGAGCAATGTCCGTTGGGAGAGTCGGGAAAGTGATTTCATCTAAAAATTTCTGTATGTTGTGTATGTGATCTTTGCGTGCAGTTGATGTCCGCGTGGAGGTCAGGTTGTACAAGGCTGAGTAATAATTATGGAAAATCTCCGCCATCTCTGTATCAGAGGCCCGAGATACCCCGTCAGCGCCCGTGAGTTTAGATATGTACGTTAAAGATCTCTGAGCTCTAAGAGCACGTGCCAGAAGTTTACCGGGTTTATTTCCCCATCTGTGATATTTATGTCGGCATTTACGGAACGCCCTGCGGGTACCGTCGCTGAGTAAAGTATTAAGAGCTTGCCTCGCTGTTTGGAGTTCGGCAAAGGTGTCCGACGCCAACGTGGACTTATGGGTCAGCTCCAGTTTTTTTATTTTCTCTAGTAAGGCGTTTCTACATTCAACCTTCTGATTTTTCAGACGTGAGCCTAATTGTATGCACTGACCTCTAATCACACATTTATGAGCCTCCCATAGTACAACCGGGGATACATCACCAGTTGCATTCAAAGAGATGTAATCATCTATTGCGGTCTCAATTTGGGCTCGACAAACAGGGTCCCGAAGGAGTTGTTCATTGAATCGCCAGCGCCAGTGTTTGGGGGGAGGATGACGGAGAGAAAGTGTGAGCGTAATTGGGGCATGGTCTGATATTGTTATTTGGCCGATGGTTGCATCGATCAATAGATCCAGATGAGCATGGCTCACGCAGAGGCAATCTATTCGAGAATACGAATTATGTGGGGGTGAGTAAAAAGTAAAATCCTTATCTGAAGGATGTAAAAGACGCCAAGCGTCAACTAATTGAAAATCATGTAAAACAGCTCTAAATCGTCTGGACTCTCTAAGAGTATTCCGTGGAGACCCAGAGGAGGAGTCCAAGCGGGGTTCAAGGACCCAATTAAGATCTCCTCCCACTACCAAAGTACCCATCAGGTTTTGCTCGATTAGTTCTAGTGATTCTCTAAGAAACCGAGTTTGGCCTCGGTTAGGAAGGTAGAGATTTACAAAGGTGAATGTCTGATGGGCTATGGAAGCTCTAACCAGAATCCCCCTCCCATCACCTATCAACATTTCGGAGACATCCAGCAATCTCAGATGCTTTGCAAAAAGAATGGCAACACCCCTAGCCCTCGCTCCAGAATAATCGTTAAAGTAACCATTGGGGAAGTGACGAAAGCGAAGACCAGGGGAGGCCTCCTGCTTGAAATGTGTCTCCTGTAAGAAAACAACCTCTGCCCCATCAGTATGTAAGGTATGTAGTAGGCCTGACCTCTTTTCAGGGATATTTAAACCTTTCACATTGTAGGAAACTATTTTTAAGCTAGCCATACCGAAAAGAGTGTAGGAATCAACTGCCTCAACGATATACCATGACTACGACTCCGACACAGTGCCGTACCATAAGTAACCTGAAATTG
Organism: Pseudophryne corroboree; assembly: GCF_028390025.1. Lineage (NCBI taxonomy): Eukaryota > Metazoa > Chordata > Amphibia > Anura > Myobatrachidae > Pseudophryne > Pseudophryne corroboree. Next base: position 836,865,046 of record NC_086447.1, on the reverse strand, counting down.
GTAGTGGCACAAGAGGGGGGGGGGGGGTAGTTGGGTGAACACATGAGGAAAGAAAGGAAGACATAGGTATTTTAACAAAGAAAAAGGAAAGGAGGAACCAAAAAAGAGACATAGACAACAACATATAGTAGTAGTCTCTGCATTGATAGCCATGGGTATAAATTAGGCATTCCATGGTCTAAGAAATATACAGCAGAGAAGGGGGTCCAAAGGGTGATAGCGGGCTCAACAATATTAGATAGTTAAGTAAAAGGGTATTTTAAAGGGATACATCATGGTCAGGAAGGAGATGAGAGGAGGGAAATCAATCAACCGCCTCCCTCCATCTCGCCACCTAATCCCACACAGCCCACAAGAAACCTCTCAAGTTAATTACGTTAATAACTTCTAACATTGAGGGAGTAGTAGGCAATCTCAGGGTAGTTGAAGCTCATATTTGAAACAACCTATAAAAAGATCAATGTGAGCATTCAATGAGGTAGCATAGAAAAAAGGATATCACAATTTAGGATGGCAAACGCAATCATGAAATTTCAGATGTTTCATTAGTTCTGCCAGCCCGGTTGCGTCGTCTAGAGGCGCCCACTCTTTTCCAAGGTTCCCTGCGGGGTAGTGCCGTATTGGGAAGCTGCAGGGGGTCTGTCCAATTTGGCAGTGAGATTAACGGTAGGTCCAGTGCGGTGCAGAATGCCGGGACACCTTCATAGTCCTCAAGGACATATCGGTTCCCATCGCGGGTGACTAGGACGCTTAAAGGAAAGCCCCAGCGGAATCTGATATCCTTCTTCCGAAGAGCTTCCGTGAGAGGGTGGAGGAGACGCCTCTGCTGTAGGGTCACCCAGGAAAGGTCCTGGAAAATCTGAATGTGGTGGCCATTGAAATCTATGGTCGAGGCCTGTCTGGATTTCTGTAAGATAGTCTCTTTCACCTGAAAGTAATGTAGCCGGCAGATGACATCTCTAGGCCGCTCCGTGGGTGTCCCCCTCGGCCGTAGCGCCCGGTGTGCTCTATCAAACACTATTTGAGAACTAGGGTCGGCACCAAGAAGGCCGTTGAATATTGTAGTCAATGCCGCAACCAAGCCCTGAGGCAGCACATCTTCAGGTATACCTTTGACCCTCAAGTTATTCCGCCTGCCTCTGTTATCTATATCATCCAATCTCCGTCTCATTTCAGTGGTGGTACGTGAGTAGCGAGATACAAGGTCATGGAGGTCTGCGAGCTTAGAATCCGTTTCATCCCTGTGATCCTCCAATTCGACCACTCTATTTGCTACGTGCGTGAGATCAGATTGGATGTTGGAAAGGCTCGCTTGGAGGGAATCATGAATCCTTTTTTCCATGTTGGATAAGTCATGTTGAATGTCCTGGCGAGTCGGAAGAGAGCGCAGCTGTATGAGGACTGCCGCCATATCAGCAGAGTCTTTACTGGCAGACCCCGCTTGGCGGTGCTTTGGAGAGGGAGGGACTCCAGTATCTTCCATGATGGTTGATGGTAATGAGTCAGAGGGGAGTGTGGAGGTAGTGGGGTCAGGGGTGCCAAATAGAGTATGAAAGGCTGCAGCTTGTGTGGTCGTGGATTTAGCTTTTGATGCGTTATCAGAGCGGCGCCGTCTTGTCATTTGTCTGAGTGAAGAGAACAGAATCCAGAACAGGGCCCCGAGGGAGGATCATTAGGACATATCCCAATTAGAAGTATAACCCGCTATCCCCTCTGCATGGCTTGGGTGTATTATAGCATAATATACGTCAGGCAAACGCCCGAAAGCACTGGAGACAGCTGTGTGGCAGCATACAGAACATGCTTGGGTATATTATGCGGTGGCCCCCTACGTGGCCTTAGGGCAACATCAGGCAGGCAGATACATAGCTATGGGCCTGTACCTCTGACCGCAGGGCTCAGTCAGGCCAGTATGTGGCTGTGTGGCACGTTGCAGCAGGGGTCTGCGGGCACAACACGGCCTCTTAGGGTTTGATGGTCTCGCTAGTCACAGGGGCAATACTGCAGCAGTTGGCAGGCAAACTGGGTAGGGGCAGCTGCATCAGCTGACAATTATATCGTTGCCCCGGCGGGAGTAGGCAGCAGTCACAGCCGGCTGGATAGCACACTGACTGTAAACATGGGCTCCAGTTCACTGCAGGATGAGGTCCCAGCTGCGCAGAGCCACAGGGGGGTAGGTGCTCAGGCACACTGAAGGGGTGAGTAGGAGATTGTGAGCTGCGCAGCAGGGGCTGCTATGGAGCATCTATCAATTGTACAGTGGGGGGAGAGACATCCAGGGTGATCGTGTGTACAGTAGAGCAGCAAAAACTGCTCAATGTTTTCCACTGGCTGCGCCTGGCCAGAGTATATACTGCGCAGCGTGTCAAGAGCTGGCCGAGGGAGGAAGGCAACAGCCGCTACAGAGACCCGCCGGAGGAGAGCGGGGACAGCTAGCTCCGGCCGCGGCACTTCCGGTTACGGGCGCCGGGACTCAGCGTCGCACCACCGCAGCAGGAGATCGTCCCACTCACAGCACAGCGGCCGAGGCAGCAGGTAAAGCAGGGCAGCGACAGGTCCTCAGGGGGAAAGAGCACAAGTGACACCTCCGGTCCTCGGCAAATCCAGCCCCCGGCTTCAGTAGCGCGCACAGGCCTCAACCCGCAGAGGCGCAGGAGGCACCTCCCGGCTCCGAGGTCTGAGGCACACAATGAGGGCAGGCTGTTGAGAGAGGGCCTCCAAGCCAAGCAGGGTCCGCATCAACTCAGGACCAGTGATAAGAGGCACTTTTATATGAACGCCGTGCAGGAGCTCTGTGAAAGCACGACTTCACCAGTTGCCAGTCAGGCCACGCCCCCCTTCATTGATTGTTTATTCAGAAAATCCTTCAGAAAGTAATTATGGCTGCTTGCATATAAATGTAGAACTATTTTGTCTTTCTCAAGTCATTGCCTTTGATCAATTAACAAACTGCTTTAATAATAGCAATGGGAGGTTTTGCATAATTGTGTCCTATTTATTATTTTGACATGTGTATAGATTCACTTTATCATGTGTGTTTGGATTTTAGTTCCACTTTAAATATGGATTTTACTTTTTCTTAGCAATAAATTAGTTACTTAAAGCAAATCTACAGTATATCCCATATATACATATAGTTATCTTTGTTCATATAATACAAATCTCCAACGACATGTATGGACAAAACTTAGAACTCTGCATAATTTGGTTTGTGTGACAGATGAGGGAGTTGACAGGGAGATAGGTCTCACGGGCCTGAAATGTCAACCATAACTTCTAATAAAGTAGTGCCACTAAGGTTAGATATTTTTCAGACGTAGGATTATCCTTGCTTCAGTCAAGAAATATTGAGTTACGGCAAAAGATGAATCCATGAAATTGATGTTCTTTAGTGTTCCTACTATAGATAAGGGAACCTTGCAGTGCATATGTCATTGATCTGGTCCTATCTTTGGCGGATATAACTGCTTTTACGAGGAGTGGTCTAGAATTTGAGAGCATTGAATTGTCTGAGAAATTAATCTGATGGTAGGAGCTTGGTGAGGACTTGAGTGAATCGTATGGGGAAAATCATGTTAGGAGCTGGGAGAATCTTATGGGAGGGGTTGGCCAAATCTCATGGGAGAACCTGTGTGATTAGTATGGGAGAACCTGGTTGAATTTGATTGGAGGACCTTGTTGAATCGGATAGGAGAAGCTGGGTTTCTGACTGGAGGATTGAGTGAATTTGATTTAAAGAGCTGGTGAATCTGGGTGGATCTGATTGGATCAGCTGGGTGAATCAGTCATACTCTCATAATCTACATTAGCTCCCACCCCGCTTTGCTTCTTTGTATGTCACTGCACCACTCTGGACTCCTGTGGCCATATGGAAAGATATTGGGTGGAGGGGATGTAAGAGGTGAGAGGGATTTGATGCTGTCTTCCCCATTCATGTAGCCATAAACTGCTTATAGTCTAAGCTTTATTGGTTTTATTGGATGGCTGTCTAATGGTCTGGTAAGCGATAAGCATTTCAGTCATGTTTAATTGTGAGGGAACTTATCATATCCCAGATTGACTGGTCTTCCTATATGAATGGGTCAATCAAAGGCAAGTTAAGTGAGAGAAGCGCTGGTTGTGTGTCCTTTAACATTACACCTGGTGTACTTCCATTTGGGACAACAGTACCAAAAAAGCAAGTGCATGATGGTTACCTATTGGTAATTTCCAAAATCAGAATATACTGTAGATATATAGTATGTCTACATTTGTGCAGTGCAGGCAAGTAGATAGATTTGTATATGACAGATGGAAATGCTTATAGATAGTGATTTGCCTTTCCAGAAATAAACTACAGGGAGAAAAAAATACAAAGATTGTAGTCCTAGAAATTGTAACAGTAATCTACTGCAATTCTCAAGCAATAGGTCACCAGAAGAATCAGTAAGATTGTGTGCTCTTGATAGCCAGACACCTCATTTGGGGAAATCCTTCTAATGCTTTATTAAGTGCATTCTATAAAAAGATAGTTAGAAGCGTATTGGTTGATATAGGTAACTTCTCCACTTGTCTTCTTTGAAGATTGATATATCTTCCAAATCTGTTGTAATACCGCCCCCCCCCCCCCCCCCCCCCCCATGTATGGACACCAGTGCCTGTGAGCAGTTCCCGCTGACAGTCCATTTAGCTCATTTGTGGAATCGGTAGGACCACTGCGGTGTAACAGCAGTGTTGCAGAGATCACTGGGAAAATGGTGCAGTGCCATTTTACCGGTGTTTCGCACATGCGCTGTAGAAAAATCACTGGGAAAATGGCCCACGCGCCATTTTCCCAGAGATCTGCGCATGCGTTCTAGGCTCTTGGACAGTGCTAGGGTGTCCTAGGGACCCTAGTGCCCAGAATCACAAGCGCTGCCGCCCTGACAGAGCCTGCACACGGGCCTACTCCTCTCTAGATACGCCCCTGGTAGGACAGTGATATATTCCCACTCCTGGAGCTACAACATTTCATTTCCAGTCATAGATCACTTCTGTGCTAATTACCAGAGCTGCCTTGTCTGCAGGGCACAACATTACTGCACCGCAGTTTGACTCTAAAAGCTGTTATGTATAGAAGGGTTGGGCATAGTTTGCTACTCTACCTGGTGTTTCTCCCACAGAGATGCTTACCTGCAGTCACACTGTGCCACCCTCAGTAAAAACTCATTGGGCTGGGTAGGTGATATTCTGCTACTGGATCTCCTGTCCTTTCAGTGATGTAAATGCTGTCATCAAGTTACATCATGTTCTTCTCCTTATACTGTACCTCCCAAGGGCCAAGCGCTGTTAGTAAAAGAACCTAAGTAGTTGCCTAGGTCATCAGTGGGAGTTGGGTACGGGTGACCGACAGTCAGGATCCCGGTGGTCAGCATACCGATGCTGGGATACCGTCCGCAGAATCCTGCCAGCGGTCGAGCACAACAAAGTCCTTGCGGGCTCACTTCGCTTGCCATGCTGCGGGCTTGGTGGTAACCTACGCTCACCACAGGTTCTGTACCCACTCTGTGAGTGTCGTGGGCACCTACGAGTGGGAATAGTCCTGCGTCCCCTGCCGACATTCTGGCGGCCAGGATCCCGACCGCCGGGATCATAACTACATCCCGTCAGTGGTTAGGGAATGTCTAAAGCACTGCATGAGTGAAATAATCAGCCATGCTTTTAATGAACCACCACACATACATGTGAAGCTGCCCCTCAGTATCTGTGGCATATCCCATTAGAAGAGCATGTGACTCAACCTTCCTCTTGCTAAGATAAGAAACAATGGAGGGGATACGGTCGTTAGGTCAACACAACTTAGGTCGACAGTCATTAAGTCAACCACTGAAGGACGACATGGGCATTATGTCGATATGTACTAGGTCGGCATGTGCAGTAGGTCGACATGTACTAGGTCAACAGGTCAAAAGGTCGACATGAGTTTTGCAAAAAAAAATTTACTTTTTGGATTTGTTAATACTTTACGATCCACGTGGACTACAATTGGGAACGGTAACCTGTGCCGATCACAGCGAGTTACCTTGCCCGAAGCAGAGGGGACACGGTGCACTAATTGGGGTTCCCCGTCACTTTACGAACAAAACAACATGAAAAAGTCCAAAAACTAATGTCGACCTTTTCACCTGTCGACCTAGTACATGTCGACCCAATGCCCATGTCGACCTAGTACATGCCGACCTAATTCTCATGTCGGCCTTCAGTTGTCGACCTAATGACTGTCGACCTAAGTTGAGTCGACCCAACGACCCACACCCCAATGGAGATAGGAGCCCAACAACCAAGAGAGGTGGCATCTGCAAGGTGGGGAGGAGCTCCAACGGAGTTTCCCCGGCCCTACTCCCATTAGCAAGGACTGGAGGTAGGAGATATAATAAGCAAATATGCTCTCAAGGACTATTCTTGTTCAAAATATACTTGGATACAATTGCATTTAAAAGATGAGCTATCTAGGTCTATGCTGTGATTTATTGCAGCAGCAGTGGTCATCTTGTGCTGAATTATGTATACACCGCAGTCTATATTTTCTGGCAGTCCCATTAGCAAAAAAATATCATGGCCCACAGAGTAGGCCTTGCGGTCTGCTGGAAAGTTTTTTTTTATCACCGTTACTCAGAGCCCAATTACTGTTTCCTTCCCGTCGGGTTTTTGGCACATTTCGATGATTTGCATCCTCCTTTCATCTGCAAACGCCTGAATTATAGATGAGGCTCTTAGAGTCAAAAAAGCAATTTGTGTTCATTTCCCAAAACCACCCGCGTAAAGTCCAGTGACCACACACTTATGTAATCTCCCAGTTTCCATGTTTCTGGATGGGGAATAGAAATGGATTTTCATTACCCATACCTTTGCATCAATATTTGTATCCTTGTTATTGTCACCGGGGCAAAGCATGGGAAATGATCTATCTATCTATCTACTGTCTATCTATCTATCTATCTATCTATCTATCTATCTATCTATCTATCTATCTATCTATCTATCTTTCTCTATCGTCCTAGTGGATGCTGGGGTTCCTGAAAGGACCATGGGGAATAGCGGCTCCGCAGGAGACAGGGCACAAAAAGTAAAGCTTTCCGATCAGGTGGTGTGCACTGGCTCCTCCCCCTATGACCCTCCTCCAAGCCTCAGTTAGATTTTTGTGCCCGGCCGAGAAGGGTGCAATCTAGGTGGCTCTCCTAAAGAGCTGCTTAGAGAAAGTTTAGCTTAGGTTTTTTATTTTACAGTGAGTCCTGCTGGCAACAGGATCACTGCAACGAGGGACTTAGGGGAGAAGAAGTGAACTCACCTGCGTGCAGGATGGATTGGCTTCTTGGCTACTGGACATCAGCTCCAGAGGGACGATCACAGGTACAGCCTGGATGGTCACCGGAGCCTCGCCGCCGGCCCCCTTGCAGATGCTGAAACATGAAGAGGTCCAGAATCGGCGGCAGAAGACTCCTCAGTCTTCTAAAGGTAGCGCACAGCACTGCAGCTGTGCGCCATTTTCCTCTCAGCACACTTCACACGGCAGTCACTGAGGGTGCAGGGCGCTGGGAGGGGAGCGCCCTGGGAGGCAAATGAAAACCTATTTGGCTAAAAAATACCTCACATATAGCCTCCGGGGGCTATATGGAGATATTTAACCCCTGCCAGAATACACTAAAGAGCGGGAGACGAGCCCGCCGAAAAAGGGGCGGGGCCTATCTCCTCAGCACACAGCGCCATTTTCCTTACACAGCTCCGCTGGTCAGGACGGCTCCCAGGTCTCTCCCCTGCACTGCACTACAGAAACAGGGTAAAACAAGAGAGGGGGGGCAAAATAGTGGCAAAAATGATATTATAAAAGCAGCTATACAGGGAGCACTTATTATAAGGCTATCCCTGTCATATATAGCGCTTTTGGTGTGTGCTGGCAAACTCTCCCTCTGTCTCCCCAAAGGGCTAGTGGGGTCCTGTCTTCGTTAAGAGCATTCCCTGTGTGTCTGCTGTGTGTCGGTACGTGTGTGTCGACATGTATGAGGACGATATTGGTGTGGAGGCGGAGCAATTGCCAAATATGGGGATGTCACCTCCTAGGGGGTCGACACCAGAATGGATGCCTTTATTTATGGAATTACGGGATAGTGTCAACACGCTAAAGCAGTCGTTTGACGACATGAGACGGCCGGACAATCAGTTAGTGCCTGTCCAGGCGCCTCAAACACCGTCAGGGGCTGTAAAACGCCCTTTGCCTCAGTCGGTCGACACAGACCCAGACACAGGCACTGATTCCAGTGGCGACGGTGACGAATCAACCGTATTTTCCAGTAGGGCCACACGTTATATGATTTTGGCAATGAAGGAGGCGTTACATTTAGCTGATACTACAGGTACCACTAAACAGGGTATTATGTGGGGTGTGAAAAAACTACCTATAGTTTTTCCTGAATCAGAAGAACTAAATGATGTATGTGATGAAGCGTGGGTTGCCCCCGATAAAAAGATGCTAATTTCAAAGAAGTTATTGGCTTTATACCCTTTCCCGCCAGAGGTTAGGGCGCGCTGGGAAACACCTCCTAGGGTGGACAAGGCGCTCACACGCTTATCTAAACAAGTGGCGTTACCCTCTCCTGAGACGGCCGCACTTAAAGATCCAGCAGATAGGAGGATGGAAAATATCCAAAAAAGTATATACACACATACATGTGATACTACGACCAGCTATAGCGACAGCCTGGATGTGCAGTGCTGGAGTAGCTTGGTCAGAGTCCCTGATTGAAAATATTGATACCCTGGATAGGGACAATGTTTTACTGTCTTTAGAGCAAATAAAGGATGCATTTCTTTATATGCGTGATGCACAGAGGGATATCTGCACACTGGCATCACGGGTAAGTGCTATGTCCATTTCGGCCAGAAGAAGTTTATGGACGCGACAGTGGTCAGGCGATGCGGACTCAAAACGGCATATGGAAGTTTTGCCGTATAAAGGGGAGGAGTTATTTGGAGTCGGTCTATCAGATTTGGTGGCCACGGCTACAGCCGGGAAATCCACCTTTTTACCTCAAGCTACTCCCCAACAGAAAAAGACACCGACTTTTCAACCGCAGCCCTTTCGTTCCTTTAAAAACAAGAGAGCAAAGGGATATTCATATCTGCCACGAGGCAGAGGAAGGGGGAAGAGACACCAACAGGCAGCTCCTTCCCAGGAACAGAAGCCCTCCCCCGCTTCTACAAAAGCCTCAGCATGACGCTGGGGCTTCTCAAGCGGACTCGGGGGCGGTGGGCGGTCGTCTCAAGAATTTCAGCGCGCAGTGGGCTCACTCGCAGGTAGATCCCTGGATCCTGCAGATAATATCTCAGGGGTACAGGTTGGAACTAGAGACAGATCCGCCTCGCCGTTTCCTGAAGTCTGCCTTACCAACGTCCCCCTCCGAAAGGGAGACGGTTTTGGAAGCCATTCACAAGCTGTACTCTCAGCAGGTGATAGTCAAGGTACCTCTTCTACAACAGGGAAAGGGGTATTATTCCACTCTATTTGTGGTACCGAAGCCGGACGGCTCGGTAAGACCTATTCTAAATCTGAAGTCCTTGAACCTGTACATAAAGAAGTTCAAGTTCAAAATGGAGTCACTCAGAGCAGTGATAGCGAACCTGGAAGAAGGGGACTTTATGGTGTCCTTGGACATCAAGGATGCGTACCTCCACGTTCCAATTTACCCCTCACACCAGGGGTACCTCAGGTTCGTTGTACAAAACTGTCACTATCAGTTTCAGACGCTGCCGTTCGGATTGTCCACGGCACCTCGGGTCTTTACAAAGGTAATGGCCGAGATGATGATTCTTCTTCGAAGAAAAGGCGTATTAATTATCCCATACTTGGACGATCTCCTAATAAGGGCAAGGTCCAGAGAACAGCTAGAGATGGGATTAGCACTGTCTCAAGAAGTGCTAAAACAGCACGGCTGGATTCTGAATATTCCAAAATCCCAGTTAATGCCGACAACTCGTCTGCTGTTCCTAGGGATGATTCTGGACACGGTTCAGAAAAAGGTTTTTCTCCCGGAGGAAAAAGCCAAGGAGTTATCCGAGCTTGTCAGGAACCTCCTAAAACCAGGAAAGGTGTCTGTACATCAATGCACAAGAGTCCTGGGAAAAATGGTGGCTTCTTACGAAGCAATTCCATTCGGCAGATTCCATGCACGAATTTTCCAGAGGGATCTGTTGGACAAATGGTCAGGGTCGCATCTTCAGATGCACCAGCGGATAACCCTGTCTCCAAGGACAAGGGTATCTCTTCTGTAGTGGTTGCAGAGTGCTCATCTATTGGAGGGCCGCAGATTCGGCATACAGGATTGGATCCTGGTGACCACGGACGCCAGCCTGAGAGGCTGGGGAGCAGTCACACAAGGAAGAAACTTCCAGGGAGTGTGGACGAGCCTGGAAACGTCTCTTCACATAAACATTCTGGAACTAAGAGCAATCTACAATGCTCTAAGCCAGGCAGAACCTCTGCTTCAAGGAAAACCGGTGTTGATCCAGTCGGACAACATCACGGCAGTCGCCCATGTAAACAGACAGGGCGGCACAAGAAGCAGGAGTGCAATGGCAGAAGCTGCAAGGATTCTTCGCTGGGCAGAGAATCATGTGATAGCACTGTCAGCAGTGTTCATCCCGGGAGTGGACAACTGGGAAGCAGACTTCCTCAGCAGACACGACCTTCACCCGGGAGAGTGGGGACTTCATCCGGAAGTCTTCCACATGCTGGTAACCCGTTGGGAAAGACCAATGGTGGACATGATGGCGTCTCGCCTCAACAAAAAACTGGACAGGTATTGCGCCAGGTCAAGAGATCCGCAGGCAATAGCTGTGGACGCGCTGGTAACGCCTTGGGTGTACCAGTCGGTGTATGTGTTTCCTCCTCTGCCTCTCATACCAAAAGTATTGAGAATTATACGGCAAAGAGGCGTAAGAACGATACTAGTGGTTCCGGATTGGCCAAGAAGGACTTGGTACCCGGAACTTCAAGAGATGATCACGGAAGATCCGTGGCCTCTACCTCTAAGGAGGGACTTGCTTCAGCAGGGTCCCTGTCTGTTTCAAGACTTACCGCGGCTGCGTTTGACGGCATGGCGGTTGAACGCCGGATCCTAAAGGAAAAAGGCATGCCGGAAGAAGTCATTCCTACTTTGATTAAAGCAAGGAAGGAAGTAACCGTGCAACACTATCACCGCATTTGGCGAAGATATGTTGCGTGGTGCGAGGATCGGAGTGCTCCGACGGAGGAATTTCAACTGGGTCGATTCCTACATTTCCTGCAATCAGGATTGTCTATGGGTCTCAAATTGGGATCTATTAAGGTTCAAATTTCGGCCCTGTCGATTTTCTTTCAAAAAGAATTGGCTTCAGTTCCTGAAGTCCAGACTTTTGTTAAGGGAGTGCTGCATATACAGCCTCCTGTGGTGCCTCCAGTGGCACCGTGGGATCTCAATGTGGTTTTGGAATTTCTAAAATCTCATTGGTTTGAACCACTAAAAAAGGTGGATTTAAAATATCTCACATGGAAAGTGACCATGTTACTAGCCCTGGCTTCGGCCAGGAGAGTGTCAGAACTGGCAGCTTTATCTTACAAAAGTCCATATCTGATTTTCCATTCGGACAGGGCAGAACTGCGGACTCGTCCGCATTTTCTCCCTAAGGTGGTGTCAGCATTTCATCTGAACCAGCCTATTGTAGTGCCTGCGGCTACAAGTGACTTGGAGGACTCCAAGTTACTGGACGTTGTCAGAGCATTAAAAATATATATTGCAAGGACAGCTGGAGTCAGAAAATCTGACTCGTTGTTTATATTGTATGCACCCAACAAGATGGGTGCTCCTGCGTCTAAGCAGACGATTGCTCGTTGGATCTGTAGCACAATCCAACTTGCACATTCTGTGGCAGGCCTGCCACAGCCTAAATCTGTAAAGGCCCACTCCACAAGGAAGGTGGGCTCATCTTGGGCGGCTGCCCGAGGGGTCTCGGCATTACAACTTTGCCGAGCAGCTACGTGGTCAGGGGAGAACACGTTTGTAAAATTTTACAAATTTGATACTCTGGCTAAGGAGGACCTGGAGTTCTCTCATTCGGTGCTGCAGAGTCATCCGCACTCTCCCGCCCGTTTGGGAGCTTTGGTATAATCCCCATGGTCCTTTCAGGAACCCCAGCATCCACTAGGACGATAGAGAAAATAAGAATTTACTTACCGATAATTCTATTTCTCGGAGTCCGTAGTGGATGCTGGGCGCCCATCCCAAGTGCGGATTATCTGCAATAATTGTACATAGTTATTGTTAACTAATTCGGGTTATTGTTTAGGAAGCCATCTTTCAGAGGCTCCTCTGTTATCATACTGTTAACTGGGTTTGATCACAAGTTGTACGGTGTGATTGGTGTGGCTGGTATGAGTCTTACCCGGGATTCAAAATTCCTCCCTTATTGTGTACGCACGTCCGGGCACAGTACCTAACTGAGGCTTGGAGGAGGGTCATAGGGGGAGGAGCCAGTGCACACCACCTGATCGGAAAGCTTTACTTTTTGTGCCCTGTCTCCTGCGGAGCCGCTATTCCCCATGGTCCTTTCAGGAACCCCAGCATCCACTACGGACTCCGAGAAATAGAATTATCGGTAAGTAAATTCTTATTATCTATGTCTCTAACTATTTATCTATCTATCTACTGTATATCTATCTATCTATCTATCTATCTACTGTCTGTATGTCTGTCTATCTATCTATCTATCTATCTATCTATCTATCTATCTATCTATCTATCTACTGTCTGTCTGTCTATCTATCGTCTGTCTGTCTATCTATATCTAACTACTATCTATCTATCTATCTATCTATCTATCTATCTATCTCTCTATCGTATAAGCAAGTTTTGTTTTCATTGTTCACATTGTAGAACTACACACCCCAGCATGCCTTCCCACAGTTTTAGCAATGGCCTACTAGAACAACAGTGGCAGGTCAAGCTGGGATGTTCAACAGCAGCTGAAGGGTCTCATGTTTGACTACCCCCGCACTAAAGCGTCTAAAAAGGAAAAGTGTCGGTGCCCTTAGCAACCAGCCAGATTAGAAGGCATAGCTGGCTTCTGATCAGTTGCTACGGGCAATGCCTCCACTTTTCCTTTTAAGAAGTTTTAGTAATTATACCCCAAACTGTTATGGTGGAAAATGGCACGTCATGGTGGGTGGCACTCACAACACAGCATGTAAGTACTGAGTATATTCTACAAAACTACATAGATCAGGAATCTGTTGTTTCTGAATTGTGCTAGGCTGAAGTGTCTACGCATTCCGGTTTTTTTCCACCCCGTTATTAAAGTGCAGATGTACTAAATCTTGGAGAGTCTTAGGGGGTAATTCCAAGTTGATCGCAGCAGGATTTTTGTTAGCAATTGGACAAAACCATGTGCACTGCAGAGGGGGGCAGATATAACATGTGCAGAGAGAGTTAGATTTGGGTGTGGTGTGTTCAATCTGCAATCTAATTTGCAGTGTAAAAATAAAGCAGCCAATATTTACCCTGCACAGAAATAAAATAACCCACCCAAATCTAACTCTTTCTGCACATGTTATATCTGCCTCCCCTGCAGTGCACATGGTTTTGCCCAATTGCTATCAAAAATCCTGCTGCGATCAACTTGGAATTACCCCCATAAAGTGGTGAAAGATTAAGTAAATGAAAATGACAAGTAGGAGCTAACTTGATGGTACTTTATCTCTCTCCACTTTATCACTCTGCAAGGCTTAGTACATCTGCCCCTAAGCCTGACAGTACGGTATTGTTATTGTGAGTTTGAATGTGTAACTTTCATTTGCCGAAGTTAGAAGGTATTGCTTGATTCAGACAATCTAATGTTCCCATGAGAAGCTGATTATGAAATAGATGAGTAGGGGCGGCTGTCAGGGAGAGGGGAACAAGTGAGCCTCCATACAGTACCTGCCCCAGTCAGGACATAGAAGTGGCAATTATCTGTTGTGCAGCCGAGAAGAACACTGCGCTGTAAGGACTGCTTGACGGGAAATATGTCTTATTTATACAAAGGAAATCTCTTCACGTGGAAGATGCTATTCACCTGCTCGCTTAGACAAAGGGCAAGTATACCCACAACACAAAATAGAGATTTGGGTGGAGTTCAGAGGGTTATTATAAAAACGAAAATTGATCAGCTGAGGTCTCTGATATGATGTAATGGTACAATGCCGCTCTTATCTCTCTCTTTATCACTCACCCTGATAGGAGTTTGGAATAGGTAAGAGATACGGAAAAACCTTTGCTGTTTTTTTTCCTTACAATTCTAGTCTCCATAATCCGAGAGATTCTGCCACCTAGTCACCACATTTTCATGATAAAGATGGAAGAATTCTTAACTGCTTTCAGTCTTGCTTAAGGTGGCCATATACAGTGCAATTATCGGCACGATCAGTAAATTAGTGGCCGATGACTGCACAGTGTATGGCCACAATCACCAATCATTGGTCTACCGGGCACTAAAAAACCATCTCCATTATGCCCGATAGATGCTATAATGACAATAATTGACTGCGATTTCGTATGCAGCAGACTTCCAATAGAATGTTAATGAATCAGATGTCGCCTTAGCTTAGAGACATCCACTGTCGGCGTCTCACATCCGCCGCTTACATACAGAAGCATACACATCTGGAACATCGGGTGCACATCGGTTGGAGCATGGAACCTCTAAACGCTGACTCAGAATGAGCGTTTCACCTAAGATGCATGGGCCTCTCCCGCTGCGTATGAATTCGCCCATAAAACTGTACCAATGCGTCTAGCTACCTCTTGTTACCGCCGCCATAGGCATAACTACCAGTAACTCACTTTGCGCATAAATCCTCTGTGCATGCGCCATCCCTAATCCATTGCTGCATGGGCACATCACGGCTTAGTTAAACATCGCTCCACTGCGTCCGCCATAAACATTGCGTCCACCTCTGGTTCTAGTCCAGTATGTGCTCAGATAACTCACCAACAGACCAATTGTCTGACAGCGTATGGCACAGATATTGTGTGGCAGGGTTGTATAACATGCAGCTCTCCGGCTGTGTGGGACTACACATCCCAGCATGCTAAAACTGTGGCAGGGCTTGCTGGAATGTATAGTTCTACAGCAGCTGGAGGATCCCATGTTGAATCCCTGCTTTCAGCAAAGCCTGATGGCACACAGACCAATTGCAGTCAGCTGAGGTGCCTGATTGGCTCTGCATTGCATCTCCCAAATGGTGGCAACTTTGGGATAGTACACAGCACCTCCCTATAGATGCTAGAAGGGGCTACAATAAATATGTTATTTAAGTAAAGAGTTAAAAATAAAAGACCTGGCAATTGCAACACATACGCTTATTCAATTAGCCGTGGGGTTTACCGGCTAATTGTTGGCTGAAATCCCTGTGGCACAGGGAAAGGCTATTCAATTAAATAGGCTTTTTGCTGCGCCTAATATCTGGTATTACTGCGGAATCAATGGGGGTCATTCCGAGTTGATCGCACGTAGCAACTTATTGCTGCTCGTGCGATCAACTTGACGCCTCCTATGGGTGAGTGTATTTTAGCATAGCAGGGCTGCAATCGCTTGTGCAGCCCTGCTATGCTAAAAAAGTTTCCTGCAAAACAAAACCAGGGTAAGAGTTACTTACCCTGTGCAACGGATCCAGCAACGAAGGTCCCGCAATTGACGTCAGACATCCGCCCTCCAAATGCCTGCGTTCGCCTCGCCATGCCTAGAAAATGGTCACTTGATGTCCCAGAACGCCTCCCGCCTGTCAGTCTTCTTGCGATCGCCGCTGCGATCACTTTTCCCGAGCAATGACGCATGTGCGCAATGCGTCCACCGCGCATGCGCATTTCCGACCCGTTCGCATCGTAGCGAAAAACCGCTGCATGTGAACGGGTCGGAATGACCCCCAATGGGTTATCCCTGTGCGTGAGCGCCAGATTTTTGAGGTTTTCTGGCGGTCTTTTTCTTGCAGCCCGTGAAGCTTCAAAGTTCAGTTCACCATCTGGGATACATGGCTGGGTAATCCCCATTAATTGAATAGGTCCGGCAGCGGCACATTTTTCATGATCGCCAATAACTACAGCAGACATTTGCTTTTCCTAGTAGAAAGGATTTTGCTTACATGTTTTTAAACAGTAAAGTATTATTGTGCCTTGTAACACCTTGTAACAAATGTTAAAAATGTTGTGTTGCCTAGCAAGTTACCTTGAAATTAGTATTAAAACCAATTTTATGTAAAGCACTATTGGCACAGCGAATGGAAATGTATCGTCTCACGCTGAGACATGCCTGTGGTTTATTTTCTTGTAGTCCAAAGACAGAAAACAAATAGCTATAAAAAAAAAACATATGTTTCTCTTCATCTCTCAGGGTTTTCTCCAGAGCTGTTACATGATGATCAAGACTGTGTTGTATTTTGTTTTGTTGTTTAACTCTGTGTCGGCAACAAACAAATGGCTAAAATGTAAAAGTGTGGGTGTTGGTAAATTTATCATTTTCATAAACTATTTTGGTTACATTGTTGCTTTGTTCTTTAATGTCATTAATTGAGTTCAAGTGGTTTTTATTTCATAGCCGTTCTGTGAATAGGCTCATTCTTATTTTCACAGCAAGATAATCACGGGCACATTAAAATATGCCTGTATGCAGTTTAATCGTTTAGTACTATTTAAAGTAAGTTGCAGTGCTAAAATGTATATACATACACCCATAATAAATGCTTAGAAATCTGGGTTCAGTTACCTAGCAGCAGGCTTGGGCTGGCACCCTGGTAGTTTTGGCATAGACAACCAATATGTCTAAAGGGGTTGGAGAGGATGCATGGTGGATCGATCTATAAGATCACAACATTATCAGCGGGGCCGGGGGGGGGCTTAATCTGGACTTCGATTTAGGAGCCATCTGGACTCAGTGACACATAATTTAAAGAACCTTCCAAGCAGCACCCAAGTGTAGAGATCTTGCAGAAACCTTGTATTCAGTGTAGATTTATATTATCTTTCCTTTATTATTTTTACAAGTCTTTTATATTTATATAGTCACAGTTTTATAAATATATTTATGTACTAAATTATCCTAAATTTTAACTCTACAAACTTTATACACGAGTAGGAAATGCAAAATGTTGAAATTGAGAACAGTGCCTGGCGTAAAAAGCGCACAATAGGAGAAAACGCAAAAACAGTTGCAATGAAAGTCCAAAGTATGATTTAAATAATGTACAGTATTACCTCTTACAGAAAAGCTTAATAGCAGGAAGAGAAAGACATCAAAGTGTTGCTGACCAAGAAAAATAAAACTAGCTGCATAGTGAAATGAAGTTGAAGCATTCCCTGTCCATACTGATCTGTGTAAGTGTAAGTAGCACATAATAGGCCTGATTTTGAGTTAGAAGCAGCACTGGCTGCAAATGCTTCTTGTGTTTATTAGCAGAATGAGCATGTGCCACAAAAAGCTATTGCAGATTGTGCACGTCCTGCACCATGCTTACACACCTTGATGGAAGATATGAGGGCAGCCAGTTAGTTCCGTGTGGGGCAATTTCTGTCTGTTCACCAAATGGGCGTTTCTGGCTGGTTACCTTGCAGATGTAGGAAAAAGATCCCTCTTATGTGGGTGTAGCCAGACTATTGGTATTGGTGCAGTACAGGGGTGAGGTGAGGACTTACTCAGCCGCTAAGGATGCTGGTACAGTAGCCGCGAGGACGGATTCGTCGTAGAGTCCATCGCTGGGCGCCGATCCGCTTTGCACTCGTACAACGCACCTGCGCATTGCAGTACATATGCATGCGCAGTTCTGACCTGATTGCTGCACTGCGAAAATCCGCAGCGTGCGATCAGGTCGGAATGACCCTTATAGACCCCACAGTTTGTTGCATATTTACTTTCATAGCTATTTAGCAAAGCTTTATTTTTCTTGTTCAGAAATGAACCTAAACTGGTAAGTTAGATGCCCGCAGTCAGACATAAAGGTAGCTGCACATGCACCCGAATGAGGGGACATCAGTTTACTACAAACCTATTACATCACCGTGAAATGTCATTGGTTTATATTAAATAGGTAGACTGCATTCATTGTGTATAGGCAAAGTAACTAATAATGGTCAAATAAATAATATGTTCACATGGTGACATGTCTGTGAAACGTGGGTGTCCCTTGTTAAGTGCCGAAGTTGATTAATGCTAAATCTGTGTTTTCTGTGCAGGAGTTATCCACAGCCCCACACGGCTTTTGTTTTTATAAAGTATCATATTAAATAGAAACTGCTTGTTAACCACAATTTGACACACGCTGCTTAGTCTCCAGGCCTCGACAGGGAGTCCCATGGTAAAAGCTTTTTACTTTGTTCTGTGTAATGTGAAAGCTGGCTGCAGGAATGGGAACACATTTCTGTCATATTCCAGGCTGGGTCCCTTCTCAGTAGGAAGCGAGTTAACGGAACGTGAAGAAATAATACCACTGTGATTTAGAAAGGGATCAGTTCAGTTAAAACGTATCAGTGGTTTTCATGAAGCTCTCCCCTTGTCACCTGCACTTCGTGAGGTCACAGGCTTAGAACGCTGGAGAATGTTGGATCTCAGGGAAATAGGATGTTGATTGAAGCCAGTTGTGATACTAGTCCTTTAGATAATTTGAAGGACTGCTAAAACGTAGGGGGTAATTCAGGTCTGATCACTAGGCAGCGCATTTTGCACTGCTGCAATCAGATAGTCGCCGCCCACAGGGGGCGTGTAGTTTAGCTGTGCAAGTGTGCGATCGCATGTGTAGCAGAGCTGCAAAGACTGGTTTTGTGCAGTCTCTGCGCAGTCCAGGACTTACTCAGCCACTGCGATCACATCAGCCTGTCCGGGACCGGAATTGATATCAGGAACCCTCACTGCAAACGCTTGGACATGCCTGCGTTTTTCCAAACACTCCCAGAAATCGGTCAGTTGCCACCCACAAATGCCCTCTTCCTGTCAATCTCCTTGCGATCGCCCGTGCGTTCGGAAGTTTCGCACTATCTCGTCGCTGACCGGCGATCCCCATTGCTACGGTCCGTCGCTCCTGCACATTGCGGTGCATACGCATGCCCAGTTCAGATATGATCGCAGGCTGTGAGAAAACGCAGATTGGCGATCAGGTCTGAATCGGCCCCTAAACATTTCAGTGATTAACCATTGGAGTTACGTACATTGTGCAGCTTTAACCTGACACTGCTAAAACGTATTACTTCCCGACTCATTACAGACAGTGCATCTCCTCCCACATCTTTAGGACAGTGTCTTGGTGGGAAATGAAGAATTCAGTGAATTGAGCTGCTGTGACATCACTGATCTTGTTAACCATGATCATGAGGGGACATTAGGGCTGCCTAACATGTGGCACGTTTGGGTGTTAAAAGCTTTATTCTTTATACATGGAGTTCAAAACGTCCCTCCGCAGTGATTGTGTGCAAAGGAAGTCTCCCCGCGGAGAATGTGTGCTAAGTAACATGACAACATAATTGTTTTTAAACACTTTATTTACATTAAATAAAACAGAATTTGTTACGTACTTATCTACCTCAAGTGTTGTCCCTCTCTTTCCTCCCGCAACTGCAGAGGAGATATGCAGCCAGAGACGGAACTCACTGCGGAGGGACTTTCCGAACTCTATATATATATATATATATATATATATGTTTCTCTGCCAAAATAAACCTGGAATTAATAAGACTTTTTTCCATTAAAGTCTCAGTGAAAGACCACTCCACCATCTCTAAGCTGGCTCATGATTCAAGCCTTTTTTGCGCTCCCAAATCTGTATTCCCTCTACCCTTTTATCTCATAAAATCCTTGATCTTCAAATGCTGAGCAGGTGCTGTGAAAATCAGATTACATTTGCTTATAAACCCTGTCATACCTTTTTAAAAGTGCAGATATTTGGGGTCTGTATATTTAGGATCAGTGCCTGAATGAATTTACCAGTACATTTTTGGGGTCACATTAATAATGCATTAGTAACGTAAAACTTATTTATTTTTTTGTTCTGTGCTAGTCAGGTTTCCTTTTTTCTACAATGAATAAGCTTTAAATGTCAGTTAACTTGGCAAGTTAAGAAAGAAAATAGTTATTCCATGTGCCTAAATTTTATCAAAAGGAACGTTACTGAGGATTCAGGGCCTTATTCAGAATTGATCGCAATGTTTGCGATCGCCCTGAAGCCTGTGGTTTTGGCATCTGATGCTATCATGATGGGTTTGCATCCTGGAAGGATGGGATTGCGCCATGATTGACGGGCGACGGGCATCCAGGCGCAGCGACACGGCATTGGGGGGAGGAGGGCTGGAAATGCAGGCGTATCATGCCCGTTTTCGGGGCTGGCTGATGACGTCGCCTGTGTTTCCTTCCTTGCCCTGTGGGCAATAGCAAAATCTGCGACCATCTCTGAATAGCCCCCTAAGACAATCCTGTTCACTTATTGGTTAAAAAAATGCCATTTGAGGTATAATATTATTCAGACATGGTTTGTGATTGCGGGAAGGAAAACGTGTACTTTTAAACATATCTTTGCTAATAATACTGTATATGACTTTCCATGAAACTAGAGAAGAAATTGCTCTCATCTTTGTGTTACGAGCCTGTGAAAGCCAGCTCACTGCGTAATTGACGAAAAAAAGTAGTGTAGCTGACAAGTGACATTTTGGTGGAGGTGGTAGGTGACTTAAATGTCAACTTAAGATTCCTGCTAAATAATTTATTCCTAATAATATACTCTCCTATTTCTGGTTGGAAGCACCACTAAGTACTAAACATTTTTCTGCAATGAACCCGTCACCAATACATAGTGGGGAATTCAAATATTTGAATAGTCGGTTGGGTGTCTGTTTTTTCCTGTCTATTAGATAGGAAAAAGCAGCCACCCAACTGACTTTCTCTAACGTCCTAAGTGGATGCTGGGGACTCCGTAAGGACCATGGAGAATAGCGGCTCCGCAGGAGACTGGGCACATCTAAAGAAAGCTTTAGGACTATCTGGTGTGCACTGGCTCCTCCCCCTATGACCCTCCTCCAAGCCTCAGTTAGATCTCTGTGCCCGAACGAGAAGGGTGCACACTAGGGGCTCTCCTGAGCTTCTTAGTGAAAGTTTTAGTTTAGGTTTTTTATTTTCAGTGAGACCTGCTGGCAACAGGCTCACTGCATCGAGGGACTAAGGGGAGAAGAAGCGAACTCACCTGCGTGCAGAGTGGATTGGGCTTCTTAGGCTACTGGACATTAGCTCCAGAGGGACGATCACAGGCCCAGCTTGGATGGGTCCCAGAGCCGCGCCGCCGGCCCCCTTACAGAGCCAGAAGGCAGAAGAGGTCCGGAAAATCGGCGGCAGAAGACGTCCTGTCTTCAACAAGGTAGCGCACAGCACTGCAGCTGTGCGCCATTGCTCTCAGCACACTTCACACTTCGGTCACTGAGGGTGCAGGGCGCAGGAGGGGAGCGCCCTGAGACGCAATAAAAACACCTTAGATGGCAAAAAAAATGCATCACATATAGCTCCTGGGCTATATGGATGCATTTAACCCCTGCCAGAATACATAGAAATACAGGAGATAAGGCCGCCGATAAGGGGGCGGAGCCTATCTCCTCAGCACACTGGCGCCATTTTCCCTCACAGCTCCGTTGGAGGGAAGCTCCCTGTCTCTCCCCTGCAATCACTACACTACAGAAAGGGTTAAAAAAGAGAGGGGGGCACTAATTAGGCGCAGTATTAACTATACAGCAGCTATAAGGGGAAAAACACTTGTATAAGATTATCCCTGTATATATATATAGCGCTCTGGTGGCAAACTCTCCCTCTGTCTCCCCAAAGGGCTAGTGGGGTCCTGTCCTCTATCAGAGCATTCCCTGTGTGTGTGCTGTATGTCGGTACTTTTGTGTCGACATGTATGAGGAGAAAAATAATGTGGAGATGGAGCAGATTGCCTGTAATAGTGATGTCACCCCCTAGGGGGTCGACACCTGTGTGGATGAACTGTTGGAAGAAATTACGTGACAGTGTCAGCTCTGTATAAAAGACAGTGGTTGACATGAGACAGCCGGCTACTCAGCTTGTGCCTGTCCAGACGTCTCATAGGCCGTCAGGGGCTCTAAAGCGCCCGTTACCTCAGATGGCAGATATAGACGCCGACACGGATACTGACTCCAGTGTCGACGGTGAAGAGACAAATGTGACTTCCAGTAGGGCCACAAGTTACATGATTGAGGCAATGAAAAATGTTTTACACATTTCTGATAATACGAGTACCACCAAAAAGGGGTATTATGTTCGGTGAGGAAAAACTACCTGTAGTTTTCCTGAATCTGAGAAATCAAATGAGGTGTGTGATGATGCGTGGGTTTCCCCCGATAACAACTGATAATTTCTAAAATGTTATTGGCATTATATCCTTTCCCGCCAGAGGTTAGGGTGCGTTGGGAAACACCCCCTAGGGTGGATAAAGCGCTCACACGCTTGTAAGGGCTCTACCCTCGCCTGAGATGGCCGCCCTTAAGGATCCTGCTGATAGAAAGCAGGAGGGTATCCTAAAAGGTATTTACTCACATACTGGTGTTATACTGCGACCAGCAATCGCCTCAGCCTGGATGTGCAGTGCTGGGTTGGCGTGGTCGGATTCCCTGACTGAAAATATTGATACCCTAGATAGGGACAGTATATTTTGCCTATAGAGCATTTAAAAGATGCATTTCTATATATGCGTGATGCACAGCGGAATATTTGCCGACTGGCATCAAGTCTAAGTGCGTTGTCCATTTCTACCAGTAGAGGGTTATGGACACGTCAGTGGTCAGGTGATGCGTATTCCAAACGGTATTTGGAAGTATTGCTTTATTAAGGGGAGGAGTTATTTGGGGTCGGTCTTTCAGACCTGGTGGCCACGGCAACAGCTGGGAAATCCACGTTTGTACCCCAGGTCGCCTCTCAACATGAGAAGACGCCGTATTATCAGGCGCAGTCTTTTCGTGGACAAGCGGGCAAAAGGTTCCTCATTTCTGCCCCGTGACAGAGGGAGAGGAAAAAGGCTGCAGAAATCAGCCAGTTCCCAGGAACAGAAACCCTCTCCCGCCTCTGCCAAGCCCTCAGTATACGCGGGGGCTTTACAAGCAGAATTAGGCACGGTGAGGGGCCCGTCTCAATGAATTTTAGCGCGCAGTGGGCTCACTCGCAAGTAGACCCCTGGATCCTTCAGGTGATATCTCAGGGGTACAAATTAGAATTCGAGACGTCTCCCCCTCGCCGTTTCCTAAAGTCGGCTTTACCGATGTCTCCTTCTGACAGGGAGACAGTTTTGGAAGCCATTCACAAGCTGTATTCCCAGCAGGTGATAATCAAGATACCCCTCCTGCAACAGGGAACGGGGTATTATTCCACACTGTTGTGGTACCGAAGCCGGACGGCTCGGTGAGACCGATTCTAAATCTAAAATCTTTGAACACTTACATACAGAGGTTCAAATTCAAGATTGAGTCACTCAGAGCAGTGATTGCGAACCTGGAAGAAGGGGACTACATGATGTCTCGGGACATCAAGGATGCTTACCTTCATGTCAAGATTTACCCTTCTCACCAAGGGTACCTCAGGTTTATGGTACAGAACTGTCACTATAAGTTCAGACGCTGCCGTATGGATGGTCCACGGCACCCCGGGTCTTTACCAAGGTAATGGCCGAAATGATGATATTCCTTCGAAGGAAGGGAATTTTAGTTATCCCTTACTTGGACAATTCCCTGATAAGGGTAAGATCCAGGGAACAGTTGGAGGTCGGTGTAGCACTATCTCAGGTAGTGTTGCGGAAGCACGATTGGATTTTCAATATTCCAAAATCGCAGCTGGTTCCGACGACGTGTCTTCTGTTCCTAGGGATGATCCTGGACACAGTCCAGAAAAAGGTGTTTCTCCCGGAGGAGAAAGCCAGGGAGTTATCCGAGCTAGTCAGGAACCTCCTAAAACCGAGCCAAGTCTCAGTGCATCAGTGCACAAGGGTTCTGGGTAAAAGGGTGGCTTCCTACGAAGCAATCCCATTCGACAGATTCCACGCAAGAACTTTCCAGTGGGACCTGCTGGACAAATGGTCCGGGTCGCATCTTCAGATGCATCAGCGGATAACCCTGTCACCAAGGACAAGGGTGTCCCTCCTGTGGTGGTTGCAGAGTGCTCATCTTCCAGAGGGCCCCAGATTAGGCATTCAGGACTGGGTCCTGGTGACCACGGATGCCAGCCTGCGAGGCTGGAGAGCAGTCACACAGGGAAGGAATATCCAGGGCTTATGGTCAAGCCTGGAGACATCACTTCACATAAATATCCTGAAGCTAAGGGACATTTACAATGCTCTAAGCTTAGCAAGACCTCTGCTTCAAGGTCAGCCGGTGTTGATCCAGTAGGACAACATCACGGCAGTCACCCACGTAAACAGACAGGGTGACACAAGAAGCAGGAGGGCAATGGCAGAAGCTGCAAGGATTCTTCGCTGGGCGGAAAATCAGGTGATAGCACTGTCAGCAGTATTCATTCCGGGAGTGGACAACTGGGAAGCAGACTTCCTCAGCACGACCTCCACCCGGGAGAGTGGGGACTTCACCCAGAAGTCTTCCACATGATTATAAACCGTTGGGAAAAACTCGACAGGTATTGCGCCAGGTCAAGGGACCCTCAGGCAATAGCTGTAGACGCTCTGGTAACACCGTGGGTGTACCAGTCAGTGTATGTGTTCCCTCCTCTGCCTCTCATACCCAAGGTACTGAGATTGATAAGATGGAGAGGAGTAAACACTATATTCGTGGCTCCGGATTGGCCAAGAAGGACTTGGTAACCGGAACTTCAAGAGATGCTCACGGAGGATCCGTGGCCTCTACCTCTAAGAAGGGACCTGCTCCAGCAAGGACCCTGTCTGTTCCAAGACTTACCGCGGCTGCGTTTGACGGCATGGCGGTTTTGAACGCCGGATCCTGAAGGAAAAAAAGGCATTCCGGATGAAGTCATCCCTATCCTGATCAAAGCCAGGAAGGATGTAACCGCAAAACATTATCACCGCATTTGGCGAAAATATGTTGCGTGGTGCGAGGCCAGTAAGGCCCGACGGAGGAAATTCAACTGGGTCGATTCCTACATTTCCTGCAAACAGGAGTGTCTATGGGCCTGAAATTGGGGTCCATTAAGGTTCAAATTTCAGCCCTGTCAATTTTCTTCCAAAAAGAACTAGCTTCAGTCCCTGAAGTTCAGACGTTTGTAAAAGGGGTACTGCATATACAGCCTCCTTTTGTGCCTCCAGTGGCACTTTGGGATCTCAATGTAGTTTTTGGGGTTCCAAAAGTCACATTGGTTTGAACCACTTAAATCTGTGGAGTTAAAATATCTTACATGGAAAGTGGTCATGCTGTTGGCCCTGGCCTGGGCCAGGCGCGTGTCAGAATTGGCGGCTTTATCCTGTAAAAGCCCTTATCTGATTTTCCATTCGGACAGGGCGGAATTGAGGACTCGTCCTCAGTTTCTCCCTAAGGTGGTTTCAGCGTTTTCACCTGAACCAACCTATTGTGGTGCCTGCGGCTACTAGGGACTTGGAGGACTCCAAGTTGCTAGACGTTGTCAGGGCCCTGAAAAATATGTTTCCAGGATGGCTGGAGTCAGAAAAACTGACTCGCTGTTTATCCTGTATGCACCCAACAAGCTGGGTGCTCCTGCTTCTAAGCAGACGATTGCTCGTTAGATTTGTAGTACAATTCAGCTTGCACATTCTGTGGCAGGCCTGCCACAGCCAAAAATCTGTAAATGTCCACTCCACAAGGAAGGGGGCTCATCTTGGGCGGCTGCCCGAGGGGTCTCGGCTTTACAACTTTGCCGAGCAGCTACTTGGTCAGGAGCAAATACGTTTGTAAAATTCTACAAAATTGATACCCTGGCTGAGGAGGACCTGGAGTTCTCTCATTTGGTGCTGCAGAGTCATCCGCACTCTCCCGCCCGTTTGGGAGCTTTGGTATAATCCCCATGGTCCTTACGGAGTCCCCAGCATCCACTTAGGACGTTAGAGAAAATAAGAATTTACTTACCGATAATTCTATTTCTCGTAGTCCGTAGTGGATGCTGGGCGCCCATCCCAAGTGCGGATTGTCTGCAATACTGGTACATAGTTATTGTTACCAAAAAATCGGGTTATTGCTGTAGTGAGCCATCTTTTCTAGAGGCTCCTCTGTTATCATGCTGTTAACTGGGTTCAGATCACAAGTTGTACGGTGTGATTGGTGTGGCTGGTATGAGTCTTACCCGGGATTCAAAATCCTTCCTTATTGTGTACGCTCGTCCGGGCACAGTATCCTAACTGAGGCTTGGAGGAGGGTCATAGGGGGAGGAGCCAGTGCACACCAGATAGTCCTAAAGCTTTCTTTAGATGTGCCCAGTCTCCCGCGGAGCCGCTATTCCCCATGGTCCTTACGGAGTCCCCAGCATCCACTACGGACTACGAGAAATAGAATTATCGGTAAGTAAATTCTTATTTTTCAAACATTTGAATCCCCCCCCCCCTTCCCCGTAGATTGTAGATCTAGATTCAACTACAAGGCTTCTTTTTAACTCCATCAAGTTAATTGATAGTTGGGGTTGTATGATGCCCCAGAGATTGTGCCTCGCAGTTTGATTAATGTTCTGTGTAAATTAGCAAATTCCAGCAAAATTCATAGTTTTTTGTTTTTGATTCAACTGCCCATGCTGAAGCATGGATATCCTTAAACCCTGCACTGTTGAGTAGACCTGAGGACTGGAGTTGGCTACCGTTGCCCGGCCTAGAGCAATCCTGGAAGAATAATGTAAGCTTTAGACACCTGGCATTTGTTGATCCTTACTGATTGACTCCTTTACGTTAATTGGTCGGGTTGTACTAAGCTCCAAAATGTGGACATATCTGCAACAACAGCCGTTTTCTGAGGTTGGCCGCTATCCTATAGTTATTAAAGTGGTTGCAGAGATATTGGAGATATATAGTATAAGCTGTGGACCACCGGCACTGCAGTCCCCATGGAATTCTATTGGGCTGTGATGTGTCAGTATGTATCAAGCCCTAGAAAGCTGAACTTTACGTAGCTTGTGCTTGATAGGCAACCACCTATAAACGGCATCAGGGGCGTAGAGAGCCATGCTGAGCCCCGGTAATGAACAGAGGCCAAGGCCTACAAATTGCAGGGCTGTGCTTCACATGGGCACCATTATAATGCAGGAGGGGGTGTGGGGGAGGACACACCCTTCCTACCTTGCTTGCGGGAAGCAGGTCCTTCCTCCTCAGCTGGTGCCATCTACCCAGTAAAATATCGGAAGATGGCGCATGTGCCCTAGAGAGCTGAGACTCCGGCACAGTTGCTTTCAATGTGCAAGTGCCATCTTCCCGAAGCTATCTCTGGGAAGATGGTGGCGGCCTTACATATAGGTATATGCAGTGTGTGTGTGTGTGTGTGGGGGGGGGGGGGTTGACCCATTCGCCTCCAGCACCTCAGGCCTGGGTAATTCATATCCGCTCCCCCCCCCCACCCCTCTCATTGCCACCAGACTGCGTTGCCTGTAGAAATCTATGGGCTTCTTTTTCGTATTCTTGTGTAGGACAGTGGCCACACATGAGCAAGACTCTTGGGTCATAAACCGGTAAATCTTCACATTGCGATGGGTAGCTATTATTGGAAGAGCTGTATCGTGTGTAATTATTCATGCATGCGGCGCTAATAATTCTGGTATGAATGCCGTAAGGGGCAGAATGTGTTGCCCAATGTGCTGTGATTGGCCTGAGTTTGATTGTGGTAGGTAGCTGAGGTAAAAAGGTTGAAAGCTCTGTGCTTTCTCTCACCGTGAGTACAGTAAACTGAAAGGACAATGGGCAATGGAAGTGTGGGACAAGGGGTTGGTAAAAAGGAGAGTGGCACAACAGATGTGGTCATGAGCAACATAAGTGATATCAGATGTTCTTCTCTGCTTGCTGACATATTTAAGTTGTACGTCATCCCTAGTCAGTGACTTGTAGCAATGTATGAGCAGAAATGTATGAGCCTATGCTTTAGCAGGATTATCTGTGTTCTTTATCTGCTTACATATCACATTTTTAACTTTCTCCTGCCCACCACTGGCTGTATAAGGTGACAAATAGGGGCTTCCTGGCATGATACCGATGTAAAACAGCTACAATTAGAAATGTCTCAAAGAAGGAAAGAATGGAGGAATACAATAAATAAAAACAAATGGACAACCATGACAAACTCGGTTGCAATGAGCTTCTTTCTTGCTGAAAATGTGCTTCTCATTCGCTTGGGAGTAGCTATTTGCTGCATCTGTGAAGCGTAATAAGATTCAAAATTTAATGAAAAGTACGGTACACTGCTCTTTCCGGAACATCTCAGTCACGCCGGGCGTCTCGCGCTGTATGCCATTATAAACGTTAAGGTGTGTACACATGGTGAGATAAATCTGTAAGATTTTGACTATATAGTCCAAATCTTAAGGAAAGTTTGTGCACATCTCAAGGTGTTAGGCAGCTTGTGATACCGATTTGATCCCGATGCGCAGTCCCGCGGGGTCTGTATCGCAAGGCTAGATAGACTGTGCAGGCAAGTCAATCTTTACTATCTAGAGTACTATCTAGTACAAAGTATAGTCACATTTGGCACTTAGTCAAAATCGTACATAGACAAAATCAAAAGTACAGATAGTCATAATCTGTGCTATCTGGGTTCTGGTGGAGTTCAAGGGAAATCACATAGTCAAAATTGGGCATAGCAAGGATTTCACCATGTGTACACACCTTTTGGTAGATGAGGACGCAACTATACTGTATGTTGATATTTACTTGTTTTGTAATATTACCAATTTCAGAAAATTCATTGAGAAAAAAACAAAACTAAAAGCAGCTTGTTGGTCTGTTGGATATATCCTGAATGGTAACTAATCAGTGTGTGTCTGCAGCCCAGATAAATCCTGGTTGTAGTCACGTATTCTACAGTTTCCCTTAATTAGGCAGAACAAGATTTTAATTCAACACAGGTCAATACTGGTCTAGAGTCGGGACGCGCTAATGCCGGTCCTCAGATTACCACGTCCACTGATGTTCCAGGACTGAAATACTTGTTTCTAATTTTATTTAAAATTGCCGTCATGCTCTCTCCTGCAGTTCTCTAATGCTGGTAGCGTGCGTGTCAGCATGTCAAGGTTTCTCTTATATCCATTTAAAGGTATAGTTATGACAAACATGCTTCTTCATGTGTAGACTACAACCAGGTGGATTTCCACCTAGGCATGTGAGCTACCTGGCTTGGGATGCCGTCTGATGGGGAAGGGGGGGAGGGGGGGGAGCACTATAGGCTCCCCTGCCTGAGAACTCTGCTAGGCCACTGGCGAAACGCGGTAGTGGCGGGGTGGTGGGGGTGGTGGGGGTTGTCGGTGGGGTGACCAGTAATGTGCCTCAGAGCGACACAAGCCCTAAATTCGCCCTTTATTAAAACAGTACATGGATAAGAGAGCTATAGGAACTAATAACTATATAGTAAATAACCTACTGGTACGGAATGAGAGAAAGTTGTCTCCGGCCTATGACAGGATTCGGTGGATTATGAGCATTTGTTGGTAATTGAGGATTGTCTACATCCATGATGGTACTTTTGTAGTAAAGTACAGGACTGAGCAGGCAGAAAGCGGTGCATTGTGTGGAGGGGTGTGGTATGGTATGCCGGCGCCGGGAGCCCGACCGCCGGCTTACCGACAGTGTGGCGAGCGCAAATGAGCCCCTTGCGGGCTTGCTGTGCTCGCCACGCTGCTGGCACGGTGGAGCGCTATTTTATTCTCCCTCCAGGGGGGTCGTGGACCCCCACGAGGGAGAATAAGTGTCAGTATGCCGGCTGTCGGGATTCCGGCGCCGGTATGCTGTGCGCCGGGATCCCGACAGCCGGCATACTGAAGACCACCCGTGTGGAGCAGGTGGAGTGTGGGACAGTGTGTGTAGTGTATGGAGCAGGTGAAGAGTGGGGCAGTGTGTGGAGCAGGTGGAGAGTGGGAAGTGTATGGAGCAGGTGGAGAGTGGGACATTGTGTGGAGGAGGTGGAGAATGATGCAGTGTGTGAAGGAGGTGGAGAATGGTGCAGTGTGCGGAGGAGGTGGAAAGTGGAGCAGTGTGTGGAGGAGGTGGAGAGTGGAGCAGTGTGTGGAGGAGGTGGAGAGTGGAGCAGTGTGTGGAGGAGGTGGAGTATACATGCAATGTGTAAAGCAAGAAGAACATGTCATGGTGTGGAGCACACAGCACTGTTGAGTAGCATTAAGACAACAACCTGTGCTCACATAAAGAAGTATAGTGTAATGATTGCTGGATTGGAAAGCCATAGTAGTGTCAGAATGAACATTTGCTGTCTGTTGTTGTTATTATACTAAGTTCATTCTAGGTCTTGTGTCTTGTCTTGTTCAGCTCTTGCAGTAGCTCTACTACACATAATGAATATTGCTGTACAGAGAGAATTATGTCTTATATGACTCTCTTAGGTCACGTTGCAGTATAATGAGGATCGGTACTAGTCTACTGACTTAACACTTTAAAATTCTTCCACTTTTTTATGACAAAGTGAAACTTAGGAGATCAGACTGTGGAGACAATAGTGAAATATCACATACCCTCCAACATTTTACACATAAAAATCGGTACAAATTAGAAAAGGGGGCGTGGCCACGGGTAAAGGGGGCATGGTCACGCCCCCTTTCCTATACTTTCAATGGAAGTTTGGAGAGCCAAAAATCGGTACAGACCATGAAAAAAGGTACTGTACCTATTAAAAAGGTACAGTTGGAGGGTATGATATCACTGTGTATCATTTACTGCTGCACACTGTTCAAGCATATATCACTTAATTAACCGTTGTCTTCTGTAAAGGAAACTTAGTCCAAATGTTATAACGGCAGTATTTCCGGGACTGCAGTATGTCCCCTATGTCACTGTTTAACGCCTTTATTTCTTATACAGGGTGGGGCAGGGAAACAGGCATTTTTAAAAACTCAGTAATTAAATAAACAATTTTTATTTGGCAAATTACAAATATGCCATCTTGAAGTACATAGCATGCCGTTTATTTAAGATTGGAAATTTAGGTCCTGGTGCAATATTCATTGTACACTCCTATTGGATAAGTTCCATGACAGTGCCTGCCGATGCACAGAACGCTCTGGACTCCGTATGAGAGCTGTCCTGACAGCGTGGCCTCATGACCCGACCCCGTCTTCATCCCTCCGGGGGTCCCAGAGATGCTGCGCTGCCCATTGGCGGCTGTCACAGGGGCCGAGTGCTGCACGTAATGTTACAGTGCAGCACCCGGCTCCTGTCTGAGCAAGAGCCGACATTTTGGTGTCACCCCTCGGCAGGTGACACCGGGTGCGTCCCACACTCCTGCAGTGACTCCACTGCTAAATGGCATGATGTGAACAAGAGGATGTTGGGTAATGTAATCCTCCCACCATGCCCCTACGCAGAAAAAAACCCATTTTATTTCAATTGCCCGTTTCCCTGCCCCACCCTACACAAGTCTTCCAGCATCGTTTCTGATTGCTGATGGAATACTTTTATTTCTTTTATACAGATATTGCGGTGGTGCTGTGTTGGGTTGGGGGAGGGAAAGGAGGAGGTGATGGGTTTAAATGTCATCTAGAGCTTGGGACTGTGTCTACATTTCCAGCCATTACTGTTCCTGAGATAGTTTAAAGTTGATTAGCATGGGTAAAAACCTGTATAAATCGCATACCACAAATGCAATCCTTTCTTAAATGAATTGCATGCAATGCTACCCACAGCCTGATTGTATCAATTCCTGTTGCTTCCACCAATTAGGAATCCCAAGCAAATCTGTCTGTATTCTGAGTCGGCTGCATCTATGCATCCGTACCGCCCCCAGCCATCCACTTATAGGAACAGCAGTCATATCTATATTTGCATCAGCCCTGTCTTTGGTGCAGGAGAGAGGACTGAAATGGGACAGATCTCTGCATTCACTTCTGAATGGGCGTCATCTCTGTCTGCACGCCCACAGATTCTTCTTCTGGAAGTCACCATTGCAGCCTTTGTATGTTGTCCATTACTATCCCACAAGTTTCCAATCCGTGAAGCAGTGTAATATTCCCATATATACTTCCGCCACCACGCATTACAATACAGTTGGTGTTCTTAGGATGGAGCGCAGTGTTAAGTTTGCTTCAAAGGTAGCGGTTTGTGTTATGGTCAAAATTTAACATTTTTCTCACTTGATGTCTCTTTATACAAGATTTCATAAGAGATTAATTTAATAATGATTTTCTTTCCACCTTCCCATAAAGTGTTGAGCGTTGAAAAGTTCCTAGGGTATTGTTGTCTCGCAGACAGTTACTCCCATTTGTGTCGTGAAGGACTACAACTGTCACAGCTTTCATCGGATTCTTTGGAACTTCCCTATCAACTGATTTTATGCTCATTTTTTTGTAGGAGCAATATTCTCTTTATCTATGTTTATATTGAACTTGACAGTGATCCAGTGGGGTTTGAAAGTCTTCGAAATGTTATAACCTTCCTCTGCTTTTCAATAAACTTTTCTTGGATTTACGTTGAAATTTATTTGAGCTTCATGATGAAGCTCTTTTTTTGAAATGCATTAGTTGACTGTAGAAACTCTCAGAATTTTTTTTCAGTTATTTTAAAATCAGTTGTAGTTTATTAATTGTACCCAGGTGTACTCCAATCAGTGAATTTTGTGACCTGTGAAGAAAACTGATTGTTCCAGCCTTTATTCATTTTATATAGCGAAATGGAGAATACCAATCTAATCCAATTATTGCCTGCAGTTAGCTAAGAAAAGGGGGTGGTATTCATGTGACCGGCGGTCGGGAGACCGACGGTCACATGACCTCCTCCGGCATCCCGACATCTCACTATCCCGATGGTCGGCATGATGGTTGGCAAGAAAAGGTAGTGAAAATTCTTAAATAAGTTAATTTTTATTCTATTATGTAAGAAACTACATTTATAATAAATGTTTCAGTGGTGAATACTTTTGACCACTGTCGCAATCCCATTTACTGCATGAAAGCCTTAAGATGCTACATGTCTGCTACATATCAGCACTTCCTTTATATCCGTACTTGTGTTCTTTTTGTTATTTGTAAAAGACAGGCCATATCCAGGCAAGAAGATGTTTATTCTAACTCATTGCTTAACCATATCTACTTTGACAGCACTCAAAAGTGCAGAGAAAGCAGGAAAATATGGGAGGAAATGGAAAATGGCAGCTCAAGATAAACATGGCGTTTGAAAATCTTTCAATAGTTATTAACTAGTGCAGCACGAGATGTACAGTTTATGCTCCACCGTAACAAGTGCTGAGAATAAAACTGCCACGTTACACTCCGCAAACACAAATGTATAAACACATACTAAGTTTACTCTCTACAGTATATTCACCTTCTTGTAAAATAGTTTACAATTCGTCAAAAATGTCTGCAAAGGTCTAACGAAAAAACCCTTGCTAAATTGTTTGGCTCTCTAGCTACACCTGATGTTAGCAATCGGTACTGCAGCAGTTGTGCTGTAGTCGTTTAAATACAGGTAAACCCACAAATGAACACCTTATTTACAGGGTATCAGGAAAAAATGGTGCAAAATCCAGGAAACTGTAAAATGTGGAAAAGGTCTAAAAACACCAAATGTAAATTAAAACTAGGGACAGACACACTAGGCATAGTGTTCTAGCGCCTGATTCTAAATCGAGCGTAATACGATCAGACGTCCAATTTAGATTTTCGCCTGTATTGTAGGTTGGATGCATCTATGGCCACTGGCAACGTGAGCAGCTGTCATTACTAGTAACTGCACTTATAACCTGCCCTGTGATTGGTGCAGAAGATGCAATAGGGTATGCACATTCAACTCGGAATAGGCCGAATCTCTATCGACTTGCCTGTGGGATGCTTCTGTGCACGATCACACAGGTGCTGTGCACGTGCCACCCAGTAACATCCACTCAGATGTCATGTACAATTAGAATTAGGCACTTGGTAAGGAATTCAATTAGGCACAGGGTTTGCTGCACTAGGAATATATATGTGGTTTCATGCCCAGAGCTATTCAATAAATTGTCATTTCCCCATGGTTTAATTAAACCATGGGTTAACCGGGTAGATTCTACCCAAAGTGCTGGAACCTATGGCTTTCTCGTGTATTTTAACATGGATTTCTCCTTGTAGCTCCCAAGGCTGCAAGTAAATATCCACTCTTTGCGGCTTACCATGTGGGGTTTTACCGCAAGTAATTGAATCGGTCAGAACTTTCAATTAGCTGCAGGTTAAGCTCTGTGCCTAATAGAATCTCCCCTTCAATCACCCCATATGAGTAATAAAAATAAATTGTAAATCACGCCACACTGTAGACACTGTTCTCTCACACACCAGCAAATATAGTGGTGGATGCTCAATTAGCTTAGTGATATCATTCAGGTGCTTGAAAGGGAGGGGTATTTCTATGCTGATTTTTTTTGGGTGCCACGCCCTGCACCTAGATATAGCTCTAGGGACCCCAATATATATACAAAGAGGCCTTGATGCGGCTTGGGGCTTACACATACATTTGCGCAGATATATGTAACCGAGTTCTCTGAATTCTAAGATATTGTATGAGATTTAAATCTGGTTACTGCTATCATTCAGGGTGCTGGGGGAAACAAAATGTGTTTTTTTTTCTCTCACACTACCAGTAAGTACCTGAAGTTGTGTGTCTGTCACTGTGCTTTGCAGTTAATGTCACACGCTCCACTTCCATTCAGTGTTGTCCGTAGGGAAGCAAAGCCAAGCATGTGACATTATGAGACATTCCGGGAGCAATATACGTTCAGGTATGGTGTGATGTGATTTTTCTTTACATGTGTACTTTACTGTATATGGCGTTGTGCATTCAATATTAAATCAAGGAAAACTCACATGAAATAGTATAGACAGGTTATGTCACAGGTTATGTAAATCCCAGGACACAGCAAAAGCGGTGTCTCTCTTTACTGTACAGGTTATAACATTAGACACTGCTAAAGGGCTGTACGGGTTCAGTATGATCTACTGGCATTTTGACATGTCGGCATTTCAAATGTCAGTATTCTGACTATGTCAGCATTTTGAACATGTCGACATAACGAATGCCGGTATTTTGACCATGTCGGTAATATTGCCTGTCGGTTACTGGCTGTTGATTTAATGACCGTCGGTATTGTGTCCGTCAGTAAATCAACTGCTGCCCGGCTGTACGACTGTAAGCATAGTACAGGCCTGTGGTGTAAATTACAAGACATAGGGGTCTATTTACTAAGCCTTGGGTGGAGATAAAGTAGACAGAGATAAAGTACCAGTCAATCAGCTCCTAACTTCCATGTCAGAGGTTGGGTTTGAAAAATGACAGTTAGGAGCTGATTGGCTTGTACTTTATCTCCATCCAGGACTGAGGGGTCTATTTACTAAGCCTTGGATGGAGATAAAGTCAACAGGGGGAAAAGTACCAGCCAATCAGCTCCTGTCATTTTTCAAACCCAACATGTGACATGACAGTTAGGAGCTGATTGGCTGGCACTTTATCTCTGTCTACTTTATCTCCATCCAAGGCTTAGTAACTAGACCCCTTAGTAACTAGACCCCATAGTTACAAACAATTATGGAAGAAATATAAATTAAACCTAATTGCAGTAATGTCATTTGAGTTTAATATATACAGAATAGTTGTATATGGCAGAAAATACAAACATCAATCTTCCAGAAAGTACATTGTTATAAAATATATGTTATTTTACAAAAGAGATCATTCTGCATTAAAATATACATTTCCAATAAACACAGACTTATGAGAATGACATTTGATAGATTAAGAGAATGGGTCATTTGGGAGAGTTAGCAACTGTAAGTACATACTGCCGATGTTTACTTTATACAGTAATCTATGTGGAGCATTTATACCGGGTAACAACCACACAACCCGCACCTGGATCGCTGTGTGCTTTACAGGTGCACTGAGATCGTCTTTACTTTACACCACTCATTAAGCCGGCAGTTTTATAGGGGTTCACTACGGTATGCCGGCGGTCGGGCTCCCGGCGACCAGCATACCGGCGCCGGCTTATCGACAGTGTGGCGAGCGCAAATGAGCCCCTTGTGGGCTCGCTGCGCTCGCCACGCTACGGGCACGGTGTACGCGCGCCATGCTATTTTATTCTCCCTCCAGGGGGGTCGTGGACCCCCACGAGGGAGAATAAGTGTCGGTATGCCGGCTGTCGGGATCCCGGCGCCGGTATACTGTGCTACGGGATCCCATCAGTCGGCATACTGAAGACCACCCGTTTTAGAGTTATGCAGGACTGGTGCATGAGGCTAGATGCTGGAAGATAAAGATGTTTGTGGAAGTGTAGGCATCTGCTCATGCTGGCATGTTTATTCTTTGTAGGCTATAAAAAGAATCCGGCTTCTGCAGTAATAAAGTCTTCTCTGCTATGTGTAGGTAGTAACGCCATCATTAACCAACCTGCAATAAAAACATGTAGAAACCCAAAGTTCCAAATCCGAGAATAGAATTCTTGAATCATTTTTTATATAATTTATGGCAGACTGTAGTAGGTTGTTACTGTCTTTTGAGCGGGACAAACGTGCTTACCTGTATTTTACATACTGTACTATGTGATATGTTAGTATACAGCACCGTATTCCATTGTTTGCTTTTTGCTTAATAAACATTTAGAGTTTCTGTATCTGCCATTATATTTTGGAAGATTTTCAGGATTACAACCCGAAACGGAAGTCCATAGTCTCCCGAAAAGCATGGATCTCCCCGTTTAATATGTCTAATTGAATAAGAATCTATGTGCTGCAGGGGCGTAGCGAGGGTGGCTCCGGTGGAGCGCGAGCTCCGGGCACTAGAAAAGTTAGAGGGCGCGCCGCCTACCCCCTTCCACCCTCCACTCGTTATACCGCGGACCGCTGTACAGGCAGCCGCAGAGCACGAGGAGACTAGGTAGGGAATTGGACAGGTCAAAGGCGACAGCAGGAGACACTGACAGTCAGCACATGCCGGAGCTCTGCCGCCCTCTTTATATGGCTCATTGTCTGCTTGTAGCTGTGCAGCAGGGTTACTTCTGTCCTGCTACACCTCTCTGCCCCCGCTGCTGCAGCACCTCTTTCTGCCCCAGCTGCTGCAGCACCTCTCTCTGTCCCAGCTGCTGCAGCACCTCTCCCCCCCCCCCCCCGGCTGCTGCAGCACCTCTTTCTGCCCCAGCTGCTGCAGCACCTCTCTCTGTCCCAGCTGCTGCAGCACCTCTCCCCCCCCCCGGCTGCTGCAGCACCTCTTTCTGCCCCAGCTGCTGCAGCACCTCTTGCTGACCCAGCTGCTGCAGCACCTCTCTCTTTTCCCCCTGACTGCTGCAGCACATATTTCTGCTTCAGCTTCTGCAGCACCTCTCTCTCTGCCCGGCTGTTGCAGTACCCTCTCTGCCCAGGCTGCTACAGCACCTCTCTCTGCATTAGAAGCTGCAACATGTATTCGCGGCTCTACTGTGGCATAACCTGTATAAACGACTCTACTGTGATGTAACGTGCATAAACGACTCTACTGTGGTGTAACATGTATAAGCGCCCATATTGTAGCATAACATGTATGAGTGGCTCTAATGTGTTGTGTAACGTGTATAAGGGGCTCTATTGTGTGGCGTTACGTGTCTAAAGGGCTCCACTGTGTGTTGTAAAATGTATAAGGGGCTCTACTGTGTGGTGTAATGTGAATAACGGACAGTACTGTCTGGTGTAATCTGAATTGGTACTATTTTGTGGCCAGTCCCCTTCCCCATGAAGCCACATCACTATATTTTTGGTGCGCACCTTTGGCGCGCACTATCCCTATTTAAACATTTGGGGCACCCAAAGGAAACTTTTGCCCTGAGATGCATAAGGTCTAGAACTGGCCCTGTCACCGATTTAGGATTTTAAATATTTTTTCTTTTCAAATGTAGCATGCTCCCAATTCAGTACAGGAAAGGGGGCGCCGAAACATACCCTTGCTCTGGGCACCATGGCACCTAGCTACACCTCTGGATTGCTCGGAAAACAATATTTGGTTTTGCATGTCGGAGATGTCATGTGTCTAACTTGCACTTACAGTAGCTGGGAAAGCCACCACCCGCCCACCTACTCCTATCAGATCTGGTGTACTTCCTTGCCCCCCCGCACATGCGGTAAATGAGGGCCACTCCTCCATTTGCTTACCCTATAACAACAGATGAGAGATCACGACGCATGCTGCACATTTGTGTTGTTGATCCTTACAGAGTTCTTGCCTGTGTTGAAGAGAAGCCAGTATCAAAGTGTTTAAAATGAAATCAATCTACACAGCTCAGTGCCAGCACTGTAAATCAACATTAACATCTTTTAAAAACTTTGCAAGCAACAATTAAAATAAAGATATTGAGGAGCATAATTAGAAGTGCTTTATAACTTACAGTATTCTCCATTCATCATACCTCTGCCCAGGGCTTAAAGTGGTCCTGGAGAGGTGGGGGAACTCACCTCCCCCACGACCCCTCCCACCTAGCGTGCACCGTAGAAAGAGGTGTGGCCTTACACGGAAGGGGCGTGGCCACACAGAAGTTGCAGTTGGAAAAAAGTACAGGAGGTGAGTACCCGGGTGGCATGGGGGTTGCCTGGGGTGCACTGTGACTATATTGGAGGGAGAGGGGACAGAGCTAGGGGTCATTTTATTGGAGGGGGCCCCCACAATTTAAGTCTAAATACAGACCTACCTAGGACCCACTAGTTTTTTTAAGTGAGCCTTCTTAACTAATTACATAGAAATTACGCACTTTAGTATGTAAATACAATCCTTATATAGATACATACAGTGTTTTATATGGAATGCATTCAGGATCCCAGCTGTCGTCAGAATACCGACAGCCGTCAGAATACCGACGATGGCATCCCAAAGAGATCAGGATCCCGACAACGAAATCCCGACAGTCAGGATCCTGAAGGTCAGTATGAACTGCTAGGTTAGGTTTAGGATGCGGGAGGACGGGTTAGGTTTAGGCACACTCTAGGGGGGTTAGGCTGCAGAGAGTGGGGGGTTAAGGTTAGGCACTAAGGGGAGAGAGTTAGGTTTAGGCTGCGGGGGGGGGGCGGGGGAAGGTTTAGGCACCACCTAGGGGGAGGTTAGGGTTACACTGCAGACGGGGACGGTTAGGGATGCGGGCATCGTTATACTGACCATATATATATATATATATATATAAATAACGTAATCATGGTAATGGTGGTCGGGATCCCGCCGGTCAGTATACTGACACCAGAATCCCGACCGCTGGAAATCCCAACAGTCGGCATGCTGACTAACCGGGACTATTCCCACTCTTGGGTATCCACATCACCTATAGAGTGGGAAGAGAACCTATAACGAGCCACCAAGCCCGCTGTTTTGCACTCACACCCCCGCCCCCCAGGCAATCTGGCGCCCTGGATACCGATGTCGGTATGCTGACCGCCGGGGGTCCCAACCATCGGTCACCGGATCCCAATCCATATTATTATATATAAAGCACAGATATACATATACTGTATCACACATGAGACATTATAAACATTAAAGTCTTCAGTCAGTGGCAGGTGCACTCATACCTTTTTCAGAGGCACTGCCCTAATAGACTGAAGCTGCAGGACACGGACCCCATCCCTGATTAGCAGCTGCTAGGTGGTCACCTCTGATAAGCAGCAGTAGACAGCAGCATCACAGTCTTGACGAAAATCCTGCTGGCCGCCGCCGTCTCCTTCACACCTGACGGCAGAGGATGCGCCGCCGCACTGGAAAACTGTGCCACCATTTAATACAGTATTAATCCCACACCTGGGCTGCCCCTGGCAGGAGGGGGGTGGAGGTGGGACTCCGTGGGAGATGCGGCGTGAGTGGCGGCTGGGGGAGGAGATGCGGCGTGAGTGGCGGCTGGGGGGGAGATGTGATGTGAGTGGACCGACCAGGGCTGCTATTGAAAAGAAGTGAGGCCGCACTTGCATTGTGTGCCATTCACGGCTCCCGTACCGCCAGCTAATGAGAAGCTGCCACTTGGCAGCTTCTCATTGGCTGGCGGTCCACGAGCCGTGATTGGCTCACGCCCGATTTTAAAAATGCCGCCCCTACTTTTGATTGGTACTGCAGCCGGTCCGCTAGCCAGGATTGGCTGGCGGCCGCTGCCACCTTTACAATGCAGTGGGGACATGATGCTGTGGCCGGACGGAGGCGGAACTGGTTCCGCCTGCAATTAGAGGTGACGGAACGCAGTTCCGCCCCGTTCCGGCCCACTTTAACCAATGCCTCTGCCACTTGTCCTTCCAGTAGCTTCATATATCCTTTGTAGCCTTGCCCACAGAGAGGTGGATTGGATAGGGAGATAGGAGTCTGCTCAGGTCACATGTGTCACATTTACTCCAGCAATTTTTTTTGAATTTTTTTTTTATTATATGATCTCGACTTTTTCTCACCATAGTCTCCTTGTTGCCAGCCAAAAACATCTCCATAGAGAGAGTGTTGTGTATGTATTCAAATGACGTTGGGAAGTGCAGGAGAACTTGGGGAGTCTCAAAGCGCCAGCTTCCTTCACTTCCTTTTGCAAACTGTAGACTGGTGGCAATGAAATAGCTAAAGTAGAGGTTCCCAAACTCAGTCCTTAACTCACCCTAATGGTCCAGGTTAAGAGATATCCATGGCTCAGCACAGATAATAAATATTAATAACAGTTTCCTATATAGCGCAATAAAATCTGTTGCGCTTTACAATTGGAAACAAGAGTGATAAAACATAACTGGGTAATAACAGACATAGAGGTAGGAGGGCCCTGCTCGCAATCTTACACTCTATAGGGAAGTAGGCATTGATACACAAGGAGAGGCGCTATCTATTGCATAATGGTCCACCAGATTGCAAGGATTCTAGGTGGGCTGTATGATATGGTCACACAGCGATGTTGGGTTATGGTCAGAAGGACGGCGAAGTGAAGAAAGAGATGACAATGCTAAATTCCTTTGTCGTATAAACAACCCTTAATGAAGTCTAAGAACACAGTACGCTGTTTACTTAAGAAGTACCGTAAGGGTACGCTAGTTGCGTAACGATCGCTTAGCCGTAGGCGAGACGCTCAAGCGTCACGTTCGCTCACGGCCCAGTGATCACAGGACAGCAAGTTATTGGTGATGACTAGAGTAATGATTCGCTATGGCGTAGCGGACGCTCGAGACCACGAGGAGATCACCAGCGGCGCAGACGCTCACAACGCTATACCTTTATGTCTAAACCTTTTATCAAAGTAATACACAGAATACCTTAATGTGAATACAGGGTGTAAGTGCAACCTTGTGTAACCTGACTAACTACAAAGCTGCTTGAGCGTCACCGACGCTCAAGTGAACACTTAACACTATGAGAAAAATACACAGATACTGGTTTAGGGTCCAAAGCCTATTATCTGTATTATAACTATTATACTTGCAAAAAGAATCACAGTACAAATGATACACTACAATATAACAGAGACTTCCTAACCGAATAACTATCCAAGAAATACAATACAATACTATGCTGATCTAATACAATACAATATTAGTCAATGGGAGATACGAGAGAAAGAGAAGGGAGAGAGAGAAAGAGAGAGAGACGGAGAGAGAGAGAGAGATTGGCTCACAGTAAGACAATATGATTACGGAGAAAAACTTACGCACAAAGGGTATGATCGCATGCGCCTCTGGACATCCAGCTTCCCGATTATCAGCAATGAGAACCGTTTGATGAGAAGTGAAAGCTGGATGCCACAGGCCCGTCTTTTATGCTACTCACACAATGCAATCTAATGGTCCCTACAACCTCATTGTCCATTGGACGCAGGAATTCGGCTTCGCACTATAACAAAAGGTCATAGGGTGATTCATACAGGTGGGCTGTGACGATTTCAAACAGCTCAGGTGGGTGGGAAACTAGGTTTCCCGCCGCATACCTGAGTATGAGTAAATAATAGAAATGGACATAAACTTCTTATGTCCATAACTATCCGCACGAGCGATTAATACGCTCCAAACCAACACCGGAATATTGCTATTTAAATACTCTTCCGATGGGTACCAAACACTGCTGTATGATTCCTGTTAGACCCTTAGCACAATACAAAGAGGGATTCCTCCGTTCAGGGACATTCCATATTAACCAAACTTTCAGAATCTATCAAAGGGATCATGGTCTACAAACTACATTAATTGTGAAAATATGTAACGATTGGGTCGCACGCTACGACTACATACTCTTTACCGTAAATACGCATACCGATGCGAGCGGGTGCACGCATCAGCGGGTATGCGCTATCACGGGAAAGCGCACGCATGCGCAGCGCGGACCAGCGTGAGGTGCAAATATGGCAGCGTGTATAGGGATATTTTTCTGACTTTGACAGTCCACCCTTTGGCAGTCAATAATAACTGCCACCTTCAAAACAAAAAAAGGAGAAAAATATAAGTCAGGGGTTAATTCATTTCCATGGTTGGGTAAGGAAGAAGAGAGGAGTAGGTGTGAAGAGGGTATGACCTAGTGAAAAAGCAGAAGCATGTGTGTATGAGTCCATGTTTGGAGGGTCATGTATCATCGTGCCGTACGTGTGGTAAATCAAGCTTCGAGGTATTGCGAAGTATACATTTGAATTCCTTCTTATCCCGTGGTACAGGTCTGTGGATGGGCTGTCAAACTTTACCGAGCTCTTTTCGGCTTTTGAACAAAATGGGGAGCACATTTTAGTTGATGATACATGAATGGGGGAATATGTGATTGCTGATATCTGTGCCTGTATTCCCTATACTATGTGTGTTATTACCTGAGGGTTGTAGAGATGAGGATGAAGAACACTTATGGAAAATGCAATGATATTCTATGTCAGGTAAATGTACATCTGTCATTGAAGTTTTGTTCGGTATCTGTTGAGAGTCGTCTTCTTTGCGCTGTATTGCTCCTTGGGCATGAGCAAATAGCTTTGTCAGTGCCATCAGATTTACAAAAGTGTTGGGCTAGCGTGAGTTTAAAAATACTAGGGAAACTGGGGATCCATGGCAAAGTTCATCAAATGTCCATTTCTCAAGTGGTCAAAACTTCATCTTTGGTGCTTGTCTGTTGTCTGTATAGCGTCTCGTCAACTTCCTCGTCCAAGGGGGTCTTTGTATCTTGGGGAAAAGCAGAAAAACAGGTGAAAGAAACGGACCTTATAATCGCATTTTCA
Organism: Pseudophryne corroboree; assembly: GCF_028390025.1. Lineage (NCBI taxonomy): Eukaryota > Metazoa > Chordata > Amphibia > Anura > Myobatrachidae > Pseudophryne > Pseudophryne corroboree. The sequence continues at coordinate 836,821,718 of NC_086447.1, read as the reverse complement.
TCACATCATGGTTTCTATCATTGGGTCATAAATCAAATCCAGGTTAATTACAGTTTCCTCACTCCTCAAGCTCATCACTTTTGTACTTTGTTTGCACCTCATTAAAGCCTGCCCGCATCTAAATATCAATCCAATAGATATAATAACACCTAAGATACATAGGAGAAACTTTCCAACATCCATTATGACTCCTTGAGCCCAGTCTCCTAAACCGGAGAACCAATTTCGCGGGTTCAACCATGACACCCAACTAGTCAGCTCATTTCCTACAGCGGCAAGGGTGAGATTGTGTTTTCGGCGAAATTCCCATTTTAATTGGAGAATATCGTCCATCTTTTGGTCTATGACCTCTACCGGATCCTCGGTGCTATTTGTGATATACGTGCAACACTTTATGCCGTACTGTGTTGCCAATGTAACACAATATCCGCCTGTTACTGCTGTAAGATAATTAAGAACCATCCTATGCTGAACTAGTTCTGTTTTATAAGCTTGAAGTTCTCTTCCAGTGTATCTGAACGTGTCATCATACATTTCAGTGATATTATCTAACAAATTGGCGAGTGCGGAAATGTATCTATAATTCATCACTCCCCGAGCGGTGCGAGTGAAATCTAACGCTACCAGAACCTGAATCCCGGTGGATTCATGGATAAGATCAGAGGCCGGATGCTCTAACCTTTCTGACAGTTGTCTTTTAACTCGGTGCTCGTAATGAGTGTGAGTATAAGGAGCTTGGGCACCACGGTGTATGTCCTTCATTTTGTCATGTGTAACAGTCATCACTTCAGGCAATACCTTTCCAATATAACACAATCCTTCAGAGTTTGGGGCAAGCCACTTGTACGCCTTTCTCCCGCATATGAAATATGCATCATCGGGGAGAACATATGGGACGGAGAAGGACATTACCATATTACAAACCTTCCATGTGAAATCTCCTGACCCTAATTCTTCCATCTGCTTAATGCACGTATCAGACTGTACGATATGTGCACAGTATCCTGGTGATACTTCTCCAACTCTAGTAATTCTATTTCCTAGGGTGTATCTATACCGGAAAGATTTTCCTCTACTGGCTATGTGGCGTACAAGCTCTGTATCTGTAGGCATTCTATCTGCTCTGTGTGAGAAGGTCATGGTAAGGTTGCTCCATGACACTTCCCAATTTCCCGGCTTACGGGGATTGGAGATATTAAAACATAAGAGGGACCTATCCACATGGTATTGGTGGAGCTTCAAACTAGGAGGGCTGGAGATGTTAAACCTCCGGTCCACCGGTCTCCCACCACTTAGCTCAAGTACCTCCCCTAACGTTAAAGGAAATGGTACTAGCCCTGATTTGCTATGACCCTGAGGTACTTGAGAGCATACCCAACAATCTGTTTGGTTTAATACGTTACCCACTAAGGAGTGATAGTCACTCAATGGATGCCGGTCCATATGGATATTAAAACTGGATTGGCATTTCTTTATGCACCCATCCTCAATCAAATTGTCACAGAGCCTACAGATACAGTTTTCTTCAGCTAACAATCCATCACAATTTCTTCTATCGGATCGTTTTCTGATACTCGCCTTTGCTTGTTGGTTTGGTTGATCTTGGAAAACTACGCCTCCATCATCATAATCGGAACCCATTCCAGAACCTCTCTCGACCTCTATGGTACTCTCGCCGGAACAGACTGCTCTGGTCAACATCATGGTTAACATCAAAATCCGGATCACAGTCTCTTGGGGCAAGTCCATCTTCGAGGAGGAAATAGAGAAGAATGAGAAGGGGGAAAAAGAAATTTTAAGGGAGAGGGGATGGGAAGTGGAAAAAAAAACAATAAAAGGGGGAAGGGAGTCAACAACTGCTTTCGGTCTTCAAGGCTCAGGTGCCGCCTCAGTCCTCCTGGAACAGACACTCCAGTGATACAACCTCTACCGTCTGTTCCTTATCACGGGACCTCTCTGGATCAGCAACCTTTTTGCAGTGGGATGAATGGACCCAAGTCTCTCTCTCAGCAACCTTCAATGCTGTGGTGCTAGTCAATAAGACCTGGTATGGTCCTTCCCATCTATCAATAAGACAACCTGAGCGTAGAAAATTTCGTATCATTACATAATCCCCAGGTTCAATGTCATGACAATTACTATCTGGTAAATCAGGAATCACCAACTTCAGATTATCATTTTGATTCCTCAACTGCTTACTCATGTTAATCAAGTATTTTACAGTTACTTCATTGTTACATTTCAAATCATCCTGAGGGTTAATCATGACATGCGGTTGTCGACCAAACAGAATTTCAAAAGGGGACAGGTTAAGAGGGGACCTGGGAGTGGTTCTGATGCTATACAAAACAATGGGTAAAGCTTCTGGCCACGTCAATCCTGTCTCTGCCATTACTTTACTCAATTTATTTTTAATAGTGCTGTTCACTCTTTCGACCTTCGCACTCGCCTGTGGACGGTACGGAGTGTGCAGCTTGCTATCAATACCCATTAATTTACACATTCCTTGAAAGACATCACCGGTAAAATGGGTACCCCTATCACTTTCAATGATTCTAGGGATACCATATCTACATACAAATTCCTGCACAATTTTCTTAGCTGTAAACATAGCGGTATTTGTAGCTGCTGGAAATGCTTCGACCCAATTCGAGAAAACATCTATACAAACAAGTACATATTTCAAATTTCGACATGGGGGTAATTGAATGAAGTCAATTTGTATTACCTGGAAAGGGCCGCCGGCAGGTGGGATATGGGATGGTTCTGTAGGTATTGCTTTTCCAATATTCTTTCTCAGACAGGTAAGGCATGACATTGCTCTTTTACCCGCATGAGAGGAGAATCCTGGGGCGCACCAGTATGCTCTTACCAATTTGCACATTCCCTCCTTGCCTAGATGAGTCAACCCATGAGCTGCTTCAGCCAGACATGGAAGATATGCTCTGGGGGCCACTGGTTTACCATGTCCATCCGTCCAGAGCCCTGAGGACTCCTGGCCATATCCCTTTGCCTTCCAGACTGCTCTTTCCTGTGTGGAACACAAATTCTGCATCTCACACAACTTCTGTGTGTTGATGGTATTAAATACCATCAGTTGTGTGGTGTCTGTCTGTATGGGGGTAGCAGCTGCAAGCTTAGCTGCTTCGTCTGCTCGGCTGTTACCAAGTGACACTGGGTCTTGACTATATGTATGTGCTTTACATTTGATAACAGCCACTCTGTCGGGTTCCTGTATCGCTGTTAGAAGCCTTTTTATATAAGCTGCATGCGCTATCGGTGTACCAGCTGCCGTCATGAAATTTCTGAGGCGCCATAGGGCTCCGAAATCATGTACTACCCCGAAGGCGTATCTAGAATCGGTGTAGATATTGGCTGACTTACCCTTAGCCAATTCACATGCTCTGGTTAGGGCGACCAGTTCAGCAACCTGGGCTGAGTGAGGTGGACCTAGCGGTTCCGCTTCTATGGTGTCTTGGTCATCTACGACTGCGTATCCAGTACACAAGTCTCCCGAGTCTGACTGTCTATGACAACTACCGTCAGTGTAGAACGTGAGTTCTGCATCTTCCAGTGGATTGTCACTGATGTCAGGCCTTGCGGTAAAATTTTGGGTCAAATATTCCATACAATCATGTGTGTCTTCCTTTGTATTAAATTCTCCTTCCCCACCACTCTCACCTTCCACCCTTTGTGTCTGACCAGGCACACCTGGGAGAAATGTTGCAGGATTTAATGCGCTGCATCTCCTTATGGTGATGTTTACTGGGGCCATTAATGCCAATTCCCATCTTGTAAACCTTGCTGATGAGACGTGTCTGGTTTGGGCAGAATTCAATAAGGCAGATACTGCATGTGGTGTATGGATTGTGAGGTTGTGGCCTAGCACGACATCTTCGCTTTTTGTCACTAGCAATGCTATCGCCGCAACGCTACGCAAGCATGTGGGGAGGGATCGCGCTACCGTGTCTAGCTGAGCGCTGTAGTATGCAACTGGCCTGCTGGCATCACCGTGTTTTTGGGTTAGTACACCTGCTGCGCAACCAGCACTTTCTGTTCCGTATAGTTCAAAGGGTTTCCCATAGTCTGGCATACCTAGTGCTGGCGCCTGCGTTAGGCACTGTTTGAGTCTCTCAAATGCTGTTTCGGATTCGTCTGTATGCGAGATCCTATCAGGTTTGTTTGAGGAGACCATTTCCTGCAAAGGTAACGCCAATATGGAAAACCCTGGGATCCAATTACGGCAATACCCACACATTCCTAAAAACGTCCTGATCTGTTGCTGGGTTTGTGGCAGTGTCATGTCTCTAATGGCTTGGATTCTATCAGCGGTCAGGTGTCTCAGTCCTTGTGTTAGACAGTGTCCCAAATATTTTACCCTAGGTTGGCATAATTGCAACTTGTCTTTGGAAACCTTATGTCCTGTGTCTGAAAGATGAAACAGGAGCTGTTTCGTATCCTTCAGGGAAGCTTCCAGCGAATCTGAACACAGTAGTAAATCATCTACATACTGTATCAATACTGATCCACCCTCCGATTGGAAAGACTGTAAACAATCATGCAAAGCCTGAGAAAATATACTTGGACTGTCTATGAAACCTTGGGGTAACCGAGTCCACGTGTATTGGACTCCTCTGTATGTGAATGCAAACAAATATTGGCTGTCAGGGTGCAGAGGTACCGAAAAGAATGCGGAGCAGAGGTCAATAACAGTGAAAAATTTGGCAGTGGGAGGAATTTGCATTAGGATGACAGCTGGATTTGGCACTACGGGGAACTGACTCTCAACTATTTTGTTAATCCCCCTTAGATCCTGCACTAGCCTGTAACCCCTCCCCCCACTCTTTTTAACAGGGAAGATGGGACTATTTGCTGTGCTGGACGTTCTTACTAGAATGCCCTGTTGTAGCAAGCGCTCTATTACTGGGAAAACTCCTAACTCCACCTCTGGCTTCAGAGGATACTGTGGGATTTTTGGAGCTATCCTACCATCTTTTACTTGTACAACTACTGGAGCTACGTTTGCCATTAATCCAGTGTCCTGTCCATCTTTTGTCCAAAGTGACTCTGGTATCTGAGATGTCATCTCTTCTATTTGGGATGGATTCCTATTTGTCATAATGGGATGTGACATTAATTTTGATGGGGAGTCTAACATGTCTCGTACTTCCTGAGCGTGATTCTCAGGAATGTCCAAGAATACACCTTCAGGAGTACAATAAATGACGCAACCCATTTGACATAGTAAGTCTCTTCCCAGGAGATTGGTTGGTGCCGATGCAGCTAGCAAAAATGAATGCTTGGTATGCAAAGGCCCTATTGTAATCTCGGCTGGTTTGCTAACAGGGTAGTGCTGGACTACTCCTGTTACTCTCATGGCTGGAACTGTCCTACCAGTGGTTCTCATGCCCACTGTCGAATTTATCACTGACTTGGCCGCCCCTGTGTCTACAAGAAAGTTTAAGGTTTTACCAGCTACATTGATTGCAATCTCTGGTTCACTTCCAAGACTGGCAATCAATTTCACTGGCTGCAGATTACAGGTATGGCCACACCCCTATTGGGTATGCTGACCTCCCTGAATCCCGTTGGCAGCAACTACTTGTGGGGGAGTTAGCTGGGAACTACCAGAGGCATGCCAATCTCTGTTCGGGGGGTATCTTTTTGTTTCCCCTGTATGTGGCTCAAAACTCCGCCTCTGTGGACCCTGCTCCCAATGTCGTGTGTCGTGTCGTTGTCTAGGGGGTTGAAAAGATCTTTGTACACTCTTTGTTCTACAGTCTCGTGCATAGTGTCCCTGTTTGTTACAAGAAAAACATGTTATTACACTTGACTTACCCACAGGATTCGGTGGTACATACGCAGGCTGCCTTGTGGTCAGCGCCTGTATACTTACTGCCATCAACTTATCACTTTGCGACTCCCTGTGTCTAGTGATGTTTCTGTCGTGATCAATAGCAGCCTCTCTCAATGTGGACACCGACAGACCTCGCCAACATGGTTGCGTGGTCTGGACCCTAGTCTTTAATGTTTCCTTTAAACCATCCATCAGTACAGATACTGCTACTTCTTGGTGGTTTGGGTTGGTCCTAATGTCTTCTATTCCAGTGTACTTTGCCATTTCTAATAGTGCCCGATGAAAATATTCTGTTGCCGTTTCGGACTCTTTTTGTCTAATGGAGAATATTTTGTTCCATTTAACAACGGCTGGGAAATACTCCTTTAGCTGTAAATTTATCCTTTTTACGTTATCTTTGTTGTACACATCTGAAAGTGGTACATCTTTATCTAGTCCACAATCAGCTAAGAATTGAACTGAGTCGACATTTGAAGGTAAACAAGCTCTTAGCAGTATCTGCCAATCCTTGTTGTTGGGTTCTACAGTGTTACCTAGATCCCTGATGTATTTTTGGCTAGCAACTAAGTCTTTCCTGGGGTCAGGAAATTCGGACACTATTGTTCTTAATTCCATTCGGGAAAATGGAGTGTACATGGCAATGTTCCTTATGGGAGTGGCTCCTGATACATCTGTTTTCCCATTGGGAACTGCTATTACTCTAACAGGGTTAACTCTAACAACCTCATTCTGTGTAGATTCTACAACTTGTGGTGAAATTGTTTCAGTATAATGCATGGTGCCGTACTTACCCGTTGACACGACCTCACCTATCCCTCCGCTAGGGGCCTTCGCTAATCTCGTGGGTGTTGCTGTGCCTACTGTGGTCTCTGCTATGGTGGCCGCTAGAGAGAGAGCTGAAATTGTTGCTGGATCGTCTTCTTGATCACACTCCTGAGGAAAGTTCAAAACAGGGTACAACTTGCACGGGTTAATACTTGCATGAGTTACTTGGTTAACATCATTAACATTTACAGGGTTACTAAGTGTTTGTGTTTTACAACCCAGTGCGTTTCTCTCCGTAACCAACTTCTCTCCTGCTATGTATGGTGGTGGTGGGGCTGTGGCTATCAGTTTCCTGGCTGCCCCAGATCCCGCCGCCAGAGCCAAACCTCTCTGTATCTCACCTTCCTGTTGCCACAACTGTAAATAATCATGATGCTGAATTCGTCTCTTTGTTGATTTTATGAGACATATCCTCCTCCTTAAATTTTGTAACACTTCTGGACTGAAGCTACCTATTCTTGGGAATTTCTCCCTGTCTTGTACAGTCATTCTCTCCCATTCATCACATAAAACCTCTGTGTGACTTCCGTATTTTTCACACATGATGTATCTTGCCGACCCGACTGGTCGGTTCTCTGAATCAACCCGAACCGAGGTTGATCGCCCCCTACCTGAACAATTGGCCCCCATAATCTGCAGGTGTTGCTTATTCCTCCTTGGATCTTTATATCAAGGTTTTCAGCGAACCCTTACAAACAAACCAAAATGTCCTGGGCAGGCTGGCGGTGGCGGTTTACCAAGTACCCCACTCACTTCTCGCCCACGTTGGCCAGTACTGCAATCACTGTATCCAGAGCTGCTGTACCCAACTCAGGGCCCCTGTGAACCTTTATTTACTGGAACATATGAGGGTTACCCGCAGGACACTTACTCTTTCCAGTAAAGGTGAGGTTGTTAGATAGTTCCTGAGTGACCAGCGAACTTCCCTTTAAAAATAAAAAATTACACAAATCACGTCAGAATGTACAAATAGCGTTTGTGACCACTTTACTCTAATGGTATTAGGTCAGATTACTAACTACTGCACACAATTACGTGCGGTACAATCGTTCAGTACATAAGCACTACCTGTTATGTACTGAGAGATCAATGGAATCGAAAATTGCGGCTGCGAATTCCTTCAGCCAGAGCTTCCAATGGCCTATATGGGTTTTAGCACCAACCCCCGGGGTTGTGCTTCTTGTACCTTTATAGCGGACCTTCTTGTACCTTATGACCTCCTGGTCTTGTTACCTTGTGACCTCCTGGCCTTGTACCTTGTGACCTCCTGGTCTTGTTACCTTGTGATCCGCTATACTCTAATGCTCATATTTTAATTAACCAAGGATGCCTCCTTAGCCACCGTATATGTCACTTACACGTATGTCCTACCCGATTTCTTTTTGGTTCAACCTCTAAGTTATATAGCTTATGTAATAATAAAAACACACTCACTCACCACATGTACACTTTCGTTTCTATATCTATATCTGCGCAGAAATTTTCTTTAGCCCAGCTGTGTTACCAATTAGGAGCAGGATCTGTTAAACTAAATTTCAGATTTCCAAAAATAGACTTGCGTTATTTACCGCGTCGCGTTATCTACCGCTGTGCGTTACTTATCGCCTTTGCGTTACTTGAGCTACGTGGGCGTAACCGGACGCTACGTTGCGTAATGAACGCTGCGTGCGTCGGCCTTTGGATTGCGTACGCTAGTCTTTGTTAGAGACACGTGTACGCAAAACAAAGATCCACCGTAACACAATATACTTTTATCAATGTAAATGATCCCTGATCATCTACCACGTACCCCACTGGCTTTGCCTTATCTCCCAGGCAAACCTGTGTGTTTGTCTACACTTTTAACTATTACCTCTATTATGAAATAACAGCAAATCTTTTTTTAGCACTTTCTATCAACTATAAAAATTGGCAAACAGGAATAGTGATATACGAAATTTAAAAAGAAATGCAGATATATATGTATGCGTGCGTGTATACGCAAGACAGAAGAGAAATAAACAGTTTTAAAAGACACAAGCGTTTTGTTCTTACTTCCGGTTCCCGGATTCCTTCAGCACTCTTTATCTAAGTGAAGCAGACGCTTATCCCGTCAGCACTGTGAGACAACCTCCCACCCTTTGCTGGGGGATAATGTCTGCTGATCTACCTAGTGCAGATATGAGAAGGACAGGACGAGTCCCCCAATTGACAATGCTAAATTCCTTTGTCGTATAAACAACCCTTAATGAAGTCTAAGAACACAGTACGCTGTTTACTTAAGAAGTACCGTAAGGGTACGCTAGTTGCGTAACGATCGCTTAGCCGTAGGCGAGACGCTCAAGCGTCACGTTCGCTCACGGCCCAGTGATCACAGGACAGCAAGTTATTGGTGATGACTAGAGTAATGATTCGCTATGGCGTAGCGGACGCTCGAGACCACGAGGAGATCACCAGCGGCGCAGACGCTCACAACGCTATACCTTTATGTCTAAACCTTTTATCAAAGTAATACACAGAATACCTTAATGTGAATACAGGGTGTAAGTGCAACCTTGTGTAACCTGACTAACTACAAAGCTGCTTGAGCGTCACCGACGCTCAAGTGAACACTTAACACTATGAGAAAAATACACAGATACTGGTTTAGGGTCCAAAGCCTATTATCTGTATTATAACTATTATACTTGCAAAAAGAATCACAGTACAAATGATACACTACAATATAACAGAGACTTCCTAACCGAATAACTATCCAAGAAATACAATACAATACTATGCTGATCTAATACAATACAATATTAGTCAATGGGAGATACGAGAGAAAGAGAAGGGAGAGAGAGAAAGAGAGAGAGACGGAGAGAGAGAGAGAGATTGGCTCACAGTAAGACAATATGATTACGGAGAAAAACTTACGCACAAAGGGTATGATCGCATGCGCCTCTGGACATCCAGCTTCCCGATTATCAGCAATGAGAACCGTTTGATGAGAAGTGAAAGCTGGATGCCACAGGCCCGTCTTTTATGCTACTCACACAATGCAATCTAATGGTCCCTACAACCTCATTGTCCATTGGACGCAGGAATTCGGCTTCGCACTATAACAAAAGGTCATAGGGTGATTCATACAGGTGGGCTGTGACGATTTCAAACAGCTCAGGTGGGTGGGAAACTAGGTTTCCCGCCGCATACCTGAGTATGAGTAAATAATAGAAATGGACATAAACTTCTTATGTCCATAACTATCCGCACGAGCGATTAATACGCTCCAAACCAACACCGGAATATTGCTATTTAAATACTCTTCCGATGGGTACCAAACACTGCTGTATGATTCCTGTTAGACCCTTAGCACAATACAAAGAGGGATTCCTCCGTTCAGGGACATTCCATATTAACCAAACTTTCAGAATCTATCAAAGGGATCATGGTCTACAAACTACATTAATTGTGAAAATATGTAACGATTGGGTCGCACGCTACGACTACATACTCTTTACCGTAAATACGCATACCGATGCGAGCGGGTGCACGCATCAGCGGGTATGCGCTATCACGGGAAAGCGCACGCATGCGCAGCGCGGACCAGCGTGAGGTGCAAATATGGCAGCGTGTATAGGGATATTTTTCTGACTTTGACAGAGAAAATATGTGAGGATGTGTGGACGGTACGTGAGGATGTAATTGGTTAGGAAAGTTTATGATGGTTATGTGGGTTCTGGAATTTGATAAGCTTGCCTGTAGAGGTTAGTTTTCAGGGAACACTTGAAGGTTTGGAGACTACATGAGAGTCATTGTGTGTAGGAGGGCACAGATGGTTAAATCAATTTGACTGAGGTACTAATTAAGTCATCTGTGGCCAAGAATGGATTAATTTAAAAACTGGACAATAAGGATGCCTTGAGGACATGGGGGGTAATTCCAAGTTGATCACAGCAGGAATTTTGGTAGCAGTTGGGCAAAACCATGTGCACTGCAGGGGAGGCAGATATAACATGTGCAGAGAGAGTTAGATTTGGGTGTGGTGAGTTCAATCTGCAATCTAAATTGCAGTGTAAAAATAAAGCAGCCAGTATTTACCCTGCACAGAAACAAAATAACCCACCCAAATCTAACTCTCTCTGCAAATGTTATATCTGCCCCCCCTGCAGTGCACATGGTTTTGCCCAACTGCTAAAAATTTTCCTGCTGCGATCAATTTGGAATTACCCCCATGGTTTGGGAACCTCTGAGCTAAAGTATGCTAATTATTTGCAGATACTGTAGATTAATGCATGGGATGTTTTCCATTGGAAACACTAGCTGGGGTATTGATTCCTCAAAGGATTTGAAGAGATAAATAACTTATTCATCACACAATTTGCTACATCCGTGTTTCTCTTTTAGTTGCAGAGATGAGAGGTAATGGGTTCACGCTTTTAAGCTGCTCTAGAATCAGCCTCTTTGTAATATTAAACATTCTTCAGCCGAGCCATGATTATCACAGGCAGCGCGGGCCAGCTGTAAACATAGACACATAATGCAACTGTATATTTTAAACATTATTAAGATCTGCTTCTCCAAAGGAAAACTTTTACCCGTGATTTATTTTTATTAGCTGTTCGCTGGCTGCGCTGTTGCCGTTCCCAAAATGGTAAGTTGTAAGCAGTTGCTTTTTGGCGGAAATATTCTTATACAAGGCTGTAAAAGTCTCTTACTAGGAGACAAGGATAAAGCTGTCAGACCACATTTTCCATTGTGTAAGTCACGGCTCGCCACATGCTGGTGTTCTCTGCCCCCCGTGCCAGCTAAAACCCCTAAATGCTGTGTGGTTTATTAATTGTCATCAGTGAGACTTCAGTGTATTTATTTGATATAAGCCAACATAGGTGGTCATTCCGAGTTGATCGCTCGCTAGCAGTTTTTAGCAGTCGTGCAAACGCTAAGCCGCCGCCATCTGGGAGTGTATTGTAGCTTAGCAGAAGTACGAACGAAAGGATCGCAGAGCGGCTACAAAAAAAAAAGGTGCAGTTTTAGAGTAGCTCCAGACCTACTCAGCGCTTGCGATCACTTCAGACTGTTCAGTTCCTGTTTTGATGTCACAAACACGCCCTGCGTTCGTCCAGCCATGCCTGCGTTTTTCCGAACACTCCCTGAAAACGGTAAGTTGACACCCAGAAACGCCCACTTCATGTCAATCACTCTGCGGCCACCAGTGCGACTGAAATGCTTCGCTAGATCTTGTGTAAAACTACATCGGCTGTTGTGAAAGTACGTCGCACGTGCGCATTGCGCCGCATACGCATGCGTAGAAGTGCCGCTTTTTCACTTAATCGCTGTGCTGCAAACATTTTTATCTAGCGATCAACTCGGAATGACCCCCATAGTCTATAGAAATAGGACATATATGTTTGGCACACTGGATTTCACTTTTTTCTCTTTCCATTCCAGGCTGTGTATGTACTGTTTTAGGCTTTAAATCGCTCATCCATCTTTATCCTGTACCCACTCTCCCATTATTATTGCTGGGAAAACTTAGGTGGTTGTTACAGGATAATTCTATTTTGTAACAAGTGTCTTCCAATAAATTACAATTGTTGTGGGTAACAGACACTGCTGTGCAGCCGCAAGATTTTTGGGCCGCCCTCTCCCACTTCAAAGTCAATTTTGTGTTACCTTCTCTGCGCCCGTTAGCACTCAAGTTTCCAACATTAGCAACCGTAATGCGGGCTGCCGGGCAGAGATATCACATGGGACAGGCGGATTCTGTTTACAGCTGCTGTAAGGCTTGTAAGGATTTAGTGGATGTAATGTGCAGCTACAAACATCGCACACAGGGCTGTGATGTCACTGCTGGCGGCACTTACCTCCTCCAAGGGCTGAGTGTTGTAAAGAAGCACAGCAAGAAATCTGTTACTGGGTTTCAGACATCCTGCGACAAATGTTTTTTGTTTTCCTATGGTTACAAAACAACCTGCGCTAATATGAGCTTTATCACAGGCATTAGTTATACATGGATTTATTCTTATATTCAAAATGAGGAAATACCTAAAATAAAGTGATGCATGAAAAAATAGGAACATTATTGGAAATATTAAATAAGATGTGGGAAAACAGTTCAATCCATTCGACATTCTCGTGTGGACCTTAAGACTGTCGACAAGTCATGCCACACCCATAAAATTAACAAAAAACCATATCTAAGGGGTAAATTTACTAAAGCTTCTAAAAGTGGTGATGGTGCCCATAGCAACCAATCATGTTCTAGGATGCATTACAGAAATTATAGACAGAATCTGATTGGTTGCTTTGGGCAACATCACCACTTTTCATTTTAAGAAGCTTTCGCAGATTTACTCCTAGGGGCTGTATTCAATAGCTGTCGGGTCCTTTCCGACGGAAAAAACCCGACAGCACTCTATTCAATGCCGGGCCAAACCCGACAGCACTCTATTCAATGCCGGGCCAAATCCGACAGCACCTCTATACAATGCCGGGCCATACCCAACAGCACTCTATTCAATGCCGGGCCAAACCCAACAGTACTCTATTCAATGCAGGGCCAAACCCGACAGCACTCTATTCAATGCCGGGCCAAACCCGACAGCACTCTATTCAATGCCGTGCCAAACCCGACAGCACTCTATTCAATGCCGGTCCAAACCCGACAGGTTTGGCCCGGTCCCGACGGTGTCAATCCGACTTTTTTTAAAGTCGGATTGACATTGTCGGAAACTGGGCTAAAACCTGTCGGGTTTGGCCCTGATCCTGACAATACACGCGGCTCGGCGGCTGAAGCCGCCCATCCGCATGTATTCCGACACTCTTCCGACAAGTCGGGATTCCCGACTTGTCGGAAGAAAAGGCCCGACATTGAAAAGGTCGGAACCCCTTCCGACCTCAATCAGTCGGAAACTGCCATCATTCTGACAAGACTGCAGTTTCCGACTCCTATTGAATACGGCCCTAAGTGTCTAAGCTGCCCCTTGAACGGCGTTGTTTTAGGATTGTGCCTTGTTGTTTACATGCCAAGCACAGTAATCTGTGCTGTCTGTTTTTCTTTATAGGTTCAAATAAGCAATAATTTAGCATTATGGATAGTGATAACAGGAAACATAATAATAACAACATCACAATACTGTGACAGATATTTGGTATTGTACATTGAAACTGGTGAGGCATTATGTATTTGTACACCAGATTCACTTTCTCCAATTTCTCTGATGGATAGTAAAGAAACCTTACAGAGCCTGAACTGGCTGATGACAGATAGCAATCGCTTCCACTCAACTACAGATCCAGGTCTCATACCATGGACAATGGATGCCTCGGTGTGGAAACTTCTACATGTCCCATGTCATTGTAAGAGGTGCGGCGGTGCGTGTGGTGGTGCCTGCTGCCGTGCAGGTGTAGTTTCGGTACTCACCAGGCGCCGCTCCCTCTCACCTTCAGGTACCGGAACCTTCAACGGACCTGGCAATCTTCAGTCGGATCCGGACACGATGACCTAGGAGGAAGGAGATTGCTGAGTGAGTGCCATCCTCCTGACTGTGGACCGAAACGCCCTCCGGAACCAAGGAAAATGTGCTTTCGGGCTAGGTGAGGGTCATCCCAGGCGTACGCCTCAGAGCCCGAATTTCACCTATTGGCACTCTCGCACCAGGTGGAAACTCTACCTTGCACCGGCGTGCAAGGCTCACCGTTCGCCCTGAAGGAAGGGAGACAGATAGGGACACACAGACAGATGTTACTCACCGTCCTACGTCTTGTACTCCGATCTTCTCCACTTACAGGTCCCTGTAAGGAGGCAAAGAGAGAAACAGCCGTGCAGGGCCTACTCTAATCTAGTGTGCGTCCGCTACACTAGCTGCATAACAAAGCCCTCAAACTGGCTCAAGTGTAAGTGGTGCAACACAAACTATGCACAAACTCTAAAACAACATTTTGCCCTGCACGGTAACACACACATCAGAGTACATCATCAAACGGTGCTGTCCCTTTAAATCCCTACCTACCGCTGGAAGGGGGTGGGCGCCACACAGCTTGCCCACCTCCTGTACACTTCCGGGGGCTCAGGTCAAGCGGACCTGCCTACCTAACACCTCAGGGTGGCCTGGGCCTAGTGCCCAGTGCCACCTTTATTCACCGTGGGGGGGCACTTATTCACTGGGCCTAGCGCCCCCTGACTGCACACAGGCCGGAGGCCTGACTTCACCCACGGGCCTAGCGCCCGCCTAACTTGTCCCTCGTTGGGTGACCTGGGCCTGGTGCCCAGGGTCACCTCATTATATCCCTAGCGGCCGCCGAACTGAACTAGGGCCTAATGCCCTCTAATGCCCCCACAGGCCTATTGCCTGGATTGGCGCTCGGGCATAATGCCCGCCTACGTCGCCGTCGAGGTGGCTTGGGCCTAATGCCCAAACCACCAAATCAAATGGTGGGCCCCACTTCTTATCAGGGCCACGGGCCGGGGGGAACCCCGACTTCACATGCCCACGGACCCGGCGGGCCCGACTAACTGCCCACAGGCCGGAAGGGCCTGACTGTGCCCACGGGCCTAATGCCCGAACACCCAGTGGTCTAGGGAGGAAAAGGGAGGGGGGTGTAAGTTGCCTCACTGAGGCCTCACCTGCACCGGGGGTCTCCGGCACCCTCTTCTGCCGCCGACCCGTCCTGGCCAGCGGCGCCGCCTCCGCTCTTCCGCGTCCTGCCGCCGCTGGACATCTTCCTCCTGCAGGCCGACGTCTTCTGGCCTCTTCAGCGGCCACCGGATCTCTTCCTCCAACGGCCGCCGTCTCCTCCAACGGCCGCGATTGGCTCCCGGAGGGCGCCAACATTTAAACTCCTCCGCAGCCTCCGGTCCGGTGCAGGGAAAAGGGTAATCCCTGCACCGGACACCCGCCGCCGCCACACACTGACAGGCGCTGGGGACAGACAAGCTGCCCCAGCGCTGCCCACAGCCAGGAACTGCAGGGGATGCAGATCCCCTGCACCCTGCCGATCCGATGTGCCCTGGGACACGGGGCACATCTCCACATTTCCCCCCCCTTTTTCCTTTGTAGTCCCTACAAAGGTCTCCACGACGTCCATCGTCCGCGGGTCAGGGAATTCCGAGGTCCCTCCGGCGAGGTTGTGTTCGAGGGCCCAGCCCGGACAGGCTGTGATCCCACATCCTTCCACCTCCAGCTCCGGGTTCCTCTTCTTACCTCCTGACCTCCATCGGCGGATCCTCTGGGGGAGTGGCATCTCCTCGCGGTCGCTCGACGTTGGCCACCAAGGGGAATCTTCCTCCACGGGGACAACAGTCACCCACTCTTGACCTCCCATGTCGTCTGTGGCATCGTCCCTGTCTTCAGGGTGTGGTACCGACCACCACCCAACAGCGGAATTCTCCGGGGCATCCGTTTCCTCCCGGGCAACAGCCACCATATGTCGCATCTCCTCGTGGGGCATCTCCAAAGGTCCCATGTCTTCCTCTGGAACGGGTCTTCCCACGGCATCACGATACTCTCCCCGTACGTCCGTCCATTTCGGCACTTCCGGCAGGTATTCTTGCTCCAGGACTATCTCCTCCCCTTCACGGAAGGCAATTAACTGGGAGCACGACTCCACCCGATCCTGCCAGTCACCCTCGTCGGCACTCCCGTTGCCAGAGTCGTCCTCCATCTGTTCTGGGAGGGATTCATCGGCGGACATTTCACCGTAGTCCGAGTCCTCCTCCGATACCTGGACTAGGGGATTATTTTCCTCCTCAGCGTACTTAGTCCCTTCCGCTGGCACCTCTGCTTCCTCAGCGTACTCCTCTTCCGCTGGCATCTCTAGGTACCCAAGACACACCTGTTCCGCACGTCCTGGTCGTGGACGGTTCCATCGCGGGGAGATTCCAGACGTCTCCGTCACTGGGTCTTCACGCTTTTCTTCGCAGCATGGTCTCTTCACCTTCCAGTCGTCCACCTCCGCCTTATGCGGGAAAGGATTCTGCCTTACTGGGGTCGCTTTCTTGGGACAGAGTAGGTCCGCGGCATCTTCCCAGGGGCACTCACTGGCTGCATGTCCTGGTCGCCGACACTTCCAACAAGGGAGGGCCACTGCCACCTTCTCCAAGTCGGGTTCCTTGTCCACCTCCTTCACTGAGGGATCTTCACCCGTTGGTTCCGGCTCAGAGGAAATGGGCACCTGCGAACTACCTTCAAGCAGGGTCTTCTGCTCCATTTCCCTGGTTTCCTCCTCCCATCTCTGGGCACGACCATCCGCAATCCTCCGGTCTTCATTCCACGGACAATCGGGAAGCGCATGTCCTCTCGCCTCGCAGAGCGCACACACGGGCTCTGCAGCCACCCGGTCCCAAAGCTGCTGACGAAATTTCGTCAGCTGCTTCACCGTGGCCTCGTAGTCCGTCCTGTCTTCAGACCATGGACATTCCGGGAGGCTATGTCGGAAATCTCCACAGCTTTCACACTGGAAATCAACCTCGTCTTGGCTCCACTCTTCATCCCAGGGACAACGGTTATGCTCATGCCCGTAGTTTCCGCAGAGCAAACACCAGGACTCCTTCTTCGCTTGACCCTTCTGACGTCTTCGGTCCGCTTCCTGGACCACCTTCTTTAGGGACGTCTCTCGCCAAGTACACTCGTCGGCAAAGTGCCCCGTTTGCCGACATTTCTTGCAGGGCGTCACAGCGGCCTTCTTGCGCACCTTCTCCCGGCGCTCCTCCTTTTCACGCTGGACCGACCGCTGCACCATCTTCAGGAGGTCTGCCCCAGACACCGTCACCCAGTCGCTCTGGTCCGCACACGTCCGGGGGTGAGTCTGTTCCGGAGCCGTCCACAGGGAGGTCTTCTTGGAGGCGTTCCACATCGTGTCCGTGATCCTGTATCTTTGATCCTGCCGACTACGCCAAAAATGTAAGAGGTGCGGTGGTGCGTGTGGTGGTGCCTGCTGCTGTGCAGGTGTAGTTTCGGTACTCACCAGGCGCCGCTCCCTCTCACCTTCAGGTACCGGAACCTTCAACGGACCTGGCAATCTTCAGTCGGATCCGGACACGATGACCTAGGAGGAAGGAGATTGCTGAGTGCCGTCCTCCTGACTGTGGACCGAAACGCCCTCCGGAACCGAGGAAAATGTGCTTTCGGGCTATGTGAGGGTCATCCCAGGCGTACGCCTCAGAGCCCGAATTTCACCTATTGGCACTCTCGCACCAGGTGGAAACTCTACCTTGCACCGGCGTGCAAGGCTCACCGTTCGCCCTGAAGGAAGGGAAACAGATAGGGACACACAGACAGATGTTACTCACCGTCCTACGTCTTGTACTCCGATCTTCTCCACTTACAGGTCCCTGTAAGGAGGCAAAGAGAGAAACAGCCGTGCAGGGCCTACTCTAATCTAGTGTGCGTCCGCTACACTAGCTGCATAACAAAGCCCTCAAACTGGCTCAAGTGTAAGTGGTGCAACACAAACTATGCACAAACTCTAAAACAACATTTTGCCCTGCACGGTAACACACACATCAGAGTACATCATCAAACGGTGCTGTCCCTTTAAATCCCTACCTACCGCTGGAAGGGGGTGGGCGCCACACAGCTTGCCCACCTCCTGTACACTTCCGGGGGCTCAGGTCAAGCGGACCTGCCTACCTAACACCTCAGGGTGGCCTGGGCCTAGTGCCCAGTGCCACCTTTATTCACCGTGGGGGGGCACTTATTCACTGGGCCTAGCGCCCCCTGACTGCACACAGGCCGGAGGCCTGACTTCACCCACGAGCCTAGCGCCCGCCTAACTTGTCCCTCGTTGGGTGACCTGGGCCTGGTGCCCAGGGTCACCTTATTATATCCCTAGCGGCCGCCGAACTGAACTAGGGCCTAATGCCCTCTATTGTCTTGCTGCGCCCCTCTCTGATTGGCCGCCGCTCCGGGAGCCGCGATTGGCTCCCGGAGGGCGCCAACATTTAAACTCCTCCGCAGCCTCCGGTCCGGTGCAGGGAAAAGGGTAATCCCTGCACCGGACACCTGCCGCCGCCACACACTGACAGGCGCTGGGGACAGACAAGCTGCCCCAGCGCTGCCCACAGCCAGGAATTGCAGGGGATGCAGATCCCCTGCACCCTGCCGATCCGATGTGCCCTGGGACACGGGGCACATCTCCACATCATTCCCTATTGAACCAAGTTGTTTCTAAAGGTAGCTGAAGGCTGTGTAAGCCTAATGCTACATAAGTGGGTAGTCTTGGGGCTGATAGGTGATGGGGACATTTACTAAGCAGTGATAAGAGCGGAGAAGTGAGCCAGTGGAGAAGTTGCCCCATCAACCAATCAGTAGCTCTGTATAATTTTATAGTATGCAAATTATAGATGTTACTTCAGTGCTGATTGGTTGCCATGGGCAACTTCTCCACTGGCTCACTTCTCCGCCCTTATCACTGCTTAGTAAATGTCCCCCTTATTTACTTATATAGCACCAGCATATTCTGTTGCACTTTACGGTTGGTTATTGTTCATCTGAATTAATTCAATTTCTAACTTAGCACAGGCTCATCTTAGCAGGAAATCATTCCTTCTCAGCAGCCAACAGTGGTAGCTGCGTGGAACCTTCCCTTTCACAGGGCGAGATGTCTCTACCCAAAGGGGGCACTGGGCTTATTTATTGTGAGTGAAGTACATCTTGGGTAGAGTAGAGTTTTCAATGCTTCCTTAGAACACCTTTATTCAATATGTATCAAATTAATCAAAGCTGTGACCTTATTTATTTCCCAGTACTTGTGTCTTTTTGTATTTCTACTTCATTGGTTATTATGGTTCTCAGACTCTATGTATTGGTCCTTTTATCTTCAAACCATGAGATTTGACATAGTGGCATCACTAGGGGGTGCGGGCTGCACTCGGGTGTCACCCTCTGAGGGGTGACACCAAAGTGGTGGCTCCTCCTCACCAGGATCCAGGTGCTGCACTGTGACAATACATGCAGCACTCGGTTTCTATCACAGTGTAGGAACTGGCAGTTCAACCCGACAAGTCTCTTGGGGGCAGCCCATCAGAGGAACTTCCGGCGGTGCAGCTCGTGCATAGCACCATGGTCCACTGCTATAAAGATTCTAACAGCCAGCAGCATATGAGTCAGAGTGACTCATTATATGCTGCTGTTGCTGTGCTGCAGGCTCCCAGTAACCAGTATTATAGATAGAGCTGCGCCTGCTGCTGTGTGTGCGTGTGATGCAATCCGCAGTCCGGCAAGAGGAGGAGGGGCCTCAATCCTCTTTCCTCCTCACTCTTCCCATTTCTTCCCAACCGGCCTGGCTCTTCCTATCTGAGGCAGCACTGTCCTTGCTGCCTTAGCCATCCCCAGCATTCAGAACTGAAGCCACCATGCACGCTGGACTGCAGTTCATGCTCATGTTCACTGCCTATACCTTTCACCCCCTAACTATCATACTTTGCCTCTCCCTGTCACCCACTATCTGTCCCCATCACCATCTCCTTCCGGTAACCCACTGCCTATACCTGTCACCCTCTCCCTGTCAACTACTACTTATAGATGTCACCCCCTCCCCATAATCCTCTGCCTCTCCTGGTCACCCTCTGTCTGTCCCCATCACCCTTTCCTCCTCTCTGTCACCCACTGCCTCTCCTGGTCACCCTCTGTCTGTTTCCTTTCCTCCTCTCTGTCACCCACTGCCTCTCCCTGTCACCCACTGCCATATGGCATATTGTGAATTGGGGTTGGGCGGAGGAAAGGAAGGCCTAAGCAATTTTTACACCTGGTCCCACCACTCACAAGTTCTGCCACTGCAGCTCATCATCTCTGGGGATGCTGTGGACGCCCCCAGAGCAGTGATAACTGGGACTTCCTGCTAGGCCACGCCCCACAGGGACCTCAGCAGGGGACTCCCATGAGGCCACACCCCTTTTCATGAGGTTACAACTCTTCTTTTTTTTTTTTGACTGGTACACTTTCGTCACGCAAGGGGTTTACTATTGGCCGCACCGGGTGTCACCGACCCTGGTGCCGACACTGATCGGACAGCTATTGATTGGGAAGCTGGCACTTTTATTTATAAAGCACTGGCATGTTTTTTATCACTGTAAGTTAAGGGGGGAATCTAATAAACTGCAGCCACAGATTCTACTGGAGTTTACCCTGTGCGTTATACCACAGAGGGGGACTTTTCCTTGCAACTTCTACAGTCTTCCGATACTCACTGTAACGGCATCTAAAACTTTAACCATATTAAATTTTATTTCAAGTATATAATAATGTCTCCATCTTGTGACTGATCGTCTGTGGGTGGTGAGTGCCAACAGTGATTTGTTTTAAAAGGCTAACAGACCTGTAATAAAGTTTAATCCTGATCTCGTTTTAACATGTGCAATAATATTTTTAGATGCCAAGGAAGATAATGACAAATTACTTGTATAATTTTACTGCCAGCTTCCTTTTTTCAAATGACTGTGTAGGAAAATTACAATAGTGGAATTTCATTAGGAGATGTTATCGGGACTAACGAGGAAACAATTGATTTAAGGCACAAAAGAAAAAAAAACATAGTAGTGTATAACAAAAAGGTTAGAAAAGCAAAATCCTGCAGCAGTTTAGAGTTTTGAACATACACTATGGGGGTCATTCTGAGTTGATCGCACGTAACAACTTTTTGCTGCTCGTGCGATCAACTAGACGCCGCCTATGGGGGAGTGTATTTTAGCATAGCAGGGCTGTGATCGCTTGTGCAGCCCTGCTATACTAAAAAAGTTTTGTGTGAAACCAGACTAGCCCTGGGTATACCCCAGGCAATTGTGGGGAGAGATAGCAGGGGCGCGTGCAGCGGAGGTAATCTTCCTTCGGGCCTTTAGTGCTTCACTGCGGCACGTCCCGCAGCGGCGAGGAAGAAGATGGCCGCCGGGTCCGCCGTCGCGGCAGGGAGAGGAGATATCTGCCTCCCAGTCAAAGTTACCCGTCAGCCCGAACGGCCGCTAGGCTAACGCACCCGCCCACAGGCGACAGCCGGTCCCCCGAGCGCCGGGAGAGGTGAGCCAGGGTCGGGTGCAGTCGTCGCGGCGTGTCCGGAAGTCCGGCGGGGCTGTGTTGGAATCGAGGTCCCGGCTTGGAAACTGGAAGTGGGCCGCAATCCGCAGGAGCCTTCCAGACGCTCCCCGATTCTGCGGCCACGTGTGGACAATAGCAGGGTTGTTGGGAGAGTGGAAATAGCGGGGGGGATGGGACAGGAGAACGGGTCTGATCGGGCTAGGTGGGTGAGGAGATGATGATAAAGCAGGAGCAATGCCAAGCTGCGACTGCTCTCCTCCATAGTCAAGCCACGCCCCCCGGGGTTATACTTCTAATTAGGAATTAAGGGCCTAATTCAGAGTTGATCGCAGCAGCAAAATTGTTAGCAGTTGGGCAAAACCATGTGCACTGCAGGGGGGGGGGGACAGATATAACATGTGCAGAGCCTTAGATTTGGGTGAGGTGTGATCAAACTGAAATCTAAATTGCAGTGTAAATATAAAGCAGACAGTTTTTACCCTGCACAGAAACAATATAACCCACCCAAATCTAACTCTCTGAACATATTATTATTATTACATTTTATTTATAAGGTGCCACAAGTGTTTCGCAGCGCCGTACAAAGGACAGTACAGTACAGGGAGACAAAACTTAGCATTACAGTAAATAAATAACAGAAATAGAGTACAGGTAACAAAGAGCACCACAATTCTCAAGACATAATACAGCTAAGATGTAAGTAGTGAGGGAGTGATCATCGTACTACTAGGAGCTGGCGGCCATAGGTAGAGATGAACCTTTACCAGCAGGAGAAAGAGCGGGTAAAGATGGTTGCTGAGTTGGTGAGAGCTGTGAGTGAAATGTGTTGAGAAGAGGGCTTAGATAACAAGAGGAAAGAGGACCCTGCTCTGAAGAGCTAACAATCTAGTGGGAAGGATCGACAGACAGATGACATGAGGTGCAAGCAAGCGGGAGGAGGTAGCCTGATGGCAGTATGTATATTATATCTGCCCTCCCCCCCCCCCCCCCGCAGTGCACATGGTTTTGCCCAACTGCTAACAAATTTGCTGCCGTCATCAAGTCTGAATTACCCCCTAAGCTTTTTTTTAGTCGCTAGCTGTTACTGTACTTTTTAGAATTTTATTTGGGAGATCAGTTGGGGTATAGGGAGACTGACTAAGAAGAAAGTAGTTATTTGCCATCAAAACGTATGACATCCACTTAACAGTTAGATTTGACAAACCTTGATTACGCATGACAGTGATACTTTGGTTGACTACCGTAGGTTACTGTGACATGGCACTATCCCGGACAGGGTCAATGTTCAATTGATACCATACCCATATACAGCAATGTGGGTAGCAGCTCTCTGTTTCCACCAAATGTTAAGCTCCTATAGGGCCCAATGTGTGCGTTTGGGCAAATCCCACATAATTCCAGGTTCCATGTAATGTCCAACCATTTCGCAGCCAATTCAGTTGATATATGACAGATGCCAAAAAGTTGTCGGCCAGATTTGGATGTGGTATTGGGACCGTTCCTAAAAATATATATATACACTGTATATACAGTATGTGTGTGTGTGTGTATGTATGTATATATATATATATATATGTGTGTATATACAATGTATATACAGTATGTGTGTGTGTGTATATATATATATGTGTGTGTATGTATATATATATATGCACTGTCAATTTGATCTAAACACTTGCCCTCTTATTTCCATATGACTTCAATTACAGGGTGAAATGTGTACTAATACTCCTGTTACAGGGTATTCCCTGGTTCCATAAAGGTGTTGTGACGTCTACTTAGACATATTGCCCTTCTTAAATAACTATGATTTTTGTGTATGTTCCATAATCCTTTTATCTCCTTCCAAAGTCCTCAAACCTCATGTGTGATAAACTGTGATAAATTATTTTTGAGGCATGACCTTGTGAGACTTACTTGAAAGAACTGACAGTTTACAAGCAGTAGACAGATACACCCTCTGTATACTGAAACAGAACCATGAATGTTTGTTACTGCTTCCCCTTGCAACCTTCTGAAATGTCAGAATATTGCACAGTAAAAACTGCAGTTTGAACTGCAATTTAATATCCTGCCCCTATGTACACTGCTTGGAGAACAGTCCACGTGTAAGCAGTTTTGCTCTCGTGTTGCTATAAATAAGTTCCCAGAATGAGAGGTATTAGTCTGTGTATACACAGAGCAAATAGACATCTTTTATAACACAGAAAATTTGCTATGTCGTCATTTTAGAAACATCCCACCTGTAACAGGTAAAGGAAGTCCTGACATAGCAAAGAATTCTGTTACAATAAACTGACTTTGTAGGAGAGACGCTATACTGTATGTAGAGTCTTGCGTTATATACATTCACATATACGTCCTGCGCAGAGTGGCCCATCGTCATCTCTGGCTGCATATAAATGTTACCCAAAGTACTGCCTGTTTTTTTTTTTGTTTCCTCCTCTTGCTCGTCAGCACACTAATTTTGCTCCTCCTATCTTTTCTCCTCTTACTTCATC
Source organism: Pseudophryne corroboree (assembly GCF_028390025.1). NCBI lineage: Eukaryota > Metazoa > Chordata > Amphibia > Anura > Myobatrachidae > Pseudophryne > Pseudophryne corroboree. The sequence goes on along the minus strand of NC_086447.1, from coordinate 836,797,545 downwards.
TCCCTCTTCCCCCTCGTGTATTTCTCTTATCAGCACTTGATTTTATTATATAGATTATTCACAAAGAGAAATACTGTATGCAAAATTAACTGTGTTTAATTTGAAAAATATTTCCAAGGCTTACAGTTCAAATATTACAAACATTGACATGCAATAAGCAGAATAGTTTCAGAATTAATAAAAAAGTAAAGCTATCTCGTACAATCAGCACAGCTCACAATTAAATATGATATTTGTGAAGGAGATCACTAAGAAATTGATGGCACACCTCAGCATCTTGGCTTCTCCTAGAAAGTGAACACATCCCATATGTTCACCACACATTTTATCTTTCCAGCAAGCTGCTCCTGTACCCCCACCTTTGGGTTTAACTCTTTTAGTGCCAAATGTTAAAGTATGAGTCACTTGCTCCTAAGTACACACATACCTTTGTCTCTGGGCAGATAGGGGGAGTTTAGGGACATCAACGATTGACATAAGATTCTTAGAAATTAATCATTGGACGTTTCCATAACTCTTTTCCATAACCTCTCAAAAAGGCCTTATCTGTTCCCTGGCCATATGGTCAAAGGGAGTTGTAGCCCCTAAACAAAGGTCTAGTTTTGGTATTTATCTAGAACACTGACTTCAGGAGTCATACAATATAGAGGGGGGTTCCTGGTAGAGGTATTATATGCAAAATCTTTTACAACTGGTCCTAGATAGTTATCTTGCTTCCTTGCCTGTGTTTAGCTTCAAAAGAGATCAGAGGCCATAAATTATATTCTATCCATAAACTCCACGGCAGCACGGGACCTGGGTCACCTATAGGACATAGGTCTAGCATTTACAGGGCAGCCATTTTGATTCATTTCACAAGACAGTTTTACACAATGATAAAACATACAATTTGAACAATACCATATTTTGGGATCAAATAACGTGAATGATCATGACAGACGTCCTAACCTTTCTCCTCTACAGAGTATTATTTCTTTCTGTATGTGGTTTGTGCATCCCTGTGGGATTTTTTCCTTTCTTCTATATTGCAATAATTTGGGATTATTTGTGGTGTCTTTGTGTTCATCATGAGGTGCGATATAATGAGTCAGTATGGGAAATAACATAAATGTTTGGAGACCATTGATGTGTTTCATGCCGGATCTCCCTAATCACTGGTGGGAGGGGTCAGAGTTCCCGAATCACTGGTGGGAGGGGTCAGAGTTCATACCAACTGTCATTACAGGCCAACCTAGGATATCAGTTTCATAATTCTTTAGCGTTATATGTAAGCTTTATAAACTTCTAAAGCAATCCCCAGGACAGTTGCTACATTTTGTTGCCTTTTTCTGTCTCCTGCCTTTCCTTTATTTTTGCGTTTCTTGAATAAATTGCCTGTCAGTAGGAATTAGATCTTTGTCTGTTTGAAATGTTTTGCTTTTATACTTGGAACGGATTTCTTCCATTTCTAGGTCACTTGTACAACATAACTAGAAGCATCGTAACTGGCATTGCCGGATCCAAGTGGTTTATACATACAGAGCATTTATTTATATTCACTTCTAGCTTATTGTAAAGCTTTTAACCCATTTCATCCAGATACATTTGGAATACATTATATCATTGTTAATATCGTTATGTTACCATTTACTTGTATTTATTTATTAGAATGACATCAAAGTGGACATGCAGGCTATTCACAGTGAAAGACAATTCATGACAACGCAGTCTGTCAGTTCAGTTGGAACGTGTCATGTCCCAGGTTCATAGTGAACTGATTGGCTGGATTTATGCCAAGTGCCTCATTCTAAAACGCTGTCGCTAGTTACAAGTGAATTGAGTTAGCATTATTCAGAGCCCTTTAATGCTGCTGCAATGCCCCTGAATATGGGTAAAATCACTGGGGGTTCATTTCCTTTTTCATATCAGTTTGTGTATTTCAAGTACTGAGGGTCACACCCCAATCTGTTTTGCAGACAGACTTGTGATTGTTAGCACTGTGCATGCTCCTCAGCCAAGCACACCCTTCTGCTGGTAATTCCGAGGACATATCTCTGTCGCTGACATGGCATAACTGGGTGTTGAGTGAGGGTGTCTCATGGGCGAATGGCGATCATTAGGTCGACATGAATTAGGTCGGCATACATTGGGTCGACCACGGTTGGTCGACATGTATCATGTCGACATGGTCACTAGGTTGACATGGTCATTAGGTCGACATGTACTAGGTCGACATGAGGTTTTTCACAAATTTTTGTAATTTTTTTTGTCCTTTTTTCATACTTACCGGTCCATGTGGACTACAGTTGGGAACGATCGAGCGAGGCGAGCCATGCGAGGGGACGCGGTGCCCTAATTGGCGTTCCCCGTCACTTTTCTAAGAAAACTACACTAAAAAAAAGTTTAAAAAAAAACCCTCACGTCGACCTTTTTTCCATGTCGACCTAATGACCTTGCTGACCTAGTGATCATGTCGACCAAAAGTGGTCGAGCCAATGTATGTCGACCCAACTTGTCGACATAATGAACCACACCCCTCGTGGGCCTGTAGGTGGTGCTGCAGGCTATGTTCAGTTACGCAGAGAATTCTGACGATCTCTTGTAGCAGGAATGGGGCTGTGCCCACGTGCGCGCTGAGTACGCTGTGTGCAAGTCCACATACAAGCGAATATGCCCAGTTAGTTTCATGCCTGCGGTGCGAATACAACTGCTGCCGACTTGCATGCATCTTATCCTCAGCCCCGCAATGTTTACAGGTATCACCCTTCTGAAGGTATATTTCATGATATTGCTGAAATATATGAGGTGTTTCTTGGATATTTCACTTTGTCCCCATACAATTGGATACTGTGGCGCTCAATCAGCGGGTGAATGTGTCCACACCTGCACAGTGTAGCTAGTGTCTGTGAAGTGGATTGAATAATATCTAAAATTCTTGTACCACTTTAATTCCTTTAATTTGGCAACTCCTGTTATCATCCTGTGAAGGCAGTAATTGAAAAAGATTGTTCCTGCTGGTTCTTTTTGGGGACAGAAAGCTGCGATAGTATTAATAAATAAACCATTTAATTTCTTTTAACACTTTTCCGACTCCCAAAAGACACATAGAGAGTTCCCAGCATCTCAAGCAGAAGAGTTTATCTTAACTGCTGTATAGCAGATGGCATGTGGCAAGATTAGCATGCCTGTCAGAGCCAAAGTTTCAAAACAGTGCATTTAATCCCCACCGAATACAAACAGAATGTATGATTACTCCTAGTAATAATTGGCATGCCTTCGACTTTTCTTTCAAATTAGATCAGTGTGGTTTAAAATCATGTCAGTTAGCACATAGGGCGATGCACAATGTCAGCTATTCCTGCTGCTGTGCCACGAGCAAGGTGCAGTGTATCAGGACGTTACAGTAATGGTGCCCATACACTTGTACGATGTTCCGCGACGCGACATCGCGGGGCATCGCACCGGCAGTTCAGGTGCAATGAAATCGCACCTGAACTGCCAAAGTGATTAACATGCGATCATGCGATAGATCGCATGGTAATCACGTGATCGGCACGTCACCACCAAATGGGAGTAGCCTCCAGCCGCTCCCGGCGAGTACCCATTGCACATTTAAAAACCACATGCGATCGCACTGTGATGCGAGAAATATTAAGTGCAGCACATACTATCTTGAGACGCGACATTCGAGCGGCGTGTCCACTAGTGATGAGCGGGTTCGGTTTCTCGGAATCCGAACCCGCCGAACTTCAGCTTTTTTTACACGGGGCCGAGCAGGCTCGGATCCTCCCGCCTTGCTCGGTTAACCCGAGCGCGCCCGAACGTCATCATCCCGCTGTCGGATTCTCGCGAGGCTCGGATTCTATTGCGAGACTCGGATTCTATATAAGGAGCCGCGCATCGCCGCCATTTTCACACGTGCATTGAGATTGATAGGGAGAGGACGTGGCTGGCGTCCTCTCCGTTTATAGAGAAGAGAGTAGAGAGTTAGAGACACTATTTACTAATTTTGGGGAGCATATTAGGACTGGAGTACTACTACTTGCTGATAGTGTGACCAGTGACCATTGACCACCAGTTTAATTAATCCGTTCTCTGCCTGAAAAAAAAAAAAAAAACGATACACAGTGTGACACAGTCAGGGCCGGCTCCAGGCCTACTAGCACCCTGTGCGAGAAAATGTAAAAGCGCCCCCTAACCCCTATGCGCGCGCCGAAGGCGCGCGCGCTTCGGGAAAAGTGGGCGTGGCCTCCTGGGAAAGTGGGTGTGGCCTCGTAACTTCATATTATTAAACTATAAATAAATATATTTTTTCACACCCCCTCTATGCACACAATTAGCAGCCTTATGCAGAACAGCCACAGTAGTGTTCCTTACACACAATGTCTCCAGTGTAGTGCCAGCTACACATGACATGCCCCGCAGCAGTGCCAGCAACACATGACATGCCCCGCAGCAGTGCCAGCTACACATGACATGCCCCGCAGCAGTGCCAGCTACACATGACATGCCCCGCAGCAGTGCCAGCTACACATGACATGCCCCTCAACAGTGCCAGCTACACACAATAGACCCCCAGCAGTGCCAGCTACACATGATAGTGTTCACGTTTTAGGGCAGGGTGCTGATCACAAGGAGGGCACATTTTTAAGTAAGGAGGGCAAAATGATGTACATACTGTAATGCTTGGTGCTCCTCCACCCACATGCTGAAGCAGGGACAGTGCGCGCCGAAGGCGCGCAGCAAAAATTTAGGGCCGTTGCTTCGTGGGGAAGGTGCATGACCACAGAGTAGTGGCAATTCGCATTACACCACATAGTAGTGCAGCTAATACACATTGCACCAGGTAGAACCTCCTATACACTTTGCGCCAGGCAGAGCACGTTAGACACTTTGCGCCAGGCAGAGCACGATAGACACTTTGCGCCAGGCAGAGCACGATAGACACTTTGCGCCAGGCAGCGCACGATAGACACTTTGCGCCAGGCAGTGCACGATAGACACATTGCCTAGCCACAGACGCCTAGTAGATACACTACATGATATGCCCCCCAGCAGTGCCAGCTACACGTGACATGCCCCCCAGCAATGCCAGCTACACGTGACATACCCCCCAGCAGTGCCAGCTACACGTGACATGCCCCCCAGTAGTGCCAGATACATAAATGGCCACACAGTGCAGATATGCCCCCAGTGCCAGATACATAAATGCCCCCACAATGCCAGATACATAAATGACCACACAATGCCAGATACATAAGTGCCCCCACAGTGCCAGATGCATCAATGACCCCACAGTGCCAGATACATAACTGCCAGATACATAAATGCCCCCAGTGCCACAAAACATAAATGCCCCCACAGTGCCAGATAAATAAATGCCCGCCGTGCCACAAAACATAAAAGCCCCCACAGTGCAGATATGCCCTCACAGTGCCAGATACATAAATGCCCCCAGTGCCAGAAACATAAATGCCCCCACAGTGCAGATATGCCCCCACAGTGCCAGAAAAATAATGCCCCCACAGTGCAGATATGCCCCCACAGTGCCAGAAAAATAATGCCCCCACAGTGCAGATATGCCCCCACAGTGCCAGAAAAATAATGCCCCCACAGTGCAGATATGCCCCCACAGTGCCAGAAAAATAATGCCCACAGTGCAGATATGCCCCCACAGTGCCAGAAAAATAATGCCCCCACAGTGCCAGAAAAATAATGCCCCCACAGTGCAGATATGCCCCCACAGTGCCAGAAAAATAATGCCCCCACAGTGCAGATATGCCCCCACAGTGCCAGAAAAATAATGCCCCCACAGTGCAGATATGCCCCCACAGTGCCAGAAAAACAATGCCCCCACAGTGCCAGAAAAATAATGCCCCCACAGTGCAGATATGCCCCCACAGTGCCAGAAAAATAATGCCCCCACAGTGCCAGAAAAATAAACGGCCCCACACAGTGCCAGACAGATTTTAACTTACCTGTCTGTCACTGACACTGCGGTGCTGCTGGGAGCCGGGAATACTGCTGTGGGCGGGCCGCGGACGGAGGAACAAAACTGTGTGCGCGCTATGCACGCTGCGCGGCGCCGGCGTCCAACGTCAGACGCCGGCGCCGCACAGCGCGCTGCATAGCGCGCACACAAGCGGCCGGGAGTCGGACACACAGAGGCTGGCTCCAGGCAGGAAAATGGCGGCCGCAGCGTGCGGCGCCCTGTAAGAGTGGCGCCCCGCGCGGCCGCTCTAGTCGAACATGCCTGGAGCCGGCCCTGGACACAGTCACATACCATATCTGTGCTCAGCCTCAGTGTGCTGCATCATCATATGTAATACTGTATATCTGACTGTGCTGAGTGCTCACTGCTCACACAGCCTAATTGTGGGGGAGACTGGGGAGCAGTTAGAGCAGGAGTACATAAATAATATATTTTAAGTACAGTGCACACTTTTGCTGCCAGAGTGCCACACTGCCAGTGTGACTGACCAGTGACCACACTGACCACCAGTATATTGTGATTGTCTGCTTAGGACGGAGTACTACTTGCTGATAGTGTGACCAGTGACTAGTGACCACCACCAGTTTAATTAATCCGTTCTCTGCCTGAAAAAAAACGATACACAGTGTGACACAGTCACATACCATATCTGTTCTCAGCCCAGTGTGCTGCATCATATGTAATACTGTATATCATTATCTGACTGTGCTGAGTGCTCACTGCTCACACAGCTTAATTGTGGGGGAGACTGGGGAGCAGTTATAGCAGGAGTACATATTTTAAGTACAGTGCACACTTTTGCTGCCAGAGTGCCACTGCCAGTGTGACTGACCAGTGACCACTGACCACCAGTATATTGTGATTGTCTGCTGACCACCAGTATATTGTGATTGTCTGCCTGAAAAAGTTAAACACTCGTCGTGTGGTGTTTTTATAAACGCATTCTGCAGACAGTGTCCAGCAGGTCCGTCATTACATAATATATACCTGTCCGGCTGCAGTACTAGTGTGATATATATATATATTTTAATTTTATCTCATTATCATCCAGTCTATATTAGCAGCAGACACAGTACGGTAGTCCACGGCTGTAGCTACCTCTGTGTCGGCAGTCGCTCGTCCATCCATAATTGTATACCACCTACCCGTGTTTTTTTTTTTTTTTCTATCTTCTTGATACTAGTAGCTTACTTTAGGAGTCTGCAGTGCTGACAGACAGTGTCCAGCAGGTCCGTCATTACATAATATATACCTGTCCGGCTGCAGTACTAGTGTGATATATATATATATTTTAATTTTATCTCATTATCATCCAGTCTATATTAGCAGCAGACACAGTACGGTAGTCCACGGCTGTAGCTACCTCTGTGTCGGCAGTCGCTCGTCCATCCATAATTGTATACCACCTACCCGTGGTTTTTTTTTTCTATCTTCTTGATACTAGTAGCTTACTTTAGGAGTCTGCAGTGCTGACAGACAGTGTCCAGCAGGTCCGTCATTACATAATATATACCTGTCCGGCTGCAGTACTAGTGTGATATATATATATATTTTAATTTTATCTCATTATCATCCAGTCTATATTAGCAGCAGACACAGTACGGTAGTCCACGGCTGTAGCTACCTCTGTGTCGGCAGTCGCTCGTCATCCATAAGTATACTAGTATCCATCCATCTCCATTGTTTACCTGAGGTGCCTTTTAGTTGTGCCTATTAAAATATGGAGAACAAAAATGTTGAGGTTCCAAAAATAGGGAAAGATCAAGATCCACTTCCACCTCGTGCTGGAGCTGCTGCCACTAGTCATGGCCGAGACGATGAAATTCCATCAACGTCGTCTGCCAAGGCCGATGCCCAATGTCATAGTACAGAGCATGTAAAATCCAAAACACCAAATATCAGTAAAAAAAGGACTCAAAAATCTAAAATAAAATTGTCGTCGGAGAAGCGTAAACTTGCCAATATGCCATTTACCACACGGAGTGGCAAGGAACGGCTGAGGCCCTGGCCTATGTTCATGGCTAGTGGTTCAGCTTCACATGAGGATGGAAGCACTCAGCCTCTCGCTAGAAAAATGAAAAGACTCAAGCTGGCAAAAGCACAGCAAAGAACTGTGCGTTCTTCGAAATCCCAAATCCACAAGGAGAGTCCAATTGTGTCGGTTGCGATGCCTGACCTTCCCAACACTGGACGTGAAGAGCATGTGCCTTCCACCATTTGCACGCCCCCTGCAAGTGCTGGAAGGAGCACCCGCAGTCCAGTTCCTGATAGTCAGATTGAAGATGTCAGTGTTGAAGTACACCAGGATGAGGAGGATATGGGTGTTGCTGGCGCTGGGGAGGAAATTGACAAGGAGGATTCTGATGGTGAGGTGGTTTGTTTAAGTCAGGCACCCGGGGAGACACCTGTTGTCCGTGGGAGGAATATGGCCATTGACATGCCTGGTGAAAATACCAAAAAAATCAGCTCTTCGGTGTGGAAGTATTTCAACAGAAATGCGGACAACATTTGTCAAGCCGTGTGTTGCCTTTGTCAAGCTGTAATAAGTAGGGGTAAGGACGTTAACCACCTCGGAACATCCTCCCTTATACGTCACCTGCAGCGCATTCATAATAAGTCAGTGACAAGTTCAAAAACTTTGGGCGACAGCGGAAGCAGTCCACTGACCAGTAAATCCCTTCCTCTTGTAACCAAGCTCACGCAAACCACCCCACCAACTCCCTCAGTGTCAATTTCCTCCTTCCCCAGGAATGCCAATAGTCCTGCAGGCCATGTCACTGGCAATTCTGACGAGTCCTCTCCTGCCTGGGATTCCTCCGATGCATCCTTGCGTGTAACGCCTACTGCTGCTGGCGCTGCTGTTGTTGCTGCTGGGAGTCGATGGTCATCCCAGAGGGGAAGTCGTAAGACCACTTTTACTACTTCCACCAAGCAATTGACTGTCCAACAGTCCTTTGCGAGGAAGATGAAATATCACAGCAGTCATCCTGCTGCAAAGCGGATAACTGAGGCCTAGGCATCCTGGGTGGTGAGAACCGTGGTTCCGGTATCCATCATTACTGCAGAGCCAACTAGAGACTTGTTGGAGGTACTGTGTCCCTGGTACCAAATACCATCTAGGTTCCATTTCTCTAGGCAGGCGATACCGAAAATGTACACAGACCTCAGAAAAAGAGTCACCAGTGTCCTAAAAAATGCAGCTGTACCCAATGTCCACTTAACCACGGACATGTGGACAAGTGGAGCAGGGCAGGGTCAGGACTATATGACTGTGACAGCCCACTGGGTAGATGTATGGACTCCCGCCGCAAGAACAGCAGCGGCGGCACCAGTAGCAGCATCTCGCAAACGCCAGCTCTTTCCTAGGCAGGCTACGCTTTGTATCACCGGTTTCCAGAATACGCACACAGCTGAAAACCTCTTACGGCAACTGAGGAAGATCATCGCGGAATGGCTTACCCCAATTGGACTCTCCTGTGGATTTGTGGCATCGGACAACGCCAGCAATATTGTGTGTGCATTAAATCTGGGCAAATTCCAGCACGTCCCATGTTTTGCACATACCTTGAATTTGGTGGTGCAGAATTATTTAAAAAACGAGAGGGGCGTGCAAGAGATGCTGTCGGTGGCCAGAAGAATTGCGGGACACTTTCGGCGTACAGGCACCACGTACAGAAGACTGGAGCAACACCAAAAACGCCTGAACCTGCCCTGCCATCATCTGAAGCAAGAAGTGGTAACGAGGTGGAATTCAACCCTCTATATGCTTCAGAGGTTGGAGGAGCAGCAAAAGGCCATTCAAGCCTATACAACTGAGCACGATATAGGAGGTGGAATGCACCTGTCTCAAGCGCAGTGGAGAATGATTTCAACGTTGTGCAAGGTTCTGCAACCTTTTGAACTTGCCACACGTGAAGTCAGTTCAGACACTGCCAGCCTGAGTCAGGTCATTCCCCTCATCAGGCTTTTGCAGAAGAAGCTGGAGACATTGAAGGAGGAGCTAACACAGAGCGATTCCGCTAGGCATGTGGGACTTGTGGATGGAGCCCTTAATTCGCTTAACAAGGATTCACGGGTGGTCAATCTGTTGAAATCAGAGCACTACATTTTGGCCACCGTGCTCGATCCTAGATTTAAAACCTACCTTGGATCTCTCTTTCCGGCAGACACAAGTCTGCTGGGGTTCAAAGACCTGCTGGTGAGAAAATTGTCAAGTCAAGCGGAACGCGACCTGTCAACATCTCCTCCTTCACATTCTCCCGCAACTGGGGGTGCGAGGAAAAGGCTCAGAATTCCGAGCCCACCCGCTGGCGGTGATGCAGGGCAGTCTGGAGCGACTGCTGATGCTGACATCTGGTCCGGACTGAAGGACCTGCCAACGATTACGGACATGTCGTCTACTGGCACTGCATATGATTCTCTCCCCATTGAAAGAATGGTGGAGGATTATATGAGTGACCGCATCCAAGTAGGCACGTCAGACAGTCCGTACTTATACTGGCAGGAAAAAGAGGCAATTTGGAGGCCCTTGCACAAACTGGCTTTATTCTACCTAAGTTGCCCTCCCACAAGTGTGTACTCCAAAAGAGTGTTTAGTGCCGCCGCTCACCTTGTCAGCAATCGGCGTACGAGGTTACTTCCAGAAAATGTGGAGAAGATGATGTTCATTAAAATGAATTATAATCAATTCCTCCGTGGAGACAGCAGCAATTGCCTCCACAAAGTACACAGGGAGCTGAGATGGTGGATTCCAGTGGGGACGAATTGATAATCTGTGAGGAGGGGGATGTACACGGTGATATATCGGAGGATGATGATGAGGTGGACATCTTGCCTCTGTAGAGCCAGTTTGTGCAAGGAGAGATTAATTGCTTCTTTTTTGGTGGGGGTCCAAACCAACCCGTCATTTCAGTCACAGTCGTGTGGCAGACCCTGTCACTGAAATGATGGGTTGGTTAAAGTGTGCATGTCCTGTTTATACAACATAAGGGTGGGTGGGAGGGCCCAAGGACAATTCCATCTTGCACCTCTTTTTTCTTTAATTTTTCTTTGCGTCATGTGCTGTTTAGGGAGTATTTTTTTGAAGGGCCATACTGCGTGACACTGCAGTGCCACTCCTAGATGGGCCAGGTGTTTGTGTCGGCCACTAGGGTCGCTTAGCTTACTCACACAGCTACCTCATTGCGCCTCTTTTTTTTCTTCTTTGCGTCATGTGCTGTTTGGGGAGTGTTTTTTGAAGGGCCATCCTGCGTGACACTGCAGTGCCACTCCTAGATGGGCCAGGTGTTTGTGTCGGCCACTAGGGTCGCTTAGCTTACTCACACAGCTACCTCATTGCGCCTCTTTTTTTCTTTGCGTCATGTGCTGTTTGGGGAGTAGTTTTTTGAAGGGCCAGCCTGCGTGACACTGCATTGCCACTCCTAGATGGGCCAGGTGTTTGTGTCGGCCACTAGGGTCGCTTAGCTTACTCACACAGCTACCTCATTGCGCCTCTTTTTTTCTTTGCGTCATGTGCTGTTTGGGGGGTGTTTTTTGGAAGGGCCATCCTGCGTGACACTGCAGTGCCACTCCTAGATGGGCCAGGTGTTTGTGTCGGCCACTTGGGTCGTTGAGCTTAGTCACACAGCTACCTCATTGCGCCTCTTTTTTTCTTTGCATCATGTGCTGTTTGGGGAGTGTTTTTTGGAAGGGCCATCCTGCGTGACACTGCAGTGCCACTCCTAGATGGGCCAGGTGTTTGTGTCGGCCACTTGGGTCGCTGAGCTTAGTCACACAGCTACCTCATTGCGCCTCTTTTTTTCTTTGCGTCATGTGCTGTTTGGGGAGTGTTTTTTGGAAGGGCCATCCTGCGTGACACTGCAGTGCCACTCCTAGATGGGCCAGGTGTTTGTGTCGGCCACTTGGGTCGTTGAGCTTAGTCACACAGCTACCTCATTGCGACTCTTTTTTTCTTTGCGTCATGTGCTGTTTGGGGAGTGTTTTTTGGAAGGACCATCCTGCGTGACACTGCAGTGCCACTCCTAGATGGGCCAGGTGTTTGTGTCGGCCACTTGGGTCGTTGAGCTTAGTCACACAGCTACCTCATTGCGCCTCTTTTTTTCTTTGCGTCATGTGCTGTTTGGGGAGTGTTTTTTGGAAGGGCCATCCTGCGTGACACTGCAGTGCCACTCCTAGATGGGCCAGGTGTTTGTGTCGGCCACTTGGGTCGCTTAGCTTAGTCATCCAGCGACCTCGGTGCAAATTTTAGGACTAAAAATAATATTGTGAGGTGTGAGGTGTTCAGAATAGACTGAAAATGAGTGGAAATTATGGTTTTTGAGGTTAATAATACTTTGGGATCAAAATGACCCCCAAATTCTATGATTTAAGCTGTTTTTTAGGGTTTTTTGAAAAAAACACCCGATCCAAAACACACCCGAATCCGACAAAAAAAATTCGGTGAGGTTTTGCCAAAACGCGTTCGAACCCAAAACACGGCCGCGGAACCGAACCCAAAACCAAAACACAAAACCCGAAAAATTTCAAGTGCACATCCCTAGTGTCCACGCATCGCGTCTCAAGGTACCTAAAATGTGCATACAATCCTTCGATTTCTCTCACAGATGAGGTCGAAATCGAAGGATAGCACTCACAAGTGTATGGGCACCATAACTCTTATACAGGATCTGGCATGGTTAAAACTTAGTTTTACATTGGATTTATTTTAGGTTTTTTTGCATTCTTGTTACATTTTGTGATCCACAGTTGTACAATTAATGTTTTACGGCTGGAGTGTTCAATAATGTAACAACATTTGGAGAACCCTATAATTACCAAGCAGTAAATATTGTTGCAAGCTCCAGCCAATAGCTGCAAATGTCATTTTGCCTTATATTAAAGATATAACAAGTTAAAGCTTTGTATGGGTGAGCATCAAATGAATGGGTTCCGGGGTAAATATGCTCACCATTATGCTAGTTCTATGTGTCTATTCGGTTTTATACAGGATCTGTTAGTTAACATTTCATATATCTACATTTTAAAGCAGTAAGTACTGTATTCATTATAATACTCCTTATATTGAGATCGAACTGGATATATATGGACATATACAGGGCTGCCATCAGAAATAGATGGGGCCCGGGACTGACAAAATAGACAGGGCCCCTCCCTCCCAAAAAAGATTCTGCCGCACTGCTTCGCCCCTATGTAATGTCATACATTGTGATGTTACATATAGGTGGTGTGTTGCGGACCTACAGGAACGGTTTAAAGAGAGCTGATGCGCAGATAAGGCTTGTTTTAAGAAGAGCTCACTGCGCATCAGCCTGCTGTTGATTCACAGACTGGTGCAGCTCTACAGGTATTGATGGTAGGAGCCAGGGGTGGGCCCCCTCTCTGTAAGAGCCCAGGACACCAGTCCCCACAGTCTCCCCCTGATGGCTGCCCTGGACATGGGTGTAGTAGGGTATGCCGGCGGCCGGGCTTCCGGCGACCAGCGTACCGACGCTGGAATCCCGACCGCTGGCATACCGACAGCTGGGCGAGCGCAGATGAGCCCCTCGCAGGCTCTCGCAGGCTCGCTGCACTCGCCACGTTGCGGGCATGGTGGCGCGCCACCACGCTAACTATTCTCCCTCCAGGGGGGTCGTGGACCCCCAAGAGGGAGAAAAAGTGTCGGTATGCCGGGTGTCGGGATTCCGGCGCCGGTATACTGTGCGCCGGGATCCTGACAGCCGGCAAACTGAAGACCCCCCCTGGACATATACATTTTCACATTTGTATAATTACTAAGATGAGGTTGTTATAATGATCAATCAGTGGTTGTCCCAAAGTAGTGTAACTGATGCATTTCGTTGTGGATTAACACACACCTTCATCAGATGAAGTTGTGGGATATTGCCCAACATTTCCAGTTGGTGGAGTCATTATCCAAGATTGAAGAGTAACTGCACAGTTTAGATTGAGAATACATAACCTGAAAATACGTGATCAGAAATGCTCCAAAATTAGATACTTTTTTAGTGTCGACTGAGATAATGACACCTTCGCAAAATTTCTGATAATTCAGTGTATGCAACCTTTTTTTAATGCTCAAAATTATCAAAATATTGTATAAAATTGCTCACAGGTTATGTGTTTAAGGTCTATATAAAAAATAAATGATTTTTTTGTTTAGACTTGGCTCCCATCCCCAATGAATCTCATTATGGGATGCAAATATTCCAAAATCCCCAATAATCCGAAATCCAAAACTCTTTTTGTTCCAAGCACTTCGAATAAGGTATACTCTTCCTGTATTAGGAGAGGGTAACTTTTGTAATATATTTTAGATTTCATACAAAACTCATCCAGAAAAATCCCTAACATTGAAGGTACAATTTGACCACAATTGAAGGTACAATTGTAGACCAATTTTACAGAGATACTAAAGGTGTGTCTCAGAATTAATTATTTATATTTCTTGAAAAAGTAAAGGCGGGTACTCACGGAGCGATCACTGCTTAAAATCTAAGCAATCTGACTCTCCTCAGATCGGGCTGTGAATACGGCCCTTAAGTTTTTAGAAAATGTTAATACATTTGGAGCCTCCTGGTCAGATTTTAAATCCAGTTTACCTAAATGTAAACAAAATAGTTTGTTACTCTTGGTAAAATTGTTGTATTGGGCAATCAGCCATGCTTATCTGTGTTGTTGATTGTTTTTGTTATTATCATGAGTATGTTATTTTTCTGGAAATATTATTGAAATAGAAAAAAATGTATCCGATATTTCATTCTGTTTTGTAGGTGTAACAGCAGTCCCATCTACCTAAGTAGTTCACCATTTTTGGAAGTATTTCAACATTCGTTTGGTAAGTAAAACATTTTTAAAAACACACACACATATATATATAGTTGAGATTTATTTTAATCTAGAAAGAGCCCTTATTTGTGGCATTTGGGGTGATATCTCAGGGCCTATGCCTGTTAGTGACACCAAATCTGTCTTTACCTAACTCATTAATGAAAGTACGGCAAAAATTCAGAGCTTGCGATAAAGGAATTGCTGCATGTGTTTCTGTTTATTGCAAGAAGGAAGGTGTATAAGGTCTTGCTATATATATTCATTATCTTGTGTGAGTGATTTCAATAACTCATATGGTTGGAAGTGACTCTTTTGGAGAGCATTGAAGCAAAAACAAGATAGTTTCCGCCATTGACCATCTTGTTATGTACAATTGCAGTGTCCAAAAATGTCTGAATTTTGTTTTTTTTTAATTAAGACTTTGGGGGAGTAAATTTCTAGTTTGTAGAAATAACTTACATCAGTGGCTGGAAGAGTGTGTTGGTAACTGTAGTTCAAACTATTTCTCCCTGACCCCCTACCCCTCCCTAAAATCTCAGAAAATGCTAGAAAAATCTTTTTTCCCCCCCATACCTCTGCCTGCAACGGCATCATAGCTATAAACTGGAAGAACCACCTTCCTGGTAGAAATCTAAAAACTATAACTCACATGTTGTAGTGGGGTGTGGTATGAGTTGTTGGTGGCCGGATCCCTGGCAGCCAGCATACCGTAGCCGGGATCCCGACCGCCGGCTTGCCGACAGTGGGAAGAGTGCAATAAGCTCCTTGCGGGCTTGCTGCGCTCGCCACGCTGCGGGCTCGCTGCGCGTGCCACGCTATCCTTTCTCCCTCCAGGGTGGTTGTGGACCCCCAAGAGGGAGAAAAGGTGTCGGTATGCCGGTTGTCGGGATTCCGGCGCCGGTATACTGTGCGCCGGGATCCCAACAACCGGTATACTGAATAGTGTTGGAGTAAAAAACATACTATTTCCTTGATAGAGTATATTTCTTCGGGCAGTGCTGGATCCCATGGATATTTAGTGAAAATCAATCTTACGTAGCATAGAAACATAGCATTTGATGGCAGATAACAACCACTTGGCCCATTACATTAGTTTGCCCTAAACATATGCACATATACACACTTATGCACTAAGGTTAATTTTTGTCGGTAGCCAATTAATCTATTAGAATATTTTGGATTGTGGGAGGAAAATGGAGTACCCTTGAGGAAACCGATGCAAGCACAGGGATAATATACAAACTCAACACAGTTAGGGCCATGGTGGGAATCAAACCCGAGACCTCAGTGCTGTGAGTTAGTAATGTTAACCGTTACACTGTCCGTGCTGCCCACATCTCTACTTTGGGATACTCCCACCCCGCACTTATTCCTATGATAACTAAAATTAACGTTGTGCCCTATAATGAGCTTTCTTCTCTTAACTGACAACCTTTGTCCTGTCTACATAAGTGTTTGCTATTAAAAAAAAATATATTTCCTTTCTACTACAGATGGGTCCTCCGTTATCTTGACTGTTTCTCCGCCTAGACGGACGTTTAGTCACGCTAAGGCGATAGTTTAGCTTGCTGAGTTTAATCACGGGCAGGCGCGTTGAGGTGATACTAGATACTCAGCATGCATTACACATCTCCACCACTGGGTGGCTAATGCTCCACTAATCCAGTACTTTCGAGCGTATAGCGGCGGACTTATCTACAGCTCTGGCAAATGGTCAGTGACGACTATAATGTTAATAGATGGTGACCAATGGTCAGACGGTGAGAGTTCTCAATATAAATAGTTTATAAAGACACAAACGAACATGTTAAAACACTTGTGTATGCAGACGCAAGATTGTGTATGGAGACGCAACTAATTGTGTAAAAGGAAGTATGTACAATGCATAAACACCGTGCTTTTGTACATGTTCAGTATGAGCGTCCGAGTTCCCTAAGGCATAAACCAACACCAATGGGAGGGTAGTGCCAACCTTTTTTTTTATGTGTTCCCGTGACATTCACTTTAATATTATTTTTTATCTGACGTCCTAGTGGATGCTGGGGACTCCGTAAGGACCATGGGGAATAGCGGCTCCGCAGGAGACTGGGCACAGCTAAGAAAGATTTAGGACTACCTGGTGTGCACTGGCTCCTCCCACTATGACCCTCCTCCAGACTTCAGTTAGAATCCTGTGCCCGGCTGAGCTGGATGCACACTAGGGGCTCTCCTGAGCTCCTAGAGAGAAAGTATATTTTAGGTTTTTTATTTTACAGTGAGATCTGCTGGCAACAGACTCACTGCAGCGAGGGACTAAGGGGAGAAGAAGCGAACCTACCTAACTGGTGGTAGCTTGGGCTTCTTAGGCTACTGGACACCATTAGCTCCAGAGGGATCGACCGCATGGAACCGGCCATTGGTGTTCGGTCCCGGAGCCGCGCCGCCGGCCCCCTTACAGAGCCAGAAGCAAGAAGAATCCGGAAAATCGGCGGCAGAAGACATCAGTCTTCACCAAGGTAGCGCACAGCACTGCAGCTGTGCGCCATTGCTCCTCATACACACTTCACACTCCGGTCACTGAGGGTGAAGGGCGCTGGGGGGGGGGGGGGGCGCCCTGAGAAGCAATAAATACAACTTGGCTGGCACATATATCACAATATATAGCCCCAGAGGCTATATATGTGATAAATACCCCTGCCAGAATCCATAAAAAAGCGGGAGAAAAGTCAGCCGAAAAAGGGGCGGAGCTATCTCCCTCAGCACACTGGCGCCATTTCTCCCTCACAGCTCCGCTGGAAGGAAGCTCCCTGGCTCTCCCCTGCAGTCTACACTACAGAAAAGGGTAAAAAAGAGAGGGGGGGCACTAAATTTAGGCGCAATATACATATAGCAGCTATAATGGGATATAATTTAGTTAATCCCTGATTTATATAGCGCTCTGGTGTGTGCTGGCATACTCTCTCTCTGTCTCCCCAAAGGGCTTTGTGGGGTCTTGTCTTCTGTCAGAGCATTCCCTGTGTGTGTGCGGTGTGTCGGTATGGCTGTGTCGACATGTTTGATGAGGAGACTTTTGTGGAGGAGGAGCAGGTGCCTATAAATGTGTTGTCACCCCCTGCGGGGCAGACACCGGAGTGGATGGACTTGTGGAAGGAATTATGCGAAAGTGTCGACTCCTTACATAAAAAATTTGACGACATGCCAAATGCGGGGCAGCCGGCTTCTCAGCCCGTGCCTGCCCAGACGTCTCAAAAGTCATCAGGGGCTCTACAACGCCCGCTACCTCAGATGGCAGACACAGATGTCGACACGGATACTGATACCAGTGTCGACGACGAAGAGACTAATGTAATGTCCAATAGGGCCACTCGTTATATGATTGAGGCAATGAAAAATGTTTTACACATTTCTGAGGTGACCCCAGGTACCACAAAAAAAGGGTATTATGTTTGGGGAGAAAAAATTACCAGTAGTTTTTCCCCCTTCTGAAGAATTGAATGAAGTGTGTGAACTAGCGTGGGCTTCCCCCGATAAAAAATTGGTAATTTCAAAAAATTTACTAATGACGTACCCTTTCCCGCCAGAGGAAAGGTCACGTTGGGAAACACTCCCTAGGGTGGATAAAGCACTTTCGCGCTTATCAAAAAAGGTGGCACTGCCGTCCCAGGATACGGCCGCCCTAAAGGAACCTGCTGACAGAAAGCAGGAGGCTCTCCAAAAAGCTATATATACACACACTGGTATTATACTGAGACCAGCTATTGCCTCAGCATGGATGTGCAGTGCTGCAGCTGCATGGTCAGACTCCCTGTCAGAAAACATTGACACCCTAGACAGGGACACTATATTGCTAAACGTAGAGCGTATTAAAGACGCTGTCTTTTACATAAGAGATGCACAGAGGGATATTTGCCGGCTGGCATCAAAAATAAGTGCACTGTCCATTTGTGCCAGGAGAGGGTTATGGACCCGGCAGTGGACAGGTGATGCAGATTCTAAAAGGCACATGGAAGTTTTGCCTTATAAGGGTGAGGAGTTGTTCGGGGATGGTCTTTCAGACTTAGTGTCCACAGCAACAGCTGGGAAGTCAGCATTTTTGCCACATGTCCCCTCACAACCAAAGAGAGCACCGTATTATCAGGTGCAGTCCTTTCGCCCCCAAAAGAGCAGACGGGGTAGAGGCGCGTCCTTTCTGCCCAAGGCAGAGGTAGGGGAAAAAAGCTGCAGCATACAGCCACTTCCCAGGAACAAAAGTCCTCCCCCGCTTCTTCTGCTAAGTCCGCCGCATGACGCTGGGGCTCAGCAGGCGGAGCCAGGTACGGTGGGGGGCCGTCTCAAAAACTTCAGCAATTCAGAAAGGGAGGCTGTGTTAGAGGCAATTCACAAGCTGTATTCCCAGCAGGTGATAGTCAAGGTGCCCCTACTTCAACAAGGACGGGGTTACTATTCCACAATGTTTGTGGTACCGAAACCGGACGGTTCGGTGAGACCCATTTTAAATTTGAAATCCTTGAAAATTCAAGTTCAAGATGGAATCGCTCAGGGCGGTTATTGCAAGCCTGGAAGAGGGAGATTACATGGTATCTCTGGACATCAAGGATGCTTACCTGCATGTCCCCATTTACCATCCTCACCAGGAGTACCTCATATTTGTGGTACAGGATTGTCATTACCAATTCCAGACGTTGCCGTTCGGCCTGTCCACGGTACCGAGGGTATTTACCAAGGTAATGGCCGAAATGATGATACCCCTTCGGAAAAAGGGAGTTTTAATTATCCCATACTTGGACGATCTCCTGATAAGGGCGAGGTCCAGAGAGCAGTTGTTGGTCGGCGTAGCATTATCTCAGGAGGTGCTACACCAGCACGGTTGGATTCTGAATATTCCAAAGTCTCAGCTGGTTCCGGCGACACGTCTACTGTTCCTAGGGATGATTCTGGACACAGTCCAGAAAAAAAGTGTTTCTCCCAGAGGAGAAAGCCAAGGAGCTGTCGTCTCTAGTGAGAGGCCTCCTGAAACCAAAACAGGTGTCGGTGCATCATTGCACGCGAGTCCTGGGAAAGATGGTAGCTTCCTACGAAGCGATTCCATTCGGCAGGTTCCATGCCAGAACCTTTCAGTGGGACCTGTTGGACCAATGGTCCGGATCGCATCTTCAAATGCATCGGTTGATAACCCTGTCTCCAAGGACCAGGGTGTCTCTGCTGTGGTGGCTGCAGAGTGCTATCTCAGAGAGGGCCGCAGATTCGGCATACAGGACTGGGTCCTGGTGACCACGGATGCCAGCCTTCGGGGCTGGGGTGCAGTCACACGGGGAAGAAACTTCCAAGGACTTTGGTCAAGTCAGGAGACTTCCCTACACATAAATGTTCTGGAACTGAGGGCCATTTACAATGCCCTAAGTCAAGCAAAGCCCCTGCTTCAAAACCAGCCGGTTCTGATCCAGTCAGACAACATCACGGCTGTCGCTCATGTAAATCGACAGGGCGGCACAAGAAGCAGGACGGCGATGGCAGAAGCCACAAGGATTCTCCGATGGGCGGAAAATCACGTGTTAGCACTGTCAGCAGTGTTCATTCCGGGAGTGGACAACTGGGAAGCAGACTTCCTCAGCAGGCACGACCTCCACCCGGGAGAGTGGGGACTTCATCCAGAAGTCTTCCAACTGATTGTAAACCGTTGGGAAAAGCCACAGGTGGACATGATGGCGTCCCGCTTAAACAAAAAGCTAGAAAAATATTGCGCCAGGTCAAGAGACCCTCAGGCGATAGCTGTGGACGCTCTAGTGACACCGTTGGTGTACCGGTCGGTTTATGTGTTCCCTCCTCTTCCTCTCATACCCAAGGTACTGAGGATAATAAAGAAAAAAGGAGTAAGAACTATTCTCATTGTTCCAGATTGGCCAAGAAGGTCTTGGTACCCGGAACTTCAAGAATTAATCTCAGAGGACCCATGGCCTCTGCCGCTCAGACAGGACCTGCTGCTGCAGGGGCCCTGTCTGTTCCAAGTCTTACCGCGGCTGCGTTTGACGGCATGGCGGTTGAACACCGGATCCTAAAAGAAAAGGGTATTCCGGAGGAAGTCATTCCTACGCTTATTAAAGCTAGAAAAGATGTAACCGTACAACATTATCACCGCATATGGCGAAAATATGTTGCGTGGTGTGAGGCCAGGAAGGCCCCAACGGAGGAATTCCAGCTAGGTCGATTTCTGCACTTCCTACAGTCAGGGGTGACTATGGGCCTAAAACTGGGTTCCATTAAGGTCCAGATTTCGGCTCTGTCGATTTTCTTCCAAAAAGAACTGGCTTCACTGCCTGAAGTTCAGACATTTGTCAAGGGAGTGCTGCATATTCAGCCCCCTTTTGTGCCTCCAGTGGCACCGTGGGACCTCAACGTGGTGTTGGGTTTCCTAAAGTCACATTGGTTTGAGCCACTCAAAACCGTGGATTTAAAATATCTCACGTGGAAAGTGGTCATGCTTTTGGCCTTGGCTTCGGCACGGCGTGTGTCAGAATTGGCGGCTTTGTCATTTAAAAGCCCCTATTTGATTTTCCATATGGATAGGGCAGAATTGAGGACTCGTCCCCAGTTTCTTCCTAAGGTGGTATCAGCTTTTCACTTGAACCAACCTATCGTGGTGCCTGCGGCTACTAGGGACTTGGAGGACTCCAAGTTACTGGACGTAGTCAGGGCCTTGAAAATTTATGTTTCCAGGATGGCTGGAGTCAGGAAGACTGACTCGCTATTTATCCTGTATGCACCAAACAAGATGGGTGCTCCTGCTTCAAAGCAGACTATTGCTCGCTGGATTTGTAGCACAATTCAGCTTGCGCATTCTGTGGCTGGCCTGCCGCAGCCTAAATCTGTAAAAGCCCATTCCACGAGGAAAGTGGGCTCTTCTTGGGCGGCTGCCCGAGGGGTCTCGGCTTTACAACTTTGCCGAGCTGCTACTTGGTCAGGGGCAAACACGTTTGCAAAATTCTACAAATTTGATACCCTGGCTGAGGAGGACCTTGAGTTCTCTCATTCGGTGCTGCAGAGTTATCCGCACTCTCCCGCCCGTTTGGGAGCTTTGGTATAATCCCCATGGTCCTTACGGAGTCCCCAGCATCCACTAGGACGTCAGAGAAAATAAGATTTTACTCACCGGTAAATCTATTTCTCGTAGTCCGTAGTGGATGCTGGGCGCCCGTCCCAAGTGCGTACTGTCTGCAATACTTGTATATAGTTATTGTTAACTACAAGGGCTATTGTTGAGCCATCTTTTGAGAGGCTCTGTTGTGTTCATACTGTTAACTGGGTATATTATCACGAGTTATACGGTGTGATTGGTGTGGCTGGTATGAGTCTTACCCGGGATTCAAAATCCTTCCTTATTGTGTCAGCTCTTCCGGGCACAGTATCCTTACTGAAGTCTGGAGGAGGGTCATAGTGGGAGGAGCCAGTGCACACCAGGTAGTCCTAAATCTTTCTTAGCTGTGCCCAGTCTCCTGCGGAGCCGCTATTCCCCATGGTCCTTACGGA
This sequence comes from Pseudophryne corroboree, assembly GCF_028390025.1. Classification (NCBI taxonomy): domain Eukaryota; kingdom Metazoa; phylum Chordata; class Amphibia; order Anura; family Myobatrachidae; genus Pseudophryne; species Pseudophryne corroboree. Next base: position 836,775,245 of record NC_086447.1, on the reverse strand, counting down.
GTCCCCAGCATCCACTACGGACTACGAGAAATAGATTTACCGGTGAGTAAAATCTTATTTTTTCTCTCTAATACATTCAATAGAAAGGTGCACACAGGTTTCACATAAATCAGAGTAAATCTGCAGGAGCGATTCTTTACGCTAAATGCAAATACACAGCGGTAATGAGTATAAATGAGTGTATTCTGACGCAACTAACTGAGCAACACAGTACTGTAGATCTTCGGCGTTTGTGTATTGCACATGACCTGAACTCCCTGCCTGACTACTGTTTGACCTGTGCGGGCTCCCAGGGGGGAAGGGCGATGGGGTAGGAGGAGGCGGTGGAGAATACTGTGCTTTTTTTAGTACAAGTATGAGCGTCCGAGTCCCCTAAGGCATAAACCAACACCAATGGGAGGGAAGTGCCAACCTTTTTTTTTATGTGTTCCCGTGACATTCACTTTAATATTATTTTTTTTCTCTCTAATACATTCAATGGAAAGGTGCACACAGGTTTCACATAAATCAGAGTAAATCTGCAGGAGCGATTCTTTACGCTAAATGCAAATACGCAGCAGTAATGAGTATAAATGAGTGTATTCTGACGCAACTAACTGATCAACATAGTACTGTAGATCTTCGGTGTTTGTGTATTGCACATGACCTGAACTCCCTCCCTGTCTACTGCATGACCTGTGCAGGCTCCCAGGGGGTAAGGGCGATGGGCTAGCGGGAGGCGGTGGAAAATACCGTGCTTTTGAAATGCAAGTATGAGCATCCGAATCCCCTAAGGTATAAACCAACACCAATGGGTGATACTCCATCAGCATTGCCCCGTGACCTGCAAAACTTATGCCATCTCTCACTCCATATCCGAGCGCTGCCACGTGGTGAGGGTTCACGGTCGGCGGCCATTTTGTCAGTTTGCTATGCGATCGAGTCCGGTGTAACGTAATGTGCATAGACCTCGCTTATCCCTATCGCCCCTGTGTATTTTAGCTAGGGGATTGTGACGCTCCTTCAGCATTGCCCCGTGACCTGCAAAACTTATGCCATCTCTCACTCCATATCCGAGCGCTGCCATGTGGTGGGGGTTCACGGGCGGCGGCCATTTTGTCAGTTTGTTATGCGATTGAGTCCGGTGTACCGTAATGTGCATAGACTTCGCTTATCCCTATCGCCCCTGTGTATTTTAGCAAGGGGATTCTGACGCTCCTTCAGCATTGCCCCGTGACCTGCAAAACTTATGCCATCGCTCACTCCATATCTCAGCGCTGCCACGTGGTGGGCGTTCACGGGCAGCGGCCATTTTGTCAGTTTGCTATGCGATCGAGTCCGGTGTACCGTAATGTGCATAGACCTCGCTTATCCCTATCGCCCCTGTGTATTTTAGCTAGGGGATTCTGACGCTCCTTTAGCATTGGCCCATAGCCTGCTAAATCTGTGCTGTTACTTGCTCCGTAGCCGATGGCCTCCATGGGGCAAGGAGTCACAGGCGGTAGCCATTTCAATTGAGTCTGCCCTGCTACAGAATTGTATGTGTACCGTATGGTGCATAGAACCTTAACAGTAGAACCGCTTCTGCAGCCTTGTCCTGGTTTATGTGAATAAAAAAATAATAAAGTGTCTGGAAAAAACTAACATGCATTCGTACTTTAGGAATCGAACCTGGGACTCTGAGTATAGGAAGCAGAACACTTCACCACTTCGCCGCAGACAGATGAATAAATCCATTGGTTTTGATTATGCCGTAATGGCTACGGGATTAGGATGCTAACATACTGTACAATATTCCTAATATCACTAGGCAATAATGAACTTCCAACACGTCCATTTGCGTCAGTGTACACTACTGGTTTTATGTTGCTTTGTCTGTGGGACTTAGACGCTCACATATTACTGAAGTACTGTAAATGGATCATATATGCTGTACTATTTGTGTCTGTACTGTATATACTGTATTAAATAATGCAGCGTAATGAGACGCTGTATTTACTGTATGTAGCGTAATGAGACGCATTAGTAAAGTAGTCCTTACTATATACAGTACTAGGTGATTCATCGCGCCCTGCGGGCGCTCTTCACACCGTCGTAAGGGGCTACGCCCCCTTAACCCCTGTATGCTGTTACCTGCATTCCTAGTTTTGTGAGTGGTTAAATATTGCACAATGAAAGGGCGTTGGATGGTGAAGGGGGCGTAGTCCCTTGCGACGGTGTGAACATCGCCTGCAGGGCACACTGTACAGAATGCAGCGGGTGTGGGGGAGAACGCGGATGGGGTCGTGAGGCGCTGCGGGTGGGGATGTGCGGGGGAGTGGGATCCGGAGGCGGTATTGGTGGGGGAGAGCGGGGGGTGCCGCGGGTAGGGCAGGGGCAGGTACGGGGATCTGGGGGATGGGTGAGGGGGTTCCGGAGGCGCTGCAGGTGGTGAAGGGGCGAGTGCGCCGCGGGTGGGGTAGGGGGTCCGGAAGTGACGCGCGTGGTGTAGGGGGGTTTGGCAGATTGGGTCGGGAGGAGCAGCGGGTAGGTGCGGCGGGTAGGGGAGGGGCAGGTATGGGGATCTGGCGGATGGGGGTTCCGGAGGCGCTGCAGGTGGGGAAGGGGCGAGTGCGCCGTGTGTGGGGGAGGGGCAGGTGCAGCACATGGGGGAGGGGGTTGGGAGGTGCTGCGGGTGGTGGAGGGGCGGGTGCAGTGGGGCAGGCTGTCAGAAGGTGGTGCGGGTGGGGAAGGGGTGAGTGCGCTGAGGGTGGGGTAGGGGGTCCAGAAGCGATGCATGTGGGGGAGGAGCAGGTGCGGGAGTGTGGCAGATGGGGGAGGGGGTCTGGAGGCGCTGCAGGTGGTTGAGGGGTGGGTGCAGTGGGGTAGGAGGTCAGGAGGTGGTGCGGGTGGGGTTGGTTGCGGGGAATGACTGCGGATGGGGGAGGATGTCTGTAGATGCTGTGGGTCTCCTGCGGATGGGGGTGTGTTTAGGGATGTTCTGTGGATGAGGGAGGGGCAGCGGAGTGTGGTGCGTGTGTGGTGTAGAGGGTCTGGAGGCGCTGCGTGTGGGGGAGTAGCAGGTGCGGCGGATGGTGGAAGGGTCCGAGGGCAGTGCGGGTGGTGGATGGGTGGCTGCAGGTGTGCTGCAGGTGCGGTATGGGGTGAGGAGGCGTTGCTTGTGGGGGATGTGCGGCTGCGGGGGTTGACGGTGGATGGGGGAGGGTGTCTGTAGAGGCTTGGGGGTCTGGAGGCGCAGAATGTGGGGGTGGGGTGGTGGTGCAGCGGATGGTGGAAGGTGGTGGATGGGCGAGTGTGGGGGTGCCACAGGTGGGGTAGGGGGTAAGGAGGCGCTGGGGGTGGTTCTCCATTAGCAGCAACAGGTCCGCAGGCCACCCAGGCGCAGTGTCAGGGTAACTGTGGGGTGTCCCTGCTCCCGCGTGAGGCGCTCTGCCTCACATTTCCCCCGCCCCCCCCAGCCAGGCACATGTCCCCCCCCAGCCAGGCACATGTCCCCCCCCAGCCAGGCACATGTCATCCCCCAGCCAGGCACATCTCCCCCCCAGCCAGGCACATGTACAGTATATCTCCCCCCCCCCCCTCCAGGCACATCTCTCCCCCCCCCCAGCCAGGCACATGTGTGTCCCCCCAGCCAGGCACATGTACAGTATATCCCCCCCCCCCAGCCAGGCACATGTCCCCCCCCCCCAGCCAGGCACATGTACAGTATATCCCCCCCCCTCCAGGCACATCTCCCCCCCCCCCCCCCAGCCAGGCACATGTGTGTCCCCCCAGCCAGGCACATGTGTGACCCCCCTGCCAGGCACATGTGTGTCCCCCCAGCCAGGCACATCTCCCCTGCGAGGCACATGTCCCCCCCGCCAGGCAGACCTCCCCCCTCGGCAGGCACATCTCCCCCCCAGGGCGCCAGGCACATCTTTCCTCCCCCCCCCCCCCCCCCCCCAGGCAGCCGGGGACCCGCTGTACCTGGAGGTCCGGACGGAGGGTTGCCTCTCTCCTCACTGGGCAGACGGCAGGAGAGAGGCGTCGGGGCTCAGGCGGGGAGCGGGAGTGACAGGCGCTCGGCTTCAGACAGAGCGTCGCCTCCCGCCCTCACATCTTCGGCGCGGGTCCGGGGGGAGAAGGCTGTGTGACGTCAGTAGCTTAGCCCACATCTGTGACTCCGCCCAGCGTTACGGCCAGCACAGAGTCACTCGACTTGGGCTAATATATAGGAGATATTTCAGTATTGTATTTTACGGGAGACCACACGCATGCGCAGTGGTGATTGTAAAAAGTGACATCTGGTGGATGATCGCAGGTATTACATGTAAAGGTAACGCCAAACGCTCTGCCTTCGTGCGATTGGGCACGCCTCTCTGTGACTAGGCGCACCTCCCTGTGCCCCGGTACGCTGCGTATGCCCGATCGGGACTAACGCCTCAGCCAGTCAAGATAACGGAGGCTCCATCTGTACCTTAAAATACGAATCTGGTGTTCCCACCTACCCATTTTCCTCTTTTCCCCCTTTATCAGCAAACCCCGATTTATACTCTGTGTTAGTCGCTTACTATTATAATATATATATATTATTGATTCAAACCCAAAACTATTATGTCTAAAAATATTATAAGTTGGTTTGGCTTTGTTATCAACCTACCTGTACTGTTGTGTCTGTGAGCATTGTCCAGTTAAAGTAAAGCGTTTATAATTCTGTTTTGATAGGTACTTGTAAATGTAATTTCAGCCTATTGTTCACTGACATCACTGGTTCCTAGTGAATTGATAGGCTACATCTTCAGTGATGTCACTAGTTATTCAAATGTGATACAAAGTTCTCTTCTCCAATGGGGTCCAACCTTTTAAGATGTGATGCAGCCGTCAGTATCCCAATTTTCATGAACCCCAGAAGAGGTGCTTCCCAATGCATTGCACACTTGACAACCAGATCATATAAACAGATTCTGGAGCCTCACTGGGAGCTCACAGCTTCTCTGTACTCTCCAGTGCAATCAGCTATTATTATCCCTTCTACTGTATGTTAGGAACCACTAGCAAAAGTGACCTGGATATTCCCAGCAGCAATAATTCATTTTACCCACTTCTCACTCTGTCTGCTATGTGCCGGAGGAGAGTGTGTGAACCCATATATCATATTAGCATTATTGTGACAGACATGAAAACTTCTTGCCTAAGAATTTTCTTCCTTTTGTCAATTATTATTAGTAAATATTATTATATGGGAGTAGTTATATTGCTGTTATCACAATGTTTGCTAGAAATATGATAGATATATTACTCAGAGTCACATAGTAAATTACTTGGCTTCACATAGTAAATTACTCGGAGTCACATAGTTACAGTAATTGAGTAGCAGAACTGTAAGGAGGGTGATGCGGCCGGTGCAGTCCCACAGGGCATAGTGCCCTGGGAGCAGCACCCTCTTTGACCCTGTGTCTGGCCTGCAGGACTGTACCCTGCGCCAGTTTCACTACTGCAGTGACGACCGGCGTGTCCTTTGGACATTCCGCCCATGCAGTCTGCAGGCTGCACAGCCGCTTCCAGTGTCCTTAGGATGCTCAGAGCGGTGCCGGGGTGAACTGGGCATGGCGGACCCACCCACCCGCACTATTGGGTGCAGCCTTATGACAATATGCACTCAGGGGGCTGCACAGGTCGGGCTGGCAGAAAGTTTTGGGGCTGTGTTTGAAACTATTAAAACTGTATAGGCTATGGTGGCACAGTGGTTGCCATTACTGCCAGTAGCACCATGATTTCTAATCTGACCACAGTCAGAGTTTGTGTGTTCTGCTTATGTCGCTACACGTTCCTTGCTGTCCTCCCATAGTCTTAACACACACTGGTAGGCTTGTGTGGTAGATAATGTAGACCAGTGGTTCTCAAACTCGATCCTCAGGACCCCACACATTGCATGTTTTGCAGGTAACCCAGCAAGTGCACAGGTGTATTCATTATTCACTGACACATTTTAAAAGGTCCACAGGTGGAGCTAATTATTTCACTTGCAATTCTGTGAGCTGACCTGCAAAACATGCACTGTGTGGGGTCCTGAGGACCGAGTTTGAGAACCTGTGATGTAGACTGTAAACATCGGTGAGACAGAATAATGTCTTCGATTTCATATTCCCTGTAACCAGTAAGAGCCGTGTATCATGTTGGCATGTTATACGTAAAAGGGGGTGTGGTGCAAAATGTTGAGAATGTTAATATTCAGAATGTCGATACAGCCGTTATGTCAACATATGTGGTCTGGACATGGACACAATGTTTGAAATTGTAATAATACTAACTGTACCCTAAGCCTAAACCCGACTGCAGCCAACCTCTAAACCAGACCCTAAACCTGTAATGTTGACATAACATTTGTGTCAACATTCTGAATATCAACATTCAGACCATGCGGACATTCCGGTGTTGACTCTCTGAATACTGACATTATGGGGTATATTCAATAAGTGTCAGAAGCTGCCGTCTTGTCGGAAAGACGGCAGCTTCTGACAGATTTCGGTCGGAAGGGGTTACGACCTATTCATTAGAGGCCGTTTTTTTCCGACAAGTCGGGAATTCCCGACTTGTCATAAAACACGTGGATCGGCGTAATAGCCGCGGATCCACGTGATTTTTTCGGAAACGAGGCCAAATCCGACAGGATTTGGCCCCGTTTCCGACAACTTCAATCTGATTTTTTAAAAAGTCGGATTGAGGTGAGTAGACGGGGGAGCGGGGTGAGAGAGGGAGAGAGAGTGCTTACCGGCGGGGGCAGCTGGAGCTGCGGATGCTGGAATACATAACTTCTGTCTGACATCCCCCCGGCCAGGCACCTCTCTCCCGGCAGCGATCCCCGGCTGGTACTGAATGCTGCTGTGTGACTGTCTCCAGCAGCTCCCTGTGATCGCACACACGGGGAGCTACTGACAGCAGCAGCACAGACGGGAGGGAACGGCCAAATCCAACAGTTGGATTTGGCCACCCTATTGAATAGGGCTTGTCGGATCCGTTCCGACAAATGCTTGTCGGAATGGATCCAACTTTTATTGAATATAACCCTATGACTACATGTCTGTTTTATTTATGGTGAGTGTTATGTTTTCAATTTATAAACTGTCATACATTTAGTCATTTTATGCATGCAGTTCTGCACAGTGTGAGCCAGCTATTGTGCCGAAGATATGATTATGTGAGTTTTTTCTAATCTTCTTATGTAAGAGGGTCTCCAGTGTTGTCAGTGTCATCTGCTCCCCATCACTGGTTCCTATCCCAAATACTGAACCCTTAGTCATTTAGCATTGTTTTGCGAATAAGATGCATTTTGATTAAAAAGTTTGAACATAAAGGCGCTCGGCATTACCCAATGGTACCAGCTGCGTGGCAGTATTAATGCCATATAGGTGTACAAAAAAAGAAGGACATTTGCTATCGGCACTGACAATAATGTACCATAAAACTGTGTGTATGTAGCAAATAAAATAGAGGGGGTATTGTCACATTTTGATCAAAACATTTAAGCTTGCAGCCCACGTCAAGGTACTTGCAGAAAATTGGGCTCCCTTGACGTGGGCTGCAAGCTTAAATGTTTTGATCAAAATATGATAAACCCCGCTCTATTTAATTTGCTACATCCACAGATTTGCGGTATATTATTGTTAGCAGCGATAGCAAATGTCTTGTATACCTGTATACAGTAACGTTGGTCATATCTGGTCATATACTCCTGTTTGCTAGACTGCAGCCACAGTGTTCAGCAGTGCACATTACCACTTTATACAATCACTAGATGTCACTGATTCTCCTGTGCACCTTTGTGAAGAGAGAGATTAGACACTTACTGTACGTCTAACAGTTCATTGGTATTATTTTTAGGCTAGTATAGATCTGAGAAAAAGACAGTTACAGTAAAAGATGCAGGTCGAGAAAAACTTGAATTAAAAACATAGATACAAGTCAGGTTCCCAAAGAAATATTTCGGCTCCATCAGCAGAAGCTGCTGACTACATGTAACCTGTTATCCCACTGATCCAGCCTGTTGTACCTGGTGGGCACAGTGACAGAAGCTCTTCATCATAAACTAATGGCTCCTTGGATATAAGGACCGCTCACGCTGTGGAACACGGTCTCTGGAATACATTTAAATATCCAGGCACATTTTAAGCTAATTTAAAGCAAACTGAATCCTATTCACTTTCCGCCATTGGAAGAGTAAATTATCCGACTGTTTGTGCACTGTAGAGTTATGTCGGTACAATGTCTTATTTTCTATTAGATGACTTGTAGCCATTATTAGAATGTTCCTTTGTAGATTAGTGCTATCAGAACGGACCCACATGCTTTACTGCATTAAAAATAATATTCATGTCTGATTGAAACACATAAGATAAAAGGTGTCCTTATCAAACTATACAGCGTAACTAAATAAAATAAACACATGGCATTAATACATGGCTATATACAATTTAATCCATTAATGACTGACAGCAATGATGATCGCTTAAACTGTGCTATCTATGCTGGAAGGAAAGAGCGAGAGTGAGTTCTACTTGTGCATTTTTAATGTAGTATCTATGTATAAATTATGCAATACATTAATATCACCTAGCATGTGTTGCTGTTGAAAGGACAGTTCATTTACTCAAGTTTAAGTCTGTGACTTAGAAAGTTCAATAAACTGTAGCAGACGAGCCACGTGTTCCATTATTATGGGAATATGGTGGTCATTCCGAGTTGAATTCAGCCAGCAACTTTTTGCTGCTGCTGCGATCAACTAGCCCACGCCTATGGGGGAGTGTATTTTAGCTTAGCAGGGCTGCGATCGCTTGTGCAGCCCTGCTAAGCTAAAAAAATTTCACACAAAACAAGACTAGGCCTATACCTACTTACCCTGTGCGATGGATCCAGCAATGCTGGAGCCGACTTTGACGTCACTCCTCCGCCCTCCGTTCTCCTGGGCACGCCTGCGTTATACTCACCACTCCCCGAAAACGGCTCCAAACGGTCCGGATCCGCCCTGCACCACACTCTTCCTGTCAATCTTCTTTGCGGTCCAACCTGCGACTGTTTTTAATTTAATGCTGCTTTCATGCGCTGTTGAACATCGGTTCGGCTCTGAATCAGGCCCTAAGGACAGAATGACTATCACTAAATATGCTGAAAAATCACAGTACTACTGATGAGACTTAAAAGGCTTTCAAAGTCCTGCGACGTTTTCAGGAAAATAAGTTAGGCCTTTGTGTTGTTATTTTATCTGACCACGGCAAACAAATATTATAAATGTTTCAGAGCGCAGGATAAGTGACTTTGATGGGTACAAAGGTTGCAGATACGGAAGTCATTAGAGCCTAGAATGATTTAACTCGTTAGCCGTAGCACTGACTCCTATTACATGCTTGTAATTATAATTAGGTATACATGTGGTGCCTTCCAGAGCTGCCTACATGCAGCAAAATACTATCCCGTAACTTGGGCAGTGGGTGTACAAATTTCACAGATGCAGCCAAGTTACCAAATTGTGCTATGAAGGCTCCACTCTCTCTTCCACGCCAGGGTCAGCCAGTGACCTTTCAAATGGACCGATAGAGCTTCAGCCAATCAAATGTTCTGCTGTGAGGGACGAGAAACTATCCAAATAGATCCATTTTTGATCTGTAAGGAGGGAGTCACACACAGTGTAACAGGCAGCCTACTTGGTTAATAATAATAATAATAATAATAATAATAATATATTTATTTATATATATATATATATATATATATATAAACAAAGAAGGGGTACCCTTAGGCGCTAGGTGGAAAGAACCTGAGCTGCAGCTTAGACGAACCCCCTGTTAGATGAGGCTCAAAAATACATAACAAACAATACAGGTCTAAGTGCGCTTATAGATAGTACTGTATATCCCATCAAAACAAAATTAAAAAAAATATTTTTTTTTCCGAATTTAGTGTTTAATACATAAAAGCCATAATAACATAAAATATTTGTGAGCATATTAACACCTTTTTACAGAATGTATAAGCAATGCATACAAAACAATTTTTGTCATATGAAAAGTCCAGTTGACGCTTAAAGTTTGTGACAAATCTTCATTGGTAGCATAGAATACAGATGGAATACAGTACTTGAACACAACCCAACGCGTTTCATCCCTAATTGGGACTTCCTCAGGGGTAATCTCTAAATGACAGAATACAGTCACTACATAATATTTATTACTGTACATTTAGAAAATGGATAGCTAACATAGCTATACATACCAAGTGCCAGATGTTTATAAATATAATCCAAAAGTATATGGAAAGCTCACTGAATATATCAATAAAAGCAGGTGTAAAACCTGCTAAATAAAAAATATATATCAGATTCAGTATTTTAAGTCTCAAATGTATAAAGGAACAAAACAACGGAATGAGGGAGGATGGGAATGATACATACCAATATGACTGGGGGAAAGATTCAATGCTAAAAAAAAACCTGGTCACAAGAGATCCGGAAAGCAATTAATGGTCAACCGAGTGACCTAAAATAGGAAGAAACAAGTCTAGCACTTAGTGGACAAAGGCCTTAACGATGGATTATCATTCAATATATCAATAAACTGGGGCCAGATGTTTATACGTACCCAAATACAGCGTAGTTTATCACTGACTCTATGAACCAATCCACAAAGAAAGGAGACCGCTCAGCAGTAGGTTAACCTATAACAATTTGTAAATAATATTCAGTTATAAGATGTAATGTAAAAGTTGTATTCCCAGACTGCATAAGAAGATAGCATAAAAGCGGAAGTCCCTTAATATTTAACAGGGAATATAACTATATAGAGAATTAGCACAAACTCCATTAACTTGCAAATAATATGTATATGGAAATGGAAGTCTGATCTATGACATTCAAGTCCCCAAAGATGGTATATGGGAGCAAAATATAATTAAGAATGATATTCCCAAGCCACATAAAATCACATAAATAAAGAAGTCACTAGATAGTTAACAGGGAATAGGACTAAAGTCTAAATTAACAAGAATCCATTAACATATAAATAGTGTGCATAAAAAAATGTCTGCAAGATCTTTAACATTCAAGTTCCCAGTAGTATTATGTGGAGGCAATGTGGTCCAATTGATACTCACAGCTAGCTGGTGCAATGATCCTCTCAGAGTTCAAAGTGATAATGAAAGGAACAGCCCTTGATGGGTATTTATACCAAAGGGCTTATGACATCACTTCCTTCAGTTAATAAGATAATGTGATATAGACAAGGACACAGATATAGAACCCCAGTGTAAGAGTTCCCTAAGGTGTGAAAGTGGACACTTGCTGAAGGTGTGACACAAAAAAGAATTAAGAGAAAGGCACCAGAAACGGATTTAGTGGCCTCTTAAAAGCCCGTGGAACGCAAACTGCGATGCGTTCCAAAGACCGGAAGTCATGTGACCGGAGCCTCCGTACCCGGAAGCGCCGATCGAGCATATGGTGACAGGGGGGCGCGCTGACACCGATAGTGCGCGCCTAGCTCCAAATATGTGGGACGCACAAATAGAATGCGCTCCACTGTAACCTAGCAACCGATCGGTTTCACTAAACGAACAGTGGGAGAATATATATGAAGGGACAGGGAGATTTAAAAATAACAAATATCTGGCCTGCTGTATGTAACAGATTAAGAATGTGGACTAATACCTAAACAAATATGGCTGAATTAAATAGGTATACTCATAATGCTAAACTCCCCGGCCACCACAAAATCATAGTGATAATGATATAAAAAAAAGAATATAAAAAAATGCTGGGAATAAGATAAAAGGGCGGGCTATATAAAAGGAGTGCTAAATTCGACAGTGAATACAATATGAGAATTAGTATATGAAGGAAAGGTGAAAGACGATACTAAATGACAGAACTAGTGATAGTCGTGATGATTAAGATCTATAAAGAGTGCTGATGTTTGGAAAATAAAAAAGAGAGGGTGGAATACACATACATAAAAAGGCTACCTGATAATTAAAGGGAAATACACATAGTATATATTCAGACTATAAATGTGAGTATGAGGACACATCTTAACTCCACATTTACAATATTTTAACTGGGTGAAATTAGACAACATATATTAAAACAAACTCCACTAAACAGTAGTATGTGACATATTGTGATCACAAATCTATAGTCCACACATATTATTTAGACTGATGGACAAAGTGGTCCCAACCTAAGGGGCCAGTTCACAATGAGGACAAGAACTAAATAAAGGAAACCACATCTATCCCTTCGTTGAGGCCATGGGGGCTAAGGTGTTTAAGGTAAAGATCCAAAAACTCTCTCTATTTGCTAAAAGCAAATCCCTACTTCCACCTCTTACTGGCTCCTTAATGTGTTCTAAAACTGTAAATTTAAAATTAAGTGAATCAACAGTGGAATTATGTTTTTCAAAAAATTGACGGGGTACACTGTGATTTTTCACTTTGTTTTTTATACTTCGCATATGTTCCTGTATACGGATTTTTACTTGTCTTTTTGTTTTACCAACATAAAACATTCCACAGGAACAAGTAATCCTATAAACCACGTATTCAGAATTGCAGTTAACTGGATGTTTTAACATGTATAGTTTTCCTGTATCAAGTTTGTGTTTAAATGTTCCACGATCCGTAAACTTGCAGCAAATGCAATGATTACATGGTGTACAGTAAGCTTTCTTATCATTCAACCACATAGTGTTTTTTTCCTGTTTGGAAGCTTTTTGAGTCAGTTTACTAGGGACTAAAATGCTTTTCAGGTTAGTCGATCTGCGAAAGACCATCTTAGGTCTTGTAGGCAAATGGGGTCCTAGAACTGGATCTTTTAACAAGATCCCCCAGTGACGATCAAGGACTTTACGAATCATATGATTTTCTTTGTTATACTGTGTTATGAAAGGTCTCGAGTTCCAGTCTGTTTTAACTTTAGGTTTGACCACTAAGGGTTCATCTCGGGCACGAGAGAAAGCTTTATCCCTGGCTCCTTCCAATAAGGTTTTGTCATAACCTCTTTGCAGAAGCCGATCGAATATAACCTGTGACTGGTCCCAATAGTCACTAGGGTTACTGCAATTCCTTCTGACTCGCAGAAACTGTGAGAATGGCACCCTGTTTTTCCAAGAGGGGTGGTGAGAGCTAGAATAAGGGATGTATCTATTTGCATCTACTGATTTTAAGTAGGTTTTAGTAGTAACGGTTTCCCCTGGTCTGCCACTAAGGTCTAAATCTAAATACTCTATGGTGGCTTTATCTTTCTTATGGGTGAACTTGAGGTTATGGTCATTGTTGTTAATATAGGACATAAATTCATCAATTTTTACAGTGTCCCCTTGCCAGACGATGATGATATCATCGATGTAACGTTGGTATACCAGAAGATTGTTCTCATATGCCGAGCCGTAAATGTATTTTTCTTCCCAGTTATTCATAAATAAATTGGCGTATGCCGGGGCAAACTTAGTACCCATAGCTGTGCCTTGTACTTGAAGAAAAAAATTACCATTGTACTCAAAAAAATTGTGTTCGAGTATAAACCTGATACAATCCAAGATAAAATCTATTTCCTTTTGATCTGATAAAGTTCAATTTTCCAAGGTGGTTCTTATAGCATCCATTCCCTTGGAGTGTGGAATGGAAGAATATAGCTCTTGGACATTTTTAGTCAGCCACGTATACTCTGTGGTCCAGATAAGATATTTTACTTTATGTAAGATAGCTGTAGAATCTTTAAGATGTGATTTATTCAGAAGGACGTAGGGTTGCAGCTTCAGATCCACATAATGGGAGAGATTAGCAGTTACTGAACCTATACCTGCAACTATAGGTCTTCCCGGAGGACGATTGCTATCTTTGTGGTTCTTCGGTAAATGGTAAAAGATGGGAGTGGAAGGGAACTTGGTCATAAGATAATTATATTCTTCAATTAGCAAAAAGCCCTCCCTCAAACCTCTATTGAGGAGGATATCAAGTTGGACACCAAAGTCTTTAGTGTAACACACAGTGTAACAGGCAGCATACTTGGTTAATAATAATAATAATAATAATAATAATAATATATTTTTATATATATATATATATATATATATATATATATATATATATATACAGTGATCGCGCTAAGCTGAAAAAAAAGTAACTCCACACTTTTAATAATTGGGGTCCTACCTGTCCTTTTCTGGGTCCCATCGGAATGAAGGTTAAAATTAATCTTATTAATAATTCAAATATAAAAACAGTATTGCGAGGGGTGTAACAATGCTGCTGGGATGTGTAGCATACAGGACACTCTGCACCAGAAGTGTAAGTAAACATTTTGGTGTCCTTTGGCAGAAAGTGGATTGGTGCTCCCCCTCCCATATTCCAAAATATGGAAGCATGGACCTTTGTCGCGCAGCAAAAAATGTATGGGCTTGGCTTCGTGAGGAAGGGGCGTGGCCATATAATAGTTCCAATTCCCATTTCACCAGGTAGAACCTCCTATACACATTGCGCTAGGCAGAGCACATTATACACATTGTGCCAGGCAGAGCACGTTATACACATTGCGCCAGTAAAGCACGTTATACCCATTGCACCAGGTAGAGCACGTTATACACATTTCGCAAGGTAGAGCATGTTATACGCATTGCACCAGTAAAGCACGTTAAACACGTTGCGCCAGGTAGAGCACATTATGTACATTGCGCCAGGTAGAGCATGTTATACACATTGCACCAGTAAAGCACGTTAAACACGTTGCGCCAGGTAGAGCACATTATGTACATTGCGCCAGGTAGAGCATGTTATACACATTGCGCCAGGTAGAGCTCGTTATACACATTGCTCCAGGTAGAGCACGTTATACACATTGCGACAGGTAGAGCACATTATATACATTGCACCAGGTAGAGCAAGACCCCCAGACACCTCAGGAATCCCCCACAGCAAGTCCAGCCACCACCTGCTTGTGTTACCGCCCCTCACCGGCCCCGCTGCATAAGACGTGACACCCAGTCTCTCACATGTGGCTATACCATAACCCCCGTGGGAACCCGGCAGCCGCGTTTACAGCCAGTTAAGCCACATACCAGCTAACATCCACTGCAGTAGCACTTAGGACTCACCCATCGAAGCAGCTATAACATGATTTATGGTCCCCCTGCACCACGTGACCCGCGCAGCGACCACCGCGGAAAACAGCAAGAGTCCAGCGGCAGCCACCATCCCAGTCCCCTCCAGACGCTGCGGGAACCCCCCCCCCCCTCAACAAGCCCAGCCACCACCCATGACACTCTCACACGTCATGGCTACTCACGCACCGGGCTGCCGCCGCGGCTATAACATGATCACCTCTGTTTATATCTTGCAGCCGGGACGGCAGCTACAGATTGGCAGCATCGTAGCGCGTCCCCAGGGACCCTCCCAGTTTAGAAAACTGAGTTACAGGTCCTCAAAAGTGGGTAAAATACGCATTTTTGCGATCACTATATATATATATATATATATATATATATACATATATATATAGAGACAGAGAGAGTGGACCTCATTCCGAGTTGTTTGCTCGCTAGCTGCTTTTAGCAGCCGTGCAAACGCTAAGCCGCCGCCCTCTGGGAGTGTATCTTATCTTAGCAGAAGTGCGAACGAAAGGATCGCAGAGCGGCTACAAAATAATTTTGTGCAGCTTCAGAGTAGCTCCAGACCTACTCCTAGCTTGCGATCACTGCAGACTATTTAGTTCCTGTTTTGACGTCACGAACACGCCCTGCGTTCGGCCAGCCACGCCAACGTTTCACCAGCCACGCCTGTGTTATCTGGCACGCCTGCGTTTTTTCACTCACTCCCTGAAACGGTCAGTTGACACTCTGAAACGCCCTCTTCCTGTCAATCACTCTGCGGTCAGCAGTGCGACTGAAAAGCTTCGCTAGACCTTGTGTGAAACTAAATCGTTCGTTGTAAGAGTATGATGCGCATGCGCATTGTGCCGCATACGCATGCGCAGAACTGCCGGATTTTTGCCTGATCGCTGCGCTGCGAACGAAAGCAGCTAGCGATCAACTCGGAATGACCCCCAGAGAGAGCGAGCACTTTTCTTCCGCAGGACTCCAAGTCATTTTACTTACATCAAAACATGTATATTGTACAAAGGCATTAGAGGGTAAGTGCAGACATTTTGGGTAATAACTTCTGCAGGTTATATATTCCACCCATGAAAGGTACCAAGTGAAAGCCATGTTGGGCACTCTACGTAGGATTACCCTGGGTGGAATAGGTCATGCCCAGAAGACATAACACAAAATGGGTGGTTCTAGCGACCTAATGCTAGGGTAGGGTCCCCCCACTACCGTCAGGTCCATGTGGTTTTCATCCCATACAAAAGCATACCAGGTGAGGCAGCCATGTTGGGTGCACTACGAAGGATATGCTGTAGGACACAGGTTCTCAAACTCTGTCCTCAGGACCCCACACAGTGCATGTTTTCCAGGTCTCCTCACAGAATCACAAGTGAAATAATTAGCTCCACCTGTGGACCTTTTAAAATGTGTCAGTGAGTAAGTAATACACCTGTGCACCTGCTGGGTGACCTGCAAAACATGCACTGTGTGGGGTCCTGAGGACCGAGTTTGAGAACCACTGCTGTAGGAGATAAGCCATACAAGGATCCAAGACATATATGGGAAAACTGGCACATGTATATTAGTATGATAATAATGGGCAAGATAAAATGAAATGGCAAGATCATCAGAACCACGCATTTTTTCATCCCACACAAAGCTCCAGACGAGGCAGCCATTTTGGGTGCACCACAATGGTCACTATGTATGTGCGAATAAGCAATAAAAAATAAGCTAAGTGTACATGTAGATTCTATCAGTCGTATTGCTTAAGACTCATTGGGGGGAGATTTATCAAAGCTTAGACGGAGATAAAGTGGAGAAAGATAAATTACTGCCCAATCTACGTCTGTCATTTTTCAAACACAGCCCGTAAAATGTCAGAAGCTGATTGGTTGGTACTATTTATTATTATTATTACCGGTTATTTCTATAGCGCACACATATTCCGCAGCGCTGTACCGAGAATTTGCCCATTCACATCAGTCCCTGCCCCAGTGGAGCTTACAATCTATATTCCCTATCACATGTACATACAGACACAGTCACGCTAGGGTTAATTTTTGTTGGGAGCCAATTAACCTACCAGTATATTTTTGGATTGTGGGAGGAAACCCGGAGTACCCGGGGGAAACCCATGCAAGTACGGGGAGAATATACAAACTCCACACAGTTAGGGCCATGGTGGGAATCGAACCCATGACCTCAGTGCTGTGAGGCAGTAATGCTAACCATTACACCATCCGTACTGCCCTGATTCTCTCAACGCTTTGATAAATCTCCCTGAAAATTCCTAAATATTCCATCTGTTAGAAACTTGGGGGTAATTCTGAGTTGATCGCAGCAGCAAGTTTGATAGCAATTGGTCAAAACCATGTGCACTGCAGGGGGAGCAGATATAACATGTGCAGAGAGAGTTAGATTTGGGTGGGTTATTTTGTTTCTGTGCAGGGTAAATACTGGCTGCTTTATTTTTACGCTGCAATTTAGATTTCAGTTTGAATACACCCCACCCAAATCTAACTCTCTCTGCAGTGCACATGGGCCCTCATTCCGAGTTGTTCGCTCTGTAAATTTCTTCGCATCGCAGCGATTTTCCGCTAATTGCGCATGCGCAATGTTCGCACTGCAACTGCGCCAAGTAAATTTGCTAAGAAGTTTGGTATTTTACTCACGGCATTACGAGGTTTTTTCTTCGTTCTGGTGATCGTAATGTGATTGACAGGAAGTGGGTGTTTCTGGGCGGAAACTGGCCGTTTTATGGGAGTGTGTGAAAAAACGCTGCCGTTTCTGGGAAAAACGCGGGAGTGGCTGGAGAAACGGGGAAGTGTCTGGGCGAACGCTGGGTGTGTTTGTGACGTCAAACCTGGAACGAAACTGACTGAACTGATCGCAGTGGCAGAGTAAGTCTCGAGCTACTCAGAAACTGCTTAGAAATTTCTATTCGCAGTTTAGAGAATCTTTCGTTCGCAATTTTGCTAAGCTAAGATTCACTCCCAGTAGGCGGCGGCTTAGCGTGTGCAATGCTGCTAAAAGCAGCTAGCGAGCGAACAACTCGGAATGAGGGCCATGGTTTTGCCCAACTGCTAACAAAATTGCTGCTGCGATCAACTCAGAATTACCCCCATGTCATGTTTTTTTGTATTTCTTACTCAAACATTTCACTTAATTTCCATTTAGATCGCAGATTTGAAAATATATTAAATAATAAGGTTAAAAATATAATTTTTCTACCTGACGGATATTTCTTTAAGGAACGTAAAACAAAAAAAGCTTCCACGCTAGAGCTTTGGTATTCTTTTGTGTATCTTATAATGAATAATATATCAGTCCCCTGTTTTCACTCTGTAATAGTACCTTGGGTGCACCCTGGATTGCTCGCATTACTTACGTGCAGAAAGGAAAGATATTCCTTTTATAATGAAGGCCCAAAACTCGTGTAAAGACCTCTTGGTTTAATTCATCTAGTAATGCTATTATTAGCTTAGGACATCATTAATTTCACTGCAATTTAAAGGTTATTAAATTCCATTTGACAGTGATGGTAATGCAAGCAGACACAGAGCAATGTAGGTTAGATTCTGTGTAGATGATTCCTCCCACAGTGACTACTGATTATTGTGTAGCTATTTTGTTTGTAATTGTCGAACCATTTTCCTACTAGATATTGGTGATTTTTTATTGTTTTAGTTATTTATTTATTTTTTATTTTTTTTATATGTATTTTTACAAATTTGGAACATTCGCGCCAGAAGTGGGCATTATGGTTGGTTGGTGTCAGTAAATTTACTAATACCGCTTTCAGATCGCAATGCCGGGTCCCACCCGGGAATTGGAAACGGGTCCTTCCCGGGTGGGACTCGGCATTGGACTTTTCACACTGCTGGGTCGGGCTGCCATAGCGGTGGGGGGCGGAGCTGTCATCGAGGGCCGGGGCAGCGCTGGGAGATGAGCTCATGTCCGCGCCGCCTCTCCCTATGTAGTGAACGGGTTCCAGGTCGCATCGACACGGCAACCCGTTCACACTACCCCTGACTCGGTATTCAACCTGGGAATAACCATTCTTATAACCCGGGTTGAATTACCGGGTCAGGCAACACGGGATTTCTGAAGGGGCCCTTTCACACCGCACAGTGACCCGTGTCGGATCGATACCGGGTTATTTGTGCGATGTGAAAGGGATATAACAGCGTATAAAGTCTTACATTATGACCATGCTTAGGATAAAATAGAGATCAGTAAAATAATATTGTACTTTGATATTATTAAACTACACACAGCGTTCACCACATCTGTGGCATTAGAGTACCTAGATGGTTGATGCTACGTTTGGAATTAGATAATTAATCTTCAGTCACAGAAATGTGGGTGCTTCACATAATTCTGTTGTATATATCCTGATGTATTTGCATTTTCGGTGTCTTATTGACTTTAGCAATACATTCATGATAGCAAATAGCAAAGTACCTTTTAATTGAGTATCTGCAGCAAATTATTATCTCTTTTTAAAATCTCCTGAAAAGGATGTATGAATGACAGACACGGTCTTTCTGCAGATCACGTGTTGCCAAAGTGGGGAGAAACAGGAGGGGTGTCGCAGTACATATACAGCTCAGTGGGTGATTCCAAAACCTCTCTCCTCGCTACATCATGTGCCATGTGACTGTGGTTACCATGATACTTCATGACACTCAGCAGAATTATAGTTCACTAATATCTGCCTGAAAAAAGAACAAGAAAAAAAAACAAAAAAAGGAGAAATAATGTATTTTTCTTATAGCCTTCCACAGTGATTATATGTAAAAAAAAACACCCACATTTTTGTTCATGAGATTGCTGCTTAAATATTTATCAACAGTATTAAAGAAGAGTGAAATATGTATGTACATTTAAACAGTAATACCATTTTTTTTATTAGAGTGATTCTTGAAGTGAAAAATGTAACTGAATATTGCACACTTTTGTTTTATTGTTTAGACATATTACTATATGTGTTGTTTATTTTTTTTAGAACTTTTAAAACATTGAGCTGATGTATTTATTACATGCATTATTTAATTGGGTCATGCAGGATTGTTTTCATGACTAAATGGCACGGCGGCATTGCCTGAGTTCTCGGCACAGTGTGACATCTATGCCATCTGCAGTCATGTTACATTCATACCGGCATATTTATATATTTTTATGGTTTTAAACTCTATTTGACTGCTATCTGAGCACCTGTGTTTTGTTGCTCTCCAGCTAAAAGTCCCAGCATGCTCTGCCACAGTTTTGCTGTTAGGGAATGCTAAAGCTGTGGCAGGGCATGCTGTGATGTGTAGTTTCAGCTGGAGAGTCACAGGTTGGCCAGGCCTGGTCTAGCATACAGTATCTGGGATCAAGTATCTTTCAGGGTTTTTGTAAATTGCCCTCCTCTAACAAATGTGTAACCCTGTAGCTGATAGTAGGGCTCATTAATATGGCATTTGGGTTGGGTATGCTGTACCAGAGCTGCGCTCGCCATGCTGCGGGCTCGGTGGTGAGCTGCGGTCGCCACAGGTTCTATTCCCACTCTATGGGTGTTGTGTACACCTACAAGTGGGACTAGTCCCTGCTAGTCGTCAAACTGACTGTCGGGTTTTCTTGCGGGTTGGATGCAGGGGTCGGTATTGTAACTACATCCCTGGCATTTAGTAACCAATTGGCACTTAGCTTACTGTCTGTCTAGTGCAAGCAATAGAGGCAATAATATAATTGGTTGCTGTGATATAATACATTACAATATTTTGCATTTATGTATCTATAAAATGAATTAATAAGCCTTGATATGCATGTAAGAAATATAATATGTGTCTGTATTATACTCTTGAGTCCTTATCCCAATAGAAAATATAGCCTTAAGTTGTACAATCACTCTAAAACCCTTTCATATATAATTACCTGGCTCGGACCCGGGACACAGAGCATGGGTTCACATGGGCGATGATCCGGCTTATTCCCAGGTAGTCTTCCAGTGACCCTGCTTTTCTGGCATCAGTGGGCGATTGGGGCTGCAAGCGCCACTGTCTCCGGCCAATCAATTTATTTTAGGTGTTACTCGAGTCTTCCAGACCCATGTTGCACCTTTGAGACCTAATCCAGGTAGTCTACCTGGGTTGCAAGTCCTGGGTAAAACCAGGTTAGCGAGCAAGTGTGCGGACCCAGGACTCTTAACCTGGGTAGACCCTTTTAGACATAAGCCAGATCCCGGGTCGAAGCGCGTTCACCCGGGTTTTAAGGTGGGTATACACATGCCGATAAAGTAAACAACGCTCATTTTGCCCTTCCTGAGCGACATAGTTTACTATATCGACTAGAGTCGTTAATGACTCTCGCTGTGGCCGTGCATGCAGCTCAATTTGAACTACCGTCCAAAAACTGCATGCACTGCCTGGCCGCAGCGTGATGTAACTGAGTGATATTGTTTGCATATCGCTCAGTGTGTACACCCTGCTGCCGACGACCGCCCCGGCAGGGAAGGGAACACACTAGGCGATTATAGCGTACATCGCCTAGTGTTTTCCTTACCCTTAGGCTTATATCTGAAAGGGGTATACATAGTCAGACCAGATATCTAATCATACAATCGGTGTTTAGTACTGTACCATTGTATAATGGGCCTAATTCAAGGTTGATTGCAAAAACAACATTTTCCTCTAATGGGAAAACCATGTGCACTGCAGGGGAGCAGATGTAACATGTGCAGAGAGAATTAGATTTGGGTGGTTTACATTGTTTCTGTGCAGGGTAAATACTGGCTGCTTTATTTTTACACTGCAATTTAGATTTCAGTTTGAACACACCCCACCCAAATCTAACTCCCTCTGCACATGTTACATCTGCCCCACCTGCAGTGCACATGGTTTTGCCCATTAGAGGAAAATGTTGTTTTGCAATCAACCTTGAATGAGGCCCTCTGTGTAAATGTCTGCAGAAATTCACCATGTAACGTTTAGTAATAATATATAAATCCTATTCTAGTAAAATGTTTCTATTCCCCACATTCCCCGGACTGTGCGGAGATTAGCCGAGACACCACTTTCCTGGGAGGTCTGACTTCCTTTTTTAATCACATCTGTTTGATATATGTGACAGAGTAACCAATCTTGTATCCCTGAAGCAGCTGTTTGGGTCTATATATGGCTAGACAACCGGCGTAAGAGGATATAGAATTACCCACAACCTCCTTAAATACGCAGTAGATTATTAAAGGGTTACATGGGCGTGTTTTGTTATGTAGCTACTATGTAAAATAGAGGATTAAACATAAGCAGAATCAAGTTGTATTTTATGTCACTTTTTTGTGCATTGTACTATTACGTATATTCATGTATTTGACTGCCAAAGAATCTGAAATATGTAGCTGGAAGCTATATTGCTTGAGCTTACCAACTTTTCTAATGTAAAGAAATTAAAACAAAAACAAAAAAAAAAGCAGTTTGATAGTTTGATGGGAATAAACAAACCCAGTTCCTATCATTAATGCACAGGTTCTCAAACTCTGTCCTCAGGACCCCACACAGTGCATGTTTTCCAGGTCTCCTCACAGAATCACAAGTGAAATAATTAGCTCCACCTGTGGACCTTTTAAAATGTGTCTGTGAGTAATTAATACACCTGTGCACTTGCTGGGTTACCTGCAAAACATGCACTGTGTGGGGTCCTGAGGACCGAGTTTGAGAACCCCTGACTTAATGTATTGTATAAAAGTATATTTGTTAGTGAGCTAATTGTCAGCCGCTCCCTGTCAGGTGATGCACTTCAGAGAGAGTTGCTATGAAGTCACAGCACCCAGCGTTTTGACAGCTGAAGTGCTTCTTGCTACAGATGGAGCTCTGCTCATCTTTCCCTTTAATAGGATTAATTGAGTCAGTGCCGTCGGACTTCATCACCTGCTGTATTGTTGTCTCTGTATTGTATTGCGGCTTAGAACACTAGATGACAGGCTTATGCTAATAAGCCTTGGTGCACCATGGCGCACCAGAGAAGGCTAGATGGAAACTATTTATTAGGGATTTCTTTTCTGGTCTGCTCAGACCTAAAAAGTAATCCCCATTATCTGCCGCCTATAAAATGATAGGAAGAAGGTAACTGGTTTCTATGGGCAACTTCTCTACCTGACAACTTCTCCACTTTATAGAAGGTTTGATACAATTCCTCCATAGCGGTCTACATCACCTTCATGAAATCACATATACCCCCACCTCCCCCCACATTCAAGTTTTGTGGCAACATCATGGTGGAATGGCCGTGTCACCATGGGCATGGTATTGTCACCACTGGAGAATGTCCTGCATTTCCGAAGCGCTGTCCTCACGCCGCTCCCCATCTCTGACCCGGAATCGGGTCTGTTTCACCTGTGTCAAGACAGTTGGGAAGGTATGGCAATCAACCATGCATCTGTTGTTTCCTTATACCAGAGGTTCTAAAACGCGGTCCTCAAGGCACGCCAGCTGGCCAGGTTTTAGATATATCTGTGACTCAGCACAGATGGTTAAATCAAATTCACTGCAGTGCTAATTAAGTCACCTGTGGCCAAGCATGGATATACCTAAAACCTGGACTGTTGGGATGCCTTGAGGACATTTGGGGCAGATCTATTAACCTGGAGAAGGGGTAAAGAAGTGATAAAGCAGTGATAAGTGAAAGGTGATAACACACCAGCCAATCAGCTCCTGTAATTTTTCGAATCTGTAATGATTGACTGGTGCGTTACCACTTTGTGCTTATCATTGCTTTACCCCTTCTCCAGGTTAATACATCTGCCCCCATGTTTGAGAACCTCTGCATTATACTAGACCCATACTACTTTTAATTATACTCATTTGAGCATGACCCTCTTTTTAATAATGACACATTTTATTGTTACTTCAGATTATTCTTTTAACATAAATAATTGTTAAATAATTTGTGCTTTAGTAAATAATGTCCCGCATTGTCACAATCAGTCCTCACCCTATTTGGAATGCTTGCAGAGAGCATTATGTAAGACCGCATCAGATCGCTTACTATTTTTATGCTGCGTAAACTTTAATTTACTCGCTTCATATTGCGATTAATGTGCCAGTGTTTTCCTTTTGGAATGCCAGCTGGGAACTTTAATTACATTTACGGTACAGAATCTTCCTTAACTATTTATGGGATTATTTTAGTCTTTGAAAATAATCTCTGGATTTCCCAGGTATGTAAAGTTGTTTACTTAGATTTCATTTTAATAAAAAAAATATAAAACCATAATGTTATTAGCATATTACATGGATATCTGCGTGCCTTATTCCAAGTTTTTTTGTTTAAAGGTCTTTATGTGGAATTTTATAGGGAATTTACAGTGAATAGGCCTTTGATTCTATTCAGTAGTGACATTTTCCATAAAATGTCAGTACAGAAATTGTTGCGGCTTTTGCTGCACATTGTGCTAGTGTCAGAGCTGAATATTGTACATAGTGTTTTGTTCTAAAACTTCACTGAGTCGTATTTTACCAATATCAGGGAATATGTTTGTACTTACAATATAAGGGTTTTAGCTGTGTTTCTTGTGTTGTAATGTTGTCACTACTTTTTTTCAATTAACAGTGTTTTAACAATATGGGGTATATTCAATTAGAGTTGAAAGCTGCCGTCTGTCGAAAAGACGCCAGTTTTCGACTTTTTAAGGTCGAATCGTGATTCGACCTATTCAGTCCTCGCTATTTTTATTCGACAAGTCTGGGAATTCGGCTTGTCGAATAATACATGAATCGGCGGTATAGCTGCCGATTCACGTACTTTTGAGGGAAACGGGGCCAAATTCGGCAGGAATTGGCCCCATTTCCGACCATCTCAGTCCGACATAACAAAATGTCGGACTGAGATGAGGGACCTTAGAGGAGGAGAAGGTCGAGAGCCAAGGGGATACGGGGGAGAGCCGCGGGCAGACAGGGGGGAGCAGCGACACAGCACAGCACTGCAGGAGGATGTGTCACAGCCGCGCCGCTCACGGTAGCATCCACCCGGCTCCAGCAAGTGAGGTCATGCTTGCTGGAGCCGGGTGGGCACTGCCGTGAGGTCTGGCGGCTGTGAGACATCCTTCTGCAGCGCTGTTCTCCTCCGTCTGCCCGCGACTGTCCCCGCTGGTCTCCCCCCTCTCCTCCGCTCACAGGTCTCATCTCAATTCGACTTTTTTTAAAGTCGAATTAAGATGGGATTGAATCCGACAAATGCATGTCAGAATGGATCCGACCCTAATTGAATATACCCCTATATCTCTAGATGGGATACATACGATATCCCGGCAGATGGGATGCTGACTGTTAGTTTCCCGACAGTGGCATCCCGTTTGCCAAAATACCGGCGGGGAGGCAGCGAGTCCCCTTGCGGGTTTGCTGCGCCCCCCCACGCTTCAGGCCCGGTGGCGAGCTTGGCTCTCCACAGGTTCTGTATCCACTCGGTTGGTGGCATGGACACACCAACCGAGTGGGAAGTATGGGCGGGTGTTGGGATGCCGGCTGTTGGTTTATCGGAGGGTGTTGGGATTTCGGCGTACCATATCCCCAACAATCATTGTTGGCTTGCTGCTTTAAGAGATTGCTTTTGATAAAACAGTGATATGAGGGGGCAATTTGGTGGTGAGACTAGAGTTGGGTTAGGGGCGTGGTCTGTTATTTCCTTTTCTCTGGGATGATTGGTGGGGTGGGGGTGGGGGTATGCCATTCCCACACCACACTTCCTGACAAACATTATTGGCAAATGTTGAGAAAGCAATAATTTAATGAAGCAAATTTTATAAAAAAAAAGTAGCAAATGAGGCTTGTCGAAAGCTGACCCTGAGAATTAAGATGATCACTATCTCCTCTTCCAGAATTCCATCTGTGCAGCACTCAACCCAAATAACTATGCCCAATTGTATGACATAAAGAAAATACACTTAATCAAGACTCACATTCAGGCCATTGCATCATTTCTAACATCACTCCTAGCTGTATCATAGTATCCAGCATATATCCTTGTTGCTGATGACACCTAGGATGAGTTGTATGAGGTGAGTACAGTAGTTTGATTAAAATTTCCAAGGGTTCATGTGAAGGCAAAATGTTATAATGGGATTCTCCATACATCCTGGTCAGACGGGACTAAGGGGGTGATTCAGACCTGATCACTAGGCTACTAAATTTGTTGTGCTGCGTTCAGATAGTCGCCACCCAAGGGGAGTGTATATTCGCTGTGCAAGTGTGCGATCGCATGTGTACGCCGAGCTGCAAAAAATCCCTCAGTCAGCGGACAGCTGCAAATCCGTTCACACCTCACTCACCATCGAATGATTTTTCCACTGTGTGCAGTCTGTGTGCAGCCCTGGACTTACTCCTGCAGTGCTATGAGAACGGGCTGATCGGGGCCGGAGCTGACGTCACCCACCCTTCCTGAGAACGCTCGGGAACACCTGCGTTTTCCCTGACACAGGAAACAGTCACTTACCACCCACAAATGGCCTCTTCCTGTCAATCAGCATGCAAATGGCTGTGTGATTGAAATTTTCGCACCAGCCTGGCGCTGTCCGGTGATGCCTGTTGTTTGCATGCGCAGTCTATCGATGACAGTAGCGATCAGGTCTGAATCGGGTCCATAGTCCTCAAAGTAGCAAAACTCACTATAGTCTGCATATTTAGTGCTACATAAATAAATAAAATATATTATTATTATTATTATTTCTATAACATCATACTTCTGGCTTGGATCCTAAAAAGTCTGCTGTATGTAGTACTAACTTATTTTGGATTTCCAGAGGAATCAATTCCAGGTGGTAGCATCCCTTTATGACGTGCTGATGGTCCCTTAAGTATTTTCATATTATGAGTTGTATAATTCCAGGAACAGTTACCTTAAAATTGCATTTACACGCTGGGGGCTAACACTCATTCCGTTTATTGACATCCTTCGTCTTTCTATAAAAATTGTATGTCATGCTATTTCTTCTGATTTGTAAGGTGCGCGGTGCACCGCAGAATCCGGCAGTGGGGGAATAAAAGGAGAGATTACACTTGCCTGAGGAAGCAGGCAGTGATCTACTGTACAAGTTGCACCTAAATTGGAACATTAATTTATTCCTATTTAGTTCACCAAATTTTATATTTTTACAATTATTATTATTTTTTACTTTGTGTTATCTATAACGCTTTTTATATCTTTTTTGTTAATTTCCTGTTTTACCAAGCAATTCAAAGCCTTTTACATGGCATAAAACTTAAGTGCATCTAATAAATAATAACTTTTTTTTTTTACAAATTGACACATCATTTATTAATAAGGGATTAATGTATAGCATTCACAGTATGCAATTCTCCTACAATCGAGAATGTACCACAGTCCAGAATGTATGTCTACAAAGTATGTCTAATAGGTCTTTCAGTGTCTGCTTCTCTGAGTCCAGCTCCTCATCGCTACCTCTATCAGTTGGAGTACCACAAGGCTCAGTCTTAGGTCCTCTGCTTTTCGCTATCTATTCCACATCTCTTGGCAAACTATTTAGCTCTTTTGGA
Source organism: Pseudophryne corroboree (assembly GCF_028390025.1). Classification (NCBI taxonomy): domain Eukaryota; kingdom Metazoa; phylum Chordata; class Amphibia; order Anura; family Myobatrachidae; genus Pseudophryne; species Pseudophryne corroboree. Next base: position 836,747,635 of record NC_086447.1, on the reverse strand, counting down.
TTTCAGTACCATCTAAACGCAGATGATACTCAAATCTACCTATCCTCCCTAGAATTGTCACCATCTGTATTGGGTCGGGTCACTGACTGCCTTTCTGCCGTTTCATCTTGGATGTCATCTCACCACCTCAAATGTAATATTTCCTAAACCGAGTTAATTATATTTCCATCGGCTAATAATAGTTACCAACCTGATATCTCTATCACTGCTGATAACTCAACAATCAACCCTACCCCACAAGGTCGCTGCCTAGGTGTCATTCTTGACTCTGAACTGTCCTTTGTTCCCCACAGTCAATCTATCTCAAAAACATGTCACATAGATCTAAAAAACATATCCAAAATATAACCATACCTTACACAAGACACTGCAAAAACTCTAATCCATGCTCTCATTATCCTACATTGCTTATTGCAATAGTCTCCTGACTGGTCTTCCCAAACATAGGCTCTCACCACTACAGTCTATTCTGAATGCTAATCTTCCTCACTAGACTTTCATCGGCTGCTGACTCTGTCAGTCCCTCCATTGGTTACCTGTATTATACCATATTCAATATAAAATACTTTAGCTCACACACAAGGCCATTAACCAAACTACACCAATGTACATATCTTCGCTTATATCAAAATATCTCCCAACCTGACCTTTTCACTCTTCTGCGTCTCTCATCCACACTCATTATTCGCTCTTATTCACGATTGCAGAACTTTCTTCGGGCTGCACCCACTTTGTGGAATGCCCTACCACGCATAATAAGACTCTCCCCTAGTCTCCAAACCTTCAAGTGTTTACTGAAAACTCACCTCTTCAGGCTAGCTTATCACATTCCAGAACCGCTCACTCAACCGTCATAAGCTTTCCTATCCAGTTACATCCCTCTTATGTTTTCTCCATCTTACTTTCCCATCCTCCTGACCCCAGGCCAACATTACTGTATGACCATATTATACAGTTCACTAAGAACCTTTGCAATCTGGTGGTCAATTATGCAATAGGTAGCACCTATCCTTGTGTATCAATGCCTATTTCCCCATAGATTGTAAGCTTGCGAGCAGGGCCTTCCTACCTCTATGTCTGTCTGTTATTACCCAGTTTTGTTTTATCACTGTTGTTTTTCTAAAGCGCAACAATATATACTGCGCTATATAAGAAACTGTTAAATAAATAACTCACAGTAAACACACCAAAGTACATCGGGGGTTCCAAATTAATGTCCAAAGCTAACATACATCTGACAGAGTGGCTATAGAGTCTGTAGACAAATAAAGCGTTACCTGGTGTGTCCATACTTTACAACAGCGAGCACGGGATCTGGTCAGGTTCTGGAGGTTGGGATCCTGGCAGTCAAAATACCGACACCTGAATACCGTCACTATTCGGAATGCCAACACCAGCATCCCGAATAGGATCAAAAGGCTGGCGCCTGAATCCTGCCTGCCGGGATCCCAAACAAGCATTAGCCGACCAGACTGACAGGTAAGCCATTGAGGGTTGGAGGTGGTTAGGTTTAGGCTGTGGGCTGGGGGGGGGGGGGTTAGGTTTAGGCCGCAGGGAGGCGGGAGTTAAGTTTAGGCAACAACCCAGAGGGGGTTAGGCTGTGGGGGAAACGGTGGGGGGGGGGGGGGGGGGTTAGTTAGGCTGCGGGGAGGGGGGTTAGGTTTAGGCACCAACGAGGAAGGTTGGGACTAGACTTCGGGGGGATGGGTTAGGTTTAGACTGCAAGACAGGAGGGTTTGGGTTAGGGGGCCATTTGGAGAACATACTGTACACAATTATCCTCGTACCTCTATCCCTGTTGCACCATATGATGTGAGGCGCTTGGCACGATTGCCACGCTATGCACTTTTTCCTAATTTTTTAATCTTTGCAAATAATGTACTAGCTACTTAGGATCATGTTTTTGTTGCAAAGAAATTGGTATAAAGCCACAGAGAAAGCCTAATGATGCATGACACAGGTCAATCGTATCGGACCTGTCTTTTGCCTGTTTAACCTGGATTGTGCACTTTCTCCTCCATTGTGCTACTTTTTGCTCAGTTTTGCTAGTTCACTTTTAGTGTACTAGGTCCTTAGGATTAGTGTTCTGGCTAAGTAGCAAAAGCCGTGGCACGCTGAACGTGGCTGATTGGCCTGATTTGAGGATAGCCACGTCCATACTGTATTGCAGTGTATGATTTTAATTCTGCACACTATCCACTCAAATGACAACTTCTCTAAAATGTGTTCTTATTTCATTTATAATCCTGACACCTTCTCCATGCTGAAACCATATGTCTGGCAACAATATTATAGTTTTAAATTCTGTTTAAGGACTACAGTGTGAGCCACATACCATAGATGGCTGTGCTAAAAAAGCTTTTTTTTCTTTTCCACGCATTACCACGTGTTTTGAGAAAGTTACTATTTTTGCTAACGTTATATAATCAGATGATACCAGCAGCATTCCTGGGTCTGTGCTGCAGGCGCTCACATTTCTCAGACATCTGAGATTCTGGAAACAATGAGGCAAATTCATTAAAGATTTGCTCCAGTGAACAAGATTCTCCCAGCATGTCTTCTAAAGGTTACTTTTCTGTTATTGCATGGAAGGGATCAGCTGCCGTCTTTACACCTCTGCGCTTCTCTGTCCTCCCTTTATATGAGAAGGCTATGTTGCCGCTATTGTAATTGTCACATAGCTGCTCCATGGATACAGGTCTGTTCAATGCGCAGGGTAGAGCATCGCTGTAGAAAACAGAAACAAACAATGTAGAAAAGAAAATAGACAATCCCTAATGGCTAAATAATAACACAAAGAGCCCATAAAAAAAAATCACTGCATATAATGTGTCAGAATGACATGTACAGTAAATTATTGTAATCTGACAGTGGGCAAGCCTTATTCACTTTATCTTATGTAGTCTACCCACGTGAGGATTGTCTTCTCTTTTTGGCGTGCACTGAGGTTTATAGATAGGTCTTCCTTTTCATATCCTATTGGAATGTCCTACTTGGATGGGATGTTGTCATGATGTTGACAGTTATGATTATGACATTGTCAACATTGAACATTCTGGCATCGGCAGAATGTCAATAAGTGAAATACCGACAGTCTGCACAGACTGTCAGAATAGAGTTCAGATTAGACTACGGGAGGGGGGGGAGGGTTAGGATTAGGCTACAGCAGAGGAGGGTTAGAGTTAGGTACTAGGGGGAGGGTTAAGGTTAGGCTACGGAAGAGGAGGTTAGGCACTAGAAGGTTAGAATTAATAGAATAAGGTTAGGAGGGTTAGAATTAGGCTAAGGGAGGGGAGGGTGAAAGTTAGGTAGGGTTAGGGTTTGGCTACGCAGGGGAAGTTAGGCACTAGGGGGAGGGTTAGGATTAGGCTAAGGTAAGGGAGGGTGAGAGTTAGGTAGGGTTTGGCTACGCAGGAGAAGTTAGGCACTAGGGGGAGGGTTAGGATTAGGCTAAGGGAAGGGAGGGTGAGAGTTAGGTAAGGTTAGGGTTTGGCTACACAGGGGAAGTTAGGCACTAGGGGGAGGGTTAGGATTAGGCTAATGGAAGGGAGGGTGAGAGTTAGGTAAGGTTAGGGTTTGGCTACGCAGGAGAAGTTAGGCACTAGGGGGAGGGTTAGGATTAGGCTAAGGGAGGGGAGGGTGAGAGTTAGGTAGGGTTAGCATTTGGCTACACAGGGGAAGTTAGGCACTAGGGGGAGGGTTAGGATTAGGCTAAGGGAAGGGAGGGTGAGAGTTAGGTAAGGTTAGGGTTTGGCTACGCAGGGGAAGTTAGGCACTAGGGGGAGGGTTAGGATTAGGCTAAGGGAAGGGAGGGTGAGAGTTAGATAAGGTTAGGGTTTGGCTACGCAGGGGAAGTTAGGCACTAGGGGGAGGGTTAGGATTAGGCTAAGGGAAGGGAGGGTGCGAGTTAGGTAGGGTTAGGGTTTGGCTATGCAGGGGAAGTTAGGCACCAGGGGGAGGGTTAGGATTAGGCTAAGGAGGCTAAGGGAAGGGAGGTTAGGCCCTAGGGGAAGGGTTAGGATTAGGCTACGGCAGGCGAGATTAGGTTTAGGCACTAGGGGAAGAGTTAGGGTTAGGATATGGGAGGGGAGTTTAGTGACTAGGGGGAGGGTTAGTATTAGCCTGTAGGGGGTGAGGTTAGGTTTAGACATTAGGGTGAGGGTTAGGAGTAGGATGTAGAAACCAGAAGAAAGAAGTATTCCCTTGTATGGGCACACTCGGACTCTGTGATAATATTCTTAAAGTCAAATACCAACAGTGATATTTGACCACTAATCTTAAAATATACCTTTTATTAATTATCTTAAAACATCTGCGAAAATATTGTGCAAGTGAAAACAAGTGTAAAAATAAGAAACAAATGTGACATAAAATTAAAAGTTCAGTCACTACTACCTTTTGATTCTTCACTCTCTCAAGTGTTTACAATGTATCCATATTTATTGCAAAAATCTTTTCCTTAGTATCCTGATGGAAACAAAAGTGTCTTTTAAATGTATCTCTGTGAGAAAACTGATTCCACTATTTAGGACAAAGTTGCCATTCTTAAATGACAAAATCTCTCATTCTTGGTAGTGTGCGCATCACTATTTCCAAGTGAGTATAATCAGACAATATAATGTCCAGTCTGGTGCATAAATTTTGTCCTATTTATCGTGGGTATTTCTCTCACAGCACCGTCCTTTGTAGCCACCTAATAAATGGAGTAGGAGTTCTTGATATTATTCAGTATTCTCCTGTATTGTCAGCCTTTATTTAAAATCCCCTCAGACGTTTTGTTCCCACATCCACATTTTGTCTCAGTATTTATATCGATCAAGGGGATGTGACACAAATGTTCTTTGGGTATATATCCACAGTTACACCTTGATCTTAAATCTCCCCACAGAAACATATGACTGAGTATTTTGTCTGAGTATTTATGTCGATTAAGAGGATGTGACAGGTATGTTCTTTGGGTATATATTCACAGTCACACCTTGATCTTAAATCTCCCCTCAGAAACATATAGCGATAGTGTATTACTGCAATACATATAATAATGTGAAAGACAGAGAACTCATGTGGTCCTCCTGTCACATACCCCAGCTTATACCCGCTGGTCGTGGCTTATTTATACACATACGCCCATATAGTCAGGGGTCTAAATATCCTTCCCATTCAAGATATCAAAATTCTGTCCCCTATAATAACAGATTAAGTTCTTATAATTGGTAGTAGTGTTGACAATACATAAATATAGTGGTTACATATTTGTGACATAATGAACACTGTCCAGATGTTTCTCAATACTGTCGTGATAATGATGGATAGGTATATATTAATCAGCCGATAGATGGAATATCATATGCCCCCATCTACTGCGGCTTCCAGCTCCCGGGTAATACACCAAGCTATCTCCGTCAGTACGGGGACCGCCCGGGGCACAGCTTAGTGAAGCCGCGTTTGTGTCAGCGTGCAGCCGCTAGCCGCCGCCTCCCGTTTCCCAGGCCACACACTCTGTTAATAATATCCGTCAGTGTGAGGCTGCCGGGTATGTATCCCGCTGCAGCTGCGGTTTCCCAGGCCACACACGTTGTTAGCAATAGCCGTCAGTGTGAGGCCGCCGGGTATGTATCCCGCTGCGGCTGCGGCAGTATAACACGCCAAAGTCTGTGTCACAAACTAACGGTATACATTAAACATTCATCTGAACAATGGATACATTTGTATGAAGTGACTGAACATTAAAATGCTAATTGACAGACACACTGTCGTGTGAACTGTCTCCTAACGACCGTTTCGCATAAGCTTAATCATAGGAAAGTATATATATGTCTGTGCGACCCCTTCTCTTTTTGTTTATTAGGAGTAGGATACCAGAGGGGAGGTTAGGTTTATAGATTTGGCTATGGGAGGGGAGGTTACGATGAAGTATGATGGAGAGGGTTAGGCTACGGAAGAAGAGGCTAAGATTAGGCATTAGGGGGAGGGTTAGGGGTTAAGGATTTACTTTCTGCGCTTCAGCTGCCGTACTCAGCCGTACCATGTAAGTCACTACTAGACCACCGGGTACGTTTTATTGACATTCTAGTCATGTCAACATTTCATCATCGTCAACATGAATGTCGATGTGGTCAGTGTTGTAATGTAAAGTGTTTCAACATTCTCATGTTAACAGTATGAATGGCGACATGATGAATGTTGACAAAATATACCAAACCCACTTAGACTGTATAAAGAAAATAAATGGACAGCCTGGTCCCTGCACACGAGTACTGTAGGTCAGTTTGCGTCTGGGGTTCCTTTTACATTTCATAATGATGAGTTATCTCTTCGAAACTTGTTCTACTTTGTAAAGTGCAAGAAAATGGTTAATACAGTAGCCTCTGATTAAAACGTGTTTCTATAGCTCATGAACTTTATGTATAGCATACATGACCCAATTTCTTCACTCTTACTGTGTGTATTTAAGTTTGAGTAATATCCCTGAGGCTCTGCATCCCGAGATAGGCTCTCAGTAACTTCGGCTCAACCCATACGGCTGCTGGTGGTGGAGTCGCCCTGCGGCAGTCTGGCAGCTATGACACGAGAATGGAGATTTATTTGCAGTCACTACAAATGCTAGCGTGACTGCGTACCTTTATTTAGAACTGAAATGGATCGTTTATGATCAGTGATGAAACAGAATGCAACATCAAACCCAACACTTACCAACACTTAAAAGACTCAATCAGGAATACTTAATTATGTGTTCCTAGCTACAGTATCTACATATAATGCTTAAGTAGTGTGTTGACCACATTTACTGTATGGTACTATTCAAGCATTCTATTGAACCTGTACATAGGTATCTGCTGCATTCCAAAATTTAAATAGAGAGGGGACTGCGCATTCGGAGAAGAATGGGTTGTGACCACCACTGTCAGATATGGGACTCAATCTTCTATTAATGCCCTGGGGTACAAAACACATCTGTTGTACACTTTAGCCCTCATTCCGAGTTGATCGCTAGCTGCCATTGTTCGCTGCGTAGTGATCAGTTTAAAAAACGTCAAAACTGCGCATGCGTATGCACCGCAATGCGCACGCGCGGTGTACGGGTACAAAGAGCATCATGGTTTTGTACAGGTTCTAGCAACGCTTTCAGTCGCACAGCCGATCGCAAGGAGATTGACAGGAAGTGGGAGTTTCTGGGAGTCAACTGACCATTTCCTGGGAGTGTTTGGAAAAACACAGGCGTGTCCGGGCGTTTGCTGGGCGGGTATCTGACGTCATTACCGTGTCATTCGTCACAGCAATCATCGCACAGGATAAGTAACTACAGGGCTGGTCTTGTTCTACACAAAATGTGTTTGCAGCCGTTCTGCTTCACAGGCGTTCGCACTCCTGCAAAGCGAAAACACACTCCCCCGTGGGTGGCGACTATGCGTTTGCATGGCTGCTAAAAGTAGCTAGCGAGCGATCAACTTGGAATGAGGGCCTTTATCCGGGGGGCACCTTTGTGCCATATCCCAGGTCATCAACAATAAACAACTGTGCCTGATTATTATAATTTATATGGCACCACTATATTACGTAACGCTGTACAGAGAATATTTGTCAGTCACCAACCCCTGCCCCATTGCGGCTTACAATCTGTTCAGAGATAGACGCATATTTTGCTTCCACAGCAAGAACTGCATTCATCTACTCACATGCTGGGGGCTGCCCAGCGCAGGGCAAGGCCGTCCAGCATGTGTGTTGCGCCGCAATTTAATTGCAAACGCATCGATTTGAGAACGACGCGGCCAGGCTCATTGGCAGGTGGTCCGGCGCCATATTTTTTTCTCCGAGCGGCAGAGTGTACCGCCATGCAGCCACCCCGAAAAACGGTTCAGACACACCTGCATTGTCCGGACCACGCCCACTAAATACCGCCCAATGCCCCCCCCCCCCCCCCCCCCCCGACGCCTACAAGCACCTACACACCAGGGTCCATATTTAGTCAGCGGCTAATCAACCTACATGTATGTTTGTGGAGGATAGGACCCTGGTCAATGAATTTAACCCTTCACCTCAGCTCTGTAAGACAGCAATGTCGACCACTTTGCCACCTTGCTACACTATAAATACATAACTTAAAAGTTGAAGGAGAAGATTTAAAACCCACTTAATGAGTCATATTTCTAAAGAAAGTGATAGCTTGGGTTAGATATTTACTAAGCCGTGGAGAGTGATAAAGTGGACGGAGATAAAGTACCAGCTAATAAGATCCTAACTGCCATGTTACAGGCTGTGTTAGAAAAATGACAGGAGCTTATTGGCTGGAACTTTATTGGTGTCCACTTTAACTCTCTCCTAGGCTTAATACCTAGACCCCAAAGTCTGTTACAGCTTGCTTTAATTTCTCAGGTATCTGCCCCCATTACAATTTTGACCTTACCACTATTACAGTGTGCCAGAGCTCCATAAAGGGTAAATATCCCTTTCACCAATATATTGAGGGATCGTAAACCGAGATTTTTCCCCTGGCACCCATAAAATTTCTTTCGAGGAATTACTTCAAAGGGAATGCTTCTGCTTGTATGTATTTCTCTGTCACAGCGCCTTGTTTATAGAATTCAATTTGGCTTCCCATAGTCAGTCTCTTAGTTACCCACATAACCATTTTGTTTTTTAAGCAATGGAAAAAATATTTCTGTAGCAGAGACCAGTAAGTGGGCCTTCTAGTTAGAGATGAGCGGGTTCGGTTCCTCTGAATCCGAACCCGCCCGAACTTCATGTTTTTTTTCACGGGTCCGAGCGACTCGGATCTTCCCGCCTTGCTCGGTTAACCCGAGCGCGCCCGAACGTCATCATCCCGCTGTCGGATTCTCGCGAGGCTCGGATTCTATCGCGAGACTCGGATTCTATATAAGGAGCCGCGCGTCGCCGCCATTTTCACACGCGCATTGAGAGTCATAGGGAGAGGACGTGGCTGGCGTCCTCTCCGTTTAGAGAAGAGAGAGACACAGTAGAGACGAGAGAGACACAGTAGTAGTAATTTTGGGGAGCATTATTAGGAGGAGTACTACTATACTACTATACTACTTGCTGAAGTGATATAGATTAGATAGTGTGACTGTAAGTGTATTGTATTATCTGACTTGTGGGGGAGACACTGACAGTGGGGAGCAGTTAGAGTCTGAGAGCAGGACTCAGGAGTACATATAACGTACAGTGCACACTTTTGCTGCCAGAGTCAGTGCCACACTGCCATTGTTGTGACCACACTGACCACCAGTATAATAATATATTTTGTGATTGTCTGCTTAGGACTCGGAGTACTAGTTGCAAGTTGCAACGTGAGTGACCTGACCACCAGTTTAATAATCAATCACCACCAGTTTAATATATATATATATATATATATATATATATATAATTGTATATAATATATATATATATATATATATATATAATATTGTATACCACCTACCCGTGGTTTTTTTTTTTTTTTCATTCTTCTTTATACATACTACTATAGTAGCTTACTGTAGCAGTCTGCGGTGCTGCTGACCTGACAGTGTCCAGCAGGTCCGTCATCAGTCATTACATAATAAATATATATAGTACCTGTCCGGCTGCAGTACTAGTGATATTATATTGATTTCATCTCATTATCAATAATTTATCATCCAGTCTAGACTCTATATTAGCAGCAGACACAGTACGTTAGTCCACGGCTGTAGCTACCTCTGTGTCGGCACTCGGCAGTCCATCCATAATTGTATACCACCTACCCGTGGTTTTTTTTTTTTTTTCTTCTTTGTACATACTACTATAGTATAGTAGCTTACTGTAGCAGTCTGCGGTGCTGCTGAGCTGACAGTGTCCAGCAGGTCCGTCATCAGTCATCATTACCTAATAAATATATTATCTACCTGTCCGGCTGCAGTACTAGTGATATTATATATACATACATATATATATTGATTTCATATCATTATCATCCAGTCTATATTAGCAGCAGACACAGTACGTTAGTCCACGGCTGTAGCTACCTCTGTGTCGGCACTCGGCAGTCCATCCATAATTGTATACCACCTACCCGTGGTTTTTTTTTTTTCTTTCTTCTTTGTACATACTACTATAGTATAGTAGCTTACTGTAGCAGTCTGCGGTGCTGCTGAGCTGACAGTGTCCAGCAGGTCCGTCATCAGTCATCATTACCTAATAAATATATTATCTACCTGTCCGGCTGCAGTACTAGTGATATTATATATACATACATATATATATTGATTTCATATCATTATCATCCAGTCTATATTAGCAGCAGACACAGTACGGTAGTCCACGGCTGTAGCTACCTCTGTGTCGGCACTCGGCAGTCCATCCATAATTGTATACCACCTACCCGTGGTTTTTTTTTTCTTTCTTCTTTGTACATACTACTATAGTATAGTAGCTTACTGTAGCAGTCTGCGGTGCTGCTGAGCTGACAGTGTCCAGCAGGTCCGTCATCAGTCATCATTACCTAATAAATATATTATCTACCTGTCCGGCTGCAGTACTAGTGATATTATATATACATACATATATATATTGATTTCATATCATTATCATCCAGTCTATATTAGCAGCAGACACAGTACGGTAGTCCACGGCTGTAGCTACCTCTGTGTCGGCACTCGGCAGTCCATCCATAATTGTATACCACCTACCCGTGGTTTTTTTTTTTCTTTCTTCTTTGTACATACTACTATAGTATAGTAGCTTACTGTAGCAGTCTGCGGTGCTGCTGAGCTGACAGTGTCCAGCAGGTCCGTCATCAGTCATCATTACCTAATAAATATATTATCTACCTGTCCGGCTGCAGTACTAGTGATATTATATATACATACATATATATATTGATTTCATATCATTATCATCCAGTCTATATTAGCAGCAGACACAGTACGGTAGTCCACGGCTGTAGCTACCTCTGTGTCGGCACTCGGCAGTCCATCCATAATTGTATACCACCTACCCGTGGTTTTTTTTTTCTTTCTTCTTTGTACATACTACTATAGTATAGTAGCTTACTGTAGCAGTCTGCGGTGCTGCTGAGCTAACAGTGTCCAGCAGGTCCGTCATCAGTCATCATTACCTAATAAATATATTATCTACCTGTCCGGCTGCAGTACTAGTGATATTATATATACATACATATATATATTGATTTCATATCATTATCATCCAGTCTATATTAGCAGCAGACACAGTACGGTAGTCCACGGCTGTAGCTACCTCTGTGTCGGCACTCGGCAGTCCATCCATAAGTATACTAGTATCCATCCATCTCCATTGTTTACCTGAGGTGCCTTTTAGTTGTGCCTATTAAAATATGGAGAACAAAAATGTTGAGGTTCCAAAATTAGGGAAAGATCAAGATCCACTTCCACCTCGTGCTGAAGCTGCTGCCACTAGTCATGGCCGAGACGATGAAATGCCAGCAACGTCGTCTGCCAAGGCCGATGCCCAATGTCATAGTACAGAGCATGTCAAATCCAAAACACCAAATATCAGTAAAAAAAGGACTCCAAAACCTAAAATAAAATTGTCGGAGGAGAAGCGTAAACTTGCCAATATGCCATTTACCACACGGAGTGGCAAGGAACGGCTGAGGCCCTGGCCTATGTTCATGGCTAGTGGTTCAGCTTCACATGAGGATGGAAGCACTCAGCCTCTCGCTAGAAAAATGAAAAGACTCAAGCTGGCAAAAGCAGTTGCACCGCAAAGAACTGTGCGTTCTTCGAAATCCCAAATCCACAAGGAGAGTCCGACTCCAATTGTGTCGGTTGCGATGCCTGACCTTCCCAACACTGGACGTGAAGAGCATGCGCCTTCCACCATTTGCACGCCCCCTGCAAGTGCTGGAAGGAGCACCCGCAGTCCAGTTCCTGATAGTCAGATTGAAGATGTCAGTGTTGAAGTACACCAGGATGAGGAGGATATGGGTGTTGCTGGCGCTGGGGAGGAAATTGACCAGGAGGATTCTGATGGTGAGGTGGTTTGTTTAAGTCAGGCACCCGGGGAGACACCTGTTGTCCGTGGGAGGAATATGGCCACTGACATGCCTGGTGAAAATACCAAAAAAATCAGCTCTTCGGTGTGGAAGTATTTCAACAGAAATGCGGACAACAGGTGTCAAGCCGTGTGTTGCCTTTGTCAAGCTGTAATAAGTAGGGGTAAGGACGTTAACCACCTCGGAACATCCTCCCTTATACGTCACCTGCAGCGCATTCATAATAAGTCAGTGACAAGTTCAAAAACTTTGGGTGACAGCGGAAGCAGTCCACTGACCAGTAAATCCCTTCCTCTTGTAACCAAGCTCACGCAAACCACCCCACCAACTCCCTCAGTGTCAATTTCCTCCTTCCCCAGGAATGCCAATAGTCCTGCAGGCCATGTCACTGGCAATTCTGACGATTCCTCTCCTGCCTGGGATTCCTCCGATGCATCCTTGCGTGTAACGCCTACTGCTGCTGGCGCTGCTGTTGTTGCTGCTGGGAGTCGATGGTCATCCCAGAGGGGAAGTCGTAAGACCACTTTTACTACTACCACCAAGCAATTGACTGTCCAACAGTCCTTTGCGAGGAAGATGAAATATCACAGCAGTCATCCTACTGCAAAGCGGATAACTGAGGCCTTGGCATCCTGGGTGGTGAGAAACGTGGTTCCGGTATCCATCATTACTGCAGAGCCAACTAGAGACTTGTTGGAGGTACTGTGTCCCCGGTACCAAATACCATCTAGGTTCCATTTCTCTAGGCAGGCGATACCGAAAATGTACACAGACCTCAGAAAAAGAGTCACCAGTGTCCTAAAAAATGCAGCTGTACCCAATGTCCACTTAACCACGGACATGTGGACAAGTGGAGCAGGGCAGGGTCAGGACTATATGACTGTGACAGCCCACTGGGTAGATGTATGGACTCCCGCCGCAAGAACAGCAGCGGCGGCACCAGTAGCAGCATCTCGCAAACGCCAACTCTTTCCTAGGCAGGCTACGCTTTGTATCACCGGTTTCCAGAATACGCACACAGCTGAAAACCTCTTACGGCAACTGAGGAAGATCATCGCGGAATGGCTTACCCCAATTGGACTCTCCTGTGGATTTGTGGCATCGGACAACGCCAGCAATATTGTGTGTGCATTAAATATGGGCAAATTCCAGCACGTCCCATGTTTTGCACATACCTTGAATTTGGTGGTGCAGAATTATTTAAAAAACGACAGGGGCGTGCAAGAGATGCTGTCGGTGGCCAGAAGAATTGCGGGACACTTTCGGCGTGCAGGCACCACGTACAGAAGACTGGAGCACCACCAAAAACTACTGAACCTGCCCTGCCATCATCTGAAGCAAGAAGTGGTAACGAGGTGGAATTCAACCCTCTATATGCTTCAGAGGTTGGAGGAGCAGCAAAAGGCCATTCAAGCCTATACAATTGAGCACGATATAGGAGGTGGAATGCACCTGTCTCAAGCGCAGTGGAGAATGATTTCAACGTTGTGCAAGGTTCTGATGCCCTTTGAACTTGCCACACGTGAAGTCAGTTCAGACACTGCCAGCCTGAGTCAGGTCATTCCCCTCATCAGGCTTTTGCAGAAGAAGCTGGAGACATTGAAGGAGGAGCTAACACGGAGCGATTCCGCTAGGCATGTGGGACTTGTGGATGGAGCCCTTAATTCGCTTAACAAGGATTCACGGGTGGTCAATCTGTTGAAATCAGAGCACTACATTTTGGCCACCGTGCTCGATCCTAGATTTAAAGCCTACCTTGGATCTCTCTTTCCGGCAGACACAAGTCTGCTGGGGTTGAAAGACCTGCTGGTGAGAAAATTGTCAAGTCAAGCGGAACGCGACCTGTCAACATCTCCTCCTTCACATTCTCCCGCAACTGGGGGTGCGAGGAAAAGGCTCAGAATTCCGAGCCCACCCGCTGGCGGTGATGCAGGGCAGTCTGGAGCGACTGCTGATGCTGACATCTGGTCCGGACTGAAGGACCTGACAACGATTACGGACATGTCGTCTACTGTCACTGCATATGATTCTCTCAACATTGAAAGAATGGTGGAGGATTATATGAGTGACCGCATCCAAGTAGGCACGTCACACAGTCCGTACTTATACTGGCAGGAAAAAGAGGCAATTTGGAGGCCCTTGCACAAACTGGCTTTATTCTACCTAAGTTGCCCTCCCACAAGTGTGTACTCCGAAAGAGTGTTTAGTGCCGCCGCTCACCTTGTCAGCAATCGGCGTACGAGGTTACATCCAGAAAATGTGGAGAAGATGATGTTCATTAAAATGAATTATAATCAATTCCTCCGTGGAGACATTGACCAGCAGCAATTGCCTCCACAAAGTACACAGGGAGCTGAGATGGTGGATTCCAGTGGGGACGAATTGATAATCTGTGAGGAGGGGGATGTACACGGTGATATATCGGAGGATGATGATGAGGTGGACATCTTGCCTCTGTAGAGCCAGTTTGTGCAAGGAGAGATTAATTGCTTCTTTCTCTATCGTCCTAGTGGATGCTGGGGTTCCTGAAAGGACCATGGGGAATAGCGGCTCCGCAGGAGACAGGGCACAAAAAGTAAAGCTTTACGATCAGGTGGTGTGTACTGGCCCCTCCCCCTATGACCCTCCTCCAAGCCTCAGTTAGATTTTTGTGCCCGGCCGAGAAGGGTGCAATCTAGGTGGCTCTCCTAAAGAGCTGCTTAGAAAAGTTTAGCTTAGGTTTTTTATTTTACAGTGAGTCCTGCTGGCAACAGGATCACTGCAACGAGGGACTTAGGGGAGAAGAAGTGAACTCACCTGCGTGCAGGATGGATTGGCTTCTTGGCTACTGGACATTAGCTCCAGAGGGACGATCACAGGTACAGCCTGGATGGTCACCGGAGCCTCGCCGCCGGCCCCCTTGCAGATGCTGAAACGAGAAGAGGTCCAGAATCGGCGGCAGAAGACTCCTCAGTCTTCTTAAGGTAGCGCACAGCACTGCAGCTGTGCGCCATTTTCCTCTCAGCACACTTCACACGGCAGTCACTGAGGGTGCAGGGCGCTGGGAGGGGGGCGCCCTGGGAGGCAAATGAAAACCTTTTTTGGCTAAAAATACCTCACATATAACCTCCGGGGGCTATATGGAGATATTTAACCCCTGCCAGAATCCACTAAAGAGCGGGAGACGAGCCCGCCGAAAAAGGGGCGGGGCCTATCTCCTCAGCACACAGCGCCATTTTCCCTCACAGAAAGGCTGGAGGGAAGGCTCCCAGGCTCTCCCCTGCACTGCACTACAGAAACAGGGTTAAAACAGAGAGGGGGGGCACTAATTTGGCGTTAGAAATATATAAAAAGATGCTATAAGGGAAAACACTTATATAAGGTTGTCCCTATATAATTATAGCGTTTTTGGTGTGTGCTGGCAAACTCTCCCTCTGTCTCTCCAAAGGGCTAGTGGGTCCTGTCCTCTATCAGAGCATTCCCTGTGTGTGTGCTGTGTGTCGGTACGTGTGTGTCGACATGTATGAGGACGATGTTGGTGAGGAGGCGGAGCAATTGCCTGTAATGGTGATGTCACTCTCTAGGGAGTCGACACCGGAATGGATGGCTTATTTAGGCAATTACGTGATAATGTCAACACGCTCCAAGGTCGGTTGACGACATGAGACGGCCGACAAACAATTAGTACCGGTCCAGACGTCTCAAAAACACCGTCAGGGTTTTTTTTTTAAAACACCCGTTTACTTTAGTCGGTCGACACAGACACAGACACGGACACTGAATCCAGTGTCGACGGTGAATAAACAAACGTATTCCTTATTAGGGCCACACGTTAAGGGCAATGAAGGAGATGTTACATATTTCTGATACTACAAGTACCACAAAAGAGGGTATTATGTGGGATGTGAAAAAACTACCGTAGTTTTTCCTGAATCAGATAAATTAAATGAAGTGTGTGATGATGCGTGGGTTCCCCCCGATAGAAAATTATGGGCGGTATACCTTTTCCCGCCAGAAGTTAGGGCGCGTTGGGAAACACCCCTTAGGGTGAATAAGGCGCTCACACGCTTATCAAAACAAGTGGCGGTACCGTCTATAGATAGGGCCGTCCTCAAGGAGCCAGCTGACAGGAGGCTGGAAAATATCATAAAAAGTATATACACACATACTGGTGTTATACTGCGACCAGCGATCGCCTCAGCCTGGATGTGCAGAGCTGGGGTGGCTTGGTCGGATTCCCTGACTTAAAATATTGATACCCTTGACAGGGACAGTATTTTATTGACTATAGAGCATTTAAAGGATGCATTTTCTATATATGCGAGATGCACAGAGGGATATTTGCTCTCTGGCATCAAGAGTAAGTGCGATGTCCATATCTGCCAGAAGATGTTTATGGACACGACAGTGGTCAGGTGATGCAGATTCCAAACGGCACAAAGGTGTATTGCCGTATAAAGGAAGAGGAGTTATTTGGGGTCGGTCCATGGGACCTGGTGGCCACGGCAACTGCTGGAAAATCCACCGTTTTTACCCTAAGTCACATCTCTGCAGAAAAAGACACCGTCTTTTCAGCCTCAGTCCTTTCGTCCCTATAAGAGTCATATCTGTCCAGGGATAGAGGAAAGGGAAGAAGACTGCAGCAGGCAGCCCTTCCCCAGGAAAAGAAGCGTTCTACCGCTTCTGCCAAGCTCTCAGCATGACGCTGGGACCGTACAGGACCCCTGGATCCTACAAGTAGTATCCCAGGGGTACAGGTTGGAATGTCGAGACGGTTCCCCTTCGCAGGCTCCTGAAGTCTGGTTTACCAAGGTCTCCCTCCGACAAGGAGGCAGTATGGGAAACAATTCACAAGCTGTATTCCCAGCAGGTGATAATCAAATTACCCCTCCTACAACAAGAAAAGGGGTATTATTCCACACTATATTGTGGTACTGAAGCCAGAAGGCTAGGTGAGACCTATTCTAAATCTAAAAAAATTTGAACACTTACAAAGGTTCAAATCATGATGGAGTCACTCAGAGCAGTGATAACGAACCAGGAAGAAGAGGACTATATAGTGTCCCGAGACATGAGGGATGCTTACCTCCATGTCCCAAATTTGCCCTTCTCACTAAGGGTACCTCAGGTTCGTGGTACAGAACTGTCACTATCAGTTTCAGACGCTGCCGTTTGGATTGTCCACGGCACCCCGGGTCTTTACCAAGGTAATGGCCGAAATGATGATTCTTCTTCGAAGAAAAGGCGTCTAAATTATCCCTTACTTGGACGATCTCCTGATAAGGGCAAAGTCCAAGGAACAGTTGGAGGTCGGAGTAGCATTATCTCGGATACTGCTACAACAGCACGGGTGGATTCTAAATATTCCAAAATCGCAGCTGATCCCGACGACAAGTCTGCTGTGCCTAGGGATGATTCTGGACACAGTCCAGAAAAAGGTGTGTCTCCCGGAAGAGAAAGCCAAGGAGTTATCCGAGCTAGTCAGGAACCTCCTAAAATCAGTGCATCATTGCACAAGGGTCCTGGTAAAAATGGTGACTTCCTACGAAGCAATTCCATTCGGCAGATTTCACGTAAGAATTTTTCAGTGGGATCTGCTGGAAAAATGGTCCGGATCGCATCTTCAGATGCATCAGCGGATAACCCTATATCCAAGGACAAGGGTGTCTCCCCTGTGGTGGTTACAGAGTGCTCATCTTCTAGAGGGCCGCAGATTCGGCATTCAGGATTGGATGCTGGTGACCACGGAGGCCAGCCCGAGAGGCTGGGGAGCAGTCACACAAGGAAAAAATTTCCAGGGAGTGTGATCAAGTCTGGAGACTTTTCTCCACATAAATATACTGGAGCTAAGGGTAAATTTATAATACTCTAAGCTTAGCAAGACCTCTGCTTCAAGGTCAGCCGGTATTGATCCAGTGGGAAAAACATCACGGCAGTCGCCCACGTAAATAGACAGGGCGGCACAAGAAGCAGGAGGGCAATGGCAAAAACTGCAAGGACTTTTCGCTGGGCGGAAAATCATGTGATAGCACTGTCAGCAGTGTTTCATTCCGGGAATGGAAACTGGGAAGCAGACTTCCTCAGCAGGCACGACCTCCACCCGGCAGAGTGGAAACTTCATCGGGAAGTTTTCCACATGATTGTAAACCGTTGGGAAATACCAAAGGTGGACGTAGATGAGTAAGAACTATACTCATGGCTCCGGATTAGCCAAGAAGGACTTGGTACCCGGAACTTCAAGAGATGCTCACAGAGGACTTATGGCCTCTGCCGCTAAGAAGGGACTTGTTTCAGCAAGTACCATGTCTGTTCCAAGACTTACCGCAGCTGCGTTTGACGGCATGGCGGTGGAACGCCGGATCCTAAGGGAAAAGGCATTCAGGAAGAGGTCATTCCTACCCTGGTCAAAGCCAGAAAGGAGGTGACCGCACATTAAGGTTCAAATTTCGGCCCTGTCGATTTTCTTCCAGAAAGAATTGGCTTCAGTTCCTGAAGTCCAGAAGTTTGTCAAGGGAGTATTGCATATACAACCCCTTTTTGTGCCTCCAGTGGCACTGTGGGATCTCAACGTAGTTCTGGGATTCCTCAAATCACATTGGTTTAAAACCAGTCAAATCTGTGGATTTGAAGCATCTCACATGAAAAGTGACCATGCTCTTGGCCCTGGCCTGGACCAGGCGAGTGTCAAATTGGTGGTTTTTTCTCAAAAAAAGCCCATATCTGTTTGTCCATTAGGACAGGGCAGAGCTGCGGACTCGTCCCCAGTTCTCTCCCTAAGGTGGTGTCAGTGTTTCACCTGAACCAGCTTATTGTGGTGCCTTGCACCTACTAGGGACTTGGAGGACTCCAAGTTGCTAGATGTTGTCAGGGCCCTGAAAATATGTTTCCAGGACGGCTGGAGTCAGGAAAACTGACTTGCTGTTATCCTGTATGCACCCAACAAACTGGGTGCTCTTGCTTCTAAGCAGACTATTGCTAGTTGGATGTGTAATACAATACAGCTTGCACATTCTGTGGCAGGCCTGCCACAGCCAAAATATGTAAATGCCCATTCCACAAGGAAGGTGGGCTCATCTTGGGCGGCTGCCCGAGGGGTCTCGGCTTTACAACTTTGCCGAGCGGCTATTTAGTCAGGGGCAAACACGTTTGTAAAATCCTACAAATTTGATACCCTGGCTAAGAAGGACCTGGAGTTCTCTCATTCGGTGCTGCAGAGTCATCCGCACTCTCCCGCCCGTTTGGGAGCTTTGGTATTATCCCCATGGTCCTTTCAGGAACCCCAGCATCCACTAGGACGATAGAGAAAATAAGAATTTACTTACCGATAATTCTATTTCTCGGAGTCCGTAGTGGATGCTGGGCGCCCATCCCAAGTGCGGATTGTCTGCAATACTTGTACATAGTTACAAAAATCGGGTTATTATTGTTGTGAGCCATCTTTTTAGAGGCTCCGCTGTTATCATACTGTTAACTGGGTTCAGATCACAGGTTGTACAGTGTGATTGGTGTGGCTGGTATGAGTCTTACCCGGGATTCAAAATCCTTCCTTATTGTGTACGCTCGTCCGGGCACAGTACCTAACTGAGGCTTGGAGGAGGGTCATAGGGGGAGGGGCCAGTACACACCACCTGATCGTAAAGCTTTACTTTTTGTGCCCTGTCTCCTGCGGAGCCGCTATTCCCCATGGTCCTTTCAGGAACCCCAGCATCCACTACGGACTCCGAGAAATAGAATTATCGGTAAGTAAATTCTTATTTTTTTGGTGGGGGTCCAAACCAACCCGTCATTTCAGTCACAGTCGTGTGGCAGACCCTGTCACTGAAATGATGGGTTGGTTAAAGTGTGCATGTCCTGTTTATACAACATAAGGGTGGGTGGGAGGGCCCAAGGACAATTCCATCTTGCACCTCTTTTTTCTTTAATTTTTCTTTGCGTCATGTGCTGTTTGTGGAATGTTTTTTGGAAGGGCCATCCTGCGTGACACTGCAGTGCCACTCCTAGATGGGCCCGGTGTTTGTGTCGGCCACTAGGGTCGCTTATCTTACTCACACAGCTACCTCATTGCGCCTCTTTTTTTCTTTGCGTCATGTGCTGTTTGGGGAGGGTTTTTTGGAAGGGCCATCCTGCGTGACACTGCAGTGCCACTCCTAGATGGGCCCGGTGTTTGTGTCGGCCACTAGGGTCGCTTAGCTTAGTCATCCAGCGACCTAGGTGCAAATTTTAGGACTAAAAATAATATTGTGAGGTGTGAGGTATTCAGAATAGACTGAAAATGAGTGTAAATTATGGTTTTTGAGGTTAATAATACTTTGGGATCAAAATGACCCCCAAATTCTATGATTTAAGCTGTTTTTTAGTGTTTTTTAAAAAAAAACACCCGAATCCAAAACACACCCGAATCCGACAAAAAAAATTCGGTGAGGTTTTGCCAAAACGCGGTCGAACCCAAAACACGGCCGCGGAACCGAACCCAAAACCAAAACACAAAACCCGAAAAATTTCAAGTGCACATCTCTACTTCTAGTGTATGTGCAGTGTTCCACACATATTTCAGACTTCACCATGAGCTGGCGACACAGCGCCTATTGAAGCTGCACCAAAACACTGATTCAAAGGGGTAAATTTACTTAAATTTGTATTGAGATCAAACATGGATGATATCAATCAGACATGAGTGTATTTAAAAAAAAAAAGATATATATATATATATATATATGGAAATTTACTATGATCCTGTGATTGCAGCCAAACACTCCCGTGCATGAAGCGATGCACAGATTGGTGAGATCCGTGCAGGCTTTTCTGTTTAAAAATGTAAGAAACAGTTAAAAAAAAAGAAAATAAATAACTGTGTTGGTTCCTATCCTTCTATTAGCATAACCAGCCTTGAGCTCTTTAAGCTGGTCCTGGTTTTTGAAAAATACATGGGAAAAAATTACTCTGGTCCCCTTGTATTTAAAGAACCAGCACTGGGCTCTTGGACCGGTCCTGGTTCCAAAAATACAGGGGGAAGAAGACGTATGGGTTCCCCCGTATTTTTTTGAAACCAGCACATGGCTCCACTAGCCAAGGAGGTAATGCCAAAGCAAGGGGACACTCTGTATTGGTCCCTGAGGCTGCAGCATTACAACCCCCTCCCCCCAACTAGTCAGTCCTAGCCGGTGCACCTTGGAGAAGTGGGAACCCCCCAATAAAGCCCTCCCTACCTCCAGGGCACCCAAAGCCAGGGCTGAAACCTGGGTCTATGCCCGGCATCCCTGGACGGTGTGTGCCGAGTTCACAGCTTTTACGTGTAAAAGTTAGATTTAATATTGTCTTTTACTGGTGGTACTACAAATCACAGCAAGCTTTCCCTGCATGCTGGTACTTGGAGAACCATGTTTCAGTGTTGTCTATGGAAAGTACCTCAGAGTTTGGCCGACGGTGTATTTGATCATACTGTATGTCCATATCCACCTGTGTTTTGTACTTCTATTTGAACAAACTCTCGCATTTCGGTTCTTTGGTATATTTCCATATTTTAAAAAATGCCCTAACACTTCCACTTTTTGCCAACTCGGGCAAACACAGAGCTTAGTAAGTCTACCAATAAGTACCTAGAACACTATAAGTGAGCTAAAGCTGGCCATACACTAGAACCATTTTAGGTCCGAATACACGTTTTGGACGCCTCGACCAATGCATTGTGCATTGTGTGCACAATATGCATTACTTGGGTACGATTACGATTTGATGCGTGGCCTCGCGGGTCGAATGTCGCATCCTCTGATCATACGTGCAGCCCATATTATCCGTCATAATTGTATGCACATCGTACCATGGGGGTCATTCCGAGTTCATCGCACGTAGCAACTTTTTGCGGCTCTTGCGATCAACTAGACGCCGCCTATGGGGGAGTGTATTTTAGCATAGCAGGGCTGCGATCACTTGTGCAACCCTGCTATGCTAAAAAAGTTTTGTGTAAAACAAGACTAGCCCTGCAGTTACTTACCCTGTGCGATGGATCCAGCGATGAACGTCTCGGAATTGACGTCAGACATGCGCCCTCCAAACACCTGGACACGCCAGCGTTCGGATCTCCACGCCTGGAAAACGGTGAGTTGACGCCCCGGAACGCCTTCCTCCTGTCAATCTTCTTCCTTCGTATGCAGCATCGCTGCCCAGCCCCGGCCGTAGCTGGGCAGTGACGCGCCTGTGCAATGCGGCCGCTGCGTATGCGCACTTCCGACCCGTTTGCACCGATGCGATGAACCACAGCATGCGAACGGATCGGAATGACCTCCCATGTTATGCACATACGATGCATCGTTTGATGGATCATTCGATCAGCGTAATTTGAGTGGCATTTCTAAGATGATTGTATGCTTTTTGTGAGTCATACGATGGATCGAGAGATGGTCCATCGTATAGGGGCGCACATCATGTGTCATAAAAACACCAAGGGCCAAATGTAATAGAGTGAGAGTTTCAGAAAGTGAGAGATTTGGTAAGGTTTTTCAGTTTTTAAAGTGGCAATCATTTACACTGCAAACCAGGTTGATCTTGCTGTGTAAATGATTGCCAAAACCTTACCAAATCTCTCACTTTCTGAAACTCTCACCCAATTACATTTGGCCCCAAATCGTGAGTACGGGACTGCCATGGAGCTCCCGGGAGTTCAAGGGTAATTGTGAGACGACTCGCATCTGATGCTGGTTGTTCTAATGTATTAGACACAAAACTGAGAAAAAAGTAGCACACTGGTATAAAAAGTGCCAAACTTGAGTAAAATGGGCACAATCTAGGATAAAAAGGCAAAAGGTAATTCGGGTACAAGTGGTCTGTGCCATGCATCGTTATGCTTAATTTGCAACTTTTTAGCAGTACCTTTGCTACAAAAATACCAATACACTGTATGTCCTAGGCACGAGATCCGAGATCGCCGGAAGGTGTGGGATGCCGACCCTTCTTGGACTTTATTAAAGGGGCATTCACTTACAAGGCATGGTTTTGCCTTGTAAGTGATTGCCCCTTTAAAAAAAAAACTCTGAGATCGGCCGGCATCCAACATCTTCGGTGATCTGAGCCTCCATAACATCCCACCGCTAGTGTAAAAACAGCTCTTTATATTATGTTTATAATGTAATATTTTATAGCATTAAAGCTCATGATCAATATATATTACTTGGTAGCTGGAATATTTTTAGCTGTACTTGTAAAGTACCAACATGTGTATACATTAATTTAAGAATGTTTAATCGCAATGTGTTTACATTGTAAGATGTGTAATTTCAAACCACATTGATATGGCCAGGGGTTAGGAAGGGTCTGTAGTACTGGCTGTCACCGTGAGTCATATGATTAATGAGAATCCACCATCCAATATCAAGTGGCTCGTTTAAGCGTCTGTTGTCAAACAGTGAGTCATCCCACGGGAGCAGACATATTTATTGCAACTATTATATGAGGTTTGTTTTTCTCTCTCCCGGTGTTGGTTATTGTTTTATAACAAGTCGGTGTCAGGGTCTACGATGAAACACTTGGAAATTAAGTTATATCTGGTGTGCCTATTGTGTTTGGTACAAGTGTGCAATCGCATGTGCAGCCGAGCGGTACAAAGACATTTTGTGCAAAACAAGACCAGCCCTGTAGTTACTTATCCTGTGCGATGATTCCAGCTACTGAGGTCCTGGAATTGACGTCAAATATCCGCCCTGCAAACGCTTGGACACGCCTGCGTTTTCACTACCACTCCCAGAAAACGGTCAGTTGACACCCATAAACGCCCTCTTCCTGTCAAATGGAATCGTGAACAACAACTATGCTTTTTGTACCCGTACGACGTGCGTGCGCATTGCGGTGCATACGCATGTGCAGTTTTGACGGGTTTTTTACCTGATCGCTGCGCTGCGAAAATCGGCATGTGCGATCAACTCGGAATGACCCCCTGGGTGCGATGTTTGTTCCGCAAAAAAAACAACTTGCAGACCTTGCGCTCTATTTTGAATTGCCCTGTGTATGCTCGCTTCAAATACCTGCGATTTTAGGAAAAATCAGACTTGCTCAGGGGCTGCAAGAAGGAAGACGCAGTGATTTCTATAGAATTAACCTGCGGGTCATTTTCAATTGAATAGGAAAAACCGTGCAATTGCGGGGAAAACCCAGCGCTGCAGGGTTTTGACAAAAACGAGTGCACAATTGAATATGCCCTGTAGGTTCCAGTTTTGGACCTTTGTCAAGATCTGCAATTTAAATTAGGTTTTCACATACTGTGATTCTTTCACAGCAACTCCCAAGAACTTCCTTCCTGATAGTCATATGAAAATCACTGCCAGTGATTTATGGTTACTAAAGCACGTGCAGTTAATCAAACACGGTATCTGCTACCAGCAAAGGGAATTCAGTGATATGACAGTAAGTAGCGTTTAGCTTCTTCCTACATACACAATTATTGATATGTCAACAAAACTGGTAATGTGCCACCAGGCACACAATTTCAATAACAACACAGAGAATACGCTAGGTTAAGGTGTGTTTTAATCTGAGAAAAGATTTACAAAGCTTATAGTTAAAATATTACAAAAGTAATGCAGCATGGCCACAGAAAGTAAGATGCTGGAGACATTACAGCTGCTTATGGGATCGCTGTTATAGCCTCAAACGCCGCCAAAACGGTTGCAACCATTGTTGGCTTTGGATGTGGGGCTGCTGCAGAGTCCAAAATTCAAATAGGGGATCCACACCAACTGCCAGTGATGTTTGGCAGTGTTTGTGGTGGCAGTTGGTGTGACTCCCCTATCTGAATTTTGGACTGCGCTGCTTTGCTGCAGTCCCATCTCTAGAGGCGCCACTGGTTGCAACACGACTGCATTTGTGTCACCACTCCCCGTTACCTCCCACAAGCAGTCCCTGACTGTCAGCCACTTTACAAATAATTCCTCTTTGCTTCCGATGTCACCAGACCATTGTGGCACATGCTCAGTGTGACTTACAGACAATCGCTCCACTGCATACTAAATCCACATTGTGTACAAGTGTGACTCAAGCCCAAAGTGTAAATTCTGGCAACAAATTTGCTGAACATTTTTTTGTCGCCTAATCTCTTACTCATGATGCATCAGGATTAGCAGGTGAGGTGGATATAGTATTCCTATAAGTGTGCTGCTGTAATTGTCAGACAATTTCCTTTCTTTGCAGCGCACACCTGTAGCTCACCTTAGCTCCTGTAGATTAATTACAGGAGAGAACTACATGACTGGCAAAGAGAAACCTAATTAGCCTTGTGCTATTGCATTTCTAGTACACTTCCCCAGATAGTCTGTAGGTGACCGACATAGATCAGCATCATCAGAGGCTTGAGGTCAAACTGCTGTACATGTAAATCTAGAAAGAAAGGCGGTTATATAAACTAGAAAATGTATTTATTCAAATTCATATCGATATTGAACATGAAATAATGTATAGTAATTCAACGTTTACGCAGTATTTCTTAGAAACACAGTGCTCCTGGTTGTGTGGATGATATTGCACTTTCATATTAGCACCAGCTTGTAGCAGGATACAGCAGGAGGGGTGGTATTCATGAGACCGACGGTCGGGAGACCGACGGTCACATGACCTCCTCCAGCATCCCGACCCCCACTATCCCGATGGTCGGCATGCCGACCAACAGGGACTATTTCCACTCGTGGGTGTCCACGACACCCATAGAGTGGGAATAGAACCCATGGCGACCGTAGGTCGCCACCGAGCCCGCAGCGTGGCGAGCGCAGCGAGCCCGCAAGGGGCTTGCTGCACTCGCCCCTCCCCGCCGGGATCCCGGCGTCGGTAAGCTGACCGGCGGTCAGGAGACCGCCGGTCAGCCATACTACACCCAGCAGGAGATGTGATAATGTCGGCAGTTTTAGGGCCAGCACTAATTTACCACGCAGAAGAAAAAGGAAGGTGGCCTCAGGCTTTTACACCCGGGGCTATTTAAGTTCAGCCCCTTTTTGTTGCGTGATAAATTACCCGCTAACATGTTAACTCGTAGAATCCAGGAGTTATGGATTATCATGTTTGCGGCACCCATGCTAAGGGCACGTAACACGGATTTCTGCTCGAGCCTTCTTCACTGTAGTGAAATATCCCTGGCAAATCAGTAATTAACCGTGGCTAATTGAATCAGGCCCTTAAGGTATTTTTCCATTTCATACTACAGTACTTCCACTGCACATCTGGGGTAGCGGGGCAAACAGACACAAATCAATGACATGAATGGCCACTTTCTATGGATGTGGGTGGCTGAATTGAGAACCAGACGATTGAGGTCACAGCACTGCATGTGATTACACTATACTATATACACCCATGTGTTCGTGTTGCAGATAATCGTTATTATACTGTAAGTAGGGGGGATAAGAGTGACCCTGATGCCCTTATTGTCATCATCCTCGTCTATTTGTGATACACCACAGAACTGAGATCCCTGAGATGTCAAAGATGACACAATGATGTCCTCATTTTTACCTATTACCCACTTTAGCGACTGTGTTGAATGAGCTGTCGCTGAATCATATTGCTTTATGCAGTGGTGGGATTCAAATAAATTAACAACCGGTTCTATGTCCTAATGACCATTTTAAGTATACCGAAAGGTAGTTTAATAATTCATGCATTTAATACTCAGATAACACCCATTATGCGTTATGCCACACACTGTAATGCCAATTACATATTATGATACGCACAGTTTTGGTCCTGACACCATTTTATGCCCACACACAATAATGCCACTTACATTGCCTGGGGTCTCCTGTGCGTTGCCAGGGGTTTCATGCACGTTGCTAGGGGTCTCCTGGCGTTGCCAGGGGTTTCATGCATGTTGCTAGGGGTCTCCTGTGCGTTGCCAGGGGTTTCATGCGCGTTGCTAGGGGTCTCCTGTGCATTGTCAGGGGTTTCCTGCGTGTTGCCAGGTATCTCCTGCCGCTGCCCCAGTAATGTTAAGAAGGGTGGGTGTGGACTTCAGTGGTTACTGCTAGCCCCCGCAGTAGATTGAGACGCGCTGGGGGCTGCGGAAGCGCTTCTGTAATAGCAGTCACAGCAGTGTAAAAAAAACACCCTCTTAAAATGCCCGCCGCCGAGGAGACAGGCGCTAGAGGTCAAATGTGACCTCTAGCATCTGTCTCCTCCTTGGCGGCGGCCATTTTTGGTTGGTTTTTTTTACATTGCTATGGTACAGAAGCACTTCCGCAGCCCCCAGCGCGTCTCAATCTACTGTGGGGGCAGCGGCGGCTATCGCTACTGGGGCAGCGGCGGGTTCCATGGGTGCTCCTCGCGGTACATAGGTGCTCGGGCCCGGGAGCACCCACGCAATTAGCAACCGGTTCTAAGAACCATACCTAACTTTAGGTATCGGTTCTGAAGAACCGGTGCGAACCGGCTGAATCCCACCACTGGCTTTATGACAAACTAAATGAATCAACTAATAAATAAAGAAATAGTCCCTTACCGATCCAAAGGTAATAAGTAATACATTTTCATATGAGCTTGTGCTTTTCCTCCTATTCACGCATGGATAACCTTGCTGTGACGGGAGCATATTCTGTGCTTTAAGTACTTTTTAAAATTCCCAGCATATCTCTTCGGGCAGTAAATTCATTATCAACCTCAAAGAGCAGCAACAAATTCAGTTTTATCTATGACTTTGGCAAGGTACGGTAATAGTCCGCCAAGTGGACATTATTGGTAGTACAAGCTAACAGTATTGCGGATCGTATATTACTATTATGCAGTGTGAATATGCATGATGTAAGGAGTTAAACTCGTGACTCACTGGGGTGGTCTATTCATGAAGCGTGATAATGGTGGAAAGGTGAGCCTGTGGAGAAGTTGCCCATGGCAACCAATCAGCTGCTACGTATAATTGTATACTATGCAAATTATACATTTTACTTCAATGCTGATTGGTTGCCATGGGCAACTTCTGCACCGGCTCACTTCTCTACACTTTTCACTGTTATGCAAGGCAGATACAAGGGGGTAAATTTACTAAGATGGGAGTTCTATTTAAGATGGGATGTTGCCCATAACAACCAATCAGATTGCAGGTATTATCTTCTAAAAGGTTCTAGATAAATGAGAAGTAGAATCTGATTGGTTGCTATGGGCAACATCCCATCTTAAATAGAACTCCCATTTTAGTAAATTTACCCTCAGGTGCGTTAACACACACACACAAAATAAAAATCACAAGGTTTAGTCCATACTTTTTGCAAGCCTTTAGAGAGAACAGTTAACACATTTCATGCAAGGATAAGTGTAAACATTCATTCTTTTTAGTCTAATTAAAACTGAACTGCTCCTTCCAATATTTTGTTTGTGTTGTTCAGTATTAAATTGTTGCCAGTAAACTAGCATGTCATATTAGTTTACAGAACTGAGTTCCATAACGCATGTTCTGGTCTAGAACTCCTCTCCAGCCACCATTCCAATGCCACACATTCCAAATAAGATAAGGTCACATTTTTAGGGAAACCACATAGAAACTTCAT
The DNA here is from genome assembly GCF_028390025.1 of Pseudophryne corroboree. NCBI lineage: Eukaryota > Metazoa > Chordata > Amphibia > Anura > Myobatrachidae > Pseudophryne > Pseudophryne corroboree. Next base: position 836,719,132 of record NC_086447.1, on the reverse strand, counting down.
TAGTGCTGTAAATTGCTTTTGAGATAGCTGATTAACAGTGTGTGACTGTAATCATAGTGAATGGCAGAAAGTTTGTGTGATTCTTGTGGAAGCTTGCCAATACAGCGTGTAACATATGTCCGTTCTGCATTCCATATTATATATCAAATCTTTTCATTTGATACTCATCACGGTCCTGTGTGGAGTTTGTATTTTCTCCCCATACTTGCGTTGGTTTCCTCCTGGTACTACGGTTTCCTCCCACAATCCAAAAATATACCTGTAGATTCAGTGGCTTCTAACAAACATTAAGCCTGTTGTGTATGCAAATACATGTGGCAGGGAATTTAGATTGTGAGCTCCACCGGGGCAGGCACTGAGGTGAACGGACAAATATTCTTTCTGTAAAGCGCTGCGGAATATGTGTGTGCTATATAAATAACTGGTAATAAATAAAATAAATTTTCTTAATCTGGGTGTAGTATGGTTTGCCGGTGGCTGGGTTCCCAGGGGCCAGCACACCGGCGCCGGGATCCCGACAGTGGGGAGAGCGCAAATGAGCCCCTTGCGGGCACGGTGGCGCACTACTTATTCTTCCTCCAGGGGGGTCCTGGACCCCCAAGAGCGAGAATAGTTGTCGGTATGCCGGGTGTCAGGATTCTGGCGCCGGTATAATAATAATACTAATTTTATTTATATAGCGCTCTTTCTCCAACAGGACTCAAGGCGCTTTACAGATATCAAAAACAATGCACATGATACAGAAGATTTGAGTAATACAGCAATAGATAAGCCACACAGACATAAAAGAAAACCTTAAGCACATAGAAAGCATAATGCATGATTGGTGTAGGCATTTTGGGTAATAACTTCCAAGGGTTGTGTATTCCACCCTCACAAGGTACCAAGTGCGTCAGCCATCTTGGGCACTCAGCGTAGGATTACCCAGGGTGGAATAGTCCAACCCTAGAAGAGATGACACAAAATGGGGGTGATTTCAGAGTCCTACAGTTCAGAGTAGGGTTCCATCAAAACCATCAGGCTTATGTATTTTTCATCCCATCCACAAGTGTACCATATGGGGCAGCCATGTTGGGCGCACTTTGAAGGTTACACTGTGGGAGGTGAGCCATACAAGGTCCAAGTTCATATATGGGAAAACTGACGCTTATGTAGTAGTATGATGTACCCTGTATGTAGGGCGCAATGGCAAGGTGTGCAATAGCAGGTAACTAGTGGCAGAAGTAGAATTGGGATAACATTATTTTGATAAGATCATAGTACGGGTGGGTATGAGAATGTGGGGGGGCATACTCAGAAGCAATGGGGATGTCCCTGCTGAGCCTGGTCCTGGTGCTCTCCCCCCCACAGTTCCCTGTTCATCTTGAGGGTTAGGCCCAGGGGCAGACTTGATGTTCTCAGCCAGAGAGGTGGTAAGCCTGGTCCAGGTGTTCTCATGTTAGAGGCGAGAAGAGGCCACATAAAGATCCGGAGATTTGTGGTTGTAATGCAGTCCTTCTGTTATCTTGTTAGTTCGTTTGCCTTCAGTTTTCCTTCGGTTTAACACAGGTATAACACTGCTATTGATTTTAGCTGCCACTTAATAACTAGCCACTGCAGCGTCTTATAGGACTAGCGTCCTGTGCTATAATGAATAAATAAGTCTACAAACACATGTTCTATCTGATTACAACCCCCTCCCCCACACAGCAACCCTCCACCAAAAGGTGTTAATCACAACTAACAAATGTGAGGTCAGTAAACCCCAGTCAATCACTATAAGTTTTTTGCAGATTACAGATATTAAACCACTTAGAACAATTATCTAAACTTTTAGCCATGCAATGTAATGTGCAATAGTCTACAGTATTTACCGAATATAACTTTAGCAAGAAAGTTTCAATAGTCTGCAGTATTTACCGAATATAACTTTAGCAAGAAAGTTGCAATAGTCTGCAGTATTTACCGAATATAACTTTAGCAAGAAAGTTGTAATAGTCTGCAGTATTTACCGAATATAACTTTAGCAAGAAAGTTGCAATAGTCTGCAGTATTTACCGAATATAACTTTAGCAAGAAAGTTGCAATAGTCTGCAGTATTTACCGAATATAACTTTACCTGTTGACGAAAAGGAGAGACAGGAGTCAATTTTGAATATCAGTTGAAGATGTATACTGAGCGCCGGGATCCCAGCAGCCGGCAAACTGAATACCACCCCTTTATCTGTGGTTCCGCTAACGGTTTCATATATTTCCCACACAAATATATGTGATAGGAAAAGCACTTTTGAAATGTTGAAGAAGAGAATGTGCAGAAAGACTATTATAGCATAGGTGTGAGCGCTATTGCCCCAGGTAGTGGCGGAGACCAGCAGGAAAGGCCTTGGAGAGTAATAAAAGTGATAATAAGGGTAATAGGGCCTGATTCATACTTGTATACTATTATTGCCGCAACTGCGATTTTCCAAGTTGTGGATATATGAAAAAATGCTAATATAAAAACCACCACAACTTGTATTGAGACGTCTATCGCAGCTGTCCGAAACTGCGTACACATATACACAGAATCGAACACAGGTCATATAAGCAATAAGCATTGACTCGTTAGGGGGTTTACAATTGTTTGAAAAGTCAGTTGGGTGACTGTTTCTTCCTATCTAATAGACAGGAAAAAACAGACACCCAACCGACTTTTCAAACAATTGAATTTTCCCCTTTGAGTGAGTGAGTGGTCGTGCAGAATTGGTGCAGTAACTGAGATGCTAGAGACGTGGTACAGTATGTGCGTACGGGATCGCAGACGCTGATTGAAACACCCCCCGAAAACACCTGCATTTTTGTTGACACTCCGTTACCTCTCACAAAGTGGTTGCTTCCTGTCACTTGCGAATGAGTTTTCATTGCATCCGTAATTGCAATTTAATGAATGCGTGTGCAGATTGCGGCTAGGACATATGCACAGATCACTAATAATCGCTCAGATGCGTGAACATCAGAATAGTGTGTAACTGTGAAACAGAACCATAGCCAATGTGCAGATATAGTAATATACAATATGCCGTTTCCGGAATCCCTGGTTTACCCACATGCCAGCCTATTCAGGTACTAAGGCTGGAACGTGGACTGATAAAGGCTTGTGGGTAAATGCTATGTGTTTATGTATGGCATTTGGCCATATTGAAATATACACAGATATGACAACAGAATACCATTAGAGAAATAATATATATTCTTATTATAGGTAATGCTTATTTTCCCTACATTTCACTACATATGTTTATTAAAAAAATAATCCATAAGTTATTGCACACAGATAAAATGGTGTAATTCGCTTAATAAGTTAGAGCTACCTTTGTAAAGGATAAGTCTATTTTCTCTGACGTCCTAGTGGATGCTGGGAACTCCGTAAGGACCATGGGGAATAGACGGGCTCCGCAGGAGACTGGGCACTCTTAAAAGAAAGATTAGGTACTATATCTGGTGTGCACTGGCTCCTCCCTCTATGCCCCTCCTCCAGACCTCAGTTAGAATCTGTGCCCGGCCAGAGCTGGATGCACCTAGTGGGCTCTCCTGAGCTCACTAGAAAAGAAAGTATTTGTTAGGTTTTTTATTTTCAGTGAGATCTGCTGGCAACAGACTCACTGCTACGAGGGACTGAGGGGAGAGAAGCAAACCTACCTGCTTGCAGCTAGCTTGTGCTTCTAAGGCTACTGGACACCATTAGCTCCAGAGGGATCGAACACAGGGCCCGACCTCGATCGTCCGTTCCCGGAGCCGCGCCGCCGTCCCCCTTGCAGAGCCAGAAGACGGAAGATAAAGATGAAAAACGGCGGCTGAAGACTCCTGTCTTCATTAAGGTAGCGCACAGCACTGCAGCTGTGCGCCATTGCTCCCATAGCACACCACACACTCCGGTCACTGTTGGGTGCAGGGCGCTGGGGGGGCGCCCTGGGCAGCAATTAGTTTACCTTTCTCTGACGTCCTAGTGGATGCTGGGAACTCCGTAAGGACCATGGGGAATAGACGGGCTCCGCAGGAGACTGGGCACTCTAAAAGAAAGATTAGGTGCTATCTGGTGTGCACTGGCTCCTCCCTCTATGCCCCTCCTCCAGACCTCAGTTAGAATCTGTGCCTGGCCAGAGCTGGATGCACCTAGTGGGCTCTCCTGAGCTTGCTAGAAAGAAAGTATTTGTTAGGTTTTTTATTTTCAGTGAGATCTGCTGGCAACAGACTCACTGCTACGTGGGACTGAGGGGAGAGAAGCAAACCTACCTGCGTGCAGCTAGCTTGTGCTTCTTAGGCTACTGGACACCATTAGCTCCAGAGGGTTCGAACACAGGGCCTGACCTCGATCGTCCGTTCCCGGAGCCGCCCCGCCGTCCCCCTTGCAGAGCCAGAAGACAGAAGAAGAAGATAAAATCGGCGGCAGAAGACTCCGGTCTTCATTAAGGTAGCGCACAGCACTGCAGCTGTGCGCCATTGCTCCCACTGCACACCACACACTCCGGTCACTGTAGGGTGCAGGGCGCTGGGGGGGGGGGGGGGGGGGGCGCCCTGGGCAGCAATAAGTATACCTTTTGGCAATACTGTATATGTGTAATACCCCCGCCATTTTTAGTCAGAAACAGGACAGAAGCCCGCCGCTGAGGGGGCCGGGTCTTCTTCCTCAGCACACCAGCGCCATTTTCTCTTCACAGCTCCGCTGGAAGGAAGCTCCCCAGGCTCTCCCCGGCAGTATCCTGGTACACAAAGTGTTAAAAGAGAGGGGGGCACATAAATTTAGGCGCAAAATTTGTATATACAGCAGCTACTGGGTAAACACTGAGTTGTAGTGTAATCCCTGGGTTATATAGCGCTGGGGTGTGTGCTGGCATACTCTCTCTCTCTGTCTCTCCAAAGAGCCTTGTGGGGGAACTGTCCTCAAATAGAGCATCCCCTGTGTGTGTGGTGTGTCGGTACGCGTGTGTCGACATGTCTGAGGTAAAAGGCTCGTCTAAGGAGGTGATAGAGCGGATATGTGTGTGAGAGGGTGCCTCCATCGACAACGCCGACACCTGTTTGGATATGTGTAAGTGCTAAGGTGAATTTATTGCACAAAAGGTTAGGGAACAGACAGGAAATCTACCCATGTCTGTCCCTATGTCACAGAGACCTTCAGAGTCTCTCAATGCTCACTATCCATAATAACAAACACTGGTATTGACATGGAGTTTAACTCCACTGTCGACTACGATAATGCAAAGTTACAGCCAAGATGGCTAGAAGGTATTCAATATATGATTATTGAAATAATAGATGATTTGCATATCACTGATGACTCATCTGTCCCTGACATGAGAGTACACATGTTTAAGGGGAAGAATGCTGAGGTAAATTTCCCTCCTCTCATGAGGAAAAAGAGCGGGAATCTCCAGACAAGAGACGGCAGCTTCCCACAAGAGAATTCTCAGGCTGTATCCTTTCCCCACTAGGGCCAGGATATGTTGAGAATCTTCCCCTGGGGTGTCCTGTTTGCACAGACGGTATCACTTGCTATTCTCAGGGATCCTGCAGATAGCGTGCACATTCTAGTATACTACCCAGACCGGCGATTGTGTCGGCATGGGTTTATAGCGCTGTGGCAGCGTGGACAGGTACCTTATCAGCAGAGATGAGACCCTAGTATGCAATAAAAATGCTGTCTTAAGTGATAGATATATAGTTATAAAGCATGCCCAAAGAGACATGAGTATACTGGGTCCTAGAGTCAAAGCTATGTCGATCTCTGCTTGACGTGTCCTGTAGAATATGCATTGGACAGATGATGCCGACTTAAGAGGCATATGGAAGGCTGAGGATTGTGTGGAGAAGGGTTCTCGGGCCTGGTCTCCACAGCTATAGCTGGTAATTCTGCTAGTTTGCCTTATATTCCTGCACAGCCTAAGAAAGCACGACATTATTAAATGCAGCCTTTCGTATAAAGAAACAAGAAAGTCTGAGGGGCGTCCTTTCTTGTCAGAGCCGGGCAGCTAGTTCCCAGGAACAGAAGTCCTCCCCGGCCCCTACAAAAATCCACCAATGTCGCTGGGGCTCCACAGGCGGAGCTAGGCCCGGTGGGGACACGCCTTCGTAAGTTCAGCCACAAGTGGGTTCACTCCCTGTTCGATCCCTGGGCAATAGATATTGTGTCTCAGTGATACAAGCTGGACTGTGAGAAGATGCCCCCTCACCGACGGCCCTGCGGGCTTCCCCCCAAGAGAGGGAGCCAGTGTTATCTGCAATTCACAAATTGTATCTTTAACAGGTGGTGGTCAAGGGTCCCCTCCTTCAACAAGAGGGTGTTATTATTAGACCATGTTGTAATCCCGAAACCAGACGGTTCGGTCAGACCCATATTGAATTAAAAATCCCTGAACATATACCTGAGAAGGTTCAAGTTCAAGATGGAATCGCTAAGAGCGGTCAGTGCAAGCCTAAAAAGGGGGAGACTTTATTGTGAATCGGGACATAAGTGATGCATACCTTCAGGTCCCCATTTATCCACCTCATTAGGCGTACCTCAGAATTGCGGTACGGGATTGTCATTACCAATTTCAGATGTTGCCGTTTGGTCTCTCCACGGCCCCGAGAATATTCACCATGGTAATGGCGGATATGATTGTGCTCCTGCGGAAGCAAGGTGTCACTATTATCACGTACTTGGACGATCTCCTCATAAAAGCGAGATCAAGAGAGCAGTTGCTGAACAGCGTATCACTTTCTCTGGAAGTGTAACGGCAACACGGCTGGATTCTATATATTCCAAAGTCGCAGTTGGTTCCTACAGCTCATCTGCCTCTCCTAGGCACGATCCTAGACACAGACCAGAAAAGGGTTATCTCCCGATAGAGAGAGCTCAGGAGCTCATGACACTGGTCAGGAATCTATTAAAACCAAAACAGGTGTCAGTGCATCACTGCACTCGAGTCCTGGGAAGGATGGTGGCATCATACGAGGCCATCCCCTTAGGCAGGTTCTATGCGAGGACCTTCCAATGGGACTTACTGGACAAGTGGTCCGGATCACCTCTCAGATGCATCGGTTAATCACCCTATCCCCCAGGGCCAGGGTGTCTCTCCTGTGGTGGCTGCAGAGTGCTGACCTTCTCGAGGGCCGCAGATTCGGCATTCAGGACTGGATCCTGGTGACCACGGATGCAAGCCTCCGAGGGTGGGGGGCAGTTACACAGGGAAGAAATTTCCAAGGTCTGTGGTCAAGTCAACTGACTTGCCTTCACATCAATATCCTGGAACTAAGGGCCATATACAACGCCCTAAGTCAAGCGGAGATCCTGCTTCGCGACCAACCGGTTCTGATCCAGTCAGACCGCATGGGTTCATGTAAACCGCCAAGGCGGCACAAGGAGCAGGGTGGCGAGGGTAGAAGCCACCAGAATTCTTCGCTGGGCGGAGAATCAAGTAAGCGCACTGTCAGCAGTGTTCATTCCGGAAGTGGACATCTGGGAAGCAGACTTCCTCAGCAGGCACGACCTCCACCCGGGAAAGTGGGGACTTCATCAGGAAGTCTTCACGCAGTTTGCAAATTGATGGGAACTGCCTAAGGTGGACTAGATGGCGTCCCACCTCAATAAAAAGCTAAAAAAAGGTTTTACGCCGGGTCAAGGGACCCTCAGGTGATAGCTGTGGTCGCACTAGTAACACCGTGGGTGTTCCAGTCGGTCTCTGTATTCCCTCCTCTTCCTCTCAGACCGAAGGGCTGAGAATTGTAATAAAAGGAGGAGTGAAAACAATATTCTTTGCTCCGAATTGGCCAAGAGGGACTCGGTACCCGAAGCTGCAGGAAATGCTCTCAGAGCACTCAGGGCTTCTGCCTCTCAGACAGGACATGTTGCAACAGGGGCCCTGTCTGTTCCAAGACTTACCGCGGCTGCATTTGACGGCATGGCAGTTGAACGCCGGATCCTAGCGGAAAAGGGCATTCCGGATGCAGTTATTCCTACGCTGATAAAGGCTAGGAAAGACGTGACAGCAAGACTTTTTCACTGTATATGGCGAAAATAGGTTGCTTGGTGTGAGGCCGGGAAGGCCCTACACAGGAATTCCAGCGGGGTCGATTCCTGCACTTCCTACAGTCAGGAGTGACTATGGGCCTAAAATTAGGATCCATAAAGGTCAAGATTTCGACCCTATCCATTTTCTCTCAAAAAGAACTGGCTTCACTGCCTGAAGTTCAGACGTTGTTCTGGGGGTGCTGCATATTCAGCCTCCTTTTGTGCCACCGGTGGCACCTTGGGATCTTAACGTTGTGTTGGATTTCCTGAAATCCCACTGGTTTGAGCCACTTAAGACCATGGAGCTAAAATATCTCACGTGGAAAGTGGTCCTGCTGTTGGCCTTAGCTTCGGCTAGGCGTGTGTCAGTATTGGCGGTTTTGTCATGTAAAAACCCTTATCTGATCTTCCATATGGACAGGGCAGAATTGAGGACTCGTCCCCAATTTCTTCCTAGGGTGGTATCATCGTTTCATTTAAACCAGCCTATTGTGGTGCCTGCGGCTACTAGGGACTTGAAGGATTCCAAGCTGCTGGACGTAGTCCGGGCTTTGAAAATGTATGTTTCCAGAAAGGCGGGAGTCAGAAAGTCTGACTCGCTGTTTATTCTGTATGCAGCCAACAAGGTTGGCGCTCCTGCTTCGAAGCAGACTATTGTTCGCTGGATCTATAGCACGATTCAGCTGGTTCACTCTGCGGCTGGATTGCCGCATCCAAAATGGTGAAAGCCCATTCCGCAAGGAAGGTGGGCTCTTCTTGGGCGGCTGCCCGAGGGGTCTCGGCTTTACAGCTTTGCCGAGCTGCTACTTGGTCGGGGTCAAACAAGTTTGCTAAGTTCTACAAGTTTGATACCCTGGCTGAGGAGGACCTTGAGTTTGCTCATGCGGTGCTGCAGAGTCATCCGCACTCTCCCACCCGTTTGGGAGCTTTGGTATAATCCCCATGGTCCTTACGGAGTTCCCAGCATCCACTAGGACGTCAGAGAAAATAAGAATTTACTCACCGGTAATTCTATTTCTCGTACTCCGTAGTGGATGCTGGGCGCCCGTCCCAAGTGCGGACTCTCTGCAATACATGTATATAGTTATTGCTTAACTAAAGGGTTATTGTTATGAGCCATCTGTTACTGAGGCTCAGTTGTTGTTCATACTGTTAACTGGGTATGGTTATCACAAGTTGTACGGTGTGATTGGTGTGGCTGGTATGAGTCTTACCCTGGATTCCAAATCCTTTCCTTGTTGTGTCAGCTCTTCCGGGCACAGTTTCCTTAACTGAGGTCTGGAGGAGGGGCATAGAGGGAGGAGCCAGTGCACACCAGATAGTACCTAATCTTTCTTTTAGAGTGCCCAGTCTCCTGCGGAGCCCGTCTATTCCCCATGGTCCTTACGGAGTTCCCAGCATCCACTACGGACTACGAGAAATAGAATTACTGGTGAGTAAATTCTTATTTTTTTTATACATTTCCCCTGCCACCTACCCGCTTCGCCACCTCCCATTAGGCGGAGCCAAGGCTAGGGTGTTTGGCATCCCCCTGCAAACCGCTTATTTTTGCATTACCTCCCATACATTATAAAGGGAGAGTGGTCTCACAAGAAAGGGGCGTGGTCAAACAATAGTATCCCAATTCAAATTATGACACACAGTAGCACAATCTTATTACCATTACACCGCATGTATTGTCCCTGATTCATATTACACCACATGGTAGTGCCCTTATTCACATAACATCACTCAGTAGTTAGTTCCCTTTATTCACATTATGCTGCACAGTAGTACCACTTACATACATTATTGAACTGCTGTGCAAGGCCGTGGAGGAGGTGGAACTAGCTCCACCTACAATTACAGGTGATGGAACTCAGTTCCACCTCGTCCCCCCCACTTTAACCCCTGATGACACCGATCTCTCTCTGTCTAGATGAGTGTATCCTATTAGACACATTTTGTCAAGTTCCAGACTCGAGCTATAGTAGGCCAAGCTTATGTGGTCATCTGTATGTAAACCCCCCCCCCCCCTTCCCCCTTACCAGGGACAGACTGGGGCTCTTAATCAGCCTGGGCAAGTATACTATGCGCACGCGAAAAGGAGCGTGGCCACTGCTTAAGAGGGCGTGCCACAATTTCAGAGGGCCTGACCTCTCGGGATGTCCGCATATGTCTCTGTATGCTGGTGACTGAGCAGAGCATCGGGAGGCTGTTTCTCTGTGTGGCTGAACTGGCCCATCAAGCCATCGTCCCTTCTGGCATTTGCCCCCTCCCCCCCTTCCCACACTCATCTTTCATCTGTCTAATATAGGGGAAGTGCATTGTAAGATACTGTATGTCCTCTTCCAATGATAATGTTTATACAATAGAATATTGAATTTAAGTGTTTAGAGTCTACAAGAATCAAAAATAAAGTCGTAGGGCGGACTAGAGGGGCCATGTGGTTCTTATCTGCCATCACATTCTCTGTTTCTGTGTTCTATGGCTAGTTGGTTGTTTTATGTTTTTTATACCATGCACATGTGTCATCATACAACAGCCTTCTATTCGCCGTGTGGCACAACTGAGATGCTCCGAGAGGTGTAGCGTACCTTATTTCTCTTAAAATTATGCACCGTATTTGCATTTCAGAAGTAACAAAACACCTCTCACAGTGCACTATACACCCCGGGCTGTGACCTTAACCCCACAGGAATTCGTTTTAAGCACGTACAATGTCGCAGATGAATCCAACGGAACTTGGCCTGACTTGGTACACAGATACAGACTCGACCACATAATGAATGTACAAATGTTGCACAAAAAATTGATCCGTGCAAGCTAGCAGTGTAGTCGCTAGTTGTTACATTTAAGCGAATAAATAGAATTTTTAGCGAGAAATATACATGACGCGGCCGAATCGACCGGAACCCGGCGCACCCAGTGGGGCTATTTGCCACGACTTGAGTAACAGTGTATGAGGACATAATTTATTTAGCCAGAAAAGCAATGTTCTCTAATGCAAGTCTCAGGAAGACTATTACTGACTGTAAAAGGGTTTAACAATAAGATTGGTTTTATGCTATTAGCCAGGTTAGGCTAACCAAGGCCCTCATTCAGAGTTGATCGCTCGCTAGCTGCTTTTAGCAGCAGTGCACACGCTAGGCCGCCGCCCTCTGGGAGTGTATCTTAGCTTAGCAGAAGTGCGAACTAAAGTTTAGCAGAACTGCGCGTAAAAATTTTCATGTAGTTTCTGAGCAGCTCGAAACTTACTCCTACCTTACGATCACCTCAGTCAGTTTAGTTCCTGCTTTGACGTCACAAACACGCCCTGCGTTCGGCCAGCCACTCCCCCGTTTCCCCAGGCACGCCTGCGTTTTGACCTGACACGCCTGCGTTTTTTAGCACACTCCCGGAAAACAGTCAGTTACCTCCCAGAAACACCCCTTTCCTGTCAATCACTCACCGACCAACACAGCGACAGAAAAGCGTTGCTCGACCTTGCGTAAAACTGCATAGTTTTGTGTGAAAGTACTTCGCGCGTGCGTACTGCGGCCCGAACGCATGCGCAGAAATGCCGCCTTTTCACCTAATCGCTGCGCTGCGACCGAAAGCAGCTAGCGATCAGTTCGGAATGAGGGCCCATATACGTAGGCTACATAAAAAAAACAAACCACAGGAATTGCTGGAGATGCTCAGACATCACTGTACATGATTGGAGATACATTCCCACCAATGTGATATATTGGAATCAAATTCTCATTTCAAATCTTGTATCCACGTGAGTCTCGCCAGCGATCTGTTGCATTTTTTCTTTTTCTTTCGTTCCTTAGATCCTTTATATAGTGTTTATTACTAGTTCAGTTGTGGTTAAATAATACTCAGTGGCATCCTATCCTCCACTAATCCACATGCACTAGGCTGCTATTAATATTGGTTGGAGTACAGTATAAAGAAAGATATTGGGGGTAATTCCAAGTTGATCGCAGCAGGAGATTTTTTAGCAGTTGGGCAAAACCATGTGCACTGCAGGGGAGGCAGATAAAACATGTGCAGAGAGAGATAGATTTGGGTGTGGTGAGTTCAATCTGCAATCTAAATTGCAGTGTAAAAATAAAGCAGCCAGTATTTACACTGCACAGAAACAAAATAACCCACCCAAATCTAACTCTCTCTGCACATGTTATATCTGCCACACCTGCAGTGCACATGGTTTTGCCCAACTGCTAAAAAAAATTCCTGCTGCGATCAACTTGGAATTACCCCCATTGTCTTTATGAAGCTGCTCAGGACAGAACGTCTTGGGCCATGATCCCTGATGCGGCTCCAGGTACCTGTATGGAAAAACGTTTTGCTTGTACACGTTATGTGTATACATATACCTGTTATAGATTTGTACTTACTACACATTGTTCATGACATCATCACTTGTGTGGCACCATCAGCCACTTGTTCCTGTGATGTTTTTTTTTATTATTTTTAATTCTTTTTATTTGTTTTTAGTTCTGATTTGTAATTTCGATGTCACTTTTACAGCTTTTAAAAATTCTAAATAAACTATTTAAAATAAATATACACACACACACACATTATATATATATATATATATATATATAGTCCAGTATATGAACCCGCACTCAAATGCTGGCAATAATGCTTAAGTGGTGGGTGCCATCAGCAAAATAATGTAGAAAAAAAGACAGGGAAACTGCGGCACTCCAAATGCATAAAGGTTGTATTAGGTTACAGGGTTATGACAGCACTGCATTTAGGCGACGTTTCGGTACTCGCAGGTACCGTCCTCAAGCCTCATGCTGACAACCTACAAAGCAACAAATGGTGTAAAACCTTTGAAAAAGCTGCATTGCTTGCAGTGAAACGCGTCAGGAGGAGGCTACCTGGGTCACTAAGTGTGCTATTTGCTGCTGCCTTAAATATATCCGGACCAGACTGGACTTTGCCATCTGCAGAAAAAAACGGGACAAGCATCTAATAACCAGGAACACTATTTACCCCATCTCTATGAAGAGGACACCGCATCAAATGAGGATCCCAAACCTGGCTGGTTTTTGAGTCAAAATAACAGAGACACTCTTAAGGGACTACACCTCTAGCGGCCTTTGGGTAATGTGTACTGGTGTGACTACATTGTTAGTCTGTCTCCATCTGCTATAGAATCCAGTTGCATGAATAGGAACGGATATTAATGTGACAGGCAGCTATAATTTATTGACCCATACATGCTAATTATTTGTCATGTTTTAAATTGATATATATGGATCGTGGATCCAATGTTTTATTGAGGCCTTAATTCATGTTTTATTAAATTGAAGTATTTTTTATTCAATCCTTCATATTAGCATTTTTACACAATATTTCCAGTAGCGCTGCTATATATTTCCTTGGTTTTCTACCTGTATGGAAAACTCCACAAGAGTGATTCTGAATTTAAGAGGGCCAAAAAGGGACTTAAAATAAAGAAGGAATGTGTAATTGAGACTAATTAGGAGACATCACATCCAGCAGCGTGTAATTTAGAGCTTATGGAGACGGGATTTTTCTTGGATTACGTACCATGATTTTTCCGCTGTTAAGGGCCCCATACACTACAACGATATGTCTGTGGCTAAAGTCGGATGTAATTTCCCTTGAACTCCCCCGGGACCTTCCCGGGACTGATTCCATACGATTTGGTACTTTTGTGCTATTTTTGCATAAGATATATTGCATGCGATTGATGAAGCCGCTATACATCACATACAATATATTGTACGGCATACAATTGTACCATGAGATATATCTGATGGGCTGGATAGAGGGCTACAGGGGCTGGGAGTGTCCTGAGAATGCCAGTCAAACTTCCCTGTGATACATCGCATGCGATATATCACATACACAAATAACACACTTTTTCCGTCCGATACCATCCAATTCCGATATATCATTAGTGCAGCACCAACGACCCAGGGGATCCTATCTGACAGCCACGGGGACGCGCATCAGATTGGATACGATCTAAAACACATACGATTGTACACAATTTTATACAATATATCAGACAGATATATCGGAATTGTATGAAATCGTGTAAAATCGTCCTAGTGTATGGGGCCCTTAACCTCGGTGCCGCATATATCCTGTCTATGTTGTAGCTCTCCATTAAGAGAAAACATTTCATTGCTTTACTGTAACAAATACTCCTCTCTAAACAGGTAAGTGTTACATTGTACCATGGGTACAGTTAAATTTGGCATATACAAATTGATTGCTTATTGCATCTGTGATGCATGTTGAACCTGTCTCAGTTGAAGAGCATTCCTGAATTGTCCTGGAAAGCTTCTATGTCTGCTCCCGCTGATAGAGTGCACTAAGTCCTTTACAAACAGCATGTTGGCTACTAATCTAGCTAAGATCATTTCACAGTCAGTTGAAGAAAAGGATGTTCAGAGTAACACCAGATGTCTGGTATCTTAAAGAGCCTCTGGCTTGTCTGATATGAAGCTCTAGATTTCTCAAGTCTAAAATCAGCACATTTTAACACATTTATGCTCAGAAGCCTTCTTTCCTTAATTGTTCAGCTGTGGAAAGTTGGGATAAGAATGCGCCTGCTTCCGCTATATAATATTGCTATAACTGTTAATAAATAAATATTGTAAGAGCATAAATTTGAGAATCATGTCCAATGGGGGTCATTCCGAGTTGTTCGCTCGTTATTTTTTTCCGCAATGGAGCGATTAGTCGCAAACTGCGCATGCGCAATGTTCGCAGTGCGCCTGCGCCAAGTAAATTAGCACAAAAGTTAGGTATTTTACTCACGGCCTAACGAAGATTTTTCATCGTTCTGGTGATCGGAGTGTGATTGACAGGAAGTGGGTGTTTCTGGGCGGAAACTGCCCGTTTTATGGGAGTGTGCGAAAAAAACGCAGGCGTTTCAGGGAAAAACGCAGGAGTGGCTGGAGAAACGGGGGAGTGTCTGGGCGAACGCTGGGTGTGTTTGTGACGTCAAACCAGGAACGAAACTGACTGAACTGATCGCAGTGTAGGAGTAAGTCTCGAGCTACTCAGAAACTGCTAAGAAATTTCTATTCGCAATTCTGCTAATCTTTCGTTCGCAATTCTGCTAAGCTAAGATACACTCCCAGAGGGCGGCGGCTAAGCGTGTGCAATGCTGCTAAAAGCAGCTAGCGAGCGAACAACTCGGAATGAGGGCCTATGAGCAGCCAAATACAATAATTCATAGCACCTTGATCCTGGTAATAGAAACATAGAATATGATGGTAGATAAGAGCCACTAGGTCCATCTAGTCTGCCCTATCACATGTACACGCACACAAACACTTGGGTTAATTTTTGCTTGGAGCCAATTAACCTACCAGTATGTAGGACAATATTGAGAACATATGGTATAAAATACATTCAACAGATTTTCAAATGTAAACACTACAACAGTAGAACAGAAAGAAGAGAGTAGGGGAAGAAAAAAGAAAAAGTAAATGAAAGAAAAAAAGAGAAAGGAAAGGGAAGTTAATTGCTGGGAGGGGATTTCAGGGGTTAAGTCAACTAAGGAAAAACTGGCCATTAAATGTCATGTCATTAAAAGTCATGGAATAACCGGGAATTATTTATAATAATAAATAATTAATAAATAAATAAATAAATAAAAAAATCTAAGTACTAAACATACAGTATCATGGACATTTGAGCATAGCCATAGAAGAAGGTATCTAAGCCCTACAGGTTAAATCATAAATTGGATCTGCAATATTAAAAGGGTCAATAAATAAAATGTAAGTACAGTATTAGAAATAACTCTAAACATAACAATAACCACGATCTTAGGAGAGAGCCCGTAGGAGCTACGAGTAAGACCTGAATCCCTAGTAGCTAGGAGTAAGACACAAAGTCTTAGGAGCTAGAAGATCGACCTGATAACCTCTGATACCAGATCTGATCAAGACTGTCCACTTTATCATGGAGTGAAAAAGTCATCTCCATACTTACGATAAACAAAATTTATGCTTTACCCAGCTGCATAGGTTGGGGGGGGGGGGGGGGGTTTCTTCCAAATTATGGCTAAGGAGCATCTGGCGCATGGAGAGCATTAACAATAAGTTTATTGGAGGAGTTACTAAAGCCAGAGTCCCAACAGAGCCGTCCAGGGGCTCAAGGGAATTGGAGTTGGCTATATACCCCCCAAGTGGCTCTCAAACTCAGCCCAAAATTGGGTAATTTTAGGACAAGTCCACCATATGTGAATAAAGTCACCCTCCTGCCCACATCCACGCCAACACAGTGGGGAAGATGAAGGGAACATTTTATGGAGTCTGGTAGGAACCAGGTACAATCTGGTATAACTTTTATAGAAATTTTCCTTCCGGGGCGTGTTCCAGCGTACAACTGCGATCCCACACGCACATTAGATGGTGACAGCTTCTCAATTCCCGCGGCTATTCTGTGCATCCATGGAGTTAATCGTGTAGTCATTTATCAACGGTCCTGCGGCTGCTGCTGCGTATTAGTATTCAGTTACTTGGATCTGTGAAGTTGCTGGTCAGCGTCTCTAAATTAATCCAGGCGTCTGTGTCTGTTGCATATTTGCACGGGATCCCAACTGAAAATGCATTCGCTTCCAACTATGGCCAGTATTTACTAAAAATCCGAGTTTGGCCGATTTGTGTTTTTTTTTCTAAGTCCCAATCCGGGAATTCACTAAGCACAAATCTCGGCAGTGTTTGGACTATTCGTAATGGTTTGAATGACAACGTTCAGAAATACGAAAGAATAGACCATCGGTCAAACGCGGCTGTTATTTCATAGAATACGGGAATTCACTATTCATTCATATTTGGGTGTTAGTCTCTGAGGGCTCAAGTGCGGGTCTATTTTTTTCTGAATCGTTAAAAAAAAAGCAGCAAAACAATAGACCTGCTTTTTCCAGTCGAGTTTGGATAACCATGCACGGATGACTGACATCTGTGCATGGTTATCTATGAGAAAGGGTGTGTTTAATGTAAAAACAGAAAAAAAAATTGCGTGGGGTCCCCCCTCCTAAGCATAACCAGCCTCGGGCTCTTTGAGCCGGTCCTGGTTGACAATATATGGGGGAAAAAATGACAGCGGTTCCCCCATATTTCATCAACCAGCACCGGGCTCTGCGCCTGGTCCTGGTGCAAAAAATACGGGGGGACAAAAAGAGTAGGGGTCCCCCGTATTTTTTGTACCAGCACCGGGCTCCACTAGCTGGACAGGTAATGCCACAGCCGGGGGTCAATTTTATACAGCGCCCTGCGGCCGTGGCATTAAATACCCAACTAGTCACCCCTGGCGGGGGTACCCTGGAGGAGTGGGGACCCCTTCAATCAAGGGGTCCCCCCCCAGCCACCCAAGGGCCAGGGGTGAAGCCCGAGGCTGTCCCCCCCATCCAAGGGCTGCAGATGGGGGGCTGATAGCCTTGTTGAGAATGTAAGAATATTGTTTTTTTAAAGAAGAACTACAAGTCCCAGCAAGCCCCCGCAAGCCGGTACTTGGAGAACCACAAGTACCAGCATGCGGGGGGAAACCGGGCCCGCTGGTACCTGCAGTTCTACTGCAAAAAAAATACCCCCAAAAAACAGGACACAGACACCGTGAAAGTACAACTTTATTACATTCATTTCGACACACACATACTTACCTATGTTGACACGCCGACTCTGGCCACGTCTTCGTCTGTCGACGTCTCCAAGTCGAATCCGGGGTACCTGAAAATAAAATTATACTCACCTAAAGCCAGTGTGTCCTGTTCTTTTTTTTGTAATCCACGTACTTGGCAAAAAAAAAATCGGAAACCCGACCACGCACTGAAAGGGGTCCCATGTTTTCACATGGGACCCCTTTCCCCGACTGCCAGGACCCCCCTGACTACTGTCAAAGAGGGTCCCTTCTGCCAATCAGGGAGTGCCACGTCGTGGCACCCTCCTGATTGGCTGTGTGCTCCTGTAGTGTCTGTCAGGCAGCACACGGCAGACATACACTGTTGCGCCTATGCGCTCCATTGTATCCAATGGTGGGAACTTTGCGGTCAGCGGTTGACCGAAAGTAACCTCACCGCTGACCGGAAAGCTAGTGGAGCCCGGTGCTGGTACAAAAAATACGGGGGACCCCTACTCTTTTTGTCCCCCGTATTTTTTGCACCAGGACCAGGCGCAGAGCCCGGTGCTGGTTGATCAAATATGGGGGAACCCCTGTCAATTTTCCCCCAATATTTTTTTTAACCAGGACCGGCTCAAAGAGCCCGAGGCTGGTTATGCTTAGGAGGGGGGGACCCCACGCAATTTTTTTCACATTTAAAAACAATTAAAACACATTTTTAAGGTACACAATGAAGCCCTGCACGGATCTCACAGATCCGGCCGGGATTCCTTGTGTTTTGTCAGGCAGTGTTTTACTCATCACTCCCGTAAAACACTGCCTGACATTACGAATCATATCGACATCGGAAAAAAACGAATGTGCAAAACTCGGCAGCTTAGTGAATGATCGTATCAGGATTCAAAAAGTTGCAGTAAAATGCACCCGATACCATTCGAGTTCAAACACCCTTAAAAACGGCAAAAACACGAATATTAGTAAATAAACCCCCATGAATCCCAAACACCCAGCAGCTGTGCTTCTGTGTACTTCTATGAATCAGGCCCTATGTGTAACCTTTGTTTTAGTTAATTTCCATAAATAATGCAGAAAAGAATAGAAAATGCTGCGCATCACTCTTTCTTCTGCAGAGAATCAATATATACGCTATAAACTGCTGTTAGGAATTTATAGCAGCAATCCCAGGGAGAACATTTGTTTTTTAATCTCTTGAAATAGCAAGTTAAGTAGCTATTAAGCATTAATTTTATTTATTTTTAAAGTTATATATGTAGCCCACACAGAGGCGTCACTTACTTTTATAACACCCGGTGCGGTCGCGGGTGAAAAGGGGACGTGGCTTCGCGGAAGGGAGCGTGGCTTCGCGTAAGGGGCGTGGCTTCGTGTCCCGACCCCCGTTTTCGGCACATTGTGGGTCGGGGGATACGGCCTTCACCCGGAGACTGCTGAATCTGCAGTGCTGGCTTCTGCACTGTGACAGGAGCCGGGTTGCAGCATCCAGCTCCTGTCACTGAGCAGGAGCCGGCACTTTGGTGTCACCCCTCAGAGGGTAACACCCGGGTGCGGGCCGCACCCCCCGCACCCACGTTGTGACGCCACTGAGCCCACACATTTTGTAGTACTAGGGTTCATTTTTGTCAGAAACTTACCAGCACATTTTGGGATTGTAGGTGGAAACCGGAGCACCCACAGGAAACCCACGCAAGCATTAAGAGAACATTCTAACTCCACACAGTTAAGGACTTGGTGGGAATCGAACCCAAGTTCTCAGTGCTGTGAGAAACCAGCTATACTGCCCACATGATCCATAGCTATCCTCTTAAGCTCGTATCTCCTTTTCATCATTTCTTTGGTTGGTTGCTATGCAAATACTGGCTCACAGCTTCCAGCATGTCATGTGATGAAGAGAGGCAAAAGGGCTCCAGAGCTCAAAGCAGCATTCCAAAGTATCTCTGCTTAATTTATCATGCACCATGTGACATATGGTTCCCATGGTAGTCCAGAATCATGAATCACACATACATACTTGCCGACTTGTAATTTCTCCCGTCCCGGAGACTGCACAGGGAGATGCAACTGATTAGTTAGGCGGGAGGGTCCATTATCATCATTAGGCTCTGCTCCACATTGTATAGTTCTGTCAGTTGTAGAGCCTTGATGGCAAGATTCTCAGAAACCCTACATTTTACATTGGCCCTATATCTTGTTGAGCCATCTCAGGATTGCTCCATGGCCCTCATTCCGAGTTGATCGCTCGCTAGCTGCTTTTAGCAGCAGTGCACACGCTAGGCCGCCGCCCTCTGGGAGTGTATCTTAGCTTAGCAGAAGTGCGAACGAAAGGTTAGCAGAACTGCTCGAAAAAAATGTCATGCCGTTTCTGAGCAACTCCAAACCTACTCCTACTGTACCTTGCGATCACTGCAGACAGTTTAGTTCCTGCTTTGACTTCACAAACATGCCCTGCGTCCGGCCAGCCACTCCCCCGTTTCTCCAGGCACGCCTGCGTTTTCACCTGACACGCCTGCGTTTTTTAGCACACTCCCGGAAAACGATCAGTTACCTCCCAGAAACGCCCCTTTCCTGTCAATCACTCCCCGATCAGCCGTGCGACTGAAATGAGTCGCTCGAGCTTGTGTAAAACAGCATAGGTTTGTGTGAAATAACTTTGCGCGTGCGTACTGCGGCCCGTACGCATGCGCAGAAATGACGCATCTAGCAGCTAGCGATCAACTCGGAATGAGGGCCCATGTTAGCACCTTTCTGAGTATGCAGAGTCTGAGGGCTAGGAATAAAACACTACTTGTCAGGTGAAAATCAATGTGTATTGTGGACAGCTTTAATATCTCAGTATTCAACAAAGCATTAGCGACTAATCGCTCCGTTGCGAAAAAAAAATAACGAACGATCAACTCGGAATGACCACCATGGTTTTGTCCAATTGCTAAAAAATTTCCTGCTGCGATCAACTTGGAATTACCCCCCATGTGCACTGCAGGGGAGGCAGATTTAACATGTGCAGAGAGAGTTAGGTTTTGGGTGGGGTGTGTTCAAACTGAAATCTAAATTGCAGTTTAAAAATAAAGCAGCCAGTATTTACCCTGCACAGAAACAAAATAACCCACCCAAATCTAACTCTCTCTGCACATGTTATATCTGTCCCCCCTGCAGTGCACATGGTTTTGCCCAACTACTAACAAATTTGCTGCTGCGATCAACTTTGAATTACCCCCTGTGTGCAGTAACTTACTGGATTTGGATGGAGTACCTAGATCCCCCCCCCCCCCCCCCCCCCCCTTTGGCATGTGCTGCGAGGGAAGACTCTGACGAGGGATGTCCTAGGTTCCCGCCGAGTGGATAGGCCAGATGGGCTATAGCTATTGGCAGATGTAAGTGAACTGAGTGTCAGAACTAGCACTCCTGCACCCAGCTCTCATACATTCTGCAAATATGTGACACTGAGGGAGCAGTTATGCTCCTCACTGTAAGGACTCTAGTTTTCTATATACCTTTTGTTTACTATAAATATTAAGGGATAAATGTATTCACGTATTCTTTTTCTCTAACGTCCTAGAGGATGCTGGGGACTCCGTAAGGACCATGGGGTATAGACGAGCTCCGCCGGAGACATGGGCACTTTAAGACCTTTAATGGGCGTGAACTGGCTCCTCCCTCTATGGCCCTCCTCCAGACTCCAGTTAGATCCTGTGCCTAGAGGAGACTGGTCACACACAGGGGAGCTCCACCGAGTTTCTCTAGAATATAGACTTTTGTTAGGTTTTTTATGTTCAGGGAGCACTGCTGGCAACAGACTCTCTGCTTCGTGGGACTGAGGGGAGAGAAGCAGACCCACTTTCCTGGACTGATGGGCTCTGCTTCTTAGGCTACTGGACACCATTAGCTCCAGAGGGTCTGAAAACTGGTGTCGTCTAGCTGCTCGTTCCCGGAGCCGCGCCGCCGTCCTCCTCACAGAGCCGGAAGATAGAAGCCGGGTGAGTATAGGAAGAAAGAAGACTTCACAGGCGGCAGAAGACATCAGAGCTTCGGAAGGTACCGCGCAGCGGTCGCGCTGTGCTCCTTTGCTCCCGCACACACACGAGGCACTGCAAGGGTGCAGGGGGGGTGTCCTGGGCAGCAAAGATTACCTCATAAAAACGGCTGGCAAGCTATATACACTGCATTGCAGGGTATTTAAAACCCCCGCCAGTATAAATATTAGCGGGACCGAAGCCTGCCGTCGAGGGGGCGGGGCTTCGTCCCTCAGCTCTAACCAGCGCCTTTTTCTCCACAGCTTGGCTGCAGAGACGCTGCTCCCGGACCCTGCCCTGATATCTACGAGTGACAGGGTGCAAAACGAGGGGGGGGGCACAATATTTGGTGCTGAATTGAGAGATATATATTATATATAAAACACGCTATGCAGGTCTGGGGTATTGTTATATTTCAGACTGTGGCGGCGTTGGGTGTGAGCTGGCAATCTTCCTCTCTGTCTCTCCAAAGGACCTCCTTGTGGGTCTGTCCCCTATAATTTAGTGTCTGTGGGGGTGTCAGTACGTGTGTGTCGTCATGTCTGAGGCGGAAGGCTATTCGAGGGAGGAAGAGGAGCAAAATGTGATAGTGACTGCGACGGCACCGCCGACTGCTGATTGGGTAGACATGTGGAATGTTTTGAATGCAAGTGTGGCTTTATTGCATAAAAGATTGGACAAAGCTGAGTCTCAGAACCAAGCATGGAGTCAATCCATGGATATTGCTGTGTCTCAGAACCCATCAGGGTCCCAGAAACGTCCCTTTACCCAGATAGCAGACACTGATACCGACACGGATTCCGACTCCAGTGTCGACTATGATGAGGCGAGATTACACCCACGGGTGGCCAAGAGTATTCAGTACATGATTGTAGCAATAAGGGATGTATTACATATCACAGAGGACCCTTCTGTCCCTGACACAAGGGTCTGTATGTTTAAAGAGAAGAAACGTGAGGTAACGTTTCCCCCATCTCATGAACTGAATGCTCTATTTGAAAAGGCTTGGGAAACTCCAGACAAGTGGCTGCAGGTTCCCAATTGAATTATTATGGCGTATCCTTTCCCCTCACAGGACAGGTTACGGTGGGAATCCTCTCCCTCGGTGGATAAAGCCTTGACGCGGTTATCCAAAAAGGTGGCCCTACCGTCCCCGGACATGGCGACACTAAAGGATCTTGCGGACCGCAAGCAGGAAACCACTTTAAAGTCCATTTATGCGACTACGGGAGCCCTCCTCAGGTCCGGCAGTTGCGTCGGCATGGGTGAGTAGCGCTATTTCAGCTTGGGCAGATAACTTGTCATCTGACATGGACACCCTCGACAGGGATACTGTTCTGTTAACTTTGGGTCACATCAAAGACGCAGCGTTATACCTAAGGGAGGCTGCGAGGGATATTGGCCTCTTGGGATCAAGGGCCAATGCCATGGCAATTTCAGCTAGGAGGTCGCTGTGGACCCGTCAATGGACTGGTGATGCTGACTCCAAGAGACTTATGGAGGCTCTGCCTTACAAAGGTGAAGTTTTGTTTGGGAATGGCCTCACGGACCTGGTTTCCACAGCTACCGCGGGTAAGTCTTCTTTTTTGCCTTTTGTTCCCCCACAGCAAAAGAAAACGCCTCAGTACCAGATGCAGTCCTTTCGGTCTCATAAATTCAGAAAGGGGCTTGGATCGTCTTTCCTCACCAGAGGTAGAGAAAGAGGGAAAAGAACACCAGCTACGGCTAGTTCCCAGGAGCAAAAGTCCTCGCCGGCTTCTGCCACATCCACCGCATGATGCTGGGGCTCCCCTGTGGGAGTCCGCACCGGTGGGGACACGTCTTTGGCTCTTCAGCCAGGTCTGGGTTCAGTCGGACCTGGATCCTTGGGTGCTAGGAATTGTGACCCAAGGGTACAAACTAGAGTTCGAAGACGTACCTCTACACCGATTTTTCAAATCGGCCTTACCAGCTTCTCTCCCAGAGAGAACTATAGTTGCAGCGGCAATACAAAAGCTGTGTCAACAGCAAGTGATTATCATAGTTCCACGGTTGCAACAGGGGAAGGGGTTTTATTCAACTCTATTCGTGGTTCCGAAGCCAGACGGCTCGGTCAGACCGATTCTAAACCTAAAATCCCTAAACCTGTATTTGAGGAGATTCAAATTCAAGATGGAATCTCTCCGAGCGGTGATCTCCAGTCTGGACGGGGGGGGGAGTTTATGGTCTCACTGGACATAAAGGATGCATACCTTCATGTCCCCATATTCCCTCCTCATCAGGCGTTTCTGAGATTCGCTGTGCAGGATTGTCATTACCAATTTCAGACGTTGCCGTTTGGGCTTTCCACGGCCCCGAGGATTTTCACCAAGGTAATGGCAGAAATGATGGGGTCACAATTATCCCGTACTTGGACGATCTCCTGATAAAAGCGAGATCAAGAGTACTATTACTGAAAAATGTGGAGCTCTCTCTGAGGGTGCTACAACAACACGGCTGGCTTCTAAATTTGCAAAAGTCGCAGTTGGTTCCGACAACTCGGCTGTCGTTCTTGGGCATGATTCTGGATAGAATACAGACAGAGGGTTTTTCTTCCAGTGGAAAAAGCTCAGGAAATCCAGAACATGGTCAAGGCTCTGCTAAATTCAAAAAGAGTATCGATTCATCAATGCACTCGAGTATTGGGAAAGATGGTGGTGGCCTACGAGGCCATTCCGTTTGGCAGGTTTCATGCAAGAGCTTTTCAGTGGGACCTACTGAACAAGTGGTCAGGGTCCCATCTCCAAATGCATCGGTTGATATGCCTGTCCCCCAGGGCCAGGATCTCTCTCCTGTGGTGGCTCCAGGGGGCTCACCTTCTAGAGGGTCGCAGGTTCGGAATTCAGGATTGGGTTCTCGTGACCACGGACGCGAGCCTCCGAGGGTGGGGAGCGGTCACACAGGGAATAAACTTTCAGGGAATATGGTCAAGCCAGGAGGCTTGTCTGCACATAAATGTGCTGGAATTAAGGGCCATATACAACGGCCTGAGACAGGCGAAGCACCTTCTTCGCAACCTACCAGTTCTGATCCAGTCAGACAACGTCACAGCCGTGGCGCATGTAAACCGACAAGGCGGAACAAGGAGCAGAGCAGCAATGGCAGAGGCCACCAGGATTCTTTGCTGGGCGGAAAATCACGTGAGCGCCCTGTCAGCAATATTCATTCCAGGAGTGGACAACTGGGAAGCAGACTTCCTCAGCAGACACGATCTCCATCCAGGAGAGTGGGGACTTCATCAAGAGGTCTTTGCAGAAGTGACAAGTTGCTGGGGACTCCCTCAAATAGACATGATGGCGTCACGCCTCAACAAGAAGCTTCGGACGTATTGTTCAAGGTCAAGGGACCCTCAGGCGATAGCATGGGTGTATCAGGCGGTGTATGTGTTCCCTCAACTTCCACTCATCTCAAAAATATTGAGAATCATAAGAAGAACAAAGGTTCAGACGATACTCATTGTTCCAGATTGGCCTCGAAGGGCCTGGTATCCCGATCTTCAGGAAATGCTCACGGAAGATCCTTGGCCTCTTCCTCTCTGAGAGGACCTGTTACAACAGGGGCCGTGTGTGTTCCAGGACTTACCGCGATTACGTTTGACGGCATGGCGGTTGAACACCAGATCCTAGCTAGGAAAGGTATTCCAGGGGAAGTCATCCCTACTCTTCTTAAAGCTAGGAAGGAGGTAACGGCGAAGCACTATCACCGTATCTGGAGGAAGTATGTGTCTTGGTGTGAATCCAAGAATGCTCCTACGGAGGATTTCCAGCTGGGTCGTTTTCTCCATTTTCTACAGACAGGAGTGGATATGGGCCTGAAGTTAGGCTCCATTAAGGTGCAGATTTCGGCCTTATCAATATTCTTTCAGAAGGAATTGGCTTTTCTTCCAGAAGTGCAGACTTTTGTGAAGGGAGTACTACACATCCAACCTCCTTTTGTGCCCCCAGTGGCACCGTGGGACCTTAACGTGGTGTTACAGTTCCTTAAATCACATTGGTTTGAACCTCTTTAAACTGCGGTTTAAACTGTTGACTTGAAATTTCTCACTTGGAAAGTGGTCATGTTATTTGCCTTGGCTTCGGCAAGGCGGGTGTCAGAATTGGCGGTTTTGTCTCACAAGAGCCCCTATCTGATTTTCCATGTAGATAGAGCGGAATTGAGAACTCGTCCTCAATTTCTACCCAAGGTGGTTTCGTCGTTTCACATGAACCAACCTATTGTGGTGCCGGTGGCTACAGATGTCTTGGAGGATTCCAAGTCCCTTGATGTGGTCAGGGCTTTAAAAATCTATGTAGCCAGAACGGCTCGTATTAGGAAAACAGAGGCACTGTTTGTCCTGTATGCGCCTGCTTCCAAGCAGACTATTGCACGCTTGATCTGTAACACGATTCAGCAGGCTCATTCTATGGCTGGATTGCCGTTACCAAAATCGGTAAATGCCCATTCCACTAGGAAGATGGGTTCTTCTTGGACGTCTGCCCGTGGTGTCTCGGCGTTACAGCTTTGCCTAACGGCTACTTGGTCGGGTTCAAACACTTTTGCAAAATTCTATAAGTTTGATACCCTGGCTGATGAGGACCTCATGTTTGCTCAATCGGTGCTGCAGAGTCATCCGCACTCTCCCGCCCGGTCTGGAGCTTTGCTATAAACCCCATGGTCCTTACGGAATTCCCAGCATCCTCTAGGACGTAAGAGAAAATAAGATTTCTCTTACGTCCTAGAGGATGCTGGGGTCTCCGTAAGGACCATGGGGATAGACGGCTCCGCAGGAGACATAGGCACTGTAAAGCTTTAGAATGGGTGTGCACTGGCTCCTCCCTCTATGCCCCTCCTCCAGACCTCAGTTGATTCCTGTGCCCAGTGGAGACTGGATGCACTGCAGGGGAGCTCTCCTGAGTTTCTCTGAAAAAGCTTTTGTTAGGTTTATTATTTTCAGGGAGCACTGCTGGCAACAGGCTCCCTGCTTCGTGGGACTGAGGGGAGAGAAGCAGACCTACTTCAGTGATAGGCTCTGCTTCTTAGGCTACTGGACACCATTAGCTCCAGAGGGAGTCGGAACGCAGGTCTCACCCTCGCCGTTCGTCCCGGAGCCGCGCCGCCGTCCTCCTCACAGAGCCGGAAGAAAGAAGCCAGGTGAGTTAAAGAAGAAAGAAGACTTCAAAGGCGGCAGAAGACTTCAGATCTTCATGAGGTAACGCGCAGTAGTAACGCTGCGTGCCATTGCTCCCAGCTCACACACATAGGCACCACAGTAAGGGTGCAGGGTGCAGGGGGGGCGCCCTGGGCAGCAAATATACCTCAGATAACACTGGCAAAGTACATATATATACTGTAGAGGCTATATATTCCAAATCTCCCACCAGTATAAAGATTTAGAGCGGGACCGAAGCCCACCGTCGAGGGGCGGAGCTTGATCCTCCAGCACTAACCAGCGCCTTTTTCTCCTCAGCATGCTGCAGAGAAGCGGCCCCGGACTCTCCCCTGCTGTCACCTAATACAGAGGGTCAAAATGAGGGGGGGGGGGGGCACGTTATTTGGCGCAAAATTTGTGAAGAAGAGTGTTTTTACACATATATATATAAAAAGCGCTGACAGACTGGGATTTTTGTCTCAGTGTACAGCGGCGCTGGGTGTGTGCTGGCATACTCTCGCTCTGTCTCTCCTAAGGGCCTTATTGTGGGTCAGTCCCCATAATATTAGGTATCCCAGTGTGTGTGGGGGTGTCAGTACGTGTGTGTCGACATGTCTGAGGTGGAAAGATCATCTAAGGAGGAGGCAGAGCTGATGATTGTGGTGTCTCTGTCGGCGCAGACGACACCTGATTGGATGGATATGTGGAATGTTTTAAACACAATGGACAAAGATGAGTCCAAAGAAAAAAGCAGGGAGTTAATCCATAGCTTTGACTGTGTCACAGGGCCCTTCGGGGTCTCAGAAACGTCCCCTTTCACAGGTAGTAGACACTGATACCGACACGGATTCCGACTCCAGTGTCGACGATGATGATGCTAAGTTGCACCCAAGGGTGGCCAAGAGTATTCAATATATGTTTATTGCAATAAAAGATGTTTTGCATATCACTAAGGACCCCTCTGTCCCTGACATACGGGTCTGCATATTTAAGGAAATGAAACCTGAGGTAAATTTTCCCCCATCTCACGAGCTGAACGCCCAGTTTGAAAGCTTGGGAAACTCCAGATAAGAAACTGCAGATTCCCAAGAGAATTATTATGGCGTAACCTTTCCACTCCCAGGACAAGTTACGGTGGGATTCCCCACCCACGGTGAACAAGGCTTTAACGCGCTTGTCAAAAAAGGTGGCGCTACCATCTCCGGATACGGCAACCCTCAAGGATCCTGCTGATCACAGACAGGAAACTACCTTAAAATCGATTTGTACACATACGGGTGCCCTACTAAGGCCGGCAGTAGCGTCGGCATGGGTGGGTAGCGCAGCTGCAGCGTGGGCAGATACCTTGGGGTATATTTACTAAGGTCCCGATTTTGACCGAGATGCCGTTTTTTCTTCAAAGTGTCATCTCGGTAATTTACTAAACTCAAATCACGGCAGTGATGAGGGCATTCGTATTTTTTGGGTAGTCCATGAAAATAATTACGAATGAATACACCATCGGTCAAAACGCGGCTGTTTAAGTATGAATCTCGGTCATTTACTAAGAAGTGCAAAGCAAAAAAAAACAAAACACTGCCGTGAAAAATTACAACTCGTAAAAAAGTGCTAAAAAAAAACAGACCTGCTTTTTTAATCCGTGATTGTATAGGCATGCAGGGATCCATGAGATCCGTGCATGTATATCAGTGGGAAGGTGTGGGAAAGTGGTTATTTTCTAAAAAAAAAATTGCGTGGGGTCCCCCCTCCTAAGCATAACCAGCCTCGGGCTCTTTGAGCCGATCCTGGTTGCAGAAATATGGGGAAAAAATTGACAGGGGTTCCCCCATATTTAAGCAACCAGCATCGGGCTCTGCGCCTGGTTCCAAAAATACGGGGGACAAAAAGAGTAGGGGTCCTCCGTATTTTTAAAACCAGCACCGGGCTCCACTAGCTGGACAGATAATGCCACAGCCGGGGGTCACTTTTATATAGTGCCCTGCGGCCGTGGCATCAAATATCCAACTAGTCACCCCTGGCCGGGGTACCCTGGGGGAGTGGGGACCCCTTCAATCAAGGGGTCCCCCCCCCCCAGCCACCCAAGGGCCAGGGGTGAAGCCCGAGGCTGTCCCCCCCCATCCAATTGGCTGCGGATGGGGGGCTGATAGCCTTTTGTGGAAATGAAAAGATATTGTTTTTAGTAGCAGTACTACAAGGCCCAGCAAGCCTCCCCCGCATGCTGGTACTTGGAGAACCACAAGTACCAGCATGCGGCGGAAAAACGGGCCCGCTGGTACCTGTAGTACTACGAAAAAAATACCCAAAAAAAGACAAGACACACACACCTTGAAAGTAAAGTTTTATTACATCCATCCACACAAACATACATACATACTTACCTTATGTTCACACGAGGGTCCGTCCTCTTCTCCAGTAGAATCCATGGGGTACCTGTTGAATAAATTATACTCACCAGATCCAGGGTACCAGGCTCCTCGTAGCATCCTTTTGTAATCCACGTACTTGATTAAAAAAATAAAACGGATACCCGAGCCACGCACTGAAAGGGGACCCATGTTTTCACATGGGTCCCCTTTCCCCGAATGCCAGAAACC
Organism: Pseudophryne corroboree; assembly: GCF_028390025.1. Lineage (NCBI taxonomy): Eukaryota > Metazoa > Chordata > Amphibia > Anura > Myobatrachidae > Pseudophryne > Pseudophryne corroboree. Next base: position 836,689,765 of record NC_086447.1, on the reverse strand, counting down.
CACTCTGACTGATGTCTAAGTGGGTTTCTTCAGCCAATCAGGGAGAGCCACGTTGTAGCACCCTCCTGATCGGCTGTGTGCTCCTGTACTGACTGACAGGCGGCACACGGCAGTGTTACAATGTAGCGCCTATGCGCTCCATTGTAACCAATGATGGGAACTTTCTGCCCTGCGGTTGACCGAAAGTGACCTCACCGCTGAGCAGAAAGTTCCCACCATTGGTTACAATGGAGCGCATAGGCGCTACATTGTAACACTGCCGTGTGCCGCCTGTCAGTCAGTACAGGAGCACACAGCCGATCAGGAGGGTGCTACAACGTGGCGCTCCCTGATTGGCTGAAGAAACCCACTTAGACATCAGTCAGAGTGGGTTTCTGGCAGTCGGGGAAAGGGGACCCATGTGCAAACATGGGTCCCCTTTCAGTGCGTGGCTCGGGTGTCCGTTTTTTTATTTTATTCAAGTACGTGGATTACAAATGGATGCTACGAGGAGCCTGGGACCCTGGAGCTGGTGAGTATAATTTATTGAACAGGTACCCCATGGATTCTACTGGAGAAGAGGACCGACCCTCGTGTGAACATAAGGTAAGTATGTATGTATGTTTGTGTGGATGGATGTAATAAAACTTTACTTTCAAGGTGTGTGTGTCTTGTCTTTTTTTGGGTATTTTTTTAGTAGTAGTACTACAGGTACCAGCGGGCCCGTTTTTCTGCCGCATGCTGGTACTTGTGGTTCTCCAAGTACCAGCATGCGGGGGAGGCTTGCTGGGCCTTGTAGTACTGCTACTAAAAACAATATCTTTTCATTTTCACAAAAGGCTATCAGCCCCCCATCCGCAGCCAATTGGATGGGGGGGACAGCCTCAGGCTTCACCCCTGTCCCTTGGGTGGCTGGGGGGGGGGGACCCCTTGATTGAAGGGGTCCCCACTCCCCCAGGGTACCCCGGCCAGGGGTGACTAGTTGGATTTTTGATGCCACGGTCGCAGGGCACTATATAAAAGTGACCCCCGGCTGTGGCATTATCTGTCCAGCTAGTGGAGCCCGGTGCTGGTTTTAGAAATACGGGGGACCCCTACTCTTTTTGTCCCCCGTATTTTTGGAACCAGGACCAGGCGCAGAGCCCGATGCTGGTTGCTTAAATATGGGGGAACCCCTGTAATTTTCCCCCCCATATTTCTGCAACCAGGGTCGGCACAAAGAGCCCGAGGCTGGTTTTGCTTAGGAGGGGGGACCCCACGCATTTTTTTTCTCCGTTTTACAGTGTTTATTTAAAAAAAAAAAAAAATGAACCCCAGCACGGATCACACAGATCCGGCCGAGATTCATTTTGAAAAAGTCGGTAGATACTGTATCCCAGGGATGCAAACTAGAATTCGAAGATGTGCCTCCTCACCGATTTTTCAAATCGGTCTTGCCAATTTCCTCCCCAGAGAGGAAAACTGGCAGCTGCCATACAGAAACTGTATCATCAGTAAGTGATTATCAAGGTTCCCCTGCTACAACAGGAGAAGGGGTTTTATTCAAGCCTTTTTGTGGTCCCGAAACCGGATGGCTCGGTCAGGCCCATTCTGAATCTAAAAATCCCTGAACCTATATATATATATATATATATATATATATATATAAAAAGATTCAAATTTAGGATGGAATCTTTGCGGGCAGTGATCTCCAGCCTGGAAGGGGGAGTTTTTATGGTGTCACTAGACATAAAGGATGCATACCTTCATGTCCCCATATATCCTCCTCATCAGGCGGGCCTGAGATTCGCTGTACAGGATTGTTCTTACCAGTTTCAGGCTTTGCCGTTTGGGCGTTCCACGGCCCCGACGAGGTAATGGTGGAAATGATGGTGCTCCTGCGCAAGCAAGGCGTCACAATTATCCCGTACTTGGAAGATCTCCTGATAAAGGCGAGTTCAAGGGAAATAATTGTTACAAAGCGTATCTCTCTCCCTGAGAATACTGCAACAACACTGCTGGATCCTAAATCTACAATAAGGCGCAGTTGGTTCCAACAACTCGACTGTCATTTTGGGCATGATTCTGGACACAGAAAACAAAAGGTCTTTCTCCCAGAGGAAAAAGCCCAAGTACTCCAGAACATAGTCAGAGACCTGTTAAAGTCAAAAAGAGTGTCGGTTCATCAAGGCACTCATGTATTAGGAAAGATGGTGGCGGCCTACGAGGCCATTCCACAAGGACTTTTCAGTGGGACTTCTGGACAAGTGGTCAGGGTCCCACCTGCACATGCATTGGAAGATTGCCCTGTCTCCCCGGGCCAGGGTCTCTCTCTCTCTCTCTCTCTCTCTCTCCTGTGGTGACTCCAGAGTACTCACCTTCTAGAGGGTCGCAGGTTCGACGTTCAGGATTGAGTTCTTGTGACCACGGACGCGAGCCTCCGAGGATGGGGAGCAGTCACACAGGAAAACAATTTTAGAGAATACGGTCAAGCCAGGAGGCTTGCCTACACATCAATGTGCTGGAATTTAGGGCCATTTACAACGGCCTCAAACAAGCGGAGAATTTTCTTTGCAACCTACCTGTTCTGATCCAATCAGACAATGTCACGGCCGTGACGCATGTGAACCGCCAGGGCGGGACAAAAAGCAGAGCAGAAATGGCAGAAGCCAACATGATTCTTCGCTGGGCGGAAAATCATGGAAGCAAACTGTCAGCGGTCTTCATTACAGACAACTGGGAAGCAGACTTCCTCAGCAGACACGATCTCCATCAGGAGAGTGGAAACTTCATCAGGAAGTCTTTACAGAGGTGACAAGTCGTTGGGAACTTCCTCAAATAGACATGATGGCGTCACGCCTCAACAGGAAGATTCGAATGTATTGTTCCAGGTCGAGGGACCCTCAGGCAGCGGCGGTGGACGCCCTGGTGACACCGTGGGTGTTTTTAGTCGGTCTATGTGTTCCCTCCACTTCCTTTCATCTCAAAAATATTGAGAATCATAAGACGAACAAGTGAAGACGATACTCATTGTTCAAGATTGGCCTCGAAGGGCCTCATATGCAGATTTTCAGGGGGGCCTTCCTCTCAGGGTGGACCAACTACTACAGGGGCCGTGCGTGTTCCAAGACTTACCGTGGTTACGTTGGACGGCATGGCGGTTGAACACCAAATCCTAGCTAAAGGAAATTCCAGAGGAGGTCATTCCTACTCTTATTAAAGCTAGAAAAGATGTTACGGCGAAACACTATCACCGTTTCTGGAGAAAATACGTGTCTTGGTGTGAAGCCAAGAATGCTCCTACTGAGGATGTCCAACTAGGACGTTTTATCCATTTTCCACAGACAGGAGTGGATATGGGCCTAAAGTTAGGCTCTGTTAAGGTGCAGATTTCTGCCTTATCCATATTCTTTCAGAAGGTATTGGCTTCTCTCACAGAAGTCCAGTTTTTTGTAAAAGGAGTGTTGCACATCCAACATCTTTTGGTGCCCCCAGTGGCACCATGGTACCTTAACGTGATGTTAAGTTTCCTCGAGTCACACTGATTTGAACCGCTTCAAACAGTTGAATTGAAGTTTCTCAATTGGAAAGTGGTCATGTTATTGGCCTTGACATCTGCGAGGCGGGTGTCCGAATTGGCGGCCTTGTCTTTCAAGAGCCCCTATCTGGTTTTCCATATGGATAGGGCAGAGTTGAGGACTCGTCCTCGATGTCTGCCTAAAGTGGTTTCGTCATTTCATATGAACCAACCTATTGTGAGCCTGTGGCTACGGGGCCTTGGAGAATTCCAAGTCCCTTGATGTAGTCAGGGCCTTTAAGATTTATTGAGCCTGAACGGCTACGGTTAGGAAAACAGAGGCACTATTTGTCCTGTATGCAGCCAACAAGGTTGGCACGCATGCTTCTAAGCAGACTATTGCTCGCTGGATCTGTAACACGATTCAGCAGGCTCATTCTACGGCTGGATTGCCGGTACCAAATTCGGTAAAGGCCCATTCCATTAGGAAGGTGGGCTCTTCTTGGGCGGCTGCTTTGCCGAGCAGCTACTTGGTCGGGGTCAAACACTTTTGCAAAATTCTACAAGTTTGATACCCTGGCTGATGAGGACCTCATGTTTGCTCAATCGGTGCTGCAGAGTCATCCGCACTCTCCCGCCCGTTTTGGAGCTTTGGTATAATCCCCATGGTCCTTACGGAGTCCCCAGCATCCTCTAGGACGTAAGAGAAAATAAGATTTTAAACCTACCGGTAAATCTTTTTCTCCTAGTCCGTAGAGAATGCTGGGCGCCCTTCCCAGTGCGGAAACATTCTGCAAGACTTGTATATAGTTATTGCATACTTAAGGGTTAAGTACAGTTGAGATCGGCCTCTGGCTGATGCTGTTTTGTTCATACTGTTAACTGGTTATTGTATACCATGTTGTACGGTGTGTATGGTGTGGGTTGGTGTGTATCTCTACCTTAGATAACAAAATCCTTTTCCTCGTACTGTCAGTCTCCTCTGGGCACAGTCATAACTGAGGTCTGGAGGAGGGGCATAGAGGGAGGAGCCAGTGCACACCCATTCTAAAGCTTTACAGTGCCCATGTCTCCTGCGGAGCCGTCTATCCCCATGGTCCTTACGGAGTCCCCAGCATCCTCTACGGACTAGGAAAAAAAGATTTACCGGTAGGTTTAAAATCTTATTTTTAAACCTACCGGTAAATCTTTTTCTCCTAGTCCGTAGAGGTTGCTGGGCACCCATCCCAGTGCGGACTGAAATCTGCAATAATTGTACATAGTTATTGATAAGGTTACACACAGGTTGTGTTACTGTTGAAATCAGGCTGTTGCTGTTTTCTGTTGTTGTTCATACTGTTAACTGGTTTACTTATATACCATGTTGTACGGTGTGTTTGCAGTGTGAGCTGGTGTGTGTCTCACCCTTGATTAACAAAATCCTTTTCCTCGAAATGTCCGTCTCCGCTGGGCACAGTTCCTATAACTGGAGTCTGGAGGAGGGGCATAGAGGGAGGAGCCAGTTCACACCCATTAAAGGTCTTAAAGTGCCCATGTCTCCTGCGGAGCCCGTCTATACCCCATGGTCCTTACGGAGTCCCCAGCATCCTCTACGGACTAGGTGAAAAAGATTTACCAGTAGGTTTAAAATCTTATTTTCCAGCAGATAACTTAGTTCCTGTGATGTAGTTAGTGCTATTACAGGTGTGTCCTCATCAGTGGCGTATCTATAATCGGTGCAAGGTCTGCAGTACATACGGTCCCCTGGATCCAGGAGGGCCCACACCGCACACCCTGCACCCATTTCTGAAATACTTACCCTTCTGGAGTCCCGCATCTGCAGCAGCAGTGCTACACAAATCGACGGGAAAATGGCCACCGTGCCATTTCCCCGGAGACCTGCGCTTGGGCACTGGACACTGGTACAGCGCTAGAGTCTCCTACTGTCCCTAGTGCTCAGAGTCCCACTGCTCTGCTGGCTAGAGAGAAGGGGGCCCAGACGGAGAACATGCGCCATGCTTTGTGCAGTACATGGTTACGCCGAAACTGACCAATTCCTTTGACATGACTTTTGATGAATAGACCTAAGTGTCTAGGACACTATAAGCAAATAGGTACAGTATGTGTTACAATGCCAATAAGATGCAAAATTCAGGGGAAAGTATAAATGTATAGGAAATGTACCCATGGCAGAATATCAGATACACGCCATATGGCTCAAAAAGGATGGGTGAATGAGGACACATTGATGTCATACTAACCCCCTTTTACCAGGGGATTCCACTGTAAGGGGTGTAGTATGAGATCCGGGGAGCCTGCATACCAGCGCCGGGATCCCGATCGCCGGCATACCGACAGCTGGGCGAATGCTAATGAGCGCACCACGCTATTTATTCTCCCTCCAGGGGTATCGTGGACCCCCAAGAGGGAAAATTTGTGTCGGCATGCCGGCGGTCGGGATCCCGGCGCCGTTATGCTGATTGCCCGGATCCCGGCCTGCGGCATACTGAAGACCACCCCAGTGTAAGGGGTCTATCACATTAATACTATCGTCCAAAAGTCTTCCGAACAGTGGTCCTGATTTGGATTTCTATTCAATTCTGATGGTTTACGTACAAATCCGATGGTGGGAGAACTGCACATTCCTGGGATCCGTTCTACACATTTGCAGAATGGTTCCAGTGTCATCACATGCAGTCTCCCCTTACCTGATTGACTCGCTGCAGTGTTTGGGGACAGAGTGCAGTCAGCGGCTGGAACCATTCTTTCAAATGGGGGGGGGGGGGGTTACACCAGTTTTGTAGGTGTGCTTCCCCTAGGGTCTGTGTAGTCAGATGCACACTACCTGGACCCGGCAGAAGGATTCTGACAGCTAGTCTGAGTAAGCTCTGTCTTAGGCAGACTGGCTGAGGGCTGCAACCGATGGTCGCGATGGTGATCCGATGTTGCATCTTCGGACGCAGCACTCGGATTGCAGATGCTGGCAGGAGGCGTCTTGGAATATTTGCAATACAAAACATATCAGGATCAGGCCCAGCGTCTCCTGGGAAAGTGCGAGTGCCAATTAGTAGAATTGACAGGTGGCTTTAGCATGAAATAAGGTCATTATAGGGCAGAATCAAAATGAGTTCTATTATACTGAATTGCAAAATCTGCCATTAGACTTAATAACAATTCATAGAAGATGTGAAACATCTAGATTCTAGAAAATGCTCATCCATTTCTGAAATATTGTCAAAAGACAAATGCAATGGAAAATCAAAATAGCTTAAATGTGACTTTGTAAAAAGAAAAAAAATACAACATCTTGTTGGCTTCACATTCACCCAAATGTTTGTGTTATTTTGGTTTCTCAATTTTATTTCTCCAATATATCTTCAGTCACGTTTGTTATGTTTTCACAAAGAGAGGAAGATTTCTTTTTCACCTAAACAAGATTGTGCGCATTCAATTCTGTAATCTAGAACAATTATTGTAAAAAAAAAAAAAATACTTATCGTTAACTGTCTTGCCTATTAAGCCCATACTGAAAATAGAATTCCTACTTCTAGCTACACAAGGAGGGCATGCAAGGAAGATGTTTAAAGGGAACTTCTCTGTAATGCATCTTTCCATCCGCCCACAGACCTAAACTAATTAAGGTTGGATTTATGATCAGAAAGGCTTTACTTTGATAAATGAGAGAGGCAGTTTTCAAGTAACCAGTGGGAAGATGTGTCCTAACATAAATATTACAGCACCGGGTACTAACCCTTTCACTGCTTTCACTTATTATATATCATATGTAATAAATACAATATTGCTACTATTTTTTTTTCCTGCATTACTCTATTAAATGTATGTATTCTATGGGGTATCCAGACTCTAGGTCCACACCCATTGGTCGACAGTGGATAGGTCGACACGGCCATTAGATCGACGTGAGCAAGGTCGACATGACAAAAGGTCAACATGAGTTGTTCACCTTTTTTTATTACTTTTTCGTACTTTATGATCCACGTGGACTACGATTGGGAACGGTAACCTGCAGCAAAGCGAGCCATGCAAGGGGACGCGGTGCACTAATTGGGGTTCCCCGTTACTTGACGGAGAAAACTACACAAAAAAAACATTAAAAAAACTCACATCAACCTTTTTTTCATGTCGATCTAATGTCTGCGTCGACCTATTTCTAGTGTCAACCTACCCACTGTCGAACAATCGGCGTCAACCTAATTGATGTCGACCTAGAGTCCCATACCCATTCTATGGGCGGTATCCAATTACCAACTAGTTGACTCACCTGGCTATCTTATCAGCCCCGATGCCGGCACAAATTCCCAATAAGTAAGCATTTTTGTGCCGCCACGAAACACATAGGTCTTTAGGTTTTCGCGGATACTAAGTGTTTTCACGCAAAAAAAGGGTAATTTTTCTTGCAAAAAAAAAAAGGGGCTATAATCGGACAGCCTGATAATGGCGATGGTGCAAAAATCCAGAAAAAAAGACTGTTTTTCATGTTGTTGCAAAAACAATTTCCGTGGGTAATAGGATATCCCCCTATACTTCTAATTTATTTAATTTCATCTGCTGGCATGAAGATCTCTACTTAAAGCATTGCGCAATTGTTTCGTGCGCAAGCATAGTTGACAACTTTTCAGATCTCGCCTCTGTGAGCCATGTGATATCTGTAGCTCTTTGAAGTTGAAGGTAGATGGGACTTAATTATGCCACTTGTATCACAATGCCTCATTACTACAGTGAGAGGATGCTTATCGAGTCACCATGACGCAGTGGGCGGAGCACGATCCCGCAAATACATTGCTGAATGTATTTATACTGCAATTTTTGGAAAATATTTTAACATTTTATTTCCATGATAATTGTCCTTAAAATACTTCTTATGCACCTGTAGACGGTGGGGATGAAAAATTCTTTTATTTGACTATTTTTAGAGCTGTTGTCAGACAGGTTCCGGGAAGTGCTGTGTTTGCTTGTGTTGCTGCCTGCGCACAGGTACTGACATCATGTTTCTGTTTCTGTGTCCTATCGTCCAGATCTTTATAAAGTAAACATGGCAAAACCATATGAGTTCAATTGGCAGAAGGCAGTTCCTTCATTCATGCAAGATGGAGCGGTGTTTGACAGATATGAAGAGGTAAGTGACTGAATGGTTTATTGTTGTCACTGGGAGAAATCTGTATTGTACAGTACTGCAGGAAAATCCCGTCTGGAAATTGTAAAACAGTTGCATTTATGTGTTTCTCCTGTGTAGCATCAGTTTCATCTCGTGTGCGTGGCAGGTGCTGTATGAGGTCTGGAGAAGAGCATATTCTCTGCAGCTACACTTCATTATAAATCAATACAATACATTTACTATATTGTATTGTATCTATGATGTTGTGTGTGTGTGTACACACACACACACACACACACACACACATACACACACACACACACACACACACACACACACACACACACACACACACACACACACACACACACACACACACACACACACACCTCTGCAGTACCCTGGGGGATCCCATGGTCTATTTTATATATATACACACACATATATATATATATATATACTAGGTGATTCATCACGCCCTACAGGTGCTCTTCACACCGTCGTAAGGGGCTGCACCCCCTTAACCCCTGCACGCCCGTTGTGTGTGAAATCTTTGTATTTTAGGCTACGCCCTTTGCATCAGGCTACTCCCCCTGAAGCACTGCATGCCCTTAGGCCGTGCTATATTTGTATTATATGGAGTATTACCTGCAATCATAATTGTGTTAGTGCTTAAATATTGCACGGCAAAGGGCGTGCGATGGTCAAGGGGGCGTAGCTTCCTGCAACAACGTGAATATTGGCCGCAGGCCACGACAAATCACGTCATGTAGTACAGTCCCTGCTTTGTGATGCAGAAGGGCAGTCCCTGCTACAGGCTCAGCCAGCGTTATAAAATGAGTTAGTAGTGTATGCATGATAAAGTCCCAGATTAGTAGCAGCAATGCACTGTAGAGAATACACCCTAGTCCTGTGCAGTATAATGTATCATATGTATAGTTGCACAATGTAGAACCTGATACATAGAGAAGGGGCTGGCCGTTGGCAGTCGGACCCACCCGGGGTTGCCCTTAACCCTGTGGGCATGCATGCAGCAGGGTAGGGTTTGGATGTGTTTATGTAATGCCTCATACACCTGGGCTGCCGGCTGGCGCAATACTGTGTGTGACACCCTGTTAACAACTGCGCCCCATTGGCTGGACCACAGCAGTACAAAGACTATGCAATAACATGTTTGCTATCTAATAGTACCTGAAGCAATGATATTGTCCCTACTACACCATAGCCCCAGCTGCACCAGACAGCCACCACGCTGTGTGTACAGCAGTAGCCGGCGGAGCATACTGGAAACCCCACCCCCGTGACATCACTGCTGCCCCCGGCAGCCACCATGCTGTGTGTACAGCAGCAGCCGCCAGAGCACAGCGGAAGGCCCGACCCCGTGACGTCAAGGCATTGGCTGCAGCCGGCATCCGTCCCTTGCGTCGCTGCTTCTGCACTGTGTGTTCCACCGGGATCTGGGCCAAGTATCGGTGGCACGGAACAACGTTACTGCCACCCTCCGCATGCCACACCCAGCAGCCGCCATTATCGTCCCCGGGATGGGGAGCCGCACTGTAACCCGCAGATAAGGAGCTGTCAGCAGCGCGGCATATGGTTGCAGCCTGTGTATGGGGCCCAGTGGCTGTGTCACCTGTGGAAGGCGGAAAGAGGAGGGGGAGCCACGCTGTAACCCCTCCTTATGGAGTTGTCACCACAGCGGCATATGGCTGCAGCCTGTGTATCTAGCCCAGGGCTAGTAATGACGTTGACCTGTAGGGGGGTGTTATAGTTCACAGTGATCTGTGATTCAGAAGGACAGACCCTGCTAGAGCCCCGCCCAGCGTTATACACTGAGTCACAGAATCACAAATGTGGGCAAATATATAAGATACCACGTGCCATTGATCTTGCTGCGGGAAGCAAGATCTGCATCCGTCTCTGAATAACCCCCACAGTGCTCAGTTACTGCATAAGGAATCAGAATCTGGGGAGGAGCTAATGCAGCATGGAAGAGCATTCACAAGGAGGAGAGTGGTGCTAGAAATGTCCTAGAGCCTAATATGCTGTTGGTTTACACTAAGGGATGAGGTAGAAAATACAAGCAAGCACTTTTGTGTGAATTTGAGATTCGGGCAGGCGAGGGGTGCGAGATCGGTGCCGTTGCTGGCCTGTAAACGCCATGTCAATGGCAATTTGCACCATTCGGCCGCAATTGAATTCCACTCAAAGAGCATGTAATGTGCAGATCTGTATTTCCAGGTCAGTGCCACTTGGCGGTGAGACATTGCAGCTTGGATGGCAGATGAGACAGAAGGGAAAAAGGGCTGTGATAGGGAGCTGAAGTATTTTCAGCGCACGGTGGTTTTGGAAGCTATATGAGTTGATCTGTTTGCCAAAGGAGACGTTGTACATAGGAAATGGGCATGGCATAAGTTGTCAATAGTTATTATGTTGACAGGCATCAGGTTGACATGAGAATGTCGCCATGGTTGAACTGACGACATGCAGCATGTCGGCGTACTCAGTATGTCGAAAGTGTCACCGTTCAGCATGTCTACCCAGACAATATGTCGACATGATGAACTATCAACAAACCATCCCTGGTGGTCTAGTGGCTTCTTAACATCTGGCAACAGCATCTGCTTCCGGGTGGTCATGTGATAGTCAGTTCCGGCGCAGACACACTGGTGCCTAACTCTAACCCTACCCTTCCCTGCAGTTTAACCCTAACCCTGCCACCCGCTGCCTAACCCACCCCACCACTCCACAGTCTAACCCTAACCTGCCCTGCAGCCTACCCCTGCCACCCACAGCTTATCCCTAACCCTGACACCCTCTGCCTAACCCTAACCCTGCCACACTCTACCTAACCCTAACCCTGCCACCCGCAGCCTAACCCTAACCCTGCCACCCTCTGCCTAACTCTAACCCTGCCACCTGCAGCCAACCCTAACACTCTGCATCCTGAAACTGTCAACATTTCTCATGGCGACATTGTAGACAACTGTTGGTGACATAGGGAGTCATTCCGACCTGATCGCACGCTGCTGTTTTTCGCAGCGCAGCGATCAGGTCACTACTGCGCATGTGTATGCACCGCAATGTGCAGGCGCGTCGTAAGGGTACAAAGCGGATCATTGCTGGGGGATGGATTTAACGAAGAATCCATTCGCACAGCCGATCGCAAGGAGATTGACAGGAAGAGGGCGTTTGTGGGTGTCAACTGACCGTTTTCTTGGAGTGTTTGGAAAAATGCAGGCGTGTCCAAGCATTTGCAGGGCGGGTGTCTGACGTCAGTTCCGGGACAGGACAGGCTGAAGTGATCGCAGCGGCTGAGTAAGTTCTGAGCTACTCAGAAACTGCACAAACTATTTTTATACCGCTCGGCTACACATGCGATCGCACACTTGCACAGCAAATATACACTCCCCCGTGGGCGGCGACTATGCGTTTGCACAGCTGCAAAAAGTAACTAGCGAGCGATCAACTCGGAATGACCCCCATAGTTGCTGTCCACCATTCGTTCGGATACAACAACAGAAAACAGAAAAGGGCTTAGGACACAGCCTAAATATATCTCTGCCAAGCTAAATTTATCATGTGAGGAGGAGGAAGAGTCCACTGAACAACCATCCAGCTGTATACATCGTGTCACATGCCGGGTGATGCTGCTGTTCATTCACTAAGTGTGTGGCTGTACAGCTATAGCCAATGACATTAGCTGTGGTCCAGGCTATCAATCAGGGTTTTGTATACAGTATATAATGCTTTTCTCTGATGTACTCTCACCCGGTATCTCTGCAACAACCTGTGTGTGACACGTGGTGCATTCCTTACTGTGCTCATCATGTCGTGGAAAGACCATGAATTCTGTAAAGTAGGGTTATGTGATCCCTGTGTTATATGCTGAGCGGAAGCAGTAAATAGTCCCATAATTGCTCCCTTCTTTATAGAAGAGGCTATAAAATAACAGGCCGGATACATACGCTGTCTCAGAGGTTTGTAATTCTAGTCGCGTTTTTGTTATTGCTGGAGATTCCATTGTTGTATTCTAGGACTTATACACACTGCGATCGCCATTCATGGGGACACAGACAGACAGCGGTCTAAGATCTGCTTTTATATGTTACAGCTTTAAGGTTGGAAAAGGAACCGTTGTAAGAGCTGCAGTATCTTTGTAAGATTTCCAAACAAACGGAGATCACTATATATTGCTTACAGATTACTTCCAGTCCAGTGAGATCTCGCTGTACAGTGAAATATTAGGCCAGATAAGAATCTCATAACTGTCTCAGCTCCTCACGTTTATAGTGGTCTCATACCTCAGTACAAGCATGGCTATTTAGGCCAAACCCTTGCAGCTTGTCTCAGTTACTGTCAGAACTCCACCTGATCCCCTCCCAGATAGTATTAGGGAGAAGTATATACTTCCATCTAGAACATTACAATGCCGGACCATGGGGGTCATTCCGAGTTGTTCGCTCGCAAGCTGCTTTTTGCAGCTTTGCACACGCTAAGCCGCCGCCTACTGGGAGTGAATCTTAGCTTATCAAAATTGCGAACGAAAGATTAGCAAAATTGCGAATAGACACTTCTTAGCAGTTTCTGAGTAGCTCCGCACTTACTCGGCATCTGCGATCAGTTCAGTGCTTGTCGTTCCTGGTTTGACGTCACAAACACTCCCAGCGTTCGCCCAGACACTCCTCCGTTTCTCCAGCCACTCCCGCGTTTTTCCCAGAAACGGTAGCGTTTTTTCGCACACACCCATAAAACGGCCAGTTTCCGCCCAGAAACACCCACTTCCTGTCAATCACATTACGATCACCAGAACGAAGAAAAAACCTTGTAATGCCGTGAGTAAAATACCTAACTGCATAGCAAATTTACTTGGCGCAGTCGCACTGCGGACATTGCGCATGCGCATTAGCGACTAATCGCTCCGTTGCGAGAAAAAAATAACGAGCGAACAACTCGGAATGACCCCCCATCTCGGCAATAGTCCGTGGGAAACACCTGGCCTCGTCTTAGCGGGCCTTTCACACCACACAGACCGAGCTTACAAACAAACACAAAACACACATCCTTCTAGTACACTGTGCCAAGGTATCCGGATGACAGATAGAGTGTCTAGTTAGACAGTCAATAGATAGACACCATATGTTATACATTAAGTCAACAGGGTCAGAAGGTCGACAGGGTCAAAAGGTCAACAGGAAAAGGGACGACAGGGACGACATGAAAATGGTCGACATAAAATAGGTAGACACTGTTTTTTTTATTTTATTTTACAAGTTTTTGGGACTTTTTTTTATACCTTCTCTATCCATGTCAGCATAGAGGAGGTTATAAACCTTGTGGTGAGCGCAGCATAGCAAGCGAAGTGGACCGCATGAGGGGGTGCCTTTCAACAATTAGGGGTCCCAGATGACAAAACTATCCACACAAACCCCCAAAATGCAAAAAAAAAAAAAAAAGGTGTGTACCTTTTTTATGTCGACCATGTTCATGTCGACTTTTTGATGCTGTCTACCTTTTGACCCTGTCGACCTTTTTACTGTCTAACATGTGGTGTCTGTCTCTTGACTGTCTAACTAGACACTGTCTATCTGTTATACCACACCCCTATGCCGTAGCAGGGAAGCCAGTCACCTTTCTAGGATTTGTACAAAACAATAAACCAAAGGCGCTGTAGCTTCCCTGCGGACCGGCTGCGTGACATATAGACGTACTGCTTGTGCACTTAACATGAAAAAATATGAAATGCATATTGAAAATCAGGTATTAATAAATGCAAAATGATAATGATTGTAAATAAAATTTATTAAAGGGGATTACCCGCTGCCAATAATGAAAACAGTCACATTTGTGGCGTGTAACCAGCGCTCACGCTTGTGGCGAGGGGGAAGGGGGTCCGTTAGGCAGTGGCATTCCATGTGGGGTTTAGGGACATTTTTGGGAAGGTGTCATTATTATTATTTTATGCAGTGCCTTTAGGTGTTGGCCTATATAAGAGCCCTGGCCTTTCTACGGGTGTAGTACTGCTGACCGGCGGTCTCCTGACCGCCGTTCAGCTTACCGACGCCGGGATCCCGGCAGCATACCGACGCCAGGATCCCGGCGGGGAGGGGCGAGTGCAGCAAGCCCCTTGCGGGCTCGCTGCGCTCGCCACGCTGCGGGCTCGGTTGGGACCTGCGGTCGCCACGGGTTCTATTCCCACTCTATGGGTGTCGTGGACACCATCGGGATAGAGACCCGTCGGGCTGGTGGAGGAGGTCATGTGACTGTCGGTCAGCTGACCGGCGGTCACATGAATACCACCCCTTTCTACCAGTACGGTGTATGTTGCTTTCTCATTTAACTTACATCAAAGTAATCACATATACATTGTAAGAAACATGGTCGACCATTCATACCGAAACAGTATGCTTGCTACTAATATATTGCTGCATTGCTTTGTCTTAAATAAATCTGCAGCATCTAAGGTTTATTACTCTTTTATTCATCAGTAATTATTATTCACATACTGTGGTTACAATGTATATGTGATTACTTTGATGTAAGTTAAATGAGAAAGCAACATACACCGTACTGGTAGAAAGGTTCCGGTATGACTGGTTGACCATGTTATGGTTGACAGTCATTAGGTTGACCACTATTGGTCGACATTGGCATGGTCGACATGGACAGATGGTCAACACATGAAATGTCAACATATTAAAAGGTCGACATGAGGTTATTTTACTTTTGTGTGTGTCGTTTTTTGCGTAAAGTGATGGGAACCCCAATGAGTGCACGGCGTTCGCTCGCCATGCTTCGGGCCAGGTGCCTCACTGCGCACGGCACAGATTACTGTTCCCAATCGTAGTCCACGTGGATCGTAAAGTATGGAAAAGTTCCCCAACATTAAAAATTTGAAAAACTCATGTCGACCTTTTCATGTGTCGACCTTTCATGTGTCGACCATGTGTCCATGTTGACCATGTCAATGTCGACCAATAGTGGTCGACCTAATGACTGTCGACCATAACATGGTCGACCATCCAAACGGATACCCAAGCATACAGATTAGTGATGTGTATGGCCTGCCTTATATGTAATGCAGCAAGTTCCATCTCTGGGGTATATTTATTTACTAAGGTGTGAGGCCCATAGCAACCAATCAGATTCTAGCTATTATCTTCTATAAGGTGCTAGATCAATGTTAAGTGGAATCTGATTGGTTCATGTAGGCAACTTTTCCACTTCTAACAAACTCACACCTTAGTAAGTATACCCCTCGCTGCTTGTTGTGCCTCCTTTTTACATTGATATAATGCATGCATATATCATTGTGTATGAAATCAATTTGTAAAAGGCTCTGCCCACCCATGCCTTGTATTGGAGAGTGAGGAAAAAAGGCAGGCCCGCACATCCACATTCTGCACACAGATTCTCTAATGAAGCCAGTAGAGTTGGGGTGACAGCTTTTCTATCAGTTTACAATTTATTAATACCTGATTTCAGTATTCAGTATTCTTCCTTGTGTATATCCAGTCACATGACTGCAGTCTCGTTTTTTTGGCTTGTACGAGGTCCCAGCAGAGTAGTGTCTTAAAGCTGTGGGAGGAGCTACAGCTGCATATAGGGGGTTGGGGAGGTTACACCAGGGCTGCAGTGATATGTGAGGTGATAATAAACAATGCCTTTGTGATTCACATTTGAAAATGAAAATTGCAGTGAAGTGAAATGTAACAGCCTCTTTCTTTCTATTGTAGGAATCTTTTGTATTTGAACCAAATTGCCTCTTTAAAATGGACGAGTTTGGCTTCTTTCTTACATGGAAAAGTGAAGGAAAGGTACTGTATGTTTTATTTGGTGACCTCTACACAGCCCATTATTAAATGCATCTAATAATAAATGATAAAACACAATAAACCTACTTCATTCCGCTGGCTCTGTCACAGTCTTTTACATTCAGTTATGAACGCATCTCTCTCTCTCCTTTCTTACCACTACTGTATGTCTAAAAGAAGCTAACCTTGAAAACACAAAAACATGCACCTTGCAGAGAACAAGTGATGGATGTGTGTCGCAGGAGCCATCTTATTCTGTGTGCAGCCATTTTGTTGAGGAACTTAAGGGTCATTTGTGAAAGTTCAGCTTGTATTGCAAGTGCCACTTACACGTTCAGAGGTGGGCGGCCAAACTAATTAAGGATGGAGACGCTGGAATACGAGGAAAGGCTTGCAAGGCTAGGCATGTTTACACTGGAAAAGAGGAGACTAAGAGGGGGCAGATATATAAGGGGACAATACACAGAGCTTGCAGGGGATCTGTTTTTGGTAAGATCAACACAGAGGAAACATGGACACCCGCTTAGGTTAGAGGAATAGAGATTTCGCACACAGAGACGTAAAGGTTTCATCACAGTAAGGACAATACGTATTTGGAATTCCCTGCCTGAGAGAGTAGTAATGACAGACTCGGTCAACACTTTTTACGAATGGGCTAGATAAGTACCTAATGGATAAGGATTTACAGGGTTATGGTGTGTAGTCACGCACTATAGTTATAAAAATAAGGAGGCTTAAAGACAACAGGCGACATTAGCAACAGACAAAACTAGTCCTAAAAATAATACAGTGTAGGAGACCACAAATAGGTGGAACTCGATGGACAAATTGTCTTTTTTCAACCTCAAAAACAATGTTACTATGTTACGTTTTATACGCGTGTCTTTGCCCTGTGTCTTACACTTACATTGCACACGAAAATTACATTAGCAGCTCTTAAAATTTTAGATGGTCAATGGGAGAAACTAGGTGAATCGTGGGCTCTGGGAGCTGCATTCCGAATTTTGCTTCTCACTTTATATACAAAAACTAGGGGGCAGATTTAACAACAAGTTATATTCTTGTTATCACTCATTAGTAAACTTAAATGAAGTTCCAACCAATCAACACCTCACTGTCATGTGTTTTAAAAATGACATGAGCTGATTGGTTGAAGCACCTCTTAAGATTAGTAACAAGTGATAACAAGACTATCACTCGTTGTTAAATCTGCGCCTAGATATTGAAATGAGACTCAATGAGCGCTGAAGGCACTTTTAAAGTTGTGTTCCCATGTTTAGAGGCACTGACACACCCAAAGAGCTTTACCTGGGGTATCTTGTGTCAGGTGTCTTGTACATGTGATAGAACATTTAAGGTGCATTTCTATCAAGAGGAAAAGAAAAATTCAATGTACAATAGTGACAGGCAGGACAGTACAGAGACCTACTCACTTCCATGATTAAAGACATAGGGATACATTTACTAAGATGGGAGTTCTATTTAAGATGGGATGTTGCCCATAGCAACCAATCAGATTTTACTTCTCATTTATCTAGCATCTTGTAAAAGATAATACCTGGAATCTGATTGGTTGCTATAGGCAACATCTTAAATAGAACTCCCATCTTAGTAAATTTACCCCATGAATTCTAATAAACCGATCAGTATTTTAGAATATTAAAGAAATTAATGAAAGTTGGAAATTGTAGCGATATATTTAATTTTTCAGTAATTTCTCACAGGACCTCAGTCATTTAAAAGTACCCTTCCCAAAACTAGGATGTCCTTACTCTTTCAGACCGCCACCGGGACCCGGGTTATTCCCAGGTCATCGCTGTTCACACAGGGTGTCTGAAGATGAAGTTGTCTCCAAGAGCTCCTGAGTCCGCCAATCAGCAACCTTTTAAACATGACCTGGGTCAACCCTTTCATACAGAGCAGGGATCCTGTTTGTGCCGGGCACCGAGCTCAGTGTGAAAGGGGTATTAGTGGTTTTATAAAATATTGAAATGAGTGACTAGCACTTTACTTCCACATCTTCATTCACGTTTCAATGTTTTCTCTAAGATACTACTCATTATATAATCTGATATTACTCATCATAAGATTAAGGGGACATTTGAGAAGTCTTTACATGTTTCGCTATCATATTTTGATGTTTTTATAATATTTGTAGAACTGGGGATACATATGTAAAGTTGATGGTGAACATGCCGACATACATCAAGTCAGTTAGATCATGTCAACAGGTACTCCATGTAGAGTTCACTTGGAACATATCAACACTTGTGAAAAATTGTCATGTTCAGTGTTGACACCTAACGCTAATTATAACTCTAACATTTGTATTGTATATATTATCACAATGTGGGCATGTCATATGCCAGTGCTGGGGAACCTTGGCACTCAATCTGTTGTTGAACTACACATCCCAGCATGCCCTGATACAGTTTTGCTCTTTGGCCTTGCTAAAACTGTAGCAGGGCATGCTGGGATGTGTAGTTCAACAACAGCTGTAGTGCCAAGGTTCCCCATCATTTGGTAACGTTTTAACCATCTGACATTGTGCATGTATACATGCTTGCTGCATCCTGTAGGGGTGGTATTCATGTGACCGGAGGTCAGCAGACCGACGGTCACATGACCTCCCCCAAAATCCCGCCCCCTCACTATCCTGACGGTCTGCATGTCGACTAACAGGGACTATTTCCACTTGTGGGTGTCCACGACACCCATAGAGCGGGAATAGAACCCGTGGCGACTGCAGGTCACCACCGAGCCCGCAAGGGGCTTGCTGCACTCGCCCCTTCCCGCCGGGATCCCGGCATTGGTATGTTGACCGGCGGTCAGGAGACCATCGGTCAGCCATACCACACCTATCCTGTAGAACTAAGCCTTCTCCCATTTAATGTGCGACTAGTAGTGGTAAAATGCAGACAAGTCTAATGTTGATCACTTCTGAGGATTTGTCAAGTAACATTTTGTGGAGAGATCAAAAATCTCTGCAGCTACAAAATAATGCCAGGGAATGCTCCATAAACCCTCTCTGTATCCCCCTCCAATCTCATTTACATATCTGCAAAATACTGTAAACAGTGATTTTACACAAATGAGCCCACAGGTAATCTATCAACAGCCCCCAATTCTCCAAGTTCCTCCCTTCAGAACATTACAAAAAAACAAAAACCCCATAAACTCCACAGACACTCCATTCTCATTGTGTAAAAGGAGATGCATTAATGCAGAAATAGTTACAGTACATGTCAGTGATGCATCTATAATGGGTGGAAGGTGTGTGCTGCATATGGGTCCCTGGAGCAAGGGAGTCCCTTGATGCCCCCCCAGCACTCTAGAACCCAGCGTGTGCAGAACTGCGCCTCCCACCCCCTTATGCCTGCTGCAGTAGCCATGTTTCAGGTGATATATTGAGAAAGCAAGGCCTTAGCACTGTTCCGGAGCCTGTACAATCTTCTGCCGGTGCCATCTTTCTGAAAACATCACCCGAAAGATGGCTGTTGGGAGCCATAGGGAGTATAGGAAAGGGGTACTGCACGCGGGACCCTCAGGCATTAACCACTTGCCTGGCTTTGTTGCAACACCACCAGACAGTGCGTTATCTGACCTGGTTGCAAACAATGCGACCAGTTAGAATAGAGAGTGGCTGGCTGCCGGAAGATATTCTTCTAGCAGCCGCCAATCACAGTGGGACCTCCCGGCCCCTCTGCTTCCCTGCATCCTCCCCCAATGACTGCCGTGCTGTCGATGACAGCTGACCTCACCGCGGCAGGACCCCCCCCTCCCTCCCACCTACCCAGCAGCTGCAGAGAGGAGCAGCCGCTCTGGAAATGTAAATGGTAATCTCCATTTGTGTTATGGTCACAGAGTTTTTGCACTTCCTTAATTATTTGTTATTGTTTCAGGATTGTTTTTTTAAACACTGTTCATTTTTTTTTATAAGTGTGTGCGTCATTTATATGTCAGTTTAAAAAATGAATCTGATAAATGTACCAGAAGTGTAATCTCTCGTTTTCTTTTGTTTTATTCTGTAGGAAGGTCAAGTTTTGGAATGTTCTCTAATCAACAGCATACGCGTTGGCGCTGTACCAAAGGTAAGGCCATCTGATATATTTCTACGCCTCGCGGACAGCTCAGTTGTGAAGCTGATAATTCTTCAGATCTGCAAATGACATCAGAGCACTGACGACCTTATAATAATGAGTATGAAATGTCAGGTGCTGAATGTCATAAAGGGCCGTTGTATTGTGCGTGTAGATGGCACCTGAAAGTTGAAAGTAGCCATGAAAGAAAATGAATACAATAGCACGGATTGGAGGCGAAGCAAATGACAGTAAATGAGAAAGGATAATACAAAGAAAGAGCACCTTGTGTTGGGCCTGATTCAGAGATATATGCAAACGGTGTCACAGCTGCAAATTTGTATGCAGCCACTGTGCTAAAATATGCAAATGTTGCAGCTGCCGGGATTTGTATTGAGATGCCCACTGACGGTGTCTCTGAACCGCCGATTGCGTACAAAGACGCAAACATCAGAGGCACATTAGTGAAACATTGACCTTCCGAGTAACTCTGCGGCTGCTGGAAGTAAGACACAGGAGACATTGCAGCTGCATATGGGATTACAGTTGCATGCTGTGACATGCCACCAGTAATGGACACAACCAGTGGCAGATTTTACCCACAGGACTGTAACCCTTCCCCCCAGTATAATATGCCACTTACAGGGACTGTCTAGCAGCGGCAGTGACTTCCCCCTGCTAATCACAGCCAGACAGGCAGTCCCAGGAGGAGGTGTTTTCCCATGTGAAGCCACTCCCCTGCTATAGCGTTCTATGGGCTGCCACTGATACATTCCCTAGATGCCAGCCTGTTCTCTACCAGCGCTGCACTTATGCGCCTCCCCCGCCCATACTTAAGCCCCACCTCCTGCAGCAGCTGGACATAAGCCCTGCCTCCTGGTGACATCAGACATCAATCACTGGGAGGGCAGGGGTCCGGGAGGAGATCAACCGCCCAGCCAGACAGGTAAGGATCTGGTGCTGGTCACAACACACCTGTGTTTGAGTCACCACTCTTCCGTTACCTCCCACAAACGCTCCCTGACTGTCAATCACTTTGGGAATAAATCCACTCTGCGGCCACCATTGTAAGACTATTGCGGTACATGAGCAATGCAACTCATACACATGCGCAGTGGCAACAAAATTGATCCACTGCATAGAAAGTTGACATTGCACCATCTCTGAATGAGCCCCACAGTCTGGAGGAAATGTGCTGTAGTTGTACTTTAAATGATCCATATTTGGAACTTTCACTAATATTTCTTTTATTGTTTATATTGTGCATGTGTCATTTACCATATCACCTGTGCAGTAATTTCTTTTATGGATTTGGAGGAGATTTATAAATCCTTCTAAATAGAACAAAATGAGGAGTTGCCCCTAGCAACCAATGAGATTCTAGCTATTATATCATAAAATGTACTGTATAAATAATAGGTAGTATCTGATTGGTTATTGTGGGAAACTGCTCCACTTGTCTGCTTTGGAAAATTTGTTAAATTTCCCCTATTGTAATCATTTATCAATAAATCATTGTGATTTAAATCGACTTTCTCCTCTGGTGCAGGATCCCAAATTGGTGTCTGCCCTTGAGGCCGCAGGAAAGGCTGAAAATGAGCTAGAAGGCCGGATAGTGGTCGTCTGCTCTGGTACTGACCTGGTGAACATCAACTTCAATTACATGGTAGCAGAGACTGTCGACATAGCTAAGGTATTCCGCTATTAAATACAACTTACTATGATGTTTCTGTGGCTACCCTAATCTGCTTCTGTCAATTACAGGGTGATTTATTCAGGCTTGGCAAGAAATGCTTATTACAATAACAACAAAACCACAATGTGACAACAAACATAGACTATGTCAAATGCATTAATTAATCATATATCAAATGAAAGTAAAAACAATTCTGTTTTGATAATAACCTCCCTGCATAATGTTTGCAACTTACTAGAAACCCGAGAAATACACCAACAGTGACCTATGAGTTTTACCGTGTATTATATGATGCTGCTATAGGAGTGACTGCGCACCGACTACTGAGCTTGTGGGAGAATCTAGTCTGGTACTTCTGTTGTAACCGATTCATGAACACACCCCTTTCACATCGCCAAAATAACCCGTCTTTTTCCCGGGTTGCTGCTGAGCCGACCCGGGTAGAGGTGCGGTGTGAATGCGCCAGGTTGAATATCCCGGCTCGTCCAACCCGGTATTTGTTCCCGGGTTAAAAGAAGGGTTGTACACGTGTCGGACCCGGGTTATTTTGCTCTAAAAAGGTACGGTCCCGGGATATTCGACCCGGCTCTGAAGCAATAGCGCTGAGTGGTTGTTTGTAGTCAGCTGAGGTTTGTTTACAGTACTGCACTGCGAGCACACGTGTCTTAAAGCAATCTGCACAGCTCAGCACCCGTTTGGACCAGTTCAGCACTTATTATTTGGACCAGTTCAGCAGTCCTTGGACCTCATTAACCGTGACAAACTGGGGTGATGATGAAGTCAGGTAGTTGCTGCGGATCAGGGGTGAGGAGGAAATCTTTTGGCAGATGACGGGTACAGTCAGGGATGCGATAACATATTGCAGCATCACTAAAATGCTTGCGGCATCAGGCTTTATTAGGTCCCAACAGCAGGTGGTCAATAAGTTGAATGGGCAAAAACTGGGAACCAATCAAGTCCTTTGAAACTGACATCACACTGGTTTTAACATGTGAAAGGGGTATTAGAGGTGGCAAGCAATTGTACTTTCTGCAGAAGTGCTGCAATTCTCTTCAAGTGTGACGTTATGCCTTAGGTTACTTGAGTTCACCACATTACTTCATACCACACCTTCATTTACTGCTTATCTTCCCATGTGCTCTATAAAAGGATTTTTACACACTTATACTGCTTTTACACCAAATTCCAGGTCTGACCCGGTATTTACACTGTTTTCACAGTGGTGCCGACCTGGGATATACCCAGGTTGGCGCTGTTTCCACTGCACCCGGTAAGGTCATCTCCAGTGCTTCAACCAGTGGACGGAGACCAGCGGTGGGCGGATGGAGACCGACCGCTTAAGAAGTGCCAGGAGACCAGCGGCGCGGGTGGTCTCCAAGCGCCGCAAACAGTGGACCGGAAACCGACGGCGGGCGGCGTGGTGGGTGTGGCGCGTTCAAGAGGGTTTTGAGTTAATCACCAGGCTGTAAATGGGTTATCATTTACATTTCCATTGCAGCTCATCTGGGAAAGACCCGCTAAAAACCCTGCTTGTTACAAGGGTAAAAATCCTAGGTCACTTTACCCGGGATTATTGATTTGTAGTCGTTTCCACTTTACAAAAATCCCGGGTAGATGCGCGTTCATGTGCAAAAACCTGTGATTTTCCTGTCAGTGGAAAAGAGGTATAGGGCATATACTGATGTGAAGAGTGGAGTTATGGTGTGCTTTTACATTAATGTAGGTCAGTTTGTATTGGTATTCTGTTTGGTTGCTTTTAAATATAACAAATCCTCTAGTGCAGAGTTTCCCAAATTCCTCTCCTAAAGTCCAGGTTTTAAGGATATCCATGCTTCAGTACAGTGGACGTGATTAGTACCTCAGTCAATTTGATTTCTCTGACGTCCTAGTGGATGCTGGGTACTCCGTAAGGACCATGGGGAATAGACGGGCTCCGCAGGAGACTGGGCACTCTTTAAAGAAAGATTAGGTACCACATCTGGTGTGCACTGGCTCCTCCCTCTATGCCTCTCCTCCAGACCTCAGTTAGAATCTGTGCCCGGCCAGAGCTGGATGCACTTAGTGGGCTCTCCTGAGTTCACTATAAAGAAAGTATTTGTTAGGTTTTTTATTTTCAGTGAGATCTGCTGGCAACAGACTCACTGCTACGTGGGACTTAGGGGAGAGAAGCAAACCTACCTGCTTGCAGCTAGCTTGTGCTTCTAAGGCTACTGGACACCATTAGCTCCAGAGGGATCGAACACAGGGCCCGACCTCGATCGTCCGTTCCCGGAGCCGCGCCGCCGTCCCCCTTGCAGAGCCAGAAGACGGAAGATTCCGGAGAAAATCGGCGGCTGAAGACTCCGGTCTTCAATAAGGTAGCGCACAGCACTGCAGCTGTGCGCCATTGCTCCCACAGCACACCACACGCTCCGGTCACTGGTGGGTGCTGGGGGGGGGGGGGGGGGCGCCCTGGGCTGCAATTAGTATACCTTAAGTGGCAAAATGCACATAATACAGTTCTAAACTGTATATGTGCCTAATCCCCCGCCATAATTATTATTAAAAAAGCGAGAGAAGCCCGCCGCTGAAGGGGCGGGGCTATCTTCTTCAGCACAGCCAGCGCCATTTTCTCTTCACAGCTCCGCTGGAAGGACGCTCCCCAGGCTCTCCCCTGCAGTATACACTACAGAAAGGGTAAAAAAGAGAGGGGGGGGCACATAAATTTAGGCGCAAATTGTGATATAAGCAGCTATTGGGGGAAAATTCACTTTGTGTATAGTGTAAATCCCTCTGTTATATAGCGCTCTGGTGTGTGCTGGCATACTCTCTCTCTCTGTCTCCCCAAAGGACTTTGTGGGGTCCTGTCCTCAGTCAGAGCATTCCCTGTGTGTGTGTGCGGTGTGTCGGTACGGCTGTGTCGACATGTTTGATGAGGACGCTTACGTGGAGGCGGAGCAGGTGCCGATAAGTGTGATGTCGCCCCCTGCGGGGCCGACACCAGAGTGGATGGATATGTGGAAGGTATTAACCGACAGTGTCAACTCCTTGCATAAAAGGTTCGATGACGCAGCTTTGGGACAGCCGGCATCTCAGCCCGCGAATGCCCAGGCATCTCAGAGGCCATCAGGGGCTCAAAAACGCCCGCTACCTCAGATGGCAGACACAGATGTCGACACGGAGTCTGACTCCAGTGTCGACGAGGATGAGACAAATGTACAATCCACAAGGGCCATCCGATGCATGATTACGGCAATGAAAAATGTGTTGCACATTTCTGACATTAACCCGGTTACCACAAAAAAGGGTATTATGTTTGGGGAGAAAAAGCAGCCAGTGACTTTTCCCCCTTCTGATGAGTTAAATGAATTGTGTGAAGAAGTTTGGGGTTCCCCAGATAAGAAACTAGTGATTTCTAAGCGGTTACTAATGGCGTACCCTTTCCCGCCAACGGATAGGTTACGCTGGGAGACATCCCCTAAGGTGGACAAGGCGCTCACACGCTTATCAAAAAAGGTGGCACTGCCGTCTCAGGATATGGCCGCCTTAAAGGAGCCTGCAGATAGAAAGTAGGAGGCTATCCTGAAGTCTGTGTATACACACTCGGGTACTATACTGAGACCTGCTATTGCTTCAGCATGGATGTGTAGTGCTGCAGCAGCATGGTCTGATTCCCTGTCTGATAACATTGATTCCCTTGACAGGGACACTATTTTGCTAACCATAGAGCATATTAAAGACGTAGTCTTATATATGAGGGATGCACAGAGGGACATTTGCCGGCTGGCATCTAGAATTAATGCAATGTCCATTTCTGCCAGGAGAGTATTATGGACTCGGCAGTGGACAGGTGATGCTGATTCTAAAAGGCGCATGGAAGTTTTGCCTTATAAGGGTGAGGAATTGTTTGGGGACGGTCTCTCGGACCTCGTGTCCACAGCAACAGCTGGGAAGTCGACCTTTTTACCTCAGATTCCCTCACAGCCTAAGAAAGCACCGTATTATCAAGTACAGTCCTTTCGGCCCCAGAAAGGCAAGCGGGTCAGAGGCGCGTCCTTTCTGCCCAGAGGCAGGGGTAGAGGGAAAAAGCTGCATTAGTCAGCCAGTTCCCAGGAACAAAAATCCTCCCCTGCTTCCACTAAGCCTACCGCATGACGCTGGGGCTCCACAGGTGGAGCCAGGTGCGGTGGGGGCCCGTCTCCGGAACTTCAGCGACCAGTGGGTTCGCTCACAGGTGGATCTCTGGGTTTTACAAGTGGTATCTCAGGGATACAAGCTGGAATTCGAGACGTCTCCCCCTCGCCGTTACCTCAAATCAGCCTTGCCAGCTACTCCCAAGGAAAGGGAGGTAGTACTGGCGGCAATTCACAAGCTGTACCTCCAGCAGGTGATAATCAAAGTTCCCCTCCTTCAACAGGGACGGGGTTACTATTCCACAATGTTTGTGGTACCGAAACCAGACGGTTCGGTGAGACCCATTCTAAATTTGAAATCCTTGAACACTTATATAAGGAAGTTCAAGTTGAAAATGGAATCGCTAAGGGCGGTTATTGCAAGCCTGGAAGAGGGGGATTTTATGGTATCACTGGACATCAAGGATGCTTTCCTACATGTCCCCATTTACCCACCTCACCAGGAGTACCTCCGATTTGTGGTACAGGACTGCCATTACCAATTCCAGACGTTGCCGTTTGGTCTGTCCACGGCACCGAGGGTATTTACCAAGGTAATGGCCGAAATGATGATACTCCTTCGAAAGAAGGGAGTTATAATTATCCCGTACTTGGACGATCTCCTTATAAAGGCGAGGTCCAGGGAGCAGTTGTTGGTCGGAGTAGCACTATCTCAGGAAGAGCTACAACAGCACGGCTGGATTCTGAATATCCCAAAGTCGCAGCTGGTTCCTACGACGCGTCTGCTGTTCTTCGGTATGATTCTGGACACAGAACAGAAGAAGGTGTTTCTCCCGGAGGAGAAGGCCAAGGAGTTGTCATCTCTGGTCAGAGACCTCCTGAAACCAAAACAGGTGTCGGTGCATCACTGCACGCGAGTCCTGGGAAAGATGGTAGCTTCTTTCGAAGCGATTCCCTTCGGCAGGTTCCATGCAAGGATCTTTCAGTGGGATCTGTTAGACAAGTGGTCCGGATCGCATCTTCGGATGCATCGGTTGATCACCCTGTCCCCGAGGGCCAGGGTGTCTCTGCTGTGGTGGCTGCAGAGTGCTCATCTTCTCGAGGGCGCAGATTCGGCATTCAGGACTGGGTCCTGGTGACCACGGATGCAAGCCTCCGAGGTTGGGGGGCAGTCACTCAGGGAAGAAACTTCCAAGGACAATGGTCAAGTCAGGAGACTTCCCTACACATAAATATTCTGGAACTAAGGGCCATTTACAATGCCCTAAGTCAAGCAAAACCCCTGCTTCAAAACCAGCCGGTGCTGATTCAGTCAGACAACATCACGGCGGTCGCCCATGTAAACAGACAGGGCGGCACAAGAAGCAGGATGGCAATGGCAGAAGCCAAAAAGATTCTCCGATGGGCGGAGAATCACGTGATAGCACTGTCGGCAGTGTTCATTCCGGGAGTGGACAACTGGGAAGCAGAATTCCTCAGCAGGCACGACCTCCACCCGGGAGAGTGGGGACTTCATCCAGAAGTCTTCCAGCTGATTGTAAATCGTTGGGAAAGGCCACAGGTGGACATGATGGCGTCCCGCCTCAACAAAAAGCTAAAAAGATATTGCGCCAGGTCAAGGGACC
The DNA here is from genome assembly GCF_028390025.1 of Pseudophryne corroboree. Taxonomy (NCBI): domain Eukaryota; kingdom Metazoa; phylum Chordata; class Amphibia; order Anura; family Myobatrachidae; genus Pseudophryne; species Pseudophryne corroboree. The sequence continues at coordinate 836,661,869 of NC_086447.1, read as the reverse complement.
CTCAGGCGATAGCTGTGGACGCTCTAGTGACACCGTGGGTGTACCAGTCGGTTTATGTGTTCCCTCCTCTTCCTCTCATACCAATGGTACTGAGGATAATAAGAAAGAGAGGAGTAAGAACTATACTCATCGTTCCGGATTGGCCAAGAAGAACTTGATACCCGGAACTACAAGAAATGATCTCAGAGGACCCTTGGCCTCTGCCGCTCCGAAAGGACCTGCTACTTCAGGGGCCCTGTCTGTTCCAAGACTTACCACGGCTGCGTTTGACGGCATGGCGGTTGAACGCCGGATCCTGATGGAAAAGGGCATTCCGGTGGAAGTCATTCCTACGCTGATAAAAGCTAGGAAGGATGTGACAGCAAAACATTATCACCGCATATGGCGAAGATATGTTGCTTGGTGTGAGGCTATGAAGGCCCCACCAGAGGAATTTCAGCTGGGTCGATTTCTGCACTTCCTACAGTCAGGAGTGACTATGGGCCTAAAATTGGGATCCATAAAAGTCCAGATTTCGGCCCTGTCTATTTTCTTTCAAAAAGAACTGGCTTCACTGCCTGAAGTCCAGACGTTTGTTAAGGGAGTGCTGCATATTCAGCCCCCTTTTGTGCCTCCAGTGGCACCTTGGGATCTCAACGTAGTGTTGGATTTCCTAAAATCACATTGGTTTGAGCCACTTCCGACCGTGGAGTTGAAGTATCTCACGTGGAAAGTGGTCATGCTTTTGGCCTTGGCTTCGGCTAGACGTGTGTCAGAATTGGCGGCTTTGTCATGTAAAAGCCCTTATCTGATCTTCCATATGGACAGGGCAGAATTGAGGACTCGTCCCCAATTTCTCCCTAAGGTGGTATCAGCGTTTCATTTGAACCAACCTATTGTGGTGCCTGCGGCTACTCGGGACTTGGAGGATTCCAAGTTGCTGGACGTAGTTCGGGCCCTGAAAATCTATGTTTCCAGGACGGCTAGAGTCAGAAAAACTGACTCGCTGTTTATCCTGCATGCACCCAACAAGCTGGGTGCTCCTGCTTCTAAGCAGACTATTGCTCGCTGGATCTGTAGCACGATTCAACTTGCACATTCTGCGGCTGGACTGCCGCATCCTAAATCAGTAAATGCCCATTCCACGAGGAAGGTGGGCTCTTCTTGGGCGGCTGCCCGAGGGGTCTCGGCTTTACAACTTTGCCGAGCTGCTACCTGGTCGGGATCAAACACGTTTGCAAAATTCTACAAGTTTGATACCCTGGCTGAGGAGGACCTTGAGTTTGCTCATTCGGTGCTGCAGAGTCATCCGCACTTTCCCGCCCGTTTGGGAGCTTTGGTATAATCCCCATGGTCCTTACGGAGTACCCAGCATCCACTAGGATGTCAGAGAAAATAAGAATTTACTCACCGGTAATTCTATTTCTCGTAGTCCGTAGTGGATGCTGGGAGCCCGTCCCAAGTGCGGACTTCTGCAATACTTGTATATAGTTATTGCTTAACTATAGGGTTGTTGTTCTGAGCCATCTGTTGAATGAGGCTCAGCTATTGTTCATACTGTTAACTGGGTATAGTTATCACAAGTTGTACGGTGTGATTGGTGTGGCTGGTATGAGTCTTACCCTGGATTCCAAATCCTTTCCTAGTAATGTCAGCTCTTTCGGGCACAGTTTCCCTAACTGAGGTCTGGAGGAGGGGCATAGAGGGAGGAGCCAGTGCACACCAGATGTAGTACCTAATCTTTCTTTAAAGAGTGCCCAGTCTCCTGCGGAGCCCGTCTATTCCCCATGGTCCTTACGGAGTACCCAGCATCCACTACGGACTACGAGAAATAGAATTACCGGTGAGTAAATTCTTATTTTAACCATCTAGACTCAAGCATGGACGTTTTTTAAGACTCAGGGTGGGATGTACTAAAGGAAAAATGCGGTAAAACCCCCGAAAATGGGGGTTTTACTGCATTTTCAAATGTACTAAGACCCCACCGCCGGTTTTTCGCCGTCTAGGGTATCGCCATCTCTGGATGGCGATACCCTATAGAAGCCTATGGGCTTCTTATCACCAACCGCCGCAAGCCCCCGCTGCAGACGCCGACCGCCCTCCCCCCCGACATACCTTCCTCCAGGCAGCCCAGGTACCGGAAGGTAATCTCCTCCTCCCCCTAGCAACACAGCCGGAGGTCCTTCCGGCTGCAGGGGGGAGGTGGAGGCGCCGGGGACAGCCTGCTGCTGCTTCCTGGCGTGCGGGCAGTGTGGCGACCCCTGGGAGGTGACGGAGACCCCCCGCAGTCCACCTCACAGGTATCGCGGGGGGCCTCCGTCACCCCATTGCGATATTGATCTCATATGTTAGTACATATGCGATCAACATCGCTGCGATAAGCGGCGATGGGCGGCGATATATCTTAATACATCCCGCCCCTTGACTGTAATAGCGACTCAGTGGCTGCAACGTTTCAGAGATATGGGGGGATGGGGGGGGGGGTGTAATAGGGTGTGAGAGTCAGAAAGTGAGAGATTTTGTAAGAGTTCTCCTGGGTTTTTTTAAGTGGCAATCATTTACATGGCAAAACCAGGTTGAGTTTCCCATATAAATGATTGCCACTTTAAAAAACAGGAGAACTCTCACAAAATCTCTCACTTTCTGATTCTCACACCCTATTACATTCCCCCCATGAAAGTGTAAACCTCTATTCTCTGATATAGTGTTGCTACAGAGTCTCTGGGCCAATCACTCCAGCACTTTGAAGACCCGTGAGTGGTCACCCACCCCTGGTAAAGTAGGCACTGCATTTATGCATAAAAAAAAAAAAAAGCAATACAAAATAAATGTAAAACATGGGAGGCGGGGCTTTAAATTTCTCTATCTTCCCTATCATTGTTTCAGCTAGAAACATGTGGAAACCCTAATTTCAAAGAGATGAGTTGCCCTTTCAAACTGTATGCTCTGATTACCAGGCATTAAGCCCCTGCACTGCAGAAAAATCATGAAATCCAGGGATGGGGGAAGACCGACTCCCAAAATGTAGGGACCAGGGCTATCTTAACGTATGGTCTCACTAGGCAGCTGCCCGGGAGCCCCCACTACACCATTCTCTACCTGCCTCCCAGCCACCAGCTATACAGTGAAAGACTGTCAGCATGCTGATTGGTGGATGACTGGGGCTGTCCACCAATCAGAGTGCTGATAGCTTTTCACTGTATAGATGCATGTGGGGAGACGACGTGGGACTGCAGTAGGGGTAAGTTATGATTTTTTTTAAATGTATTTATTCCCCTGTATGGGTGTTTAGGGGCCCCAGTGCATTGCTTTGCCTACGGCCAATATTGCTGTTAAGACGGCCCTGTTATGCAAGCCTGTATTTTAAAGAGGACCGGGGTCCCATTTTCCAAATGACTTTGCCCTCTTGGCATTTATTGTCTAGTGATAAACTCTTTTCACCAGACAGTATTACTCAGTGCTATGATAAAACATTGTGCCCCAATGGCCCATCTCCCCCATACATACTCATACACCCTTGTTTCGATTAGGTGGGTTAAACAGTGTGACTAGGGAGGCCAATCCCAGGCCTTTTTTGTAAAAAATGATCAATCCCGGGATTCCCAGGATACACGAGACTGAAAAAATGGCCCGGTATTGGCCCACAGAACTACTCACCATCTTCTAGGAGTACGGGTGGATTCACTTGCTGCAGGAGGTGGGCTGCGAGTTGCGGTCCGGGCCGCAAGGGTGGCTGGCGTCAGACTGCGCAGCGTGACCTCTGACTTCACATCACGCTGCGCAGTGCACACAGCCGGGGGAGGAGGGAGCTGGGCAGCATCTGAGCCTCCTGAGGAAGCTCAATGCTGCCTGGCATTGAAAAAAACAAGTGGGATTTCTAATCCAGAAAATCCCCAGGATTGGAAATTCCAATCCTGGGATTGAATCCCAGCCAATTTTAGGCCTAAATCCCGGGATCCCGCCGATCCCAATTCCAGGATTGGCCACCCTAAATGTGACCCTTCGTAGTTATTGTCTGGTGCTCATTTTCTGAAGATGCAGTCTATTCTGATGATGTCATCTCAGGGGGATGCGGTCAATTTACCTACTACCAAACCCAGACGGTCAAAATACCGACAACCATTGACCAATGGTCAAAATCCTGACATGGTCAAAATACCGACATTTAAAATACCATCAAGCTCATAATACAGACATTTAAAATGATGACAGGTCAAAAAGTCGACATGATTTTTTCATGACTTTTTCATTGCAACTGACTTGTTCATACTTTACCATCCCAGTGGACCTGGAGGGGGAATAAAATAGTGTGCCGAGCGCAGCGAGGCACCGTGCCCAAAGCATGGTGAGCACATCGAGGGTACACGGCACACTCATACGGTGTGACATACACACCAAAGAAAAACAATGAAAAATTCTTGTTGCCTTTTTGACCTGTCGACATTTTAAATGTCGTGTTTTGACCTTGTCGGGATTTTGACCGCCGATTAATTGCTGTCGGGATTTTGATTGTCAGGATTTTGATTGTAGGTATTCATACTGATCCCATCACAGGATATTACTCGGAAAAGCCTCGGCAAGAAAGGAGTTCATTTGTTCTATATTAAAGTATAAATCATTGCTATTATTTCCTCATGTTACCTTTTGCATGGTATCTGTCGAGACTGATATTGATTTTTATTTTTACGATTGTTTTTACTCTAAGTAGTAATACAAGGCTATATTCAATATTGTGATGGAGGCTGTAATTATCCATCGGGGGCCAGTTCGAGTAGAGACAAAGAAATGATCAGGTTTCACAAAGTCTAGATGGAGTGATTGCAGCATAGTATTCCCCTGCACATGGAGTGAGATTGTAGTGTTATACGGCCTGTTTGGCAGCTTGTCAGCATATTGGCAGTACAAGTTATGACAAGCCAGAGTAATAAGTTGTGACTATTCCAGTCGTACACTCATTACGGCATTATTTTGAATCTGATTTCCTCACCGACATATTCTACACTTGATAGCGTAAACACAACAGCAGGGCACAAACTGATCCCTTCGTCCGGTCTCCTTGGTAAATACATTATAGTTAGGAAAAGACAGCCTGTGGCTAGGGCTGGATATAGAGAAAGACCATCAAAGCCAGTGTCCTTGTCTGACAGACACTGGATGACGGCGGCTGATAAGCAGCTTGTACCTAAGAGCGGTGACTGTTTGTGATCACAGTATGCTGACACCAGCCAGCAGTTTCTTTTCTTAAAGGTGCAATGTACTAAAACATATTTGTGTTTTTTTTTTATGTGTGTTTATTTAAGAGACTTTTCATCTTCTAGGTTTAGAATTACGTACTGTACAATGCAAATCAGATTATGAAAGTGATTGAGGATTTATTGTAGAATAAATCCACTTTTCGCCTCTTTCCTTTGTGTAAATTGCGCCGACACATGGTCTTACCAAAGTATCCCTTTACTCCCCTGGTATGTTTTTTATATTTATGGGCAGTATGAGTTTTGTACCCCATGGTGTATATTAGGGTGCATCAAATGCCCCGACATTCGGAATGCTTGCTGTCCCTATTCTTAAAATGTACCTTTTTAGCATACAAACAACTATGCAATTTTTTTTTGATGTATGATTTGACTTAGGTGGTCCACCTCCACACCCAAAATTTGTCTGTATTGTATTGTATTGTACTGTACTGTACTGTACTGTACTGTATTGTATTATACAAAACAACTAACTTTAGCAAAACGAAGCCAACTTTTGTATGTGTGCCATGAATGCGTGTCTTACTGTACATTGATTTAAGAACATAAGAACATAACAAAGAAAGGGAACAGCATGAAGCCTCATGGGCCTATCGTGGCTGTTCCCATCCAAATCACAAATCATTGATCAAATCATTATTTCTTTTTCAAATAAAATACATAGAAATTTATAGAAATAAATAGAAATAAAATAAAATAAATAGAAAAATAGAAATTAATAGAAATCTTTAATCTTCAGTGACATGGTGGGCCACATAAATATCATCTCAAATTCTTCAAAATTGGTATGCAATATATCCTTAACAATTCAAAAAAATGTAGCATGGGGACAAATCATTTTTCTTACTTTTAAAAATCCATGGGGCGTTTGATGCACCCTAGTGTATATTCCTCTATCTTATTGTTTTATTAATATGTGTAACGTCATCTGAGCTCTCCACCATCTGCATCAAACCTTGGGCCTAATTCAGATCTGATCTGGGTGGGGTGTGTTCAAACTGAAATCTAAATTGCAGTGTAAAAATAAAGCAGCCAGTATTTACTCTGCACAGAAACAAAATAACCCACCCAAATCTAACTCTCTCTGCACATGTTATATCTGCCCCCCCTGCACTGCACATGGTTTTGCCCATTAGAGAAAAAATTTGGGTAGAAGACTCAATGCTCTGAACTGGCATCCCTTCCCCAAACACTACGCTTCTGTGGCAGGAAATTAGGTTCTTTTCGAAGAAACAGCAAATGTGCCTTATGCACACCGTTATCTCACAAAAGTAAATCTTGTTTAAGCAGATTTAAGATTCACTTTGTAAGAGTAGGAGTGCAAGTACTTCTGGTCTTACAGGGAAAGTATTTGCGGTAAAAGAAGGTATTGTTTGCACTGTCCAAGGTAATAAAATGGGCGGTTCTTGTTTTGCATGTGCCAGAACTTGCATAGGTGTCGGTGGATGACATCACAAAACAGCTTTTTCACTTTTGCTTATGCAAAAACCATAAAGGTTAGTAGGTCCTGGAAGGGAAATAAGAAATAAGGTTTCTTGTAGGAATTGTAACCTTTTAATTCCTTGGATTGTTTCGGCTTTCACAACATCACTTTTTTGTGGCAATAAAATAATTTCACCTTACTGTGTATTATAAAATATAATTCTTACTGTGCTTTCAGTCATTTCAGATGATAACAAGATGTATAATAACAAGACATTGGGGCAGATGTATTAAGCCTGGAGATGGCATAAGTAAGTGATAAACCAGTGATAAGTGCAAGGTGATAAACGCACAAGCCAGTCAGCTTCTAATTGTGAATTTGCATATTGGAGCTGATTGGCTGGTGCATTTATCACCTTGCACTTATCACTGGTTTATCACTTCCTTATGCCTTCTCTGGATTAATACATCTGCCCTTTAATTACATTTCATTTAAGGTCCCATTGTAAAAAGCTGTGCTAAAATGATGACATTTGATGATCCCAACCCAGTCTGACTATCGGGGGAATTTGAATCTGCCTACACATGCTGAGATTAAAGTGTTGATTTAGAATTTACAGTGCAGTCAGAATTAATAATACTCAACAATGTATCCATTATAATATGTGCTGGGTAATAATAATAATAATAATAATTAAAAATAATAATACTACTACAGTATCTACTCAGAACCACTTCACGGTCATGTTCTGTTCAGACCAGGTGGCGAAGCCTGGCGCTTATAAACGGCATCTGGTAATGTGTTGATGACTCCAGGAGAAATTATTTCAAATATTGCCATCCTTGTGTGATCACAGGATTTGTGGGTAGCTTAATGGAAAAATATTGCATGCTTTGAAATAAACAAAAACATATGAAATTGCAGGATTTTTTTCTTGAATTGTAATCCTTTTACAGATCTGCCGTAGCCAGCAATATATGATCAAATTAAGTCTGGTAGTAAGAGCTGCATTATTTGGCTAAATTCTATAGGTCAGACAGAACAATATTTTATTCTTCTAATGAATGTGTTCAACACGGCACTGCAAACTCCCAACTGTTCTCTTGGAAAATAACAGGAATTCTCTTCCAACCGGGGAAGTCGGAGAGACAGAAACAACACAAATCTCAGATTCTGTCCTTTGCCGCTGCATTAATACACTTGTACTGTAGCTGCAGGTTTGCCTGGAAAATAAGTACATCTAGATCTCAAGGCAGACTTACTGTACACGTGTTCCTCTATCACTACTCATCTTAATGACTAGGCTCTTTCAACTTCCATTTGCTAAATGCAATTGCTTAAATCTCTCACAGACCAGCTTTTCTGGTTTTGGACTGCAGCAATACACAGTACATAAAGAGCTGTTTTGTTAATGCTCCACGACAAGTCACCGACAAACCAGTGTGTTTAATAAAGGTTATGGCTTTTGTTATATATATTTGAGTCTTTACATTTTGTTTATTCAATTCAGACTTCAGTAAGGATTTCTTGGACTCCGTATCAACAGTTAAATAGAATTATCAGCTAACGAACCCACATCTAGCCATTCTCGTCTTTTAGTATATCAGACGGAAAGGATAGTACTCCCCTTTTGTCAGGTTTGATAACAATAAATAGCGTAGTCTATTTATACAGTGATTTGAGAAATTGGTTTGGCTTGCATTATTTTTTGTATTATTGCATACTTTGACATTGTGTTATTGCCATGTTATGAGATATAACATATATAAAACCAGGTATTAGATAGCAGTAATTCCTCCATGCAGTCAATGCAGTTACAGTAAACATGTTGAAACAATGACACTACCGCCACCTTCCTGGACCTTTGGTGTGAGGTTTTATAGGCTAACATCGGGGAGGGGTTACCCCTTACCCAACAAGCAGCTCAGTCCATGACCACAACAGCAGTAGTATATGGTATGAATTTACTAGGGCTGCTGTGGCAACATGCCGTATAAAGAGCAGAATGGAACTACTTAAGCATATACAGTGGCAGAAGCTTCTGCTAAGTCTGCTGTGTGTGTGGATCTTAGTGCTCAATCAGTGCACTTGACCAGAGAGCAGCTGTAAGCAAGAAGAGACAGGCGTCTTACTATAAGATGAGCGAATGTGTGCTTAGATACCTCATGTTCTGTATCCTATTTGTAATAATATATATGTATATTTATTATGGAATTTTTAACCTTCTCCTGACCACTTGTTATTTATATCAAATAAATATTCTAAAGGAAGTAAAATACATTATAGAGCTTGTATAGTGTTAATTAGAATAAATATTGTATTCCGTACACCATGAAGTGTATAAAAAGACCAATGTGAACATATATGTTCATGTCCGGTGCTAGGTTCTTCTGCACTCCCTCAAACTCCAGACTTATATGAGTTCTACGCAGAGCAGAGTACTTGAACTATGGAATGTTGCCTGGAAAACAAAAACATTCAGCTCAGACTTGCTGGCCCTACTGCCGCTTCTAACGATTTACTGTGATTGCTGGCCCTGTGTATGTGTGAAGTGTTACATACACTGCACTTTGTGTGAAGCAGACTATAGCTTGTTACGTGCTAATCATAACCTCTTCATGGGCTGGCCATGCTCACACTAAACATCAAGCACTTGGAGACCTCACAGTAGAAATCCTGCATTTCCCCAGGTCATCCCTATAAATATAATACAGTGTACAACAGCAAAAAATGTCCAGTTTTAGAACCCTTGTGTTCCAGATGAATTTTGGGGGTAATTCCAAGTTGATTGCAGCAGGAATTTTGTTAGCAGTTGTGCAAAACCATGTGCACTGCAGGGGAGGCAGATATAACATGTGTAGAGAGAGTAAGATTTGGGTGGGTTATTTTGTTTCTGTGTAGGGTAAATACTGGCTGCTTTATTTTTACACTGCAATATAGATTGCAGATTGAACACACCACACCCAAATCTAACTCTCTCTGCACATGTTATATCTGCCCCCCCCCCCCCCCCCCTGCAGTGCACATGGTTTTGCCCAACTGCTAACTAAATTCCAGCTGCGATCAACTTGGAATTACCCCCTTTGTACTCAGCTTCTTATTAATGACCATTTCTCTATCGTCCTAGTGGATGCTGGGGTTCCTGAAAGGACCATGGGGAATAGCGGCTCCGCAGGAGACAGGGCACAAAAAGTAAAGCTTTAGGATCAGGTGGTGTGCACTGGCTCCTCCCCCTATGACCCTCCTCCAAGCCTCAGTTAGATTTTTGTGCCCGGCCGAGAAGGGTGCAATCTAGGTGGCTCTCCTAAAGAGCTGCTTAGAAAAGTTTAGCTTAGGTTTTTTATTTTACAGTGAGTCCTGCTGGCAACAGGATCACTGCAACGAGGGACTTAGGGGAGAAGAAGTGAACTCACCTGCGTGCAGGATGGATTGGCTTCTTGGCTACTGGACATTAGCTCCAGAGGGACGATCACAGGTACAGCCTGGATGGTCACCGGAGCCTCGCCGCCGGCCCCCTTGCAGATGCTGAAACGAGAAGAGGTCCAGAATCGGCGGCTGAAGACTCCTCAGTCTTCTTAAGGTAGCGCACAGCACTGCAGCTGTGCGCCATTTTCCTCTCAGCACACTTCACACGGCAGTCACTGAGGGTGCAGGGCGCTGGGAGGGGGGCGCCCTGGGAGGCAAATGAAAACCTTTTTTGGCTAAAAATACCTCACATATAGCCTCCGGGGGCTATATGGAGATATTTAACCCCTGCCAGAATCCGTTAAGAGCGGGAGACGAGGCCGCCGAAAAAGGGGCGGGGCCTATCTCCTCAGCACACAGCGCCATTTTCCCTCACAGAAAGGCTGGAGGGAAGGCTCCCAGGCTCTCCCCTGCACTGCACTACAGAAACAGGGTTAAAACAGAGAGGGGGGGCACTAATTTGGCGTTAGAAATATATAAAAAAGATGCTATAAGGGAAAACACTTATATAAGGTTGTCCCTATATAATTATAGCGTTTTTGGTGTGTGCTGGCAAACTCTCCCTCTGTCTCTCCAAAGGGCTAGTGGGTCCTGTCCTCTATCAGAGCATTCCCTGTGTGTGTGCTGTGTGTCGGTACGTGTGTGTCGACATGTATGAGGACGATGTTGGTGAGGAGGCGGAGCAATTGCCTGTAATGGTGATGTCACTCTCTAGGGAGTCGACACCGGAATGGATGGCTTATTTAGGGAATTACGTGATAATGTCAACACGCGCCAAGGTCGGTTGACGACATGAGACGGCCGACAAACAATTAGTACCGGTCCAGACGTCTCAAAAACACCGTCAGGGGTTTTAAAACGCCCGTTTACTTTAGTCGGTCGACACAGACACAGACAGGGACACTGAATCCAGTGTCGACGGTGAATAAACAAACGTATTCCTTATTAGGGCCACACGTTAAGGGCAATGAAGGAGGTGTTACATATTTCTGATACTACAAGTACCACAAAAGAGGGTATTATGTGGGATGTGAAAAAACTACCGTAGTTTTTCCTGAATCAGATAAATTAAATGAAGTGTGTGATGATGCGTGGGTTCCCCCCGATAGAAAATATGGGCGGTATACCCTTTCCCGCCAGAAGTTAGGGCGCGTTGGGAAACACCCCTTAGGGTGGATAAGGCGCTCACACGCTTATCAGAACAAGTGGCGGTACCGTCTATAGATAGGGCCGTCCTCAAGGAGCCAGCTGACAGGAGGCTGGAAAAATATCATAAAAAGTATATACACACATACTGGTGTTATACTGCGACCAGCGATCGCCTCAGCCTGGATGTGCAGAGCTGGGGTGGCTTGGTCGGATTCCCTGACTAAAAATATTGATACCCTTGACAGGGACAGTATTTTATTGACTATAGAGCATTTAAAGGATGTATTTCTATATATGCGAGATGCACAGAGGGATATTTGCACTCTGGCATCAAGAGTAAGTGCGATGTCCATATCTGCCAGAAGATGTTTATGGACACGACAGTGGTCAGGTGATGCAGATTCCAAACGGCACAAAGGTGTATTGCCGTATAAAGGAAGAGGAGTTATTTGGGGTCGGTCCATCGGACCTGGTGGCCACGGCAACTGCTGGAAAATCCACCGTTTTTACCCTAAGTCACATCTGCAGAAAAAGACACCGTCTTTTCAGCTTCAGTCCTTTCGTCCCTATAAGAGTCATATCTGCCCAGGGATAGAGGAAAGGGAAGAAGACTGCAGCAGGCAGCCCATTCCCAGGAACAGAAGCGTTCCACCGCTTCTGACAAGCTCTCAGCATGACGCTGAGACCGTACAGGACCCCTGGATCCTACAAGTAGTATCCCAGGGGTACAGTTTGGAATGTCGAGACGTTTCCCCTGCGCAGGCTCCTGAAGTCTGCTTTACCAAGGTCTCCCTCCGACAAGGAGGCAGTATGGGAAAAAATTCACGAGCTGTATTCCCAGCAGGTGATAATTAAATTACCCCTCCTACAACAAGAAAAGGGGGTATTATTCCACACTATATTGTGGTACTGAAGCCAGAAGGCTAGGTGAGACCTATTCTAAATCTAAAAAAATTTGAACACTTACAAAGGTTCAAATCAAGATGGAGTCACTCAGAGCAGTGATAACGAACCGGGAAGAAGGGGACTATCTGGTGTCCCGAGACATCAGGGATGCTTACCTCCATGTCCCAAATTTGCCCTTATCACTAAGGGTACCTCAGGTTCGTGGTACAGAACTGTCACTATCAGTTTCAGACGCTGCCGTTTGGATTGTCTACGGCACCCCGGGTCTTTACCAAGGTAATGGCCAAAATGATGGTTCTTCTTCGAAGAAAAGGCGTCTTAATTATCCCTTACTTGGACGATCTCCTGATAAGGGCAAAGTCCAGGGAACAGTTGGAGGTCGGAGTAGCACTATCTCGGATACTGTTACAACAGCAGGGGTGGATTCTAAATATTCCAAAATCGCAGCTGATCCCGACAACAAGTCTCCTGTGCTTAGGGATGATTCTGGACACAGTCCAGAAAAAGGTGTTTCTCCCGGAAGAGAAAGCCAGGGAGTTATCCGAGCTAGTCAGGAACCTCCTAAAATCAGTGCATCATTGCACAAGGGCCATGGTAAAAAAATGGTGACTTCCTTCGAAGCAATTCCAGTCGGCAGATTTCATGCAAGAACTTTTCAGTGGGATCTGCTGGACAAATGGTCCGGATCGCATCTTCAGATGCATCAGCGGATAACCCTATATCCAAGGACAAGGGTGTCTCTCCTGTGGTGGTTACAGAGTGCTCATCTTCTAGAGGGCCGCAGATTCGGCATTCAGTTTTGGATGTTGGTGACCACGGAGGCCAGCCCGAGAGGCTGGGGAGCAGTCACACAAGGAAAAAATTTCCAGGGAGTGTGATCAAGTCTGGAGATTTTTCTCCACATAAATATAGCTAAGGGTATTGATCCAGTGGGATAAAACATCACGGCAGTCGCCCACGTAAATAGACAGGGCGGCACAAGAAGCAGGAGGGCAGTGGCAAAAACTGCAAGGACTTTTCGCTGGGCGGAAAATCATGTGATAGCACTGTCAGCAGTGTTTCATTCCGGGAATGGAAACTGGGAAGCAGACTTCCTCAGTAGGCACGACCTCCACCCGGCAGAGTGGGAACTTCATGGGGAAGTTTTCCACATAATTGTAAACCGTTGGGAATTACCAAAGGTGGACATGATGGCGTCCCGTCTGAACAAAAAACGGGACAGGTATTGCGCCAGGTTAAGAGACCCTCAGGCAATAGCTGTGGACGTTCTGGTAACACCGTGGGTGTACCAGTCGGTGTATGTGTTCCATCCTCTGCTTTTCATACCTAAGGTACTGAGAATTATAAGACGTAGAGGAGTAAGAACTATACTCATGGCTCCGGATTGGCCAAGAAGGACTTGGTACCCGGAACTTCAAGAGATGCTCACAGAGGACTTATGGCCTCTGCCGCTAAGAAGGGACTTGTTTCAGCAAGTACCATGTCTGTTCCAAGACTTACCGCAGCTGCGTTTGACGGCATGGCGGTGGAACGCCGGATCCTAAGGGAAAAGGCATTCAGGAAGAGGTCATTCCTACCCTGGTCAAAGCCAGAAAGGAGGTGACCGCACAACATTATCACCACATGTGGCGAAAATATGTTGCGTGTTGTGAGGCCAGGAAGGCCCCACGAAGAAATTTCAACTCGGTCGATTCCTGCATTTCTTGCAAACAGGAGTGTCTATGGGCCTCAAATTGGGGTCCATTAAGGTTCAAATTTCGGCCCTGTCGATTTTTCTTCCAGAAAGAATTGGCTTCAGTTCCTGAAGTCCAGAAGTTTGTCAAGGGAGTATTGCATATACAACCCCCTTTTGTGCCTCCAGTGGCACTGTGGGATCTCAACGTAGTTCTGGGATTCCTCAAAACACATTGGTTTAAAACCAGTCAAATCTGTGGATTTGAAGCATCTCACATGAAAAGTGAACATGCTCTTGGACCTGGCCTGGACCAGGCGAGTGTCAAATTGGTGGTTTTTTTCTCAAAAAAGCCCATATCTGTTTGTCCATTCGGACAGGGCAGAGCTGCGGACTCGTCCCCAGTTCTCTCCCTAAGGTGGTGTCAGTGTTTCACCTGAACCAGCTTATTGTGGTGTCTTGCGCCTACTAGGGACTTGGAGGACTCCAAGTTGCTAGATGTGGTCAGGGCCCTGAAAATATAGGTTCCAGGATGGCTGGAGTCAGGAAAACTGACTTGCTGTTATCCTGTATGCACCCAACAAACTGGGTGCTCTTGCTTTTAAGCAGACTTTTGCTAGTTGGATGTGTAATACAATTCAGCTTGCACATTCTGTGGCAGGCCTGCCAAAGCCAAAATATGTAAATGCCCATTCCACAAGGAAGGTGGGCTCATCTTGGGCGGCTGCCCGAGGGGTCTCGGCTTTACAACTTTGCCGAGCGGCTATTTAGTCAGGGGCAAACACGTTTGTAAAATCCTACAAATTTGATACCCTGGCTAAGGAGGACCTGGAGTTCTCTCATTCGGTGCTGCAGAGTCATCCGCACTCTCCCGCCCGTTTGGGAGCTTTGGTATAATCCCCATGGTCCTTTCAGGAACCCCAGCATCCACTAGGACGATAGAGAAAATAAGAATTTACTTACCGATAATTCTATTTCTCGGAGTCCGTAGTGGATGCTGGGCGCCCATCCCAAGTGCGGATTATCTGCATTACTTGTACATAGTTACAAAAATCGGGTTATTATTGTTGTGAGCCATCTTTTCAGAGGCTCCGCTGTTATCATACTGTTAACTGGGTTCAGATCACAGGTTGTACAGTGTGATTGGTGTGGCTGGTATGAGTCTTACCCGGGATTCATAAATCCTTCCTTATTGTGTACGCTCGTCCGGGCACAGTACCTAACTGAGGCTTGGAGGAGGGTCATAGGGGGAGGAGCCAGTGCACACCACCTGATCCTAAAGCTTTACTTTTTGTGCCCTGTCTCCTGCGGAGCCGCTATTCCCCATGGTCCTTTCAGGAACCCCAGCATCCACTACGGACTCCGAGAAATAGAATTATCGGTAAGTAAATTCTTATTTTACAGTACTTTTCCCTATTTACCTCTTTGTGCATCAATTTTCTGATCATGGAATTGTTAGAATTTTCCGTAGCTGGATCTATCCTCAATACGCGCCACATGGCCCTGTTAACACGATATGGACTCTGCGACTGTGACCAAATTCAATGCAAAAAATAGTCAGTAATGTGGAAAATCAGACAGATCGTTTTTAATTTCAATTATATTTGTAACTCCACTTCTTGTTGCCAACCGTCATTGATCAGCTGTGCATAATATATGGGTGTTGTATATTGTTTGTTAGTATTATCAAACTTTAGTTGTTGTTAGGTGGGAGGAGTTTTGTGTGTTTGTGGAACACAGTTGGCGCCTCGAACAGGATTGTGTTGTGTCTCTTTGTTGCTTTTTTTGTCTTCAGAGTTTTACGGCCTTGAAGAAGTTGAAAGTGTAACAACAGAAATGTAATTAATGTGAATAACCAGTATATGTCTTGCTTTTGTTGTATAATACAGTATGTCCTAAATGGAGTGCTTTTCCTTATTTGTACTATATGTTTGTATGTCTTTCAGCAATGGGTAGAAGGGCTAAGATCTATCACGCATAACTTTAGAGCCAACAACGTCAGTCCCATGACATGTCTCAAAAAACAGTAAGTGTCTTTTATATGTAGGTCTGTTTTCTGTGTTTCGTATATTACTATGTGTGAGTCCCGCTGTGTACAGTAAAACCTTATAGCTAGCTCAGACGGGTGTAGTATGGTATGCCGGCGGCCGGGCTCCCGGAGACCAGCATACCGGCGCCGGGAGCCCGTCCGCCGGCATACCGACAGCGTGGCGAGCGCAAATGAGCTGCCACGCTGCGGGCACCGTGGCGTTATTCTCCCTCCAGGGGGGTCGTGGACCCCACGAGGGAGAATACCTGTCGGTATGCCGGCTGTCGGGATTCCGGCGCCGGTATACTGTGTGCCGGGATCTCGACAGTCGGCAACCTGAAGACCACCCTCTCAGACTATACACGGTCGAGTCGCATTATTATGACCACCAGCTTATAGCTAGAGTAACCGCCGTGTGTAGCACGGACAGCAGCTAGATGGGCTGAACTGTCGTTTTAGGCACATGTCTGGCAGCCCCCAGGTTCCGCCCTCATGCACCTGCGTACCCGACGTTCACCTCTCACATCAGTGGCACGCGGTGCTCCGCAGTTTCCACGTCGGTTATCCGCAATGGTGCCATTTGTCCAGACATGATACACCTTCACCACAGCAGCACGCAGACAGTTCAGACACTGCGCTGTTTCAGAAATACTACCACCCTTGGCCCGAAAGCCGATAATCATCTCTTTTTGAAACTCAGACAAAACTGAAAGTATATATGATTTAGATTTATTAACTTTGATGGTAGCCGTTGTTGCCTCCATTATGTAAATCCAAACAGGCTCAGCACTCCTAAGTCAAATACCATCCTCCTGGTACACTATATTTGTGTACCCTGACAACGGGACTCTGCGCAGCCCAGAATAGTGGGTGTCATGTGACTTGAATAGAGCTTTTTTTCAAAACATGTAAGCTCTGTGCTGGTTACTTCTCAATTTTTTTTATTATTTGCAGCTTATCCTAATTGTGTTTATAAGGTGGATAATAGAACTGCATATGCATGAGTACTGTAAATTATGTCCTTGTCTGAACAACTGTTTTTGTGCCAGTGTACGTTTTCTTTGTGCCCGTGTGTGGCAGTTATCTCGGGACAATAACAATGTATTTCTAGGAGTTTATTAATGTTCTAAGTTTCTGGACATATTATTTATTTTTTTATTTACATGTTGTAATCATTAATGTGTTAAGTTTACTGTAATTGGTTTGCTTTCTAAGTGTAAATTAAATTAAAGGCAATTTTAGGAGGTGACTGATCAGATTATCTGCAAATTGTTTACTAAAAAAAATAATGTGAGAAGCTGTTACAATGCTCATTTTTACAGCTATAAAGTATTTAACACACACACACACACACACACACACACACACACACACACACACACACACACTATGGTCTTATATGTGGGGTGATTGATAAGTACCCGTGTTAGGCAATAAAAAAAAAAAAAATTGGGGGGGAAATTTTTATTTATTTTTCAACATAGCCCCCTTTTAGCTCAATACACTTGGCCCAATGATATTCCACCTTTTTCAAGCCTTCCAAAAAATAGGATTTGTCGAACTCTGCGAAATAGGCTTCAGTTTCGGGGACGACCTCCTCGTTCGATGCAAATCTCTTTCCGCCGAGCCATTTTTTCATATTTGGAAACAGGAAGAAGTCGCAGGGGGCCAAATCTGGAGAATACGGCAGATAGGCAGCAGTTCGTAGCCCAATGCCACCAATTTCACTGTGGCGACATGGGACGAGTGTGTCGGCGCATTGTCGTGGTGGAACAGCACTTTTTTCTTCGCCAAGTGGGGCCGTTTTCTCTTCAATGCATCGTCAAATCTACCCAATAATTGAGCACAATACTGCCCTGTGATCGTTCTTCCCTTTTCCAAATAGTCGATGAAGATTATGCCTTTCGAATCCCAGAAAATGGTGGCCATGACCTTTCCGGCCGATGGAACCGTCTTCGCCTTCTTTGGTGCACGTTCGCCGGGTGAAGTCCACTGTTTTGACTGTTCCTTAATTTCTGGTGTGTAGTTATGGATCCATGTTTCATCAACAGTCACGAAACGGCGCAGAAACTCCTTTGAATTGCGCGTAAGCAGGTCCAAACACTGCTTCGAAGTGGTCATTCGATTCCGCTTGTTGTCTACAGTGAGCAAACGCGGCACCCATCTTGCTGATAGCTTTGTCATGCCCAAATGTTCATGTATGATATTCTGCACACATTCAAATGAGATGCCTACGATCTTAACAATCTCTCTGATCTTCACTCGCCTGTCTGCCAATACAATACTGTATCATGGATTTCATCCTTAGTCACCTCAGTTGCGCGACCTGGACGCTCTTCATCAAGGACGGATGTACAACCACGCTTGAATTAATTGAACCAATATCTGTTGGTTGTCATCGAAGGTGAAAGGTCCCCATAAACGTCTTCCAACATTTCTTTGATTTCCTCACACGTCTTCCCATCCAAAAACAAGAATCTAATCACCGATCGGTACTGCACTTTCTCCATAGTTAGAAAAAACTCAAACTTGCTCACTTCCAACAGCTACCAAACAAAAGTACACAATGAATTTATCTGAAATTCTGACAGTCGTTGTTTGACAGATGACACTAAACAATGATATACAGGTTTGACGTCAGTGGTGCCATCTGTCTTCAAACATGGGTACTTATCGATCACCCCTCATATAAACAAAATTATCTCCCTCTCCTGGCGCCTAGGACTCAGCAGCTCGTTTCACTTTCCTGGTGAACACCTGCACCAATTAACACACATATACAATCTAAATGAATGTGAACACTTAGCGTTGGCCTGAATAGTACATAACCATTAGAAAAAGTTTCAAGTACCAAATATCACAATGGTTTACAATGTAATGTATTATTTGGGACGTTAGGAGAAAAAACTCAGGTTACCGAGAAGGCATTAGACGTGTCTTTTCCCTATTCATATAAAATGACACTTACTTCAAAACCCCTTGCTGCGTTCCACAAAAGGTATTTTAGTCACAAAGTAGCAGCAGTAGGACTGGACGTGGAGTGAACATTGCCGACCCATACGATTGAGGCTGTTGCCGGACCAGCGCGCTGAGGCATCCCGGGACTGCTCAGCTTCTCATCCTACGGCGGATACGAATCACCACTATCAGCTTTTAATGGTTTTTATTGCCATGCCATCTCCATTGTTTTAATGTTGCTGCTTTGTGAATAAAATTCCTTGATTGGATTTTCTCTACATCTTTACTCTATTTACACGGCACCGGTGGTAGTATTGAGACGAGAAGAAGGGTCCCAGGCATACAACTGAGGGCTGAGACCGCTAAAAGATACCTTTTGTGGAACGCAGCAAGGGGCTTTGACGTAAGTGTCATTTCATATGAAATGGGAAAACACACGTCTAATGCCTCCTCGCTAACCGGAGTTATTTCTCCTAACGTCGTAAATAATATATTACATCGTAAACCATTGTGATATTTGGTACTTTTTTCTAATGGTTATGTACTATTCAGACCAGTACTAAGTGTTCACATTCATTTAGATTGTACACATTATGGTCTATTTGCAAAAATGATGAGAACATAGAAATTCAAAACTTGTGGCCCAGTGTTGTTAGGATGCAATGCTATCCACTGTGCTGCCGAAAATCTGCCCCTGTGTGACCAAAAGAGTTGTACAATTCAATAAACCTAGAAAACACCTGATGGTTATTTCACCACTCTCCCTCAATTAAGAGTATACTATATATGTACAGAGTATAAGAGTATAAATATTTGTGAATTGTTGCTTCCATTGTATTGTCATTTATGTAACTTTTTTTTTTTTTTTTTCTTTTACAACTTTCCCATAATGTAATTTTTGGCTGTTGTGGTTATACTAGTATTTTGGACCCAACATTGTTTGGGTCTCTAGATTTTATTTATTTTTTCCTCTCTCTACCAGTGCCTTCTCATATACTGTACCTCCCTAATCTCTCCCTATTCTTCCCTTCCTTCCCTATTGTTAAACAGTAGTTGTTGTTTTTTCTAATTTGACCCCTCCTCTCTACCTTTCCACCTTGTCCTCTTTCCTCTCTGTCTCCTGTGACCCCCTCCACTCTACCCTGCGACCTTGTCCTCTTTCCTCTGTCTCCTGTGACCCCTTCTCTCTACCCTGCCACCTTGTCCTCTTTCCTCTCTGTCTCCTGTGACCCCTTCTCTCTACCCTGCCACCTTGTCCTCTTTCCTCTCTGTCTCCTGTGACCCCTTCTCTCTACCCTGCCACCTTGTCCTCTCTCCTCTCACTTTCCTGGGATCCCTCCTTTCTACCCTGCCACCTTGTCCTCTCTCTTCCATAGTTGCCGACTTCTGGGCTGCTCTCTCCGGGAGAGAGCAGCCGGTCGGCTCAGCAGGGGAGGGCGGGCAGTGAAGTGACGTGACAGGGGGGCGGGCCAGAGGTGAAACGGGGGCAAGCCAGAGGCGGAACGGGGCGTGGCTTCTGGATCGCATCATTTAAGCCACGCCCCCCGCTGTGTAATGCCGCGATTACCGGCATTATACAGCAGGGGGCGTGGTTATGATGACGCGATTCAACAAGAATCACGTCATCGCCTGCCCGGACCGGCCACTTTACTCGCTAAGTGGGCGGCGGGTAGGGGGTGACCCCCGGAAATTGAGAGACTTGCCTGCTCTTCCGGTGGACCGGGAGGGTCACCCGTTTTTTGGGAGCCTCCCGGCCATTCTGGGAGGGTAGGCAAGTATGCTCTTCTCTTTTGCCTGGGACCCCTCCTCTCTACCTTGCAACCTTGTCCTCTCATCTCTCTCCTGGGAACCCTACTCTCTTGCACCTTGTCTCCTACCTATCTGCCAAGAGACCCCCTCATCTTCCTCTCCAGAGATCCCTCCTCTCTTCCATGCCCCTTTGTACTCTCTCTCCTGGGACCCCTGCTTTCAAACCTGCATCTCCCACCTTCCTCGCACTCTGTCTCTCTCTCTCTCTCCTGGATCCTCTCTTCTCTGCCCTACCACCTTGTTTCCCCTCCTCTCTCGCTGTCCTGTGACCACTTCTCTATGCTGTGCCATCTTATGCCTCCCCCTTTTTTTCCTGTGACTCCTCCTCTATGTCCTGCCACCTGGTCCTCTTTTCTGGGACCTCTCCATTCCACCCGGCCACATTTTTCCCTTCTCTCTTTCCTGGGAGTGACGTGGGGGTTCGGAGGTCGACATTGGCCCATAAACAAAAATGATTATGATATGTGCACATGAGCAGTGTATCATCCACTCAGTGGGGCTGGTGTAGACTTGTGCTCATCTTGTGCCAAACCTGCAGCAGGAACAGTTCTACTTGTCTGAAGATGTGCCCAGCTCTACAAGGGTAGTATACTATAGCATACAGCGTGCTGGCTAGTGGCATAGAAAGGGATCATCAATCCCTATTGATTAACAGGCAGTATGAGCTGGATATGGAATGCCTCTTTACAGCCATTTAAATACTCTAATACTCATGATATAAGAACCGGAGACAAACAAAACACAAGTGTGCCAGGATCCTTATCAGTGAGCAGGGCCGATTCTACACCTTGTGGCGCCCTGTGGCACCCCCCCTCTCCGCGCGGAAAAACAGTTAGTGCGCGCAAAAAATAGGAGCGTGGCTTCATAGGGGAGGGGCGTGGCCACAGTTATGCTCCCAGCAGTAGCTGTGCCCCCGGATTTGCCCCAAGTAGTTGTGCCCCCAGTTGATTTGCCCCCAGTAGATATGCACCCTGTAGATATGCCCCCTGTAGCTGTGCCCCCAGTAGATATGCTCCCTGTAGCTATGCACCCTGTAGATATGCACCCTGTAGCTGTGCCCCCTGTAGATTTGCCCCAGTAGTTGTGCCCCCAGTAGATTTGCCCCCAGTAGTTGTACCCCGTTGCTGTACCCCCTGTTGCTTTGCCCCCAGTAGTTGTGCCCCCTGTCGCTGTGCCCCCTGTTGCTTTGCCTCCAGTAGTTGTGCCCCCTGTTGCTTTGCCCCGGTAGTTGTGCCCCGTTTCTTTGACCCCAGTAGTTGTGCCCCCTCTTTCTTTGCCCCCAGTAGTTGTGCCCCGTTTCTTTGCCCCCAGTAGTTGTGCGCCCTCTTTCTTTGCCCCCAGTACTTGTGCCCCGTTTCTTTGCCCCCAGTAGTTGTGCCCCCTCTTTCTTTGCCCCTTGTTGCTGTGTCCCCTGTCGCCGCTTACAAACACACACACACAAAAATAAATAAAAAATACTTACCACTGCCCCGTTCCTGCTTCCCGACCGCTGCTGCTGCTGCTCCGTCTGGCCGCCGGCTCCTCTCTATGGGAGAGACGTCATGACGTCTCTCCCATAGCAGCGCCGCACAGACACTAGAGGTCAATACTGACCTCTAGTGTCTGCCCCTGGAGCCGGCTGCAGCGGACGCCCACACAGCCCACGGCGTCTGCTGCAGCCGTGGAGCGGGGTGCGGGTAGGCGGCTGTGCCTGCGGGGTGACTGCGGCCGCGCCCCCAGGCCACAGCGCCCCGGGCGAAGGCACTGCTTGCCCGCACCAAGAACCGCTCCTGTCAGTGAGCCGTGAACCTCAGGATCTGAATAACATATCTGCATTTTCTTTAATGACTGTACAATGTATATAATCATCTCACACATTGTAACTATCAGATACAAACAGTTGTATATATTTTGTAAAGCAAATTGTATATCCGCATAACACAGAAAATTCCAAAACCTCTCTGTTTCTGCATGAATTTGAAGAACACTTTGAAAACTGAATGTTTTTGAATAGAAATGGGCATTATTATCAGTCAGCCATGTACAGGGGGGGAAAAATAAGATTTTACTCACCGGTAAATCTATTTCTCGTAGTCCGTAGTGGATGCTGGGAACTCCGTAAGGACCATGGGGAATAGCGGCTCCGCAGGAGACTGGGCACAACCAAAGAAAGCTTTAGGTCACCTGGTGTGCACTGGCTCCTCCCACTATGACCCTCCTCCAAGCCTCAGTTAGGACACTGTGCCCGGACGAGCTGACATAATAAGGAAGGATTTTGAATCCCGGGTAAGACTCATACCAGCCACACCAATCACACCGTATAACTCGTGATACTATACCCAGTTAACAGTATGAATATAACTGAGCCTCTCAACAGATGGCTCAACAATAACCCTTTAGTTAGGCAATAACTATATACAAGTATTGCAGACAATCCGCACTTGGGATGGGCGCCCAGCATCCACTACGGACTACGAGAAATAGATTTACCGGTGAGTAAAATCTTATTTTCTCTGACGTCCTAGTGGATGCTGGGAACTCCGTAAGGACCATGGGGATTATACCAAAGCTCCCAAACGGGCGGGAGAGTGCGGATGACTCTGCAGCACCGAATGAGAGAACTCCAGGTCCTCCTCAGCCAGGGTATCAATTTTGTAGAATATAGCAAACGTGTTTTCCCCTGACCAAGTTGCAGCTCGGCAAAGTTGGAAAGCCGAGACCCCTCGGGCAGCTGCCCAAGATGAGCCCACCTTCCTTGTGGAATGGGCTTTTACAAATTTTGGCTGCGGTAGTCCAGCCGCAGAATGCGCCAGCTGAATTGTGCTACAAATCCAGCGAGCAATAGTCTGCTTAGAAGCAGGAGCACCCAGTTTGCTGGGTGCATACAGGATAAACAGCGAGTCAGTTCTCCTGACTCTAGTCGTCCTGGAAACATAATTTTTCAAGGCCCTGACTACGTCCAGTAACTTGGAATCCTCCAAGTCCCTAGTAGCCGCAGGCACTACAATAGGTTGGTTCAAGTGAAAAGCTGATACCACCTTAGGGAGAAACTGGGGACGAGTCCTCAATTCTGCCCTATCCATATGGAAAATCAGATAAGGACTTTTATATGACAAAGCCGCCAATTCTGATACACGCCTGGCCGAAGCCAAGGCCAATAACATGACCACTTTCCGCGTGAGATATTTTAGATCCACGGTTTTTAGTGGCTCACACCAATGTGATTTTAAGAAACTCAATACCACGTTGAGAACCCAAAGTGCCACTGGAGGCACAACCGGGGGCTGAATATGCAGCACTCCTTTTACAATGTCTGAACTTCAGGTACTGAAGCTAGTTCTTTCTGGAAGAAAATCGACAGAGCCGAGATCTGTACCTTAATGGAGCCTAATTTTAGGCCCATAAACACTCCTGCTTGTAGGAAATGCAGAAATCGACCTAGTTGAAACTCCTCTGTTGGGGCCTTTTTTGGCCTCACACCAAGCAACATATTTTCGCCATATGCGGTGATAATGTTTTGCAGTTACATCTTTCCTGGCTTGAATCAGCGTAGGAATGATTTCCTCCGGAATGCCCTTTTCCTTTAGGATCCGGCGTTCAACCGCCATGCCGTCAAAACGTAGCCGCGGTAAGTCTTGGAACAGACAGGGCCCCTGCTGCCGCAGGTCCTGTCTGAGCGGCAGAGGCCATGGGTCCTCTGATATAATTTCTTGCAGTTCTCGGTACCAAGCTCTTCTTGGCCAATCCGAAACCACGAGTATCATTCTTACTCCTCGCATTCCTATTTTTCTCAGTACCTTTCGTATGAGAGGCAGAGGGGGGAACACATAAACCGACTGGTACACCCACGGTGTTACCAGAGCGTCCACAGCTATCGCCTGAGGGTCCCTTGACCTGGCGCAATATCTTTTATAGGTTTTTGTTGAGGCGGGACGCCATCATGTCCACCTGTGGCCTTTCCCAATGGTGTACAATCCTTTGGAAGACTTCTGGATGAAATCGCCACTCTCCCCGGTGGAGGTCGTGGCTGCTGAGAAGATCTTCTTCCCAGTCGTCCACTCCGGGAATGAACACTGCTGACAGTGTTAACACATGATTTTCCGCCCATCGGAGAATCCTTGTGGCTTCTGCCATCGCCATCCTGCTTCTTGTGCCGCCCCGTTGGTTTACATGGGCGACTGCCGTGATGTTGTCTGATTGGATCAGTACCGGCTGGTTTTGAAGCAGAGGCCTTGCCTGACTCAGGGCATTGTAAATGGCCCTCAGTTCCAGAATTTCTATGTGTAGGGAAGTCACCTGACTTGACCAAAGTCCCTGGAAGTTTCTTCCCTGTGTGACTGCCCCCCAGCCTCAAAGGCTGGCATCCATGGTCACTAGGACCTCCAACAGGTCCCACTGAAAAGTTCCTGCATGGAACCTACCGAATGGGATTGCTTCGTAGGAAGCTACCATTTTTCCCAGGACTCGCGTGCAATGATGCACCGATACCTGTTTTGGCTTCAGGAGGTCTCTGACTAGAGATGACAGCTCCTTGGCTTTCTCCTCCGGGAGAAACATTTATTTCTGTTCTGTGTCCAGAACCATCCCCAGGAACAGTAGACGTGTCGTAGGAACCAGCTGTGACTTTGGACTGTTTAGAATCCAACCGTGCTGTTGTAGCACTTTCCAAAATAGTGCTACCCCGACTAGCAACTGCTCCTTGGACCTTGCCCTTATAAGGAGATTGTCCAAGTACGGGATAATTAAAACTCCCTTTTTTTCGAAGGAGTATCATCATTTCGGCCATTACCTTGGTAAACACCCTCGGCACCATGTACAGTCCAAACGGCAGTGTCTGGACTTGGTAATGGTAATCCTGTACCACAAATCTGAGGTACTCCTGGCGAGGAATGGTAAATGGGGGCATGCAGGTAATCATCCTTGATGTCCCGGGATCCCATGTAATCCCCCTCGTCCAGGCTTGCAATAACCGCCCTGAGCGATTCCATCTTGAACTTGAATTTTTTTATGTATGTGTTCAAGGATTTTAAATATAAAATGGGTCACACCGAACCATGCGGTTTCGGTACCCCAAACCGTGTGGAATAGTAACCCCGTCCTTGTTGAAGTAGGGGCACCTTGAGTATTACCTGCTGGGAATACAGCTTATTAATTGCCTCTAGCGCAGCCTCCCTGTCTGAGGGAGTTGTCGGCAAGGCATATTTGAGGAAACGGCGGGGGGAAGACATCTCGAATTCCAGCTTGTACCCCTGAAATACTACTTGAATGAAACAGGGATCCACCTGTGAGCGAGCCCACTGATCGCTGAAATTTTTGAGGATGCCCCCCACCGTACCTGGCTACACCTGTGGAGCCCCCGCGTCATGCTGTGGACTCAGAGGAAGCGAGAGAAGAATTTTGATTCTGGGAACAGGCTGACTGGTGCAGCTTTTTCCCTCTTCCCATGTCTCTGTACAGAAAGGAAGCGCCTTTGACCCGCTTGCTTTTCTGAAGCCGAAAGGACTGTACCTGATAATACAGTGCTTTCTTAGTCTGTGAGGAAACCTGAGGTAAAAATATTTCTTCCCAGCTGTTGCTGTGGATACGAGGTCCCAGAGACCATCCCCAAATAATTCCTCACCCTTATAAGGCATAATCTC
Source organism: Pseudophryne corroboree (assembly GCF_028390025.1). Classification (NCBI taxonomy): domain Eukaryota; kingdom Metazoa; phylum Chordata; class Amphibia; order Anura; family Myobatrachidae; genus Pseudophryne; species Pseudophryne corroboree. Next base: position 836,635,609 of record NC_086447.1, on the reverse strand, counting down.
TATGCGCCTTTTAAAGTCAGCATCACCTGTCCAGTGACAGGTCTCTAATACCCTCCTGACAGAATGGACATTACATTAATTTTGGATGCCAGCCGGCAAAATATCCCTCTGTGCATCCCTCATATATAAGACGACGTCTTTAATATGTTCTTATGTTTGACAGGGTCACCGACCACACTGCAGCAGCACGATCTGCAGGTCTCAGTCTAGTACCTGAGTGTGTAAATACAGACTTCAGGATAGCCTCCTGCTTTTTATCAACAGGTACCTTCAAAGTGGCCGTTCCTAAAACGGCAGTGCCACCTTTTTTGACAACCGTGTGAGCGCCTTATCCACCCTAGGGGATATCTCCCAGCGTAACTTATCCTCTGGCGGGAAAGGGTACGTCATCAGTAACTTTTTAGAAATTACCAGTTTCTTATCGGGGGGAACCCACGCTTTTCACACACTTCATTCATTCATCTGATGGGGGAACAAAACACTGCCTGCTTTTTCTCCCCAAACATAAAACCCCCTTTATGTGGTACTTGGGTTAATGTCAGAAATGTGTAACACATTTTTCATTGCCGAGATCATGCAACGGACGTTCCTAGTGGATTGTGTATATGTCTCAACCTTGTCGACACTGGAGTCAGACTCCGTGTCGACATCTGTGTCTGCCATCTGAGTGAGCGGGTGTTTTTGAGCCCCTGATGGCCTTTGAGACGCCTGGGCAGGCGCGGACTGAGAAGCCGGCTGTCCCACAGCTGTTACGTCATCCACCCTTTTATGTAAGGAGTTGACACTGTCGGTTAATACCTTTCACCTAACCATCCACTCTGGTGTCGGCCCCTCAGGGGGCGACATCACATTTATCGGCATCTGCTCCGTCACCATATAAGCCTCCTCATTAAACATGTCGACACAGTCGTACCGACACAGCGCACACACACAGGGAATGCTCTGACTGAGGACAGGACCCCACAAAGCCCTTTGGGGAGACAGAGAGAGAGTATGCCAGCACACACCAGAGCGCTATATAATGTGGGGATTAACACTATAACTGAGTGAAATTTCCCCAATAGCTGCTTGTATATATAATATTGCGCCTAAATTTAGTGCCCCCCCTCTCTTTTTAACCCTTTGAGCCTGAAAACTACAGGGGAGAGCCTGGGGAGCTTTCTTCCAGTTGCACTGTGAAGAGAAAATGGCGCCAGTGTGTCTGAGGGAGATAGCTCCGTCCCTTTTTCGCGGACTTTTCTCCCGTTTTTTTCTGGATTCTGGCAGGGGTATTTACCACATATATAGCCTCTGGGGCTATATATTGTGGTATTTTTGCCAGCCAAGGTGTTTTTATTGCTGCTCAGGGCGCCCCCCCCAAGCGCCCTGCACCCTCAGTGACCGGAGTGTGAAGTGTGTATGAGGAGCAATGGCGCACAGCTGCAGTGCTGTGCGCTACCTTGGTGAAGACTGATGTCTTCTGCCGCCGATTTTCCGGACCTCTTCTTGCTTCTGGCTCTGTAAGGGGGATGGCGGCGCGGCTCCGGGACCGAACACCAAGGACTGGGCCTGCGGTCGATCCCTCTGGAGCTAATGGTGTCCAGTAGCCTAAGAAGCCCAATCCGGCTGCAAGCAGGCGAGTTCGCTTCTTCTCCCCTTAGTCCCTCGCTGCAGTGAGCCTGTTGCCAGCAGGTCTCACTGAAAATAAAAAACCTAATTCTATACTTTCTTTCTAGAAGCTCAGGAGAGCCCCTAGTGTGCATCCAACCTCGGCCGGGCACAAAATCTAACTGAGGCTTGGAGGAGGGTCATAGTGGGAGGAGCCAGTGCACACCAGGTGACCTAAAGCTTTCTTTGGTTGTGCCCAGTCTCCTGCGGAGCCGCTATTCCCCATGGTCCTTACGGAGTTCCCAGCATCCACTAGGACGTCAGAGAAAACTGTTTCTCTGGGTCATTAGAATGTATTACACGACTGTACATGTCCTAGAGATGAAAGGCAGACTGTGGTACAGCTTGGTAAGGTGAATACTGTAAATTCTCTCATGATCAATTACTGATGTAAGATAAGTGAGCTTTTATGAATAATATAATTGCTTTACATTTTGATTGTTATTTTCAACATGTTTTAGAGAGATCAAACATTTTAACATAGCACCTACTTACATCAACTTTGAAAAGAAACAGGTCAATGCCTGCTTTTTCTACTTAGCTGTAGATATGGAGGTAAGTTGGGAAAACAAGAGATAGGCAGGACTTGATGGTGCAGACTTTTAGTCCACTCCCACACTTGATTTGATTCTTGACATTTTCCCTCCGACCTTCCACAGCCATGATCCTTGTAATGCACCTACCTATTGCATCATGTTTGCAGGACACAATGTGCAAGTGATGTTTGAGTGGTGGAGGCTGGACCGGACTGGACATCTGGCACTTCTGGTAAAGAAGGTCCAAGCGCCAGGTGGGCTGCTCTGGACCCTTGTGCAGTGGAGGTGCCCGGCCAGCATGCAGAGAGATTGCTTGACCATGGCCCTAATAAAATATGGTCATGCCCCTTTTCATGCTGACGTGCTAACAATACCAGGGTGGCAAATCGCTCCATTGCTGTGTGGACCCATGGTGCTTTACAAGGGTACCTTAATTTTTTACATGTCTCATCAGAAAACCAGAATGAGATTGTACAGATATGTATTATTTATATATTACCAGTTATTTATGTGGCACACACATCTTCCATCTTTTACAGATAATATATGGCCATTCAAAAAGTCCATGCCTCAGTTGAGCTTACACTCTATGGGGCAGATGTATTAACCTGGAGAAGGCATAAGGAAGTGATAAACCAGTGATATGTGCAAGGAGATAAACGCACCAGCCAATTAGTTCCAATATGTAAATTAACAGTTAGGAGCTGATTGGCTGGTGCGTTTATCACCATGCACATATCGCTGGTTTATCACTTCCTTATACTGTCTCCAGGCTTCATACATCTGCCCCCATGTTCCATACCACATGCACACACATGCGCACATACTGTACAAGATACAGTTATTTGTTGTGTGCCAATTAACCTACCAGTATATTATTGGAGTATGGGAGCAAACCGCAGCACCAGGAGTAAATCCACTTAAGCACGGGGAGAATATACAAACTGCACACAGTTAAGGCCGTCGTAGGAATCGAACCCAAGACCTAAGTGCTGTGAGGCAGCAATGCTAACTATTGTGTCAACCGTCCTTTCCGTAGATGTTCACGTAGTTGAGCAATTACTGCCCATGCATGAAAATTCCTGAAATCTCTTAAGGCGCATGCATTCACATATGTATGCACAAAGATGCTGTTCCGGGTCAGACAGTATCAGAAATGGGGCGTAAAAGTGATGGGCATTCCTGGGCGTTTCCTAGGAGGTGGCTAGAAGTGCAAGCAAAAATTGTCCCTCTGATGAGCCTGTTACGGGATTGCCACGGGCTTGTAACTAAATGCATAGACGCAGCCATAGGAGGCCAGAGTCAGACAGAGAATCTGCACCTGCTGTAGACCTGGTGTAAGTGTTGATGTTGATGTTGCAAGGTATGGCGCCCTCTGGAGAAACACTGGCAGTATGATACCTTTTTCATACCAAAAATGCAGGGTCTTACCCGGGAATACGGTCCCAGGATCATGCAGGGACATTCCCGGGTAAGACATCTTGCATACCGCAGTCAGCAGCTGGGCATTTTGCTGGGTTGCTGACGTCAGCGGTGACGCCTGTACATAGAGAGTGAACGGGAGCCGGGGCGCATTGACCCGGCTCCCGTTCTCACCGCACAGTGAGCCGGGTTGAACACGGGTTCAAACCTGGTCAAGAGCAGGGTTGAAATACCGGGTCACTGGACCCGGTATTTCAACCCCGGTACCCTTTCATACCGCACATGAACACGGATTATGCGTGTTCATGTGCCAATAACCCGTGTTCAGAGGTGCTGGTGTGAAAGGGGTATACAGTGTGCTGAGAAGCTGAAAGTGGGCATCTCAGTTCTTGCACACCAGGGGAAGGGCTGATACTAGCATTTGCATATACTCGCAGCCGCGACTCCGGCAACAGACGTCAGATTGCACGCAGCTTATTGATAGCTTGCGCAACAAATTCATTTAGTAAACATATAAACATGACAATTAATGTGTAGTGTCACCGCAAAAACACAGTATTGCATTATGTACAGTTACACTAGAAATGAAACAGTCCAGGTCGGCAAAGCAAGATTGTCCGCTGTGCATTTGTAACCTACCATTTAATACAACGCTGCTGTCTGTAAGGTACAATTTGTCAAGTTGTATTTAAAAGTGATGGAACTTCTCGATTACATAATCCTACATCTCCCTGAAGTTACTGTACAGGAGTCACCTTGTCTTATAAATTAGTATAATGCCCGTTTCATCTGTCTCCTCCATTATATACTCTGACAGAAGTCACTGTCACAGAGGGCGAACGGAGGATGAGAGAACAATTAGAAAAAAAAGATGGGGAAAAAATTGGAATAAGTATAATATAGACGTTATTGTAACTGTAATATTGAATAAGGGTATATTGTCATGCATTTCTATTTATGTGAATATATCTCATTATAGTTAATACATTTCTGACACAATTGTCTTATTTATTTCAGCTGGATGAAACTTTGCTTTCTTACAAACATTAATGGAAAAATCCCAGTCCGAAGGTAAGGAATTATAAATGTGAGGCATCTAAATACACTTAATAGCTCATCTGTCACCAGATATAAACACAGTGGAGGTTTTATGTTTATGGGGACCAATTCGCTAAAATGTAATGGAAATATTGCGCCATTGCACTAAATGTTAATACATAAATATTTTTCAATCCTACAAATTGTCTACCTTTACAGTGTGTATGTGATGGATGTTTTTCAAATGAGACATTGGGTGGAATTCAAATGTTATATCGCACCCCATCGCCTGTCTAGAGTGACGGGAGATCATGGGGCAATATTAAATTGTTCTTTTTTATTACGCTCATAAACCTGACCAGACTAATGGGTGCAACGGAATAAGTCCCGTTTGAGCACTGAAATGGGTAACTTTTTGCTAATTTCAGCTGGGGGGTGTGAGCTGAAATGACAACGCCAGCAGCCGATTGTGCCTGATTGGGGCAACAATTGAATAGCTCCGTTGGGCGCCATCTGTTGGCTGCCAGCGATAACACAATTTAATACCGGCCCATTCTATTGGACAATATAATGTTGATATTATAATACAGGTTGAGTATCCCATATCCAAATATTCCGAAATACGGAATATTCCGAAATACGGAATTTTTTGAGTGAGAGTGAGATAGTGAAACCTTTGTTTTTTGATGACTCAATTTACATAAACTTTGTTTAATACACAGTTATTAAAAATATTGTATTAAATGACCTTCAGGCTGTGTGTATAAGGTGTATATGAAACATAAATGAATTGTGTGAATGTAGACACACTTTGTTTAATGTACAAAGTTATAAAAAACATTGGCTAAAATGACCTTCAGGCTGTGTGTATAAGGTGTATATGTAACATAAATGCATTCTGTGCCTAGACTTAGGTCCCATCACCATGATATCTCACTATGGTATGCAATTATTCCAAAATACGGAAAAATCCGATATCCAAAATACCTCTGGTCCCAAGCATTTTGGATAAAGGATACTCAATTTGTAATAATAATAATAATAATAATAATAATAATAATAATAATGGTAAAACAGCAACCCACCTATGATAGTGTCTTGTATTAGTATATGTCATGTAGGATTATCAGCAATGTCTTGCATAGTGCACATCCAGCACCAGTTTACAAAGTACTTCTATTGCATATTGAAGGTTATAGATAATCTATGTACTAATCAGAATAATCAGCGGCAGTGTGTACCGTTTTTGACATGTGTATTATCCCTCTATGGCTCCCCCCACAATGAGACAGCCCACCTGTAAATAAGGACCATGGCACCAGTAACAGGGGTAAGTATAGCGTGGCGGAGTGGGCGTGGGAGTGGGCAGGAATGGCCCGGTGTATGCTGGGTCCTTTTACTAATTATTAATAATGATCAGAAATTCGTCAAGGACTGTTTGTTTTTTTGTAGGTAGAAAAATATACAGTGCTCTACTTGTCATATGCCTTATTTTCCTCTGTGGATAAATAAAATTTCCCAACGTGGTAGGTCATGGAATCTATTAGACAGAGCCCTCAAATGGGAAATATTATGCCCAGGGCTGTAACTAGGGATGGGCTAGAGGTGCTGCCACTGGGGGAACAGGGACTAAGGTGCTGCACCTTTACTGCCCTGCTTGGAGGTTGCCAGGAACAGTACCCTCCAGCCTAGAGAGCCGCCTGCAGAGCTGTCCAGAGCGTCTGTAGGATGCTCCGTGCACTCTAGTTATTCCTGGTCGGGACCCCATCATGGCATCAAGAGATCACAACTTGGACTATTGTTCTGCTACATCTGATTCCAGTGAAATTGCGACTTTTTTTTTTTACACTGCAATTTAGATTTCAGTTTGAACACACTCCTCCCAAATCTAACTCTCTCTGCACATGTTACATCTGCCCCACCTGCAATGCAGCATGGTTCTGCCCTTTTGCTTGATTTTATTGTTTTGCTTGCAAATCAAAATTAGACCCATAGCCCCACTTACTCACAAGGACTCACTGGGCAAAACTAATTGAATTGATCCACAACAGCGTTTTCTTTGTGCTTTGCATATGTTATTGGCCCTCATTCCGAGTTGTTCGCTCGCAAGCTGCTTTTAGCAGCATTGCACACGCTAAGCCGCCGCCTACTGGGAGTGAATCTTAGCTTAGCAAAATTGCGAACGAAAGATTCTCTAAATTGCGAATAGAAATTTCTTTGCAGTTTCTGAGTAGCTCGATACTTACTCTGCCACTGCGATCAATTCAGTCAGTTTCGTTCCTGGCTTGACGTCACAAACACACCCAGAGTTCGCCCAGACACTCCTCCGTTTCTCCAGCCACTCCCGCATTTTTCCCAGAAACTGTAGCGTTTTTTCACACACTCCCATAGAACGGCCAGTTTCCGCCCAGAAACACCCACTTCCTGTCAATCACACTACGATCACCAGAACGAAGAAAAAACCTCGTAATGCCGTGAGTAAAATACCAAACTTCTTAGCAAATTTACTTGGCGCAGTCGCAGTGCGAACATTCAGCATGCGCAATTAGCGGAAAATCGCTGCGATGCGAAGAAAATTACAGAGCGAACAACTCGGAATGAGGGCCATTGATCCTTTCCAGTGACGTGCGGTGAGGTGAGGCAGAACTTTTTCTGTCATACTAACGTATAAGCAGAAGTTCTGACTATATAAACTATATGAAACTTAGAGAGAATATATTATAAATATCTTCTTTGTATGATTCTAATCATATTTATAGTCAAAACCCTGGAGTAAAAATTATATGGCAACTCCTAATTTCCAGCAGTATATACTGCTGCACTTGTGTATATGGTTGGTTCTAAATACAAGATGGGTAAGGGACCTCTGACGTCACAAGGGGGCGGAGCCACATCACCAGGGGGAGGAGCCACTGCCGAACAGGGTACCCACAATATACCCTCTGGGCTCGCTTTGCTCGCCACCGGGTTACTAAAGGTAGTAGTTTGTGGCGTGGATTGTAGAGGAACTATCCCGCTAGCCTAGCTCCTCCCCCTGGTGATGTGGCTCCTCCCCCTGACATCATAGATCCTTTAGGCCACTTGGATCTAGCATCTACCTTGTGTATAAGGCCCACGTGCACCCTTTGGCTCATATATTGTGTGTAAATCTGGCTCTGGTACTAGCCAGTGCCTGCTCAGCCAATTACCTCACCGCACGTCCTGGTCCTTTCACTAGATTTTGTATCAGTGCACTTGCAAAGAATAAGCATGTCAGTACCATTTTCATATAATCTTTGCTTTGTTTGTTTTTAATTTGTATTAATCACTCACATTGTTGATTGCAATAGCTAAGCAACATTCTGCAAAAAAACACAAAAAACACAATGTGTCCAATGTGTCTGTAATTCCATTAGTTTTTTTTTCTTCTACTGTGTAAAATGTATTGTTGATATCACTGTTTGTTGCCTGGTGTTATGAAGACACACTAAACATGAACTGCATAAAATACATTGCATGGCCAGACGGAGACGAGACAAAGCTGCCTATTCAGGCCATTTCCTTGGCAGGTATCCTCTCTGGCAAAGCTACTCCAGCAAAAATTGAAGTCCAGTTATAAGTCGATTATAGCTTAAATACAGGTTCTGTTATAGCTCAAGTCATTACAGTTTAGCGATTAAAATTAATTCATCATTATTTTTCAACAACAGACCTTGCACAAATATTTAAACATGTATTATTGATTCAAAGAGGTTTAAGCAGACTGTAAGCTCTCTCGAGCAGGGCCTTCCACCCGACTGATTCTCTTTCTGTGCGCCTCTCACAAAAGGTAGAACCGGGCAACCCTTGTAGACATGGAGTGTACCACTTTCAGCTTAAAGGAAATGTCCATATCATAAAAATAGGTTATTCCAAAGAAAAGTAAAATAAAAACTGTTAAAACACAATAGAGCTCAGAAATTTCATTTTACTATACAATTAAAAGTGAAATGATTAAGTCAATGCATGCTCAAGCATCCACAGCACCCAAAGAGCTGGCTGCTGATAGTGTCGCCAAGGGAGTTACAGAACGCAGTGATTTTGCATCTGAAAGTATAGCATATTCTAAAATCCCCATGTGATGTCAGCCAGCCAACCATACATGCCTACCAAAACATATTTTACACAGACATATTTTACACACTCACCTTGACATGGTAAGCAGGCACTTTCATACACAGGTTGAGTATCCCTTATCCAAAATGCTTGGGACCAGAGGTATTTTGGATATCGATTTTTCCGTATTTTGGAATAATTGCATACCATAATGAGATATCATGGTGATGGGACCTAAATCTAAGCACAGAATACATTTATGTTTCATATACACCTTATACACACAGCCTGAAGGCCATTTTATCCAATATTTTTTATAACTTTGTACATTAAACAAAGTGTGTGTACATTCACACAATTAATTTATGTTTCATATACACCTTATACACACAGCCTGAAGGTCATTTAATACAATATTTTTAATAACTTTGTGTATTAAACAAAGTTTGTGTATATTGAGTCATCAAAAAACAAAGGTTTCACTGTCTCACTCTCACTCAAAAAAGTCCGTATTTCGGAATATTCCGTATTTTGGAATATTTGGATATGGGATACTCAACCTGTAAAAGCTTTCAGAATAAAATAAAACACACAGTGCAGTGAATGGGTAACGTTTGATATATTTTCACATTTTTTTGGTTGCGCACATCTTATGAATAAATTGACATATTGATCTTGGCTAAGAACAGACTGGGACTAGAAATCGGCCCCGGGATTCTGTTTGTGGTGCGCAAGACAAAGGCATGTGGTCCCGCACCACTGGGGGAGTGTCTACGCGTCAAAGGCTGTGCCTCAAGCCACAAGGAGCGTGACGTCTCGTTACGTGCCGTCTCGTTACTTGCCGTCTATGCATACTGGCCTACGAGAGCATCGGGAGGTGGAGTTGTTCAGCCAGGCATCCAAACGGCTGGACTGGCCGCTTTTTCAAGCTAAAAGGGCTACATTGTATATTATTTTGGGTGTTCTTCGATGTGAATGACATATCTGTCCATACTGTCAGCTTTGTGGTTTAATTATGCTCTCACCTACTCTGTCCTGTGCACAAACAATCTTTCCGGATACAGCAGCATAGTTTGTACTGTAGTTGTCAAGAACCCCCCATCAGTCTCCCTTTCCTCTACGTGGGAAGGGTCTTCTACAATTCAAACTAAGTCCAACCAAACCAGTTAGACGCATCGGATGACCTGCAGGACCGCTGGGTTTACTGAGCAAAATTAATTAAAACGTACTATTCTATTTTATGTCACACAATCCAGCTGACATTGGCGTTTAACATTTCTTTTATGTTTTCTTGTATTATATAAAATACAGTATGAATCATTTTGTATTGATAACGCCTTAATCCAAACCGAGCACCGCTGCAGTTTTAGGATACGCTGGTTTCTGTTTTGTTTTATTTTTGTTTGTTTGTTTTTGACAGTTTATATCTTTACTTATTTTCTAGTATCACAAGAACGTTTGCATCAGGAAAAACAGAAAAAGTCATCTTTCAAGTACTTAAAGAATTAGGTCTTCCGAGCGGAAAGGTATTTATTCAGTTTTCATTAATCGATGTCCTCGGAAATTTATCAAATGCAATGCAGAAGCTGACAATCATTTTGAATACCTTTGTCACAAGTAAACGTAGGAACATACTTGCCATAGAAATGATGTATGTTCCAACTCTGCCAACTACCACAGAATGCCAGGACTCAGTTAGGGGCTTATTTATCAGAAGCAGATGGCACGTGATAAATTTGCCTATATTTGCAATGTGATATTTGATTACATCGCAAGAATGTATAAATATCACATGAAAGAACAGAGCTGGCGAGAAAGGTCTGTCCCTACAATTCACCCCCCCTGCACTTTCCATGGTGTTTTAAAAAAAAAAATACCCCGAGACTTCTCCTGTGGTTATATAAATTATGTTGAACAACCAAACAATTTGTATAAATCGGTGTGTGATTGGTGAGCTTTCATTTCTATCTCATCCTCTCTCTCCAATCAGGAGCTCCCATCCAACCCAGCCTTCTAATGACAAAGTTAGTGCAGCTGTGTGGCTGCACGTACAATAAAACGGATGGCGGTCGTTAGGGCGACATACATTGGGTCGACTACTGAAGGTCAACATGCATTAGGTCAACATGGTCACTAGGTTGACATGGTCATTAGGTTGAAATGTACTAAGTCGACATGCAAAAAGGTCGACATGAGTTTTAAAAATTTTTTTGACCTTTTTCATACTTTACGATCCAAGTGGACTACAATTGGGAATGGTAACCTTCGCTCACCATGCGAGGGGACGTGGTGCACTATTTGGGGTTCCCCGTCACTTTTTCGAAGAAAACGACACGAAAAACAGTAAAAAAAAAACTCATGTCAACCTTTTTCCATTTTCCTTGTACATGTCGACCCAATGACCATGTCGACCTTCAGTGGTCGACCCAATGTATGTCGACCTAATGAACCACACCCAAGCAAACAGCATTCCGGCTGCTTAAGAACAGCCGAAACCATCATCCTGTGCAGTGCCCGTTGCCGAGCAACCGCCTGACCTAGACAGCCTAGCAGTCAAGCTGGTGCAGCATCCTGGTTGCCGGGCAACAACCGTTACGAGCCATGACGGTGGCTCGTAACATCAGTGCAGGACCCTTACAGGCTGGCCATGGATGCTAGAAGAGAGAACTAAAATTGTGTTTTGATATAATAAAACCATTAACCAAATCAGTTGAATAAATGCAACTGAATAAGGAAGAGCAGGAGAACACACATGGGATAAAAATGGATCTATCATAAGCCAGTAATTCACAAAGTGTGTGTGTTGAGGAAGAGTAGAGGCTACAGCGCATTGGTTAATTAGTTTGCATGAGATTATATTATAATAATATAAAATATTTTCATATTTCATGTTTTATTTTTCATTTTGTAACGAGATGATACATGTTTATTAATGTAACAAAATACTTTTCTCATAAAACTGTTATTTCAACTGCCCTGTTCTACCCATGGTATCGTCACCAACTGAACGTTTACAGTTATGAATTGAAAAAAATTATAATATAATAATCTGCCAATTCCTCAAGTTCACATTATATCTTCGTGCAAGGCGGTACAAATACAGACACATTTTCTGCATACCGTTATTGAATAACTAGGAGCAAATGCCCTTATTTATCAATGAGTGATAAATTTCACTGTGAGTGATAAATTGCACAGGCCAATCCGCTCCTAACTGTAATCTTTCAAACCCAGCCTGTGACATGAAAGTTAGGAGCTGATTGGCTGGTGCAATTTATCACTCACAGTGAAATTTATCACTCATTGATAAATAAGGGCAAAAATGTACTGCCTCCTCTGACATGCCAAGGCTTAATCCATACAGGCATCCAAAATGCCTATATGTCCGGCAGCCACATTAACAGGCTGTGTCTGACGGCTGCGATTAACTGCCATACTTTGGCCAGAGAAATGCGGTATTCATAAGAGCTGAATCACCACTATAGTAATGTAATGGGCTAAAAGTGAAACACTCCTACTCTGTTGCACAAGAACACATATGTTACTGCAAGTAAGTTGCTGCATTGTTAATGTTTGTTATTTTGCAGAATGATGAAATTGAGCCCTCAGCTTTTACATTTGAGAAGTTTTATGAACTTACGCAGAAAATTTGCCCCCGAACCGACATAGAAGAGCTCTTTAAAAAAATGTAAGTTAAAATATACATGGATATTTTCTCCATTCTTATTTGTGTATATATATATATATTTATATATATATATATATATATATATATATATTCAGTATATATGTGTGTATATCTATCTATCTATCTATCTGTCTATATATATGTATATATATATATATATATATATATATATATATATGCAGATGTACATATATATATATATATATATATATATATATACTTTGTATAAGGATCACACGAAATATGTTTTCTCACCAATATGAAGTTCCACATAAGTGTAGATTGACACCTGATACTATAAAATAAAGCGAGCCGGCATGCTACAGATGTACCTGACACTTGTTTAATCTGGCTGTTACTAACGATCTACAGATTAACTTGCTTGGTTAGATATTAACAACTTTGTAAACTAATCTGAAGCGGAAATTAAGGACGTTTTTGCTGAAGCACATTCATGTTAATTTTGCTTTAAAAGCACCATGAAATAAGCAGGTTTATTCACCATTCAGAGTAAGTTGTAAGACTAATGGATTCTTTACATTTTATTTTTGCCAATATGCTAATTAGGTTTTTATATCTAAAATATATATATTTTTATATGTTCAGTGGAAATTGACTTATTCTAATGAATTTCTTTTCAGCAATGGAGAAAATTCTGACTATTTAACGGTAGACCAATTAGTGAGCTTTCTAAATGAAGTAAGCTTTTTCATTAACTTCTATGAAAGTCTGTCTGGCTTGCCTTTCCAGTTTTCCATTGCATGTGTCATCCAATCAGCTGGCCTTTCTTTCTGATTTGCTGATCTTGCCTTCTACAGGGCTAGGCAATCTTATGCATTACTAGCCATTACTGAACTACAGCTCCCATTATCCCCTTCCTACTACAGACTGATGACGCATGATGGGAACTGTAGTTTAGCAGCAACTGGTATGCCAGAGCTTGTCTGCCTTTTATTATATGTGAGCCTATAGATCAACTGGTAATTTTTGTTTCCCCCCCATTATACATTTAGCTCTTACATGTTTGCTTCCCAAGTTGCTTTTGTAATGTGGCTCTATGTGTGTTATTGTTTTGCTGTCGTTGGGTGATTTTCTTTTACGGAGAAATGTTTTTTGTTTTTTTTTATTCTTATGCATTGTGTTATTTCTTCTGGTTATCAGTGTTTGTCTGAATATGTTTATTATTACAGGATATTTTTACAGTTATCCATTATTTGATTTTCTAAACAGTACGGTTGAATCAATTATTGCTGCTCGTTTGAAGTATTCACTGTAACCTTAAATTATAAATGTCATTATACACTAATGCAGTGGTTCCCAAAATGGGTGCCGATGGAACCCCTGTGGCACTTACAGGGGTGTCCTGGGTTGGTGGTCCAGAACCAATTCAAATTATTTATGATCAATGTAATAGGCAAAACCAGTGTGGTGAAGGACAGAAGTGAAACCTGTCCCTCACCTCATAATTGATCCTAGGGATGATCTATAAACACAATTTACGTAATTAAAAAAAAATAATCAGAATTTCTCAAGTAGAAACATTTGGCCTAATCTGATACTTTTGATTAAAAAAGTTTGGGAACCACTGGACCAATGGATCGTAAAAAAAATCTAAGTGATTCTGGGGCAGATTTATTAAGCCTGGTGAAGTGATAAATTGGAAGGTGATAATACATCAGCCAGTCAGCTCCTAACTGTCATTTTTCAAACCCAGCCTGTAACATAGATGTTAGGAGCTGATTGGCTGGTGCATTATCACCTTCCACTTTATCACTTCACCAGGCTTAATAAATCTGCTACAGTTGCCACCACTTCCTGTTTTTTCTTTAAAGTGATACTCAGGCCTAATGCCACCAACTGTAGTTTGTTTATAACATGTAAAATCCATGAAAAACTGCCTGAAAATGGAAATAGTTGTGTCCAGTGTTCTCATACCCACTCACAATGTTACTCACGCTTGGGAGGGGTATGGTTTCCAAAATGCTGCTTTTCACTAATCGCATTGATGGGAAGGACGTCCAATGACTGGACAAACACAAGTAAAACAATGTCAAGCTGGCATTTGAATATGCTTTTGTAAGTGCAAATTAAATGCAGGTGGGCATCTTGCCTTTACGCACTCTACGCAGTTACAAATTTCCCATTAGAACGCTTGGTGGGAGGTACTTAGAGGAGGCAGCACTCAGGCCCTTGTTTTATTACTGTCAGTCTGAAATTTTCCTCTAACTACTAAAACAAATCCACACTACAATACCATATGCCATCACGAGTGGAGTGTGGACTCGGGGGTGTCCAGTACTGTACAGTGGAAATATTCTGTAGTAAGTGGAAAATTGATCAACCAATCAGTGTGTATGCAGGACTGAGAGCTGGCCAATAAGCAGGCAGGCCTAGCAGGTGTCTTGCCGGCTATCAGAGGCATCTCTCAGACAGGGCTATTGATCCAGTAGAATATGTGTCCTGCCCACACTCCACTGAACATGGTACATGGAAATATTTTGTAGCTACTGCAGAGTTTTGGACTGATGGATTGTTACCAGGTATGAACTTGTTTTATTACTGTCTGCGACCATAATAAAACAAGTGTCCAAGTGCCTCCCCACCCCCATTATATTTGACTGGCAATCGCCAAATTAAGACTTAAAACTTAAGAATGAAAATAATGTAAGTGGGGGTAGGATGGTAGACATTAAAGTTGTGCCTAAGAGGCCTGACCCCTAAATCCACCCCTCCTTCCGCAGCCTGGTTTTCTTTATACTGTATAGTATCCATTTCAAGATTCTAATGTCTATGCTTCAGTAACTGTCGTAGACATTTACCTTTGCCATCATGGCTGCTGTTTGCCAAGCTTGCTGTAAGAGTTTCGAGAAATACCTAGATGGAACAAACCACTCTTACATACAGTAACACTTGTCATATTCAGGATAGAGGAGTATGGGTGCCCCAGAAAACATTCTGATGGGATGTTAGGGCTGCAATATGCCGTTATTTTCCAGGAATTATCTAGGAAAGCCTTTATATATATATATATATATATATATATATATATATATGTACGAAAGCCCTCACTCACTCACTCACTCACTCACTCACTGACTCATCACCAATTCTCTTACTTCCCGATATGTTAGGAAGCTGAAATGTACCATAGGTATTCTTCAGGTGGGAAATAGGAAAACTACGTAATTAGCATTTTAATAAACCATCCCTAAGGGGATTCAAAAGGGGTTTGAAATAATGACGTCATTACCGATGATTGGCTTGCGTTGCGTGAACGATAACGGCCAAACGGACAATCGGATCAAAATTTGGATTGCTCTTCCAGTGTGTAGAATTTAATAAACTCCAAAATGTGTCTTGTTACTTTTTACCGTATCTGCTACGGGGGCTCCTCAGGGTGGATTAATATTTACTTACGTTAAGACATCTCTATAGATTTATCAAATTTGTAACACTCATTTATATTTACAACCATGAAAATCAGAAACTCCCGTTCGAAGAACGTGTAAAACAGCTAGTTTCCTAATAAGTACAACTTTTAGTGCACCTCAGTTGGCAGGGGGAGTGAGGCCAGGTTAAATGAATTTTTCACTGTACTTAAATATTAAAGTAAGACAGTGGCTTTTAGGGCCAGAGATTGGCCTACAGATGTGTCTTCATACATCATTGCTACAGTCGCACCAAACAGTACCCTCTTGGCGCACCAGGTTGCGTAAGAATCGTCTAGAATTGGACATCTTTTTTTACCAAAAAGGCATCCTAGTTGCAACACGATGCAGGAAGGATGCACCAGGAGACTGCTGATTAATTTGATATACAGTATGACACTTGTATATCTGTGTGCGACTGAGTCTCTGAATCTGTACATGAAGTGCTACGATGTAGCAGCAACAGCTTTTTTCCAATTCAAGTTCCGTTGTGCTCCGTATACAGACTCTGTCACACACAATATACAAGTGACATATATCACATTAATCACCGCAGTCTCTTGGTGCATTCTAGCAGCAAAAAGATGCATTTTCAGAAAAAATAAAGATACCTTGCGTTGTGTGGCGTATTGAGGCTGGATGTATGAGGACACATCTGTAATTCTCTATTTAGGAAACATAGGAGCGCTAGAAGAGGAAGGAAATGAGAGGCGACCTTTCATGTCATATGGTGAATGGAGGGTACCACTATTAAGTGTATCATTCATCTTGGACTACCAGGACTATTTGCCTATAACCCTTTTATTAAAAATATAAGTCAGTTTCACTTTATGTTGAAGACAGTTACCATCTTATATCTGCTTGTCTGTGGCGGTTTTCTCACTGTGACAAGGCATTGTCAAATGATGATGAGGCCCTTTTATTTATATTCTGATGGCAACCCTAAAATTGGTAGGGCTCTCAGATTTACAAACATCTCTAAACACAAAGCGGCTGAGTCTGAGTCTGGAGCACGGTTGCTGTGTTTGCTTGATGCAGCAGCAGCCTGATTTGCTACCTTATACTACTGCAAGTTTCCCTTAGGGCTGATGCAGGAAGTGGCTCCACCCACTGTGTTTCTGTTCATAGCGCAACCGCCATTATCAGCACTTGCCCTAGCACCATGCAAGCTGCAAGATATCTCCCCTTCTCCATATGCAGGACTCAGAACAGGGCGGAACTCAAACTACATGCCCACTACAGTACTAAGAAACTCCCACCAGACAGAACTGTTCTGTGAGATCTCACTGACGCCACTGAGTTCTCCCCCCCCCCCAAAAAAAAATGCCCATTTCATGCAAAGATAGAAACGATTGCTTCTGCGCTATGGGGGTCATTCCGAGTTGATCGCACGTAGCAACTTTTTGCTGCCTGTGCGATCAACCTGACGCCGCCTATGGGGGAGTGTATTATAGCATAGCAGGGCTGCGATCGCTTGTGCAGCCCTGCTATGCAAAAAAAGTATTGTGCACAACAAGACCAGGGTAAGAGTTACTTTACCCTGTGCGATCGATCCAGCGTTGTAGGTCCCGGAATTGACGTCAGACATCCGCCCTCCAAACGCCTGGACACGCCTGCGTTGGACTTACCACTCCCCGAACACGGTGAGTTGCCGCCCGGTTCCACCTTCCTCCTGTCAATCTTCTTGCGGTCGCTGCTGCGGCCGCTTTCTTCGTTAGCCGCATCGCTGTCTGACGACGGCCGTCGCCATGCAACGACACGCCTGCTCATTGTGGCCGCCGCGCATGCGCAGCACCAACCCATTTGCACCATTGCGAAAAACAGCAGCGTGCGAACGGGTCGGAATGACCCCCGATATGCTAACACTTGCTATTTGCATCCATGCAAAGAGATGCGTCTGACCCAGAACCCGCCCTAAAGTATCACTGTAGAGAAAGTCTAACATATTATAAAATACATTACCTTATATTACACAGACAACAAGGTTTCCTTGCTAGAAATGAATACAGATGGTAGTTATATGCATTATCTTCTGCCATGACAGCCATACACAAGCACCAAGGCAGCACAAGCAGCTAGATTTAGGTCATTAAACACATAAAAAACTTTCACTTCAGTTGCTGTTCTGGAAGAGATAGCACTTATATATTGGTTCAGTCAGTGCTACAGTACTTCTAGAATCTGAGATAAAGTGGAATACAGTTTGTGTCTTCAAGATTTAATTGATTAGCACTGGCTACATTAAGGTCAGCAAAAAAAACAAAAAAAAGAACACAATCATAAAAAACAAACAAAAAACTTCTCACCTTTCAAAAACATCTCAACTTCTGCCAAGTTTATATTAATTGTGTTAGATGACCAGAGCATCCTTTATCCCCTGCTTGTTCGTATGTGGCCATTTATGTAGTGCAAGTTGGGAGAACCGTCAGTAGCAAGTTAGGTCATTAAAATATTAGTAGCTGCACATGACATTTCAAGAGATGAGTGTTAAGGTGCGTACACACTGGCCGATATATCGGCCGTTCTCTTGAATGGCCGATATATTGCAGATCCATTGGCCATTGCATACGAAAGATATGTCTGTGAACTCCATCGTTCACAGACATATTGCGTCGGCCCTGCTGCACAGCCGACGGCCAATATATCGTTAGATATGTTGGCATGTCGGTGTGTATGTACAGACAGTCAATCGACCTCCTGTACACAAGCTGCAGCAGCCGGCGGTGACTGACAGCTGAACACATGCCCGCCCAGTTCATGACGTCAGTCCCCGACGGATCAGGCAGTGTGTATGCACAGCACACCGCCCAATCCAGCTTTGTATATATCTGCAGATCAATTGATCTGCAGATATATCTGTAGGTGTGTACCCAGCATTAGAGTTTGTGATCTGATACTTATGAGGACTGGGCTGCCTGCGACAGAGTCATGATGTGGAGGGAGGAAATTGAGGTAATCCGGAAACTACAGTTATATAGCCAAACGAACAGGGTACCCGCAACAGAACAAAGTAGTGATGCACAATTCCTGTCAGCATGAGACAGGAAGGTTGTGGTGTCAAACGAAGTTCATACATTCAGCTTGTTACCCATAAAGAAATATACTGAGAAAAAGTGTTCAAAATAAACATCTAACAATCTAAGGGGGGAATTCAGTTACTGGCATTTGTCTGCCAAGCATTGACGTGATGCTAGGCTGCACACTAATCTGCAAGTTATGGTATTCCTGACATCGCAAGTTCCTCATAAGAGATGGGAGCTGCTCCCCGTCTTCACTCCCTTCCCACAGGCGGGGGTATATTTTCTTGCTATTTTTGTTTAGAGAAATGCTGTCCCAATATATACAGAAATAAGATTGCATATATCTTATCTATATGTGACTGAATGCCGGATACTTAGGAGTATATTTACTAAAGTGCGAGGTTTTTAGAAGTGGAGTTACTGATGCTGGAAAAATGGTAAGTAGAATCTGATTGGCTGCTATGGGCAATATCTTCTCTTCTAAAATCCACTCTTAGTAAATACACCCCTTAGTACTAATGAAGTGGTACAATAGCGTTATCCAGGTATTGTTTTTTTTTCTTTTGAGTGGATAGTTACTTTGATAGCCGTTGTCTTTTTAAAGATTTTTTACCTTAGTGTTTACATTTCCTCATTCTAGTAATTAATTACGATTAGAAATCCAGCAGTAACTGACCGAGGTCTCCCACTCTCAGCTTTTTCCTACCTCCCAGTTACTGATCTTAAGGAAAATAACACACCAACCACAAAAGGGAAGTGAAATAGGCCTAGGGCCAGGCAGTCCCACAATAGGGCCAGGTCTTGGATTGTGAATAAGGGCTTCCTTCCAATTCCAAATTCATTTGCTAAACCTCAAGATTTCCGGATCCCAGAATACATTTTAAAACCACCATTTAGGGAGAAAAAAAAAAGAGGTTTTCCTTTTTTAGGTACGATACTGTACCATCTGGAAAGTCTCACCATGTGTAGGTGAGAAATGTGGAAGACGTGTGCTGCACTTATCTCCAGGGCTGCATTGGCTGTGAATACTTATTATTTATGTTTTTTTTTTTTGTTTTTTTATATTTGTCCCTCATTTCAATGTTAAAAAATCTGTTGCTGGACGCCAAGATAGAGTTATTATTTTTACATTAAATGGCGCCATGTGTTCTGTAACACAAAGGCTACTCAATAACATGTAGCCATCTAAACACAGCGAGCAGCATTTGTCTGGGGAGAACACTCACTAGCTCCGAGCAAACTGACCTGAAAGTTTCCAGTGCATTTTAGGTGAAACGTTACAATAACAGTTTATTACTGTGCTTATCAGAGACGCTTTGAGAAGTTGAGCTCTTTGTGTAAGCTTCATGGCTGATCTTTTGTCCTCCTGCCTTGTTTTTATTTTTATTTTATTTTTTATTTTAGACAAGATATAATTCCCTCCGATTGGTATCCCAAGCCTTCAGTTCCCTGCAAACTCAGCCTGATCCTACAAAGCCCCTTAGCCTTTGACTCCCCACACCATTTGCCTTCATCGTGTCTCCACGATTTGTTCATTTTTAGCTCCTCTATCAAACACACCTGCTTCAATTCTCTATTATTGAATTTTTTTTGCAATTCCTTTTTTGACTACTTTTTTTGGGACCTGATGAATCTCAAGTGTTGTGAGCGATGTACCGGTGAAGTAAGGCGGTGGCACATTGTGGCTGCAACATCACTAAATGATCATTATTTCTCTACTGTAAATCTGGGTAATGTGTGCAGCCCACATCACTCGGAATTGAATCGGCATCTACAGATGAGTCCTCAAACACCTATTCCTTTTGCACCATATGGCGTGAGATGCCAGTCACTCCGAATAATGGACCTCATTCAGCAAGGATTGCAATTTCTGCTAAAAAGCAGTTGCTGCGATCAAATAGTTGCTGCCCAGAAATAGAGAAAAAACACCCTTTGCAGAAATTGCGAATGCATCGCAATATGTGGGCTGATCGCAAAACCATACGAAATTACCACAACATCGAAGATTTTTCCTATCTGCGCCAGACAAGGTCATCTACAATTCTTGCGACTGAAGAGGCTGGAAGTGGTCATCGCTGACATCAGAGACCCTCCTTAAAAACGCCTGGGCACGCCTGCATTTTTTCTGACACATCCAGAAAACGCCAGGTTTCCGCCCAGAAACGCCGGATTCCTGTCATTCAAACAGCAGCTGCATTGCGATCACGATCTGTACACAATTTCTGTCTCTATTTTTGCTTATGCATGCTCAGTGCGAACAATGAGAATGCGCAGTCATTCGATAATCGTCTGGATTGCAAATCGCAAATTTTACAAGTATTAATGATTAAGGGCCAAAGTGATATATTAAGCATAATGATGCATGGATCGGGTCACTCATATTGAACTTATTGTTAACCTTTTTATATTAATTTGCACACTTTTTCCCCAGTTTTGCAACTTTTTTTTTACATTTTGCTATTCTTAGCTCCATTGAGCTACTTTTCCCTCTATTTTGCGTCTTAGCTCACTTATAGGGGAAGATTTAACAATGAGTGATAGTCTTATTATCACTCTACGAATGTTAAATGCTGTTCCAACCAATCCGCTCCTAATTGTCATTTTTCTAACACATGACAGGAGCTGATTGGCTGGAGCACCATTTAACTTTCATAAGGAGTGATTACAAGAATATCACTCGTTGTTAAATCTGCCTCATAGTGTACCAGGTACTTAGGAGTAGTATTTTGGCAGGACTAAGTTGAAACATCTATGGTGCGATAAAATGGGATTATGTGTCGTAATTTGTGGACAGGTATCATATATGTGGACATATCTACTGTATATGTCATCCTAGAGCCTTACCATATCTTTACCTATACCTCTGTCATTCCTGTCTTCTTTCCCTTCATATTACTGTTTGTTTTGCTTTTAACACTGTAGCTATAAATATTATCAGGGAACACACAGTGGTGGCAGCCATTTTGTGGGCTGTACCAATTCTGACAGAGCAGCCTATAATGTTTTTACTTGTATAGAACCAGTGACATCACTGATACATACCCTCCAACATTTTACACATAAAAATCTATACAAATTTGAAAAAGGGGGCATGGCCACGGGTAAAGGGGGTAGGGGCGCACGCCCCTTTTCCTATACTTTCAATTGAAGTTTGGAGAGCCAAAAATCGGTACAGACCATAAATAAAAAGGTACTGTACCTGCCAAAAAGGTACAGTTGGAGGGTATGCTGATATACATCCATTCAACAGCAACCACTGGGGTTCTGTTGTTTATTGCATTTTCATGAATATTGGTTTCATCAACTAATGCATTACATAGTATGCAGGAAAGTGTCCAATTCTTAAAGTAACTTATGTTGAGTACTTGGGTCCGGGGCACTTTTCCTGAGTACTTTGGATCATGCAAGTTTCTGACTGCAACCACACAATGTATTTTTAAATAATAGCCCTTCTTTTCCTTTAGAAATAAATTGACATCTAATACCAAAGAGAGGAAATACACAGAAAAAATACTATATAAATCACACTACCCAATGCTGAATTTACTAACAAGCCTTTTAAGCATATGAATTTTTTTTTAATTTACTTAAAAGGCACAGATAACATACATACATATATACATGTATGTACTATATGCACTTGGTTTTGGTGTTTACTAGAAATGAAGGTACAGTATTTGAAATAGGGGAATAATTAGTGGAAGAAATTTCGGCCATATAGAAATCAGCCTTTTTATGATGAAGCCTAGTAATGAATGCAGCAAGAAACCTCTATAAGCCCAAAGTGCATGACAACAGGGAGAAATAGCTTGCACTCGCGCACAACATTGTGACCTAGAGTGGGACATATTCTCAAAAAAAAGTGACACGAGGGATATAGAAAACTTCAAAAGACTTCAAATTTGTTTTTGCCTCATGCCGACCAACAGAGACTATTTCCACTCGCGGGTGTCCACGACACACATTTTGTGGAAATAGAACCCGCAGTCGCCATCGAGCCAGCAGGGGGCATCTTACACTCCATAATCCCCCCCCCCCCTTGCCCGCATTCTGTGGCCGGGATCCTGGCGTCGGGATGCTGACCGCCGGTAAAGCGATATACACAGGTTTCAAGTTATTGCTTTATGTTACAACCTCCTACTGTACAGTGGCCCTCATTCCGAGTTGTTCGTTCGCTAGCCGCTTTTCGCAGCAGTGCACACGCTAAGCCGCCGCCCTCTGGAAGTGAATCTTAGCTTAGCTGAATTGCGAACTAAGTATTCGCAACATTGCGAAAAGATTTTTCTTTGCAGTTTCTGAGTAGCTCGAGACTAACTCTTCCAGTGCGATCAGTTCAGTGCTTGTCGTTCCTGGTTTGACGTCACAAACACACCCAGCGTTCGGCCAGACACTCCCCCGTTTCTCCAGCCACTCCCGCGTTTTTCCCAGAAACGGCAGCGTTTTTTTACACACACCCATAAAACGGCCAGTTTCCGCCCAGAAACACCCACTTCCTGTCAATCACACTCCGATCAGCAGAACGAAGAAAAAACCTTGTAATGCCGTGAGTAAAATACCAAACTTCTTAGCAAATTTACTTGGCGCAGCCGCAGTGCGAACATTGCGCATGCGCAGTTAGCGGAAAATCGCAACGATGCGAAGGAAAAGAACGAGCGAACAACTCGGAATGAGGGCCAGTGAGCCTAATTCAGAGTTGATCGCAGCAGCAAATTTGTTAGCAGTTGGGCAAAACCATGTGCACTGCAGGAGGGGCAGATATAACATGTGCAGAGAGAGTTAGATCAACTCAGAATTAACCCCAGTGTGTTTTAGCTTCAACATCCCCGTTTGTCTGCTTCCTTACTATACAAGATTCTGTGTATACCCCACACGCACACATACAATTGCCCGCGTTATGTGCACATTATTATGTCCTATAAAGAAGAATTCATTATGTACAGTGCATAATAAAAAAACATCTCAATTAATCACTGTTACATTTTGTTATGTAGCATCAAAGAGATCCTCGTCTGAATGAAATCTTGTTCCCATTCTTTGATGCAAAGAGAGCGATGCAGATTATAGAGATGTACGAACCTGATGAAGAGTTGAAGAAAAGAGGTAAGGATGTTTGTAATACGGACATAGTGTGAAATGTAATTTTGTTACTTCTATCCAAAGGCGAACCAATGACACAAGTAGCATGGACCTTTAACCCTCATAATGTTGTTGCGGAATAGAGCAATTCATATTCCACATGTGTTTTCTGATAACCTGTCCAGACCCATAAAGGTAAAACTCCTATTTATATCTCATTGCGGATACATCTACACTATATAAATGGATATCGAAATCTAATCTAGACTCGTTGCAAAGTTCATTAAGAAAACTTGTATTAATAGTTTGACTGAGTGGCGACATTGTGACCTAGAAAATTAAGTGCGGGTCTTAAATCATTGCTAATAGCGAAGAGGTTTAAACCACAATTACCGTGACCTTTTCCTCTCCTCTGTGTCTTGCCCAATATACTGCTATATGTCTGGCTGAACGAGAATAATCTGGCTCAATTGAGTAGGGTCTGACTCAAAACTGTACTAAGGATGACCAAGATAAAATAATGACCAAGACGTATGGTTATATACCTAAGGAAATTGGAAGGTTTATGTTGTTTCCCCACCTTTGCAGGTCACATATTAAGTGACGGATTTTGCAAATTCCTGATGTCGGATGAGAATGCGCCCGTCTTTCTAGACCGCTTGGAGCTGTACCAGGAAATGGAGCACCCACTTGCACACTACTTTATAAGCTCCTCCCACAACACGTACCTTACCGGGAGGCAGTTTGGTGGAAAGTCATCCGTAGAGATGTACAGACAAGTTCTTCTAGCTGGATGCAGGTTATTACTTTTCTTTTTTTTTATTCATTTTTTGTTATTATACAACAATTTCTTAAATGGTACCGTGGATATGGCAATTTTTTTAAATAAAAATTCACAATGGGTAAGTGATGTCACTAGTTCTAGTAAATGAGTAGACTTTCTTTTTGTTAGTCCCTGCCAGATATGGGGGGTAATTCCAAGTTGATCGCAGCAGGAAATTTTTTAGCAGTTGGGCAAAACCATGTGCACTGCAGGGGGGGCAGATGTAACATTTGCAGAGAGAGTTAGATTTGGGTGGGTTATTTGGTTTCTTTTATTTTTACACTGCAATTTAGATTTCAGTTTGAACACACCACACCCAAATCTATCTCTCTCTGCACATGTTAAATCTGCCCCCCCTGCAGTGCACTTGGTTTTGCCCAACTGCTAAAAAATTTCCTGCTGCGATCAACTTGGAATTACCCCCCATATCTGGCAGCGACTAACCAATATTAGCCTAAATTTCACTAGACTCTCTTATTGATTGCTATATTATTATTTTTTATTACCGGTTATTTATATAGCACACACATAATCCGCAGCGCTTTACAGAGAATATTTGGCAATTCACATCAGTCCCTGCCCCAGTGGAGCTTACAATCTATATTCCCTAACCAGTGGCGGATCTTGCCACGGGCAAGCGGTACTTTTGCCCGGGGCGCCGCCTTCCGGAGGGCGCCGCACCAGGGCAAGATCCGCCACTGTGCCCCCCGCTGTGCCCTCCCCCCCTTTGAAGGGAACCAGACGCGTAGCGTCTAGTTTCCCTTCATTGAGAGGACCTTAGTTGTGCGGTGCGCGATGACGTCATCGCGCACCGCACAGCAAAGGTCCTCTCCATGAAGGGAAACTAGACGCTACGGTCTAGTTTCCCTTCATGTAGAGGACCTTTGCTGTGCGGTGCGCGATGACGTCATCGTGCACCGCACAGCATAGTGGCACAGACACTAGGGGTCATAATTGACCTCTAGTGTCTATGCTGTTCTATGGGAGAGACGTAATAACGTCTCTCCCATAGATCGAGGAGAGGAGAAGAGCGCCGGCGCCGGCAGAGGAGGTCTGCAGCGGTCTGGATCAGGAACGGGGATGGTAAGTATACTTTTTTTTCTTTTATTTTTTCTTTCAGCGTCGCTACAGGGGGCATAAATGGGTGCGTAACTGACCACGCCCCCATTTGAAGCCACGCCCCTATACTTTGCCCGGGGCGCCACAAGGCCAAGAACCGGCCCTGTCCCTAACACATGTACACGCACACACATTCACATTAGGGTTAAATTCGTTGGGAGCCAATTAACCTACCAGTATAGTATATTTTTGGATTGTGGGAGGAAACCGGAGTACCCGGAGGAAACCCACGCAAGTACGGGGAGAATATACAAACTCCACACAGTTAGGGCCATGGTGGGAATTGAACCCATGACCTCAGAGCTGTGAAGCAGTAATGATAACCATTACACCATCCGTACTGCCTGGTTATATGTAGGTTATAGTCATATGTTCTGTTTGCAACAGATGATCTACTTATATAATACTGTTAATGTCCGTCTCACATTTGCACACTAAAGATGAGGGAGTGGCCACACACCCTCCCTCTGTACCGCCCACCTTTGGAAACTAAAATGTTCCTGCTCCACCTCCCCCAGCATCACCTCAGTCCTACTGAACTGCAGGTCACATAGTGCTTGTGATGTGTCTCCCCAAGCACGCAGTCTCCTGTATGTACACAGGGGGTCATTCCGAGTTGATCGCACGGTAGCAGTTTTTTACAGACGTGCGATCAGTCGCCGCCTATGGGGGAGTGTATTTTAGCATAGCAAGTGTGCAATCACTTGTGCAGGGGACCTGTGCAAAAATTTTTAGTACAGTTTCTGAGTAGCTTACTCAGCCGCTGCGATCACATCAGCCTGTCAGGTCCTGGAATTGCCGTCAGACACCCGCCCTGAAAATGCCTGAACACGCCTGCGTTTTCCACGGAACTCCCAGAAAACGGTCAGTTGCCACCCAGAAACGCCTTCTTCCTGTCAATCTCCTTGCGATTGGCTGTGCGAATGGATTCTTCGTTAAATCCATCGCACAGCAACAATCTGCTTTGTAACCGTACAATGCGCCTGTGCATTGCGGTGCATACGCATTCGCAGTAGTGACCTGATTGCTGAGCTGCGAAAAACATCAGCGTGTGATCAGGTCGGAATGACCCCCACAGACCGGGCACATACCCATCCATTCGTTCTGCCACAGCTGGTTCTGCCCGCTTTCCCAAGCCCACAGCCCACTGTATAGAGAGAGCAGCCATGCCCCCTGTTGCACTTTACCCACTTTTGGCCGACAACAGCTCACTATATGAAGAGCGGCCCCACCCCCTCTCCTCCATTCTGCCTCTGCCCGCCCCTGGAAGACAGTGATCCCGCCCCTCCTCCCCCAGCACTACACCAGTCCTGCAGTAGTTTAATGCTGGCCATACATCAGGTTGATATTGTTTAACGACCTGTCGTGTGTCCACAGCTGCCTGGGGAATCAAAGGGAAATGGTGCCTGGAATCGGACCCGATGCTGGTCGTCCTGGTGTATGGGCAGCATATGGCAGGTCATGTACCTGACCATTGGCTGTACTGTTCATAAAAGTCAGTTGGTGACGCTGCCACCAGGCAGTTGGTCTGTGGCAACGGGCAGAGGCGGCCGCAATGACACATCCTACAGGGGCGCTGCTCTCCCAATTGATAGCCCACAGAATAAAAGGAAAAGTAACTTGCTGGAGGTGTATGAGTAGAAGGGGGCGGAAGGAGGAAGGTGTGTGTGTGTGTGTGTGTGTGTGTGTATACTATATATATATATGAGCTGCTACCGAGAAGGGGGTAGTAAGGGGGGAGGAGACAGTTTGTGTTGCTGGAGAAAAGACTGCGAGATGCTAAAACAAAGGTTGTGTGATAGATCAACTTAGTGTAGGAAAGGGGATGCACAAAATCATACTAAGGGAGTGTGACAGATCATACTAAGGGTGTGTGACAGTTCATACGAAGGGTGTGTGACAGATCATAGTAAGGGGGTGTGACAGATCACACGAAGGGTGTGACAGATCATACTAAGGGGGTGTGACATATCATGCTAAGGGTGTGTGACAGATCATACTAAGGGGGTGTGACAGATCATACTAAGGGGGTGTGACAGATCATACTAAGGGGGTGTGACATATCATACTAAGGGTGTGTGACATATCATGCTAAGGGTGTGTGACAGATCATACTAAGGGGGTGTGACAGATCATACTAAATGGGTGTGACATATCATGCTAAGGGTGTGTGACAGATCATACTAAGGGGGTGTGACAGATCATACTAAGGGGGTGTGACAAATCATACTAAGGGGGTGTGACAGATCATACTTAGGGGGTGTGACAGATCAAACTAAGGGTGTGTGACAGATCATATAAGGGGGTGTGACAGATCATACTAAGGGTGTGTGACAGATCATACTAAAGGTGTTATAGATCATACTAAGGGGGTGTGACAGATCATACTAAGGGGGTGTGACAGATCATACTAAGGGGGTGTGATAGATCATACGAAGGGGGCGTGGCAGATCATACTAAGGGGGAATGGCAGATCATACTAAGGGGGTGTGACAAATCATACTAAGGGGGCGTGACAAATCATACTAAGGGTGTGTGACAGGTCATACTAAGGGGGCGTGACAAATCATACTAAGGGGGCGTGACAAATCAAGTGCGCTGTCTTGGAGTAATCCTTAACTCCTCCCTCTCCTTCAAACCACACATTCAACACCTCTCACAAACCTGCTGTTTTCATCTAAAAAATATTTCCAGGATCAGACCCTTTCTGACACAGCATGCTACTAAGACCCTTATCCACTCACTGGTCATCTCCAGGCTGGACTACTGTAATCTCCTCCTAACTGGCCTCCCTGACAAATATCTCTCTCCACTCCAATCTATCCTCAATGCTGCTGCCCGGCTCATCACCAAACACACTGCATCCACCTCCCCTCTCCTACAAGACCTTCACTGGCTTCCCTTCCCTTTCAGAATCCATTTCAAGCTTCTCACACTCACTTACAAAGCCCTCACCCACTCCTCTCCCATTTACATCTCTGACCTTATTTCCCTTTACACTCCCACCTGTCCTCTTCGCTCTGCTAATGCACGCCGACTCTCCTGCCTACGGATTACTTCCTCCCACTCCTATCTCCAAGATTTTTCACGTGCTGCTCCAATTCTCTGGAATTCCCTACCTCTCCCCCTCAGACTCTCCACCTCTCTACAAAACTTCAAACGGGCTCTCAAGACCCATTTCTTCACCAAACCCAGCCAAATCTCATCCTAACCCTCTGTTCCACGCTCTCTATGTACCCCGCCTGTGTCACCCCTGTCTGTCTACCCCTTCCCTTTAGAATGTAAGCTCTCACGAGTATGGCCCTCTTCCCTTATGTGCTTATCTTTTCTCTTACTTTAATAATCTTCAATTGCATCAACTCCAGCAGTCTTCTGCCACCTGATACTTATTCCAGTGTCATCTGCTGATGTAGTTATGTTTATTTACCCTGTATTGTCCTATATTGTCTTCAACTGTAAGTTGCTGTTTTCCTGTTTTGATTATTTGTTTATGTAGTCTGTAATTGGGCGATGCGGAACCCTTGTGGCGCCATATAAATAAAGGATAATAATAATAATACTAAGGGGGCATGACAAATCATACTAAGGGGGTGTGACAGATCATACTAAGGGGGTGTGGCAGATCATATTAAGGGGGCGTGACAGATCTTGCTAAGGGGGTGTGACAAATCATATTAAGGGGGCATGGCAGATCATACTAAGGGGGTGTGACAAATCATACTAAGGGGGTATGGCAGATCATACTAAGGGGCCGTGACAGATCATACTAAGGGGGCTTGTGACATAAGAAGAGTTAGGAGCAAATTGCCCTAAAAAGTAAAAGAAAAAACATTGCACCAAAAAAAATAAAAGAAAAATTATACACGAAACAATTTACATTGTAACACAATTCTCAATTATTAAGACAAAAATGAGATGACTACAATGAGTTTCTAAAAGCTGTCAAACTGACTCACCTCCACATGGTAGGTGCTTACTGTAAAACAGAAGCAAACAGAATTAAACTGGATTAAAATGAATAAAAACAAATCAGAGTGGAAGATGTATTAACTGAATATGTTAACAATTGTGCTGTTCACTATAATGCTTTACTCGGGAAACAGTCACACTAGCATCTGCAGTCCAAGGAAGTCCAAATAATACGCAACAAAATTGCTTTCCACATATGCATGACTCAGAATCACATGGAGTGTTTGATACATGTCCACCATACTCCTATGTTATTCCGAATGGTTACGTGCAATGTCATGGTTAACGCCCAGTTTACGCTCCGTAACGCCCAGCTCGCTCTGACTCAGATTTGTACGATTATACGGAAAATGCATAAAGTCACTTTTAGGCGTATGCTGTGTGCAAAAACTCACCGTTTGCGTCTGTAAACTGGGATCTGTGTGACTCAGAATCAGCACAAAAGTTGGTAAACAGATGGGCAGTTTCTTACAAGTCTTATTTACCTCTAAAATATAATGTACATATTAATGCTGAAATATGTGCATTTATTCAAAGTACCCTTCACGTATGTATACAAAGGCAAATGACTGCAAACATTTAACACTGGACAAGAAATCACGATGGAATGGGATAACCAAAAAAGTTTATAAACACCTGATACTGTATGTCAGCGCACCAAAAGCATGTTGTAGACTGCGAGAATTTGAAATACATAATCAGACACAGCCTATTATCGCTTACCTGTACATCTGCCTTACGAACATCCAATTTTTAGTGAACCGGGACAGGAAGTAACAGCTGTTACTATGAAAGTTAGTAAATCTAAATTATTGGCTTGGTGTACACTAAATCTGTGGTTCCCAAAGGATGAAATCAGCACAATTTACTTTATTTAATATTGTTTGTTACATTTCTCAAGAAGAAACTTTTGGTCTAGGAGTGCTGTGAAAAAATTCTCTAGGCCTCCAGGATTCAAAAAATTAGTGAACCTCTGAACTAAACTAACATGGTCATACTTATGTCCAGAAATATGTACCAGAAATGGCAGAGCACTATACTATACCAGAGCACTATACTATTCCGAGCACCATACTATACCAGAGCACTATACTATGCCAGAGCACTATACTATACCAAAGCACTATACTATACCAGAGCACTATACTATACCAGAACACTATATTATGCCAGAGCACTATACTATACCGGAGCACTATACTATACCGGAGCACTATACCAGAGCACTATTCTATTCCAGAGCACTATACTATACCGGAGCACTATACTATACCGGAGCACTCTATTATACCAGAGCACTATACTATGCCAGAGCACTATACTATACCGGAGCACTATACTATACCGGAGCACTATACCAGAGCACTATTCTATTCCAGAGCACTATACTATACCAGAGCACTATATTATACCAGAGCACTATAGTATACCAGAGCACTATACTATACCAGAGCACTATATTATACCAGAGCACTATACTATACCAGAGCACTATACTATTCCAGAGCACTATACTATTCCAGAGCACTATACTATACCAGAGCACTATACTATTCCAGAGCACTATACTATACCAGAGCACTATATTATACCAGAGCACTATACTATACCAGAGCACTATACTATACCAGAGCACTATACTATGCCAGAGCACTATACTATACCAAAGCACTATACTATGCCAGAGCACTATACTATACCAGAGCACTATACTATGCCAGAGCACTATACTTTACTATACCGGAGCACTATATTATACCAGAGCACTATATTATACCAGAGCACTATACTATGCCAGAGCACTATACTATACCATACCAGAGCACTATATTATACCAGAGCACTATATTATACCAGAGCACTATACTATACCAAAGCACTATACTATACCAGAGCACTATACTATACCAGAGCACTATATTATACCAGAGCACTATAGTATACCAGAGCACTATATTATACCAGAGCACTAAATTATACCAGAGCACTATAGTATACTAGAGCACTATACTATACCGGAGCACTATACTATACCGGAGCACTATACCAGAGCACTATTCTATTCCAGAGCACTATATTATACGAGAGCACTATACTATACCAGAGCCTTATACTATACCAGAGCACTATATTATACCAGAGCACTATACTATACCAGAGCACTATACTATACCAAAGCACTATACTATACCAGAGCACTATACTATGCCAGAGCACTATACTATACCGGAGCACTATACTATACCGGAGCACTATACCAGAGCACTATTCTATTCCAGAGCACTATACTATACCGGAGCACTATATTATATCAGAGCACTATATTATACCAGAGCACTATAGTATACCAGAGCACTATACTATACCAGAGCACTATATTATACCAGAGCACTATACTATACCAGAGCACTATACTATACCAAAGCACTATACTATACCTGAGCACTATACTATGCCAGAGCACTATACTATACCGGAGCACTATACTATTCCAGAGCACTATACTATTCCAGAGCACTATACTATACCAGAGCACTATACTATTCCAGAGCACTATACTATACCAGAGCACTATACTATGCCAGAGCACTATACTATACCAGAGCACTATACTATGCCAGAGCACTATACTATACCGGAGCACTATATTATACCAGAGCACTATATTATACCAGAGCACTATACTATGCCAGAGCACTATACTATACCAGAGCACTATATTATACCAGAGCACTATATTATACCAGAGCACTATACTATACCAGAGCACTATATTATACCAGAGCACTATATTATACCAGAGCACTATAGTATACCAGAGCACTATACTATACCAGAGCACTATATTATACCAGAGCACTATACTATACCAGAGCACTATACTATACCAAAGCACTATACTATACCAGAGCACTATACTATGCCAGAGCACTATACTATACCGGAGCACTATACTATACCGGAGCACTATACCAGAGCACTATTCTATTCCAGAGCACTATACTATACCGGAGCACTATATTATACCAGAGCACTGTACTATGCCAGAGCACTATACTATACCGGAGCACTATACTATACCAGAGCACTATTCTATTCCAGAGCACTATACTATACCAGAGCACTATATTATACCAGAGCACTATAGTATACCAGAGCACTATACTATACCAGAGCACTATATTATACCAGAGCACTATACTATACAAGAGCACTATACTATTTCAGAGCACTATACTATTCCAGAGCACTATACTATACCAGAGCACTATACTATACCAGAGCACTATACTATTCCAGAGCACTATACTATTCCAGAGCACTATACTATACCAGAGCACTATATTATACCAGAGCACTATACTATACAAGAGCACTATACTATACCAGAGCACTATACTATGCCAGAGCACTATACTATACCAAAGCACTATACTATACCAGAGCACTATACTATACCAGAGCACTATACTATACCAGAGTACTATACTATGCCAGAGCACTATACTATACCGGAGCACTATATTATACCAGAGCACTATATTATACCAGAGCACTATACTATGCCAGAGCACTATACTATACCAGAGCACTATATTATACCAGAGCACTATACTATACCAAAGCACTATACTATACCAGAGCACTATACTATACCAGAGCACTATATTATACCAGAGCACTATATTATACCAGAGCACTATAGTATACTAGAGCACTATACTATACCAGAGCACTATATTATACCAGAGCACTATACTATACCGGAGCACTATACTATACCGGAGCACTATACCAGAGCACTATTCTATTCCAGAGCACTATATTATACCAGAGCACTATACTATACCAGAGCACTATACTATACCAGAGCACTATACTATACTAAAGCACTATACTATACCAGAGCACTATACTATGCCAGAGCACTATACTATACCGGAGCACTATACCAGAGCACTATTCTATTCCAGAGCACTATACTATACCGGAGCACTATATTATACCAGAGCACTATATTGTACCAGAGCACTATAGTATACCAGAGCACTATACTATACCAGAGCACTATATTATACCAGAGCACTATACTATACCAGAGCACTATACTATACCAAAGCACTATACTATACCAGAGCACTATACTATGCCAGAGCACTATACTATACCGGAGCACTATACTATTCCAGAGCACTATACTATTCCAGAGCACTATACTATACCAGAGCACTATACTATACCAGAGCACTATACTATTCCAGAGCACTATACTATACCAGAGCACTATACTATGCCAGAGCACTATACTATACCAGAGCACTATATTATACCAGAGCACTATACTATGCCAGAGCACTATACTATTCCAGAGCACTATACTATTCCAGAGCACTATACTATACCAAAGCACTATACTATGCCAGAGCACTATACTATACCGGAGCACTATACTATACCGGATCACTATACTATACCGGATCACTATACCAGAGCACTATTCTTTTCCAGAGCACTATACTATACCGGAGCACTATACTATACCGGAGCACTATACCAGAGCACTATTCTATTCCAGAGCACTATACTATACCAGAGCACTATATTATACCAGAGCACTGTACTATGCCAGAGCACTATATTATACCAGAGCACTATACTATTCCAGAGCACTATACCGGAGCACTATATTATACCAGAGCACTATACTATACCAGAGCACTATATTATACCAGAGCACAATACTATTCCAGAGCACTGTACTATTCCAGAGCACTATACTATACCAGAGCACTATATTATACCAGAGCACTATACTATACCAGAGCACTATATTATACCAGAGCACTATACTATACCAGAGCACTATATTATACCATAGCACTATACCGGAGCACTATACTATACCGGAGCACTATACCAGAGCACTATTCTATTCCAGAGCACTATACTAAGCCAGAGCACTATACTAAACCAGAGCACTATACTATACCAGAGCAGTATACTATGCCAGAGCACTATACTATACCGAAGCACTATACCAGAGCACTATACTATGCCAGAGCACTATACTATACCGGAGCACTATACTATACCGGGGCACTATGCCAGAGCACTATACTATACCAGAGCACTATACTATACCAGAACACTATACTATACCAGAGCACTATACTATGCCAGAGCACTATACTCTACCAGAGCACTATACTATGCCAGAGCACTATACTATACCAGAGCACTATACTATACCAGAGCACTATACTATGCCAGAGCACTATACTATACCAGAGCACTATACTATACCAGAGCACTATATTATACCAGAGCACTAAACTATGCCAGAGCACTATACTATACCAGAGCACTATACTATACCAGAACACTATACTATACCAGAGCACTATACTATGCCAGAGCACTATACTATACCAGAGCACTATACTATGCCAGAGCACTATACTATACCAGAGCACTATACTATACCAGAGCACTATACTATGCCAGAGCACTATACTATGCCAGAGCACTATACTATACCAGAGCACTATACTATACCAGAGCACTAAACTATGCCAGAGCACTATACTATACCAGAGCACTATACTATGCCAGAGCACTATACTATACCAGAGCACTATACTATACCAGAGCACTATACTATGCCAGAGCACTATACTATACCAGAGCACTATACCGGAGCACTATACTATACCAGAGCACTATAGTATACCAGAGCACTATACTATACCAGAGCACTATACTATGCCAGAGCACTATACTATACCAGAGCACTATACCGGAGCACTATACTATACCAGAGCACTATACCGGAGCACTATACTATGCCAGAGCACTATATTATACCAGAGCACTATACTGGAGCACTATACTATGCAACAACTAATATATGGAAGTTAAGAAAAAGAGGTACAGGCACTATAGTTGGAAGAATGGTTAATGTAAGTCCAATTGGCTGAGAAAAATGTTTTTATACAAGCACTACAGTACTTCTTCATGTAAGAACTTTTTTTGACGACATGAGAATTGTTAATGAAAATCCCGTCCCTTTTGAAACAATGGAAACATAGAATTTGATGGAAGGATAAGAACCACTTGGCCCATCTAGCCTGCCCCTTTTTGTACCATATTTTTACCTCATCCCTTATTGCAAAGAAACATGCATGGATCGAGGCTTGATGACGACAATGAAGGGGACACGTGTTTGACTGAAGTCATACAACTGCCTGTACAATTACAGGTTGAGAATCCCATATCAAAATATAACGAAATATGGAATATTTTGAAATACAGAATTTTTTGAGTGAGAGTAAGATAGTGAAACATTTGTTTTCTGATTGCTCAGTGTACACAAACTTTGGTTAATGCACAAAGTTATCAAAAATATTGGCTAAAATTACCTTCAGGCAGTGTGTATAAGGTGTATATGAAACATAAATGCATTCTGTGCTTAGACTTAGGTCCCATCACCATGATATCTCATTATGGTATGCAATTATTCCAAAATACGGAAAAATCCGATATCCAAAATACTTCTGGTCCCAAGCATTTTGGATAAGGGATACTCAACCTGTACAGTAAGGCTTTGCCTTTACTTGTGTCATGTAATAGCAATCGAATCCAGCTGCTTTCTTTATAAAGTACAAGCAATACCTTATAGAAGACTGTCGGACAAGTATCCAGTAAGAAACCACTTAATTTCACATTGAAAGACATTAAGGGCGGGATTCAATTCTTTTCACCCCTTTCCACACCCATTCTGTTTCTGCCCTCATTATTTCAGCTCGCTACCTCCGGAGTAGCGAGGCACCCAACCCTTTACACAGCTAAACCTGATTACTATGGGCGCAATATGCACGATAACGGAGATCATTTTAGAAAGGGAATTGGGCGTGATATATCATTTGAATCTCACCCTAAAAATGTGCTTGAAGGACATTAAAACAAAAAAAATAACAGACTTTCATTTGCCACCTATTCCTAATTATGGGGGAGAATTCAATTAGACATGTTAATTTAACATACAGTATGTGAAAAAGGTTGGTAGCCTAGAGCATTAACATCCAGAGCTATTCAGATAGAGCCCCTTGTTCTCGCACAGTAAATTAACTGTTTTTGGGGATTAACACGGGTTTGCAGCACCCAAAAGCAGGCAATTTATCAGAGATTTCTTTCCAGAATAAATATCCCCATTAACTGCAGCCTGCGGGCTGCCTTCGGGGCTATTTGAATAGTTCCTGGGGATCAATTAGCCGCTGTAAATTACTGCAGGTACAGATGTAGCCATGTTCATCTTGGCTTCTATGCTGCACCTAGGTGCACCAAGGTTTATTAGCATAAACCCTTCATCTGTTGTTCTCAGCTGCAATACAATACACAGAGAACAATACATCAGGGGATTAAATCATTACAGCAGGGGATTAAGTCCGACTGCCCTGGCTCAATCCTATTAAAGGCCAAGATAAAATGACTCCATCTGTAACTGTATTCCCCCGATGTCTCCAGTGACTTATTAGTACATGATATATGAAAAACAACAAATTGAAAAACAATCTGCAACTTTAAATGCATAGCAAAGACATGACTTTGAGCTTATTGTTCAGGCCATAGAATAAGACAAGTCCACTCTGTGTTTCTTCTTTAATGGCCCAGGTGGGAGAGTTCGCACTTCTCATATTTATTTCAGACTTCCTGCACCAGTAGTAAAAACGTCAGTCTGTAATATTTCAAAGTAATAATTTGAGATGAGGCATTAATGACATCGGCACATGAGGTCAATGCTGCGGATATTCTTATTAAGGGAAATTATGTCAAATTCAGAAAACCCATTAATTGCAGTCAACAAAGATTTTGGAACGGCAGTATTTGTTTTTTGGGGGAGACTTTCGGCAAACGTTGCCATTTGTTCTTCATGATAATTGAACAAAAATATTTTCAGCTTGCAATAAAAACATCAAATGACGTTGCCACCTTCAACATTTACAATTAATAACAAATATCAGCGCTAACATTCACTTCAATGAAAATGATATGCTTCAGTACCTAATTTATTTTTCCAAATTGTTAAAGGGAAACTAAAATAGCAGAAGGAATATTTGAAATCCTTCCAGTTTTTGTGGTGAAAGATTCTATTATAGATGCAATTTTTCCAAAAATGATTACGCCTGATATATTACAATACTCACTTAAAAAAATGAAGATGCACTGAAACACAATGCAGTAAGACTACAAATGAGAGAATAAACTTATTTTAGCACAATAGTAGAAAAAAGTACCAATGTTAACTAAAATAAAAACTACCCAGCTGAGTTTGTTCAGTCTAACTCCTTGAGGAACGCCACCTAATAAACTAAATTTTTAAATTGGGGCAGTAATCTTTTTATTAAGAAATATTGGCCCTACCCAAGCACTACAGTATGTAATGGTGCTAGACAGGTTGTCAAGAAATGATGTCAAGGCTAAAGAGTATTTATCCCCCAAAATGTACTGGTGCCACTGCCAAGTAGACCCAGACCTACCCTTTACATTAAAGTGAGATCAATATCTCCTTAGACTTGCAATACTATAAATAAAGAAATAAAAGCCAAAGTCAAACTTTGGATTCCATTGGTACATATTTAACATGTTTACCAGTCTTTAGTCATGGTCTACTTAATGTTCCCTTTACGCAAACAAACTCATTTCAGAAAGTCAAAGTTAAAATTTTATTAACTAATGATCAAGTTATACTAAGGAGAGACGAAATTGTCTTTACTAAAAATGTGGTATAGAAGGAATTATATGCTCGATAAACAATCTCCATAATGAACTCCAAAATAAACTTTATTATTTAAAGTGCTGTTAATGTGTTAAGATCTCTCCTGACCATGCTTCCCCCAACCCATAGCTAAAGCACCTTGAGAGGTAGATGACACTACACCAGGAGTTAGCACTTTACTCCGACAACCCACGTCGCCATCCTATTCTACATGTCAAGACGCACTATGCTAGCTTACAGGCAGTACACCTGTATACCTCCTTAGGAACTCACTGTCCGTGTCGGATCCATCTGTCATCATCTGGAGTCCTGAGATCATATATAGGGTTGAAGCATAACGTGCTGCACCGTATCTGTCACTGAACACAACCATATATTTACCTACTTCTGAACAAACTCTCAAAAGCAGAGATCAGAGTTGTATGCAAGTGTCCTCTGAAAATGTTCTGTACATGTTATTTATTAGGTTGTAGGAAAATGGGCATTTCAAGAATATCATCTTGCTCCACTTATGTTTTACGGTTTTGTTACTTCAACATGTTCTCTCTCTTTTATGCTAAGGTGTGTTGAGCTGGATTGCTGGGATGGAAAAGGTGAAGATCAGGAACCTATCATAACACATGGCAAGGCCATGTGCACAGATATCCTCTTTAAGGTATCCTTGGACTTGCAGGTTTATCTGTTCACTGACAGCCCCAATATAAATTGAACTTCCAATCTACCTATTTTTACTGGTATGCAAAATATAATCTAAGGCAGTGGTTCTCAAACTGTGTGCCTATGCACCCTGGGGTGCCTAGAGGCACTTGCCAGGGTGCCTTGGATTGGTGGTCCAGGACCAATTCAAATTACTTATGGCCAAAATAATAGGCAAAACCAGTGCTGCCAATCATAAAATATGTAGTCAAACAGAAGCAAATCTTGTCCCTCATCACTCACTTGAAACTAAAGATGAAATATGCTGTAAACACAATTTACGTAATTTCATATTTCTTTCTAAATTTCCCATTAAGAAACTTTTGGCCTACGGGTGCCGTGTAAAAAATTCTGATACTGTGGGGGAAATTTACTAAGCTCCCGATTTTGACCGAGATGCCGTTTTTTCATCAAAGTGTCATCTCGGTAATTTACTAAACACTAATCACGGCAGAGATGAGGGCATTCGTAATTTTTTGCAAGTCCAAGTAAAAAATTACGAATGAATACACCATTGGTCAAAACGCGGCTGTTTAAGTATGAATCTCGGTCATTTACTAAGAAGTGCAAAGCAAAAAACAAACAAACACTGCCGTGAAAAATTACAACTCGTAAAAAAGTGCTAAAAAAAACCAGACCTTTTTTTTTTATTCGTGATTGGATAGGCATGCACGGATCCATGAGATCCGTGCATGTATATCAGTGGGAAGGGGTGGGAAAGTGCTTATTTTTTCAAAAAAAATTGCGTGGGGTCCCCCCTCCTAAGCATAACCAGCCTCGGGCTCTTTGAGCCGATCCTGGTTGCAGAAATATGGGGGGAAAAATGACAGGGGTTCCCCCATATTTAAGCAACCAGCATCGGGGTCTGCGCCTGGTCCTGGTCCCAAAAATACGGGGGACAAAAAGAGTAGGGGTCCCCCGTATTTTTAAAACCAGCACCGGGCTCCACTAGCTGGACAGATAATGCCACAGCCGGGGGTCACTTTTATATAGTGCCCTGCGGCCGTGGCATCAAAAATCCAACTAGTCACTCCTGGCCGGGGTACCCTGGGGGAGTGGGGACCCCTTCAATCAAGGGGTCCCCCCCCCCAGCCACCCAAGGGCCAGGGGTGAAGCCCGAGGCTGTCCCCCCCCATCCAATGGGCTGCGGATGGGGAGGCTGATAGCCTTTGTTGTAAAAGAAAAGATATTGTTTTTAGTAGCAGTACTACAAGGCCCAGCAAGCCTCCCCCGCATGCTGGTACTTGGAGAACCACAAGTACCAGCATGCGACGGAAAAACGGGCCCGCTGGTACCTGTAGTACTACTACTAAAAAAATACCCAAAAAAAGACAAGACACACACACCGTGAAAGTATAATTTTATTACATACATACACACATACATACATACTTACCTTAAGTTCCCACGCAGGTCGGTCCTCTTCTCCAGTAGAATCCAAGGGGTACCTGTTGAAGAAATTATACTCACGAGATCCAGGGGTCCAGGCTCCTCGGGAAATCCAGGGGTAATCCACGTACTTGAAAAAAATAGTACTACAGGTACCAGCGGGCCCGTTTTTCCGTTGCATGCTGGTACTTGTGGTTCTCCAAGTACCAGCATGCGGGGGAGGCTTGCTGGGCCTTGTAGTACTGCTACTAAAAACAATATCTTTTCTTTTACAACAAAGGCTATCAGCCTCCCCATCCGCAGCCCATTGGATGGGGGGGGACAGCCTCGGGCTTCACCCCTGGCCCTTGGGTGGCTGGGGGGGGACGGACCCCTTGATTGAAGGGGTCCCCACTCCCCCAGGGTACCCCGGCCAGGGGTGACTAGATGGATTTTTGATGCCACGGCCGCAGGGCACTATATAAAAGTGACCCCCGGCTGTGGCATTATCTGTCCAGCTAGTGGAGCCCGGTGCTGGTTTTAAAAATACGGGGGACCCCTACTCTTTTTGTCCCCCGTATTTTTGGAACCAGGACCAGGCGCAGAGCCCGATGCTGGTTGCTTAAATATGGGGGAACCCCTGTCATTTTTTTTCCCATATTTCGGCAACCAGGATCGGCTCAAAGAGCCCGAGGCTGGTTATGCTTAGGAGGGGGGACCCCACGCAATTTTTCTTTTAAATTTTACAGTGTTTAATTAAAAAAAAAAAAAAAAATAGAACCCCAGCACGGATCACACAGATCCGGCCGAGATTAATTGTAAAAAAGTCGGCAGTGTTTTGCTAATCACTGCCGTAAAAAAACACAAAAAAAGCACGAATGACATCGACATCGGAAGAAAAGAAAAACCCGAATACGACAGCTTAGTAAATCCATCGTAACAATTTCAAAAAGTTGCAGTTTTACACTTTCGATGTCATTCGTGATTGAACTTTGACCTGAAACGGGAAAATACGAATCTTAGTAAATTTACCCCTGTGATTCTAAAAGTTTGAGAACCACTGATCCAAGGTTATTCTTCTAAAGGTTACTAGATCTTTCTTACAAATGCTGTTATTTAAAAACAATCCTTTAGGCAAAGTAGATGTTCGGATAAGTTTGTAGATAGGAGTAAAAATTTCAAATTCAAGTTCAACTCCATGAAAGTGTTCCATCAGTGATTTAGTAAATGTATAAAAGAAATGTCCATTATTATTATGAAGATAGCACATCATTTTGCCATGCCAGCGAAAGGTATGTCACATGGGGCTTTTAAATGACAAGTATATTGTCTGGCACCTAGCAAATAAATATTTTTCCCGGATATTCAAGATGCCTCTCACCATTGTTTCTCTTATGTCCTAGAGGATACTGGGGTCCATTTAGTACCATGGGGTATAGATGGGTCCACTAGGAGCCATGGGCACTTTAAGAATTTGATAGTGTGGGCTGGCTCCTCCCTCTATGCCCCTCCTACCAGACTCAGTTTAGAAAATGTGCCCGGAGGAGCCGGTCACGCTGAAGGAAGCTCCTGAAGAGTTTTCTGCGTTTATTTTATATGTTTGTTATTTTCAGGCAGAGCTGGATGGCACCAGCCTGCCTGCTTCATGGGACTTGAAGGGGGGGGGGGGGGGGGGGCCCAACCTCTTGAAGGGTTAATGGTCCCGTTCCCCGCTGACAGGACACTGAGCTCCTGGAGGACATATTCGCAAGCCCATCACGGCGAGAGTACAGTCCCGCAGCACGCCGCTACCCTTAACAGAACCAGATGAATTAAGAGTGGTGAGTACTGACTCGGGGGCCCGGCTAACGGGGCGCCAGCCATTATGGCGGCATCAGGGTACGGACACAGTACACAACTGCGTCCCCGTACACTGTACACAGTACCCATACTGGCACAACAGCCTTTAAACGGTTTTCTCCATTTTAAGCACCAGATTCCTCAGCCAGTATAAAAAAAGCAGGAAGATCGCGCGCCATTGAAGGGGCGGGGCTTCACTATGAGAGGATCCAGCAGCTCACCATCGCCATTTTCCCTCTGCAGTGGACACAGACGCTGACAGGACAGGGACGCGCAGCTTCTCCAGTGTGACTCCAGATTACCTCAGCGGTACCAGGGGGTCATAGCAGGGGGGGGAGCGATTACTAGTGTACTAAGACCCCTATCAGGGTACTTAGTCTGCGACCCGGCTAAGCTTGGCATTAGCGATAAAAGCGTGGTGGGGGCTGGCTCCAAACATCTCTGTGTCTCCCTGAAGGGCTCTTTGTGGGTTAATTGTGCTTAACCTTTCCTCTGTGTGTGTGTGTGTGTGTGTGTGTGTGCTGTCACATTACATTATGTCAGGCAAAGAGTGTGTGTCTTGTACCGCAGAGTGTTCCTCTCCACCAGGGGGCTCACTACTGGGTACTCAGGGTTCACAGACTAGCGGGGCTGAACCGGAATGGGTTAATTCTCTTAAAGGAATGAACTAAACTCTTTCTACAAAATTCTCCCGCAATAAGAAAGAGATGCAATACTTAAAACAGACTGTGGATGAGTTCATGAACAGAGACTCATTCCCCAAGACAGCGTCTCAATACCCTCCCATTTGTCCGCAAAAGCGATCTCTGGCCCATATCCTGCAGTCTGACTCTGACAGGTCAGACATGGAGGAGGGGAAGGTGGACTCAGAGGGGGGGGGGGATGCAGCTCTGTCACAGGGAATAGAGGCTCGTATAGAGGCTATCAGAGATGTTCTGCATATTCCTGATAAGGTGCCAGAGTAGTGTGAGGAATCTTATTTTAATGTAAAAAAGAAGTCCTCAGTCACTTTTGCTGCGTCAAAGGAATTGAATACCCTGTTTGAAGAACCATGGGTTAATCCTGACAGAAGTTTCAGATCCCTAAAAGGTTGCTATCATCTTTTA
Source organism: Pseudophryne corroboree (assembly GCF_028390025.1). Taxonomy (NCBI): domain Eukaryota; kingdom Metazoa; phylum Chordata; class Amphibia; order Anura; family Myobatrachidae; genus Pseudophryne; species Pseudophryne corroboree. The sequence continues at coordinate 836,591,984 of NC_086447.1, read as the reverse complement.
CTTTTCCTCTGGAGGATAGGAAAAAATGGGAAAATTCACATATAGTGGATGCATCAGTGGATGCATCAGATGATGATTCTACTCTGCAAACAGGGAGTGAACATACTTCCGTACCTGGACGATATCCTGATAAAAGCACTGTCCAGGGAAAGGTTGCTGAACAGCATTGCTCTCTCCTCAACCAAACTTCTCCAGGATCATGGGTGGATTCTGAACCTTCCAAAATCTCACCTAGAGCCAACACGGAGGCTCCCATTCCTGGGAATGATACTGGATACGGAGTCGCAGAAGGTGTTCCTTCTGTTGGAAAAGGCATTAGTGATCCAGTCGATGGTTCCGGATGTCCTGAAGCCAACCCGGATATTGGTGCATCTGTGCATTTGCCTTCTGGGGAAAATGGTGGCCTCTTACGAGGCTTTTCAATACGGAAGGTTTCACGCAAGACCCTTCCAGCTCGATCTGTTTGACAAATGGTCCGGATCGCATCTTCACATGCACCAGAGGATCCGTCTGTCACCAAAAGCCAGGATCTCCCTTCTGTGGTGGCTACAGACTTCTCGAGGGTCGGAGGTCTGGAATTCAGAATTGGATTCTGTTAACCACAGACGCAAGCCTCCGAGGTTGGGGAGCAGTCACTCAGTAGGTGCAGTTTCAAGGAAGATGGTCCAGTCAGGAAGTTGTCCTTCCAATAAACATTCTGGAACTCAGGGCCATACACAACGCCCTCCTGCATGCCTCACATCTTCAATATCAGGCCATTCAGGTCCAGTCGGACAATGGGGGTAATTCCAAGTTGATCGCAGCAGGAAGTTTTTTAGCAGTTGGGCAAAACCATGTGCACTGCAGGGGGGGGCAGATATAACATTTGCAGAGAGAGTTAGATTTGGGTGGGTTATTTTGTTTCTGTGCAGGGTAAATACTGGCTGCTTTATTTTTACACTGCAATTTAGATTGCAGATTGAACTCACCACACCCAAATCTATCTCTCTCTGCACATGTTATATCTGCCTCCCCTGCAGTGCACATGGTTTTGCCCAACTGCTAACAAAGTTCCTGCTACGATCAACTTAGAATTACCCCCAATGTGACGGCAGTAACGTACATAAACCGACAGGGCAGAATGAAGAGCAGAGCAGCAATGTCAGGTGTGAAGAATTCTCCTCTGGGCAGAGAGAAACGCTGTGGCATTGTCAGCGGTCTTCATTCCGGGAGTAGACAACTGGGAAGCAGACTTCCTCAGCAGACACGACCTGCACCCGGGGAAGTGGGGCCTTCAACCGGAAGTGTTCAGGTGCTTGGGGATATCCAGAGATCGACATGATGGCCTCTCATCTCAACAAGAAGCTCAAGCGGTATTGTTCCAGGTCGAGAAACCCACAGGCGGTGGCGGTAGACACCCTGACGACTCCATGAGTCTGTCAGATGGTGTATGTGTTTCCTCCACTTCCTCTGATCCCAAGAATTCTAAAGAGAATGAAAAGGGAAGAAGTTCAAGCAATTCTAATTGCTCTGGACTGGCCAAGAAGGTCCTGGTACGCAGACCTTCTGGAGATGCTCCTTGAAGATCCATGGCCTCTTCCTCTTCCCAAGGATCTTCTGCAACAGGGCCCGGTCGTCTATCAGGACTTACCGTGGCTACGTTTAACAGCATGGAAGTTTAATGGCTGATTCTAGCCAGAAGAGGGATCGCTAACAAGGTTATCCCGACTATGATCCAAACCAGGAAGGGGGTAACGTCTAAGCATTACCATCGTATTTGGAAGAAATACTCTTGGTGTGAGAGCAGAAAATTTTCTGAGGTGGAATTACATCTAGGACATTTCCTGTTTTTTCTACAAGCAGGAGTAGATGTGGGCCTACGACTGGGCTCCATAAAAGTCCAGATTTCGGCCTTGTCCATTTTCTTTCAGAAACAATTGGCTTCTCTCCCTGAGATCCAGACGTTCTTGAAAGGTGTTCTGCACATCCAGCCTCCCTTTGTGCCTCCCACGGCACCTTGGGATCTCGATGTGGTGCTGCATTTCCTCCAATCAGACTGGTTTGAGCCGTTACAGGAGGTGGATAAAAAATATCTTCCGTGGAAGACCGTCACACTGTTGGCCTTGGCTTCAGCAAGACGTGTCCATGAGGACAGAGCTGAACTCAGAACTCGTCAGCAATTTCTTCCTAAGCTGGTGTCTGCGTTTCACATCAACAAACCTATTGTGGTCCCGGTTGTCACCGACACCTCTGCTACTTCAAAGTCTTTGGATGTCATGAGGGCTTTGAAGGTGTATGTGAAAAGAACAGCTCGTCACAGAAAGACAGACTCGCTGTTTGTTCTTTATGATCCCAATAATATTGGGTGTCCTGCTTCACAACAGACAGTTGTATGCTGGATCAGACTTACTATCCAGCATGCTTATTCCACGGTAAAGTTTGCCATGTCCAAAATCTGTACAGGCCCACTCTACTAGGTCGATGGGTTCTTCCTGGGCGGCTGTCCAGGGTGTCTCGGCTTTGCAGCTCTGCCGAGCAGCTACTTGGTCAGGTTCGAACATGTTTGCAAAGTTCTACAAGTTCGATACTTTGGCCTCTGACGACCTTCAGTTTGGTCAATCAGTTCTGCAGGAACCTCAGCACTCACCCACCCGGTTTTGGAGCTTTGGTACATCCCCATGGTACTAAATGGACCCCAGTATTCTCTAGGATGTAAGAGAAAATAGAATTTTAATTACCTACCGGTAAATCCTTTTCTCGTAGTCTGTAGAGGATACTGGGCGCTAGCCCAGTACTTCGTTCTTCCTGCACTGTTGCTTGGTTAAGTAATGTTGGTTCAGCCGTTGCTGTTGCTGTTTGGTTAGCTTGGCTGTCCTCTTGTTGTGTGTGCTGGTTCAGAATCTCACCACTATCCTTATCTATCCTTCTCTCGAAGTATGTCCGTCTCCTCGGGCATAGTTTCCTAGACTGAGTCTGGTAGGAGCCAGCCCACACTATCAGATTCTTAAAGTGCCCATGGCTCCTAGTTGACCCGTCTGTACCCCATGGTACTAAATGGACCCCAGTATCTTCTACGGACTACGAGAAAAGGATTTACCGGCAGGTAATTAAAATCCCTTTTTTCGTTTTCTGAGGAGAGAGAAGAAAAGTGTGACAAGTATTTACATTGTGTTAGCCTAGGACCTTTGTGATCTTCTCATCAATAACAGTGTTTGTTTTTTTAAATACAGTAGCTCATCTTTTTTTAGTAATCAATGTTTTCATATGGTCAGTTCTCCTGTTGGTTTTTTTTTTTAATGTAGAATTTTATACTAGTAAACTAAAATGAATGATTGATTCAAGTAGGCGCTTCACTGTTAGTAATGATAGATATCCATTTAGCCTTTGGATTATTTAAAAACACCTTATAATTCTATCAACTAGAGTAGCCAGACCTTACCAGCGTGTTTAAGGCTTTGCAAAGCCCAAATGTTCTAAGAATTGCAATACTAGAACCCATGCATAACACACATAGTAGACAAAGCCCCTTAAATGCATTTAACCTTTCCCTGAAACTTGTGCGCAGAAATGGACCTAAATATTATTTGAGAGTTTATAACATTAGTTTTAACTAAAGGCAGGTGTATTGATTCTTGCAAGTAGGTCATGCCACCTTGATTTGGCTGCAGATGGATGTAAATGAGCATTGTGTTGATTTGAGAGATGCTACATTTGCATAAAAGGCTGAGTCTTGGTGTCCACTCTGCAGTTGGGGCACTTTTTGTTTGTGGACAGCCATTGGTCCACACAGACTAGGTGAAAGAGGTGCATTCATGTTAGGCTCCTGACACTTTAGACTTCTTCTATTAAAAATATGCAAACTGAACATTTTGTTTCATTTGGGTCGTCTCTCTCTTGGTTGCCATGCAGATACCTCTTCTGGTATTTGTATGGGTAAGTGCACATTTGAATTGTTGCCTGTGAAGATCTATGATTTACATCTGCAAGATTGTCTTCTAGAAGAATTAGCTCCATTAAGAGAAGGTGCCCTATCGGCAAGTAGTGAAAATGGTAGATGGATGAAAGTGATCTGTAGCATTGTGTGCAGATGTGGTGCATGTTGGATGCTGCACCAGACGCTGTCTTAGTACCCTTTTGTGGTTTCTTGTATCGTCATTGATGAGATCCATGGGCAAGGATTGCGGATTAAGATATGCGGCAGAATAGCTGCTTGGTGCTTCCCAAGGTAGTGGGACAGAAGTGATGGAGTGAGATCTATTACGTTTGTGGTGTAGAAAGTTGTAACTTTGAGTTGTATTGCAGCTTGAATAGGCATGGGGATTCTGCAAAATTCTTTTCTCTAACGTCCTAGAGGATGCTGGGACTCCGTAAGGACCATGGGGATAGACGGGCTCCGCAGGAGACATGGGCACTTTAAGAAAGACTTTGGATCTGGGTGTGCACTGGCTCCTCCCTCTATGCCCCTCCTCCAGACCTCAGTTTGATACTGTGCCCAGTGGAGACTGGGTGCTTTCAGGGAGCTCTCCTGAGTTTCCTGTAAAAGAAAGTAATTTAGTTAGGTTTTTTATTTTCAGGGAGCCTGCTGGCAACAGACTCCCTGCATCGAGGGACTGAGGAGAGAGAAACAGACCCACTTCTCTGAGTTTCAGGGCTCTGTTTCTTAGGCTACTGGACACCATTAGCTCCAGAGGGATCGATACGCAGGTCTCACCCTCGCCGTCCGTCCCAGAGCCGCGCCCCCGTCCTCCTCGCAGAGCCGGAAGAAAGAAGCCGGGTGAGTATGTGAGGAAAAGACTTCAGAGGCAGCAGAAGACATGATCTTCATAAGAGGTAACGTACAGCAGTGAAGCGGTGCGCCATTGCTCCCATTCACCTCACACACTCCGGTCACTGTAAGGGTGCAGGGCGCAGGGGGGGCGCCCTTGGCAGCAATAAACACCTCAGGTGGCAAATACACATATATACATGTACAGCTGGCCACTGTACATGTATATAAAGAGCCCCCGCCATGTTATTAGTAAATTTCGAGCGGGACAGAAGCCCGCCGCCGAGGGGGCGGGGCTTCTCCCTCAGCACTCACAGCGCCATTTTTTCTCCACAGCACCGCTGAGAGGAAGCTCCCCGGACTCTCCCCTGCTTGACACACGGTGAAAGAGGGTTTTAAAGTAGAGGGGGGGGGGCACATAATTGGCGCATATACATTATACATAAGTGCTACTGGGTAAACATTCTGTGTTTTTTCCTGGGTCATATAGCGCTGGGGTGTGTGTTGGCATACTCTCTCTCTGTCTCTCCAAAGGGCCTGTTGGGGAACCTGTCTTCAGAAAAGAGCTTCCCTGTGTGTGTGTGGTGTGTCGGTATGCGTGTGTCGACATGTCTGAGGTTGAAGGCTCACCTAAGGAGAAGGGGGAGTGTATGAACATTAGGTCTCCGTCGGCAGCGCCGACACCTGACTGGATAGATATGTGGAATGTTTTAAGTGCTAATGTTAATTTATTGCACAAAAGATTAGACAAAGCTGAAGCTAGGGTACAGTCAGGGAGTCAACCTATGTCTGTCCCTATGTCGCCGGGACCTTCGGGGTCTCAGAAGCGCCCACTATCCCAAATAGTTGACACAGATACCGACACGGATTCAGACTCCAGTGTCGACTACGATGATGCAAAATTGCAGCCAAGGGTGGCTAAATGTATTCGATATATGATTATCACAATTAAAGATGTTTTGCATATTACTGAGGAACCTCCTGTCCCTGACACGAGGGTACACATGTATAAGGGAAAGAAAACTGAGGTCACCTTTCCCTCCTCACATGAGCTGAACGAATTATGCAAAAAAGCGTGGGAAACTCCTGACAAAAAACTGCAGATTCCCAAAAGGATTCTAACAGCGTGTCCTTTCCCGTCACAGGACAGAATACGGTGGGAATCCTCCCCTAGGGTAGACAAAGCTTTGACACGCTTATCAAAAAAGATAGCGCTCCCGTCCCAAGATACGGCTGCCCTCAAGGATCCTGCTGACCGCAAGCAGGAGGTTACCTTGAAGTCCATTTACACTCATTCTGGTATGTTGCTCAGGCCGGCAATTGCGTCGGCTTGGGTTTGTAGTGCTGTAGCAGCATGGACAGATTCCTTATCAGCGGATATTGAGACCCTTGATAAGGATACCATTTTAATGACCCTAGGGCATATAAAAGATGCTGTTTTATATATGAGGGATGCTCAAAGAGACATTAGTCTACTGGGTTCCAGAATAAACGCTATGTCCATTTCTGCTAGGCGAGTCTTATGGACCCGACAGTGGACGGGGGATGCCGACTCAAAGAGGCATATGGAGTTTTTGCCGTCCAAGGGTGAGGAATTGTTTGGAGAGGGCCTCTCGGACCTCGTCTCCACAGCTACGGCAGGTAAATCGAATTTTTTGCCTTATGTTCCCTCACAATCTAAGAAAGCGCCTCATTATCAAATGCAGTCCTTTCGTTCAAATAAAAGCAAAAGAGTACGTGGATCGTCCTTTCTTGCCAGGGGTAAGGGCAGAGGAAAGAAGCTGCACAACACAGCTAGTTCCCAGGAACAGAAGTCCTCCCCGGCCTCTGCAAAGTCCACCGCATGACGCTGGGGCTCCCCTGAGGGAGTCCGCTCCAGTGGGGGCACGTCTTCGACTTTTCAGCCACATCTGGGTTCAATCACAGGTAGATCCCTGGGCAATGGAAATTGTTTCCCAGGGATACAGGCTGGAATTCGAAGAGGTGCTTCCTCGCCGGTTTTTCAAATCGGCGCTACCACCTTCTCCCCTGGAAAGGGAGATAGTGTTACAGGCGATTCAAAAATTGTGTCTTCAACAAGTGGTGGCCGAGGTTCCCCTGCTTCAGAGGGGGAAGGGGTACTACTCAACCCAGTTTGTGGTCCCGAAACCGGACGGTTCGGTCAGACCCATTTTGAATTTAAAATCCCTGAACCTTTACTTAAAACGGTTCAAGTTCAAGATGGAATCGCTCAGAGCGGTCATCGCCAGCCTGGAATGGGGGGATTTTATGGTATCGCTGGACATAAAGGATGCATACCTGCATGTTCCCATATATCCTCCTCATCAGGCGTACCTGAGATTTGCGATACAGGATTGTCATTACCAATTTCAGACGTTGCCGTTTGGGCTTTCCACGGCCCCGAGAATTTTCACCAAGGTAATGGCGGAAATGATGGTGCTCCTGCGAAAGCAGGGTGTCACAATTATCCCGTACTTGGACGATCTCCTCATAAAAGCGAGATCACGGGAGAAGTTGCAGAACAGCGTATCCCTTTCACTGAAGGTGTTACAGCGACACGGCTGGATTCTCAATATTCCAAAGTCGCAGCTGGATCCTACGACTCGCCTGTCCTTCTTGGGCATGATTCTGGACACAGACCAGAAAAGGGTTTTTCTTCCGGAAGAAAAAGCGCAGGAACTCATGACTCTAGTCAAGAACCTGTTGAAGCCGAAACAAGTGTCAGTGCATCATTGCACTCAAGTCCTGGGAAAAATGGTGGCGACATACGAAGCCATTCCCTTCGGCAGGTCCCATGCAAGGACTTTCCAGTGGGACCTATTGGACAGATGGTCGGGGTCACATCTGCACATGCATCAGCGGATCACCCTGTCCCCCAGGGCCAGGGTGTCGCTCCTGTGGTGGCTGCAGAGTGCTCACCTTCTAGAGGGCCGCAGGTTCTGCATTCAGGATTGGATCCTCGTGACCACGGACGCGAGCCTCCGCGGTTGGGGAGCAGTCACACAGGGAAGAAATTTCCAAGGCCTTTGGTCAAGTCAAGAGACTTGTCTTCACATCAACATCCTGGAACTGAGGGCCATATTCAACGCCCTACGTCAAGCGGAGACCTTACTTCGCGACCGACCGGTGCTGATTCAGTCGGACAACGTCACCGCAGTAGCTCATGTAAACCGCCAAGGCGGCACAAGGAGCAGAGTGGCGATGGTGGAAGCCACCAGAATTCTTCGCTGGACGGAGAATCATGTAAGTGCACTGTCAGCAGTGTTCATTCCGGGAGTGGACAACTGGGAAGCAGACTTCCTCAGCCGACACGACCTGCATCCGGGAGAGTGGGGACTTCATCAGGAAGTCTTCGCACAGATTGCAAGTCGGTGGGGATTGCCCCAAATAGACATGATGGCGTCCCGTCTCAACAAAAAGCTACAAAGGTATTGCGCCAGGTCAAGAGATCCTCAGGCGGTAGCTGTGGACGCCCTAGTGACACCGTGGGTGTTTCAGTCGGTCTATGTATTTCCTCCTCTTCCTCTCATACCCAAGGTGTTGAGAATAATAAGAAAAAGAGGAGTGAGAACAATACTCATTGTTCCGGATTGGCCACGAAGGACCTGGTATCCGGATCTGTAGGAAATGCTCACAGAAGATCCGTGGCCTCTTCCTCTAAGACAGGACCTGTTGCAACAGGGTCCCTGTCTGTTCCAAGACTTACCGCGGCTGCGTTTGACGGCATGGCGGTTGAACGCCGGTCCTAGCGGAAAAAGGTATTCCGGATGAGTTCATTCCTATGCTAATACAGTCTACAGGCTAGGAAGGGCGTGACATCTAAACATTATCACCGGATATGGCGAAAATATGTTTCTTGGTGCGAGGTCAGGAATGCTCCTAAGGAAGAATTCCATCTAGGCCGTTTTCTTCACTTCCTACAGACTGGAGTGAATTTGGGCCTAAAGTTAGGCTCCATTAAAGTTCAGATTTCGGCCTTATCCATTTTCTTTCAAAAGGAATTGGCCTCTCTGCCTGAAGTACAGACTTTTGTGAAGGGAGTACTGCATATTTATCCTCCTTTTGTGCCTCCGGTGGCACCTTGGGACCTTAACGTGGTGTTAAGTTTTCTTAAGTCACATTAGTTTGAACCACTTCAAACAGTGGAGTTGAAATATATCACTTGGAAGGTGGTCATGTTGTTAGCCTTGGCTTCGGCGAGGCGAGTTTCGGAATTGGCTGCTCTATCACATAAAAGCCCCTATCTGGTTTTCCATATGGATAGAGCGGAATTGCGGACCCGTCCTCAATTCCTACCTAAGGTGGTCTCATCCTTTCATATGAACCAACCTATTGTCGTGCCTGTGGCTACACGGGACTTGGAGTGTTCCGAGTCCCTTGATGTGGTCAGGGCTTTGAAGATTTACGTGGCCAGAACGGCTAGGATCAGAAAAACAGAAGCACTGTTTGTCCTATATGCAGCCAACAAGGTTGGCGGCCCTGCTTCAAAGCAGACTATTGCTTGCTGGATCTGTAACACGATTCAGCAGGCGTATTCTACGGCAGGATTGCCGTTACCAAAATCGGTTAAGGCCCATTCCACTAGGAAGGTGGGCTCGTCTTGGGCGGCTGCCCGAGGGGTCTCGGCACTACAGCTGTGCCGAGCTGCTACTTGGTCGGGGTCAAACACCTTTGCAAAGTTCTATAAGTTTGATACCCTGGCTGAGGAGGACCTCCTGTTTGGTCGTTCGGTGCTGCAGAGTCATCCGCACTCTCCCGCCCATTTGGGAGCTTTGGTATAATCCCCATGGTCCTTACGGAGTCCCAGCATCCTCTAGGACGTTAGAGAAAATAAGATTTTAAACCTACCGGTAAATCTTTTTCTCGTAGTCCGTAGAGGATGCTGGGCGCCCGTACCAAGTGCGGACTATTTCTGCAAGACCTGTATATAGTTGTTGCTTTCATAAGGGTTATGTTATAGTTTAGTCGGTTATGCACGATGATATGTTGTTGTTCATACTGTTAACTAGATTGTATATCACAGGTTATGTGGTGTGATTGGTGTGGCTGGTATGAATCTTGCCCTTAGATTAACTAAAATCCTTTCCTCGTACTGTCCATCTCCTCTGGGCACAGTTTCACTAACTGAGGTCTGGAGGAGGGGCATAGAGGGAGGAGCCAGTGCACACCCAGATCCAAAGTCTTTCTTAAAGTGCCCATGTCTCCTGCGGAGCCCGTCTATCCCCATGGTCCTTACGGAGTCCCAGCATCCTCTACGGACTACGAGAAAAAGATTTACCGGTAGGTTTAAAATCTTATTTTTACCGGGTGAATATTCAGTGGATGGAGATGGTAATTGGCACTATTTAAGCATCCTGAATCCTCCCAGTGTCGTGTCCTGTTGAGCTTGTACTGGGTGTGACAGGAGAAGTCTGAACCATTGAAGCCTGAGAACTGAGGGCATTGAAATAACATCGAATGGCAGCTCTGAGACAGACAGGGACTCCAGTCTGCCAAGTGGCACAACTGTGGGATCAAGTTCGTCTAAAGTCAAGCCCACCACTTCAGTTGCATTTTGCCTGATAGACTGTACAACGATAGAACCCTGACTGTGACTCCTTATTATCTGGTGGAACCAAGAACAGAACTTGAATGTTGGTCCCATGGAGATTGCAATTTTCCAAGGGTAAAAAGAGATCTGTATGTTTCACTGACAGTCACATGTTCTACCTTGCTGTCAGTGTAGTTAGCGTCCTTCTCTTCATTGTTTGCAGTGTGGATGAAGCCTTAATCTCTTCTGTGCCATTTTGTTGATTTCCCTGCTCTTCTTCTTCAGAGGAAGAACTGGAAGCTCTTTGCCTGCTGAGCTCATTTTCACTAGAGCTGCTGGAAGCGGGGGTAAAAAACATATATTCCTTTGGCCAGTGTCACTCTTTTCTTCCCCAGCTTTATCTGGCTTTCACTATTTTCTTCCCCAGCTTTATCTGGCTTATCCTCTTTTTCTCTTATCAATGTTTTTTTCTTCATATGTGGCACTGCGGTCATTGGCAACCATTTATTGCGAAAGTCGCACTGCACCAGCAGTGTCAGTGAAAATGTAGGCAAGAGATTAGCTTTTTACAGGAGTATCCCGCGGAGGATGATCTCACAACGTTCTGTTGTGTGCCGTCACGATCACCAGCGAAAACAGGGAGGTATAACCACGCCCACAATATTAAGCAGCCACGCCTACAATGATCTGCTGTTCTACTTATTCACATTGGGTGCTTCCAAGCCCCTTCAGCTCTGTAGAATAGATTATGCAGCAATCACGATCAGAAGTGTGCGGTCCAAATCAGTAGGGTGTCTGCCATAAGTAGCTGCGGGAGAAAATGGGGGATGGTCTATGATATGGGGGTGTGGCCTTCAGCTTCCTCTACTCTCTGCAATTACTGTTTAGTTGACAATGCCCTTCCCTGGTGAAATTAACATTTGTGTGGTTGAGAAACTCATAAAGCAACAGAGAATAGAACATCATAACATTGTTGCAGGCTTTGGGAGTCCTACTTTATTGGGAGGCATGGAATCGTTGTCACACGACCATTTTCCATCATGCAGGAGGCATGTTCAGTGCTTCCCGAGCTGTTGGTCTGCTCCCAGTCCCTCTCTCTAATGTTTAGATGTTGCTTTGAGCAGGTCAGTCAGTGAGAGACCTCCTAATCTTCCCGTCCCCCCGTCTCCTCGTCGCGGGACACTGCAGCCTGTGAGAGGCAGGATGGTACAAGGGCTGAAAAGTGTGGAAGGTTGGGAGGTCTACCTGACCCTCTCTCTCTCTCTCTCTCTCTCTCTCTCGGATGAGTTTGTTTCATTTGAAACATAAAATTTTGCTGCTCTTTATTTGTGCTGTATTAAACAAAATAATTCAAACCATTAAAGCAGATGTCCGGACGTGTTTTTGTATTTTTCTTAAATTTGGCTCTTCAATTGTTAATCTTCAAGTGTAATTATTGCAAACACTGTCATTGACGTTCATGGTTACATTTGCCGAAATTGTCCTGTTACAGTGAATATGGAAAATAGAAGCGCCTCTCTCACACTACAATATTTTCAGACTGTGGCCCTCATTCCGAGTTGTTCGCTCGCTAGCTGATTTTAGCAGCATTGTACACGCTAGGCCGCCGCCCTCTGGGAGTGTATCTTAGCATAGCAGAATAGCGAACGAAAGATTAGCAGAATTGCGAATAAATAATTCCTTGCACTTTCTGAGTAGCTCGAGACTTACTCCTACACTGCGATCAGCTCAGCCCGTTTCGTTCCTGGTTTGACGTCACAAACACGCCCTGCGTTCGGCCAGCCACTCCCCCGTTTCTCCAGACACTCCCGCGTTTTATCCTGGCACGCCTGCGTTTTTCCGCACACTCCCAGAAAACGGTCAGTTTCCGCCCAGAAACACCCACTTCCTGTCAATCACACTCCGATCACTTCAACAATGAAAATTCTTCGTTCGGACGCGAGTAAATCTACTGAGTTTTGTGCTAAAATACTTAGCGCATGCGCGCTGCGTACCATGCGCATGCGCATTTTTGCCTTAATCGCTCCGTTGCGAAAATCGGCAACGAGCGAACAACTCGGAATGACTCCCTGTGTTGCTACAGATCAAATTATATCTGAAAGGGCTGCATGGTGGAACAGTGGTTGGCATTACTGCCTCGCAGCACTGGTTTTGTTTCCAACCAGCAGGCCTGTATTCTCACCTGCTGTTTGGGTTTCCATCAACAGTCCAAATACCACTAGACTAATGTAAATGTGTTTAATAGTGAGGTTAGACTGCAAGCTCCATTTTGTTATTAGAAAATCATTAACACTGTTTCACTGTTGATTTTTGAAGGATGTAATACAAGCCATTAAGGACACTGCATTTGTCACATCAGAATATCCTGTAATCCTTTCATTTGAGAATCACTGCAGGTATTTCTAATTATGTTGTATTTATTTGTTTTCTGATTATATATTGTATATGGCTGTACTGTACTGTACTGTACTATTTATTTTAATTATTACGTACTTTCTTACTGTGACTTACTTTCCAATTTAGAAAAAATGTATCCTACTATTTCCCATTCAGTTTTTCAAGAAACCAAACAGCCGAAAATTTAATTTAGTCTCAAATGAAGAAACTCTGTTACCAAAATGACATTTATATTACACCATGAGGCCACATTTTATCCTGCAATTAGCACTTTCTGTTAAGTCTGCAGTTATCACCCGTTCTGTTTGGTTATATCAGAACTTTAATGCTCTTACTGAGAATAACCCTTTCTTTATAGTAAGACAAAAATGTTTGTAAAGCCCTGTCAACAAATAGTGATGGCTAAGAGGTTTGGGAAGAATTCAATTAGGTGCGGGTTTGCAGAAGGCAAACTCGCTTAGTTAAACTTGCACACTTCGACTTCATTCGCACAATTTAATCAGAAATGCCAATTCGCACTACTAGCAGGGATTTTGTCCAAAAAGCAAATTGGGAAAAGAGCATGAAAAAAGTGGGGAGGCGTTCCCATACCCCCAAAAAGTGAAAATTTTGTTCATAGGACCATATAGAAGGCTGTTCGTGGGTATGAGGAAAGTACTGCATGCTTTTAAAATGTGTCAAATGGCTCATTTGTGCATTAAAAATTTTTTTTTTTAAAGTTTACGAATTGCATTTAATTGTGAAGGAATTAAGCGAAAAAAGTAGAAAAAAGGTAATTTGGGGGTAATTTGAAGTCACTTTCATTTTGACAAAAAAAAGTCTAAAAACAAAAAGCTATTATTTTTTATTAAAATAAATACTTTCATTAATTGTGGGGTGCATAAACTAATGAAAAAGTTGATATTGGGTTAATTTGAAGCCATTATATTTTCACCCCAAAAATAACATGTAATTTTTGGCCCAATTAAGCTAATTGAAAACGTCCAAATATGTAATTAGTCAAAGGGGGGGGGGGGGGGGGGGTGTCCAAGGGGTGCTGAAGCAAGTCCCGACATTTTTACCTTAAAATAAAGATTTCCCTACCTTTTCACCTGCTCTGGGAGTGCGGACAAAAACAGGCGAATTTAATCTAAAAAAAAAAATGCGCATTTGGAATTGAATTGCAAGTGTAATTTGCAATGCGAATTTGCCGGATCGCACCCACACCTAATTGAATTCCACCCTTAGTGATATTTACAGTATATTCATGTAAGAGTACACAACTAAAGCCTGTTCTCAAAACTTAGTGTTTCACTTTACATGGTCCCAGAAAATTGAAATGTGTATAATATTATGTAAGAAAGGGCATGTTAAAGGCCAGATTAAATGTGGATGTGAAATGCATTAGTGTACGGAACTCTATCTATACTGTATGTCTGATGCACTCATAGACAGGTGCGCACCAATATTCCTCTTTTTGGAGCTGACTGTATGGAGACTGTCTGCAATTAGATTATTTCAGTATTTAAATGTTTTGCATGTGTGCTGAATATGATGGACCGCTGTAGTCCACGTACGCCAAGAAAGACCCCAAATGCTTCTCTCACCATGAAATTAGTTTTGTGTTAATGACATTAGGACTCTAAGCCATCGTCGTATATGAATACACAAGTTATAATGCACAAACTGGATTAATTATATCACAGCACCATTCTTTAAAATTATAAGTGCTGCCATTTCTCTTCATAAAGACATGATTCATTTTAAACCTTGTATTTTAGTAAATATCAACAATACAAGATGTCCAAATACTGTGAAGATATATTTGGGGATCTCCTTCTGAAGCAACCCATTGAGTCACATCCGGTATGTAATCCGTTTGTTTTATTATACCGATGGGGTAAAAAGATGTATTTTTGTGTTTTTTATTTTGTTTTTTTTTAGTTTTGTTTTTTTTCTTCTTTCTTGTACTGTCGTTCACTTCATTGTAGCACTCGCAGAGTTTGAAGCTGAGAAATATTGTTCATTCCCACAGGAATATGTCACGGTGTTCAACAAGCGAGGCAAAGTCGAGCATGCACAGTATACTACTCCTGAAGTAAAAATCTTGAGCTTTACTGCCACCAAGTGACACAAAAATAAAATTTAAATGTGAAATGGCTTTGAAGTGTCAAACTATACTGAATTTGATTTTCTTCTTATTTTTACTGCATGCAGTGAAATCATTTAGGGGGACAGTTTTCAAACCTACAGAGGACAAGTGGAGGTGTTGACCACAACCACCAATCAGATTCTAGCTTGCATTTATCTGGTGCAGTCTACAAAATGATAGCTATAATGTGATTGGTTGCTATGGCCAATTTCCATTTGTCCTGGTTAAAGGGTTTGATAAATTTCCCCCTTAGTATTTTTTCAAATTTGTCACATGACCGCCTTTACTTGGCATACTGGTGTCAAGTCTATAAGACTAAAAGCATGTTTTGCTCCTCTCTAAATTCCTCAGGGGCAATCACGTGGTTGTTCACTTAAGGGGTCGGGAGGAAGACAAATGGTGCCTTCAGTGTTTGACATTCAACCATTGGTGTTTCAGTCCTGCCCTTTCTCTTAAGAGATATGTTTGTTAGAATCTGCGCACTGTTGTTGCACAGACACGTTTTTGTGGAAATGATAAGGCGTACGCACAAACATGATGCAGATTGCTATATTTATGGTAAAATGTGATTGAGCGTCTTGTGTTTCCAAGCAACAGAAAAATCCCATGCTTGTGCATAATAATAAGCAGGTACTTTCAATATAATTGGAAAAAACAAAAAAAAACCAAAAGCATAACCTGTCAAACTGTCATATGATCCGAATGGCAAACTTAAGGGCTTATACTTATTGTTCTCAAGGTCTGTAACACAGGTAAAAATAAGTAGCCAGTTAAAAAAAAAAAGCTCAGTGAAAATGGTTAACTCAAACCACCCGGACAACAATGTAGAAAATTGCAGGTTTCTTTTCTTTGTAGATTATGCACATATTCACTAGTTTATAATGTCCTAAAGAACGCTTTACATGATAACGCCTTTAAAAATTGCACCACTGCTCCCCATCTTGTTACCGAAATATAAGGTCCCCTCTCCCAAGAATCCAATTCTTCTGACCAGGAAAGACCTCCTCAAGAAATCTTGATTCCACAAAAGGACAATCTGCTGTAATTTCCCAAACATGTCATTGCTAAAATGCCACAGTTAGATGATGCAGTACGGGATACGAGTCTGCCATATTTTCATACCCTCCAAAAATCGGTACAAATTAGGAGATGGGGCGTGGGCACTGGTAAATGGGACGTGGCCTTGCGGTGCTCCTATAGGAATCAATAGGAATGAGAGACACTAAAACCCGGTACAAACCCCTTTATGACCCGTACAGACCATAAACAATGGTACTGTATCGGCCAAATAGGTACAGTTGGAGGGTATGTATTTTAATAAACATATACTAGCTACTGTAGCTCAACAAATATATGTCCGGAAAGTTACTATAGATTGTACACAAAAAGGTATATAAACCAGGTCTCTCTGATCAGGATCAGGATACCGGCGTTCAGGATGCCAGCAGTCGGAATTCCAATGCCGGAATCCCGACAATGTTCCGAATGCCGATGCCGGGATCCCAACAAGGATCAACATGCCAGCACCGGAATATCGACTGCCAGCATCCTGAATGTAAGTATGCCAGGCCTCCTTAGGGCCGTGGAGGGAGGTTAGGTTAGGCTGCGGAGGAAGGGTTAGGCTGCAGAGGAAGGGTTAGGCTGCGGGGGAAGGGTTAGGCTGCGGGGGAAGGGTTAGGTTGTGCGGGAAATGTTAGGGTCAGTCTTAGGCTGCAGGTTGGGGGTTTAGGCACCATCGGGGAGGGTTAGAGTTAGGCTGCAGGGATGGGGGGTGTTAGGGTCAGGCTGCGTGAATGGAGGGTTAGAGTTAGTGGGGTAGGAGGGTAGGGTTGGCTTACTTACCATCCAGGTGTCAGGATCCTGCGCATCGGGGATGCCGCTGTCGGTATTCTGACTGTAGGCATCCCAAGCGCCGGGATCTCGATACCATCCCCTCTGATCATAGGAGCCAAGTTTTAAAAATGATTGTAGTTATCACCTTTTTACCATTTGTTAACCACCGTGGTTAGTACCCACAGAACTGACTCCCATATGTCTACAATCCCACTGTAATATTATTAAATACCCTAAGAAAGGGAGAAAAGTATCAGTAAGAGAGTTTTGAAAGGAAAAATATAAATTGGTGATTTGCTTGTGCAGAAAAGTTCAAAGGTTATTCCCTCATTTCTCTGACGTCCTAAGTGGATGCTGGGGACTCCGTAAGGACCATGGGGAATAGCGGCTCCGCAGGAGACAGGGCACAAAAGTAAAAGCTTTAGGATCAGGTGGTGTGCACTGGCTCCTCCCCCTATGACCCTCCTCCAAGCCTCAGTTAGATTTTTGTGCCCGGCCGAGAAGGGTGCAATCTAGGTGGCTCTCCTAAAGAGCTGCTTAGAGTAAAAGTTTTGTTAGGTTTTTTATTTTCAGTGAGTCCTGCTGGCAACAGGCTCACTGCATCGAGGGACTTAGGGGAGAAGAAGTGAACTCACCTGCGTGCAGGATGGATTGGCTTCTTAGGCTACTGGACACCATTAGCTCCAGAGGGAGTCGGAACACAGGTCTCACCCTGGGGTTCGTCCCGGAGCCGCGCCGCCGACCCCCTTGCAGATGCCGAAAAGTGAAGAGGTCCAGAAACCGGCGGCAGAAGACTTTTCAGTCTTCATAAGGTAGCGCACAGCACTGCAGCTGTGCGCCATTGTTGTCAGCACACTTCACACCAGCGGTCACTGAGGGTGCAGGGCGCTGGGGGGGGCGCCCTGGGCAGCAATGATAGTACCTTATTCTGGCTAAAAATACATCACATATAGCCCCTGGGGGCTATATGGATGTATTTAACCCCTGCCAGGTCTCAGAAAAACGGGAGAAGAAGCCCGCCGAAAAGGGGGCGGGGCCTATTCTCCTCAGCACACAGCGCCATTTTCCCTCACAGAAATGCTGGTGGGAAGGCTCCCAGGCTCTCCCCTGCACTGCACTACAGAAACAGGGTTAAAACAGAGAGGGGGGGCACTTATTTGGCGATATGACTATATATATTAAAATGCTATAAGGGAAAAACACTTATATAAAGGTTGTCCCTGTATAATTATAGCGTTTTTGGTGTGTGCTGGCAAACTCTCCCTCTGTCTCCCCAAAGGGCTAGTGGGGTCCTGTCCTCTATCAGAGCATTCCCTGTGTGTGTGCTGTGTGTCGGTACGTGTGTGTCGACATGTATGAGGACGATGTTGGTGAGGAGGCGGAGCAATTGCCTGTAATGGTGATGTCACTCTCTAGGGAGTCGACACCGGAATGGATGGCTTATTTAAGGAATTACGTGATAATGTCAACACGCTGCAAGGTCGGTTGACGACATGAGACGGCCGGCAAACCAATTAGTACCTGTCCAGGCGTCTCAAACACCGTCAGGGGCGTTAAAACGTCCTTTTACCTCAGTCGGTCGACACAGACACGGACACTGACTCCAGTGTCGACGGTGAAGAAACAAACGTATTTTCCTTTAGGGCCACACGTTACTTGTTAAGGGCAATGAAGGAGATGTTACATATTTCTGATACTACAAGTACCACAAAAAAGGGGTATTATGTAGAGTGTGAAAAAACTACATGTGGTTTTTCCTGAATCAGATAAATTAAATGAAGTGTGTGATGATGCGTGGGTTTCCCCCGATAGAAAATTATTGGCGGTATACCCTTTCCCGCCAGAAGTTATGGCGCGTTGGGAAACACCCCTTAGGGTGGATAAGGCGCTCACACGCTTATCAAAACAAGTGGCGTTACCGTCTCCAGATACGGCCGCCCTCAAGGAGCCAACTGATAGGAGGCTGGAAAATATCCTAAAAAGTATATACACACATACTGGTGTTATACTGCGACCAGCGATCGCCTCAGCCTGGATGGGCAGCGCTGGGGTGGCTTGGTCGGATTCCCTGACTGGAAATATTGATACCCTTGACAGGGACAGTATTTTATTGACTATAGAGCATTTAAAGGATGCATTTCTATATATGCGAGATGCACAGAGGGATATTTGCACTCTGGCATCAAGAGTAAGTGCGATGTCCATATCTGCCAGAAGATGTTTATGGACACGACAGTGGTCAGGTGATGCAGATTCCAAACGGCACATGGATTCCACACTATATTGTGGTACTGAAGCCAGACGGCTCGGTGAGACCTATTCTAAATCTGAAATATTTGAACACTTACATACAAAGGTTCAAATCAAGATGGAGTCACTCAGAGCAGTGATAGCGAACCAGGAAGAAGGGGACTATATGGTGTCCCTGGACATCAAGGATGCTTACCTCCATGTCCCAATTTGCCCTTCTCACCAAGGGTACCTCAGGTTCGTGGTACAAAACTGTCACTATCAGTTTCAGACGCTGCCGTTTGGATTGTCCACGGCACCCCGGGTCTTTACCAAGGTAATGGCCGAAATGATGATTCTTCATCAAAGAAAAGGCGTCTTAATTATCCCTTACTTGGACGATCTCCTGATAAGGGCAAGGTCCAGAGAACAGTTGGAGGTCGGAGTAGCACTATCTCAAGTAGTTCTACGACAGCACGGGTGGATTCTAAATATTCCAAAATCGCAGCTGTCTCCGACGACACGTCTGCTGTTCCTAGGGATGATTCTGGACACAGTCCAGAAAAAGGTGTTTCTCCCGGAGGAGAAAGCCAGGGAGTTATCCGAGCTAGTCAGGAACCTCCTAAAACCAGGCCAAGTGTCAGTGCATCAATGCACAAGGGTCCTGGGAAAAATGGTGGCTTCTTACGAAGCGATTCCATTCGGCAGATTCCACGCAAGAACTTTTCAGTGGGATCTGCTGGGAAAATGGTCCGGATCGCATCTTCAGATGCATCAGCGGATAACCCTGTCTCCAAGGACAAGGGTGTCTCTTCTGTGGTGGCTGCAGAGTGCTCATCTACTAAAGGGCCACAGATTCGGCATTCAGGACTGGGTCCTGGTGACCACGGATGCCAGCCTGAAAGGCTGGGGAGCAGTCACACAAGGAAAAAATTTCCAGGGAGTGTGATCAAGTCTGGAGATTTCTCTCCACATAAATATACTGGAGCTAAGAGCAATTTACAATGCTCTAAGCTTAGCAAGACCTCTGCTTCAAGGTCAGCCGGTATTGATCCAGTGGGACAACATCACGGCAGTCACCCACGTAAACAGACAGGGCGGCACAAGAAGCAGGAGGACAATGGCAGAAACTGCAAGGATTCTTCGCTGGGCGGAAAATCATGTGATAGCACTGTCAGCAGTGTTCATTCCGGGAGTGGACAACTGGGAAGCAGACTTCCTCAGCACGACCTCCACCCGGGAGAGTGGGGACTTCATCGGGAAGTCTTCCACATGATTGTGAACCGTTGGGAAAGACCAAAGGTGGACATGATGGCGTCCCGCCTGAACAAAAAACTGGACAGGTATTGCGCCAGGTCAAGAGACCCTCAGGCAATAGCTGTGGACGTTCTGGTAACACCGTGGGTGTACCAGTCGGTGTATGTGTTCCCTCCTCTGCTTCTCATACCTAAGGTACTGAGAATTATAAGACGTAGAGGAGTAAGAACTATACTCGTGGCTCCGGATTGGCCAAGAAGGACTTGGTACCCGGAACTTCAAGAGATGCTCACAGAGGACTCATGGCCTCTGCCGCTAAGAAGGGACTTGCTTCAGCAAGTACCAGGTCTGTTCCAAGACTTACCGCGGCTGCGTTTGACGGCATGGCGGTTGAACGCCGGATCCTAAGGGAAAAAGGCATTCCGGAAGAGGTCATTCTTACCCTGGTTAAAGCCAGGAAGGAGGTGACCGCTAGAGATGAGCGCCTGAAATTTTTCGGGTTTTGTGTTTTGGTTTTGGGTTCGGTTCCGCGGCCGTGTTTTGGGTTCGACCGCGTTTTGGCAAAACCTCACCGAATTTTTTTTGTCGGATTCGGGTGTGTTTTGGATTCGGGTGTTTTTTTCAAAAAACACTAAAAAACAGCTTAAATCATAGAATTTGGGGGTCATTTTGATCCCAAAGTATTATTAACCTCAAAAACCATAATTTACACTCATTTTCAGTCTATTCTGAATACCTCACACCTCACAATATTATTTTTAGTCCTAAAATTTGCACCGAGGTCGCTGTGTGAGTAAGATAAGCGACCCTAGTGGCCGACACAAACACCGGGCCCATCTAGGAGTGGCACTGCAGTGTCACGCAGGATGGCCCTTCCAAAAAACCCTCCCCAAACAGCACATGACGCAAAGAAAAAAAGAGGCGCAATGAGGTAGCTGTGTGAGTAAGATTAGCGACCCTAGTGGCCGACACAAACACCGGGCCCATCTAGGAGTGGCACTGCAGTGTCACGCAGGATGTCCCTTCCAAAAAACCCTCCCCAAACAGCACATGACGCAAAGAAAAAAAGAGGCGCAATGAGGTAGCTGACTGTGTGAGTAAGATTAGCGACCCTAGTGGCCGACACAAACACCGGGCCCATTTAGGAGTGGCACTGCAGTGTCACGCAGGATGTCCCTTCCAAAAAACCCTCCCCAATCAGCACATGATGCAAAGAAAAAGAAAAGAAAAAAGAGGTGCAAGATGGAATTGTCCTTGGGCCCTCCCACCCACCCTTATGTTGTATAAACAGGACATGCACACTTTAACCAACCCATCATTTCAGTGACAGGGTCTGCCACACGACTGTGACTGATATGACGGGTTGGTTTGGACCCCCCCCAAAAAAGAAGCAATTAATCTCTCCTTGCACAAACTGGCTCTACAGAGGCAAGATGTCCACCTCATCTTCACCCTCCGATATATCACCGTGTACATCCCCCTCCTCACAGATTATCAATTCGTCCCCACTGGAATCCACCATCTCAGCTCCCTGTGTACTTTGTGGAGGCAATTGCTGCTGGTCAATGTCTCCGCGGAGGAATTGATTATAATTCATTTTAATGAACATCATCTTCTCCACATTTTCTGGATGTAACCTCGTACGCCGATTGCTGACAAGGTGAGCGGCGGCACTAAACACTCTTTCGGAGTACACACTTGTGGGAGGGCAACTTAGGTAGAATAAAGCCAGTTTGTGCAAGGGCCTCCAAATTGCCTCTTTTTCCTGCCAGTATAAGTACGGACTGTGTGACGTGCCTACTTGGATGCGGTCACTCATATAATCCTCCACCATTCTATCAATGTTGAGAGAATCATATGCAGTGACAGTAGACGACATGTCCGTAATCGTTGTCAGGTCCTTCAGTCCGGACCAGATGTCAGCATCAGCAGTCGCTCCAGACTGCCCTGCATCACCGCCAGCGGGTGGGCTCGGAATTCTGAGCCTTTTCCTCGCACCCCCAGTTGCGGGAGAATGTGAAGGAGGAGATGTTGACAGGTCGCGTTCCGCTTGACTTGACAATTTTGTCACCAGCAGGTCTTTCAACCCCAGCAGACTTGTGTCTGCCGGAAAGAGAGATCCAAGGTAGGCTTTAAATCTAGGATCGAGCACGGTGGCCAAAATGTAGTGCTCTGATTTCAACAGATTGACCACCCGTGAATCCTTGTTAAGCGAATTAAGGGCTCCATCCACAAGTCCCACATGCCTAGCGGAATCGCTCCGTGTTAGCTCCTCCTTCAATGTCTCCAGCTTCTTCTGCAAAAGCCTGATGAGGGGAATGACCTGACTCAGGCTGGCAGTGTCTGAACTGACTTCACGTGTGGCAAGTTCAAAGGGCATCAGAACCTTGCACAACGTTGAAATCATTCTCCACTGCGCTTGAGACAGGTGCATTCCACCTACTATATCGTGCTCAATTGTATAGGCTTGAATGGCCTTTTGCTGCTCCTCCAACCTCTGAAGCATATAGAGGGTTGAATTCCACCTCGTTACCACTTCTTGCTTCAGATGATGGCAGGGCAGGTTCAGTAGTTTTTGGTGGTGCTCCAGTCTTCTGTACGTGGTGCCTGTACGCCGAAAGTGTCCCGCAATTCTTCTGGCCACCGACAGCATCTCTTGCACGCCCCTGTCGTTTTTTAAAAAATTCTGCACCACCAAATTCAAGGTATGTGCAAAACATGGGACGTGCTGGAATTTGCCCATATTTAATGCACACACAATATTGCTGGCGTTGTCCGATGCCACAAATCCAAAGGAGAGTCCAATTGGGGTAAGCCATTCCGCGATGATCTTCCTCAGTTGCCGTAAGAGGTTTTCAGCTGTGTGCGTATTCTGGAAAGCGGTGATACAAAGCGTAGCCTGCCTAGGAAAGAGTTGGCGTTTGCGAGATGCTGCTACTGGTGCCGCCGCTGCTGTTCTTGCGGCGGGAGTCCATACATCTACCCAGTGGGCTGTCACAGTCATATAGTCCTGACCCTGCCCTGCTCCACTTGTCCACATGTCCGTGGTTAAGTGGACATTGGGTACAGCTGCATTTTTTAGGACACTGGTGACTCTTTTTCTGAGGTCTGTGTACATTTTCGGTATCGCCTGCCTAGAGAAATGGAACCTAGATGGTATTTGGTACCGGGGACACAGTACCTCCAACAAGTCTCTAGTTGGCTCTGCAGTAATGATGGATACCGGAACCACGTTTCTCACCACCCAGGATGCCAAGGCCTCAGTTATCCGCTTTGCAGTAGGATGACTGCTGTGATATTTCATCTTCCTCGCAAAGGACTGTTGAACAGTCAATTGCTTACTGGAAGTAGTACAAGTGGGCTTACGACTTCCCCTCTGGGATGACCATCGACTCCCAGCGGCAACAACAGCAGCGCCAGCAGCAGTAGGCGTTACACGCAAGGATGCATCGGAGGAATCCCAGGCAGGAGAGGACTCGTCAGAATAGCCAGTGACATGGCCTGCAGGACTATTGGCATTCCTGGGGAAGGAGGAAATTGACACTGAGGGAGTTGGTGGGGTGGTTTGCGTGAGCTTGGTTACAAGAGGAAGGGATTTACTGGTCAGTGGACTGCTTCCGCTGTCACCCAAAGTTTTTGAACTTGTCACTGACTTATTATGAATGCGCTGCAGGTGACGTATAAGGGAGGATGTTCCGAGGTGGTTAACGTCCTTACCCCTACTTATTACAGCTTGACAAAGGCAACACACGGCTTGACACCTGTTGTCCGCATTTCTGGTGAAATACCTCCACACCGAAGAGCTGATTTTTTTGGTATTTTCACCTGGCATGTCAACGGCCATATTCCTCCCACGGACAACAGGTGTCTCCCCGGGTGCCTGACTTAAACAAACCACCTCACCATCAGAATCCTCCTGGTCAATTTCCTCCCCAGCGCCAGCAACACCCATATCCTCCTCATCCTGGTGTACTTCAACACTGACATCTTCAATCTGACTATCAGGAACTGGACTGCGGGTGCTCCTTCCAGCACTTGCAGGGGGCGTGCAAATGGTGGAAGGCGCATGCTCTTCACGTCCAGTGTTGGGAAGGTCAGGCATCGCAACCGAGACAATTGGACTCTCCTTGTGGATTTGGGATTTCGAAGAATGCACAGTTCTTTGCTGTGCTGCTTTTGCCAGCTTGAGTCTTTTCATTTTTCTAGCGAGAGGCTGAGTGCTTCCATCCTCATGTGAAGCTGAACCACTAGCCATGAACATAGGCCAGGGCCTCAGCCGTTCCTTGCCACTCCGTGTCGTAAATGGCATATTGGCAAGTTTACGCTTCTCCTCCGACAATTTTATTTTAGGTTTTGGAGTCCTTTTTTTTCTGATATTTGGTGTTTTGGATTTGACATGCTCTGTACTATGACATTGGGCATCGGCCTTGGCAGACGACGTTGCTGGCATTTCATCGTCTCGGCCATGACTAGTGGCAGCAGCTTCAGCACGAGGTGGAAGTGGATCTTGATCTTTCCCTAATTTTGGAACCTCAACATTTTTGTTCTCCATATTTTAATAGGCACAACTAAAAGGCACCTCAGGTAAACAATGGAGATGGATACTAGTATACAATTATGGACTGCCTGCCGAGTGCAGACACAGAGGTAGCCACAGCCGTGAACTACCGTACTGTACTGTGTCTGCTGCTAATATAGACTGGTTGATAAAGAGATAGTATACTCGTAACTAGTATGACTATAAAGAAAGAAAAAAAAACCACGGTTAGGTGGTATATACAATTATGGACGGGCTGCCGAGTGCCGACACAGAGGTAGCCACAGCCGTGAACTACCGCACTGTACTGTGTCTGCTGCTAATATATAGACTGGTTGATAAAGAGATAGTATACTCGTAACTAGTATGTATGTATAAAGAAAGAAAAAAAAACCACGGTTAGGTGGTATATACAATTATGGACGGGCTGCCGAGTGCCGACACAGAGGTAGCCACAGCCGTGAACTACCGCACTGTACTGTGTCTGCTGCTAATATATAGACTGGTTGATAAAGAGATAGTATACTCGTAACTAGTATGTATGTATAAAGAAAGAAAAAAAAACCACGGTTAGGTGGTATATACAATTATGGACGGGCTGCCGAGTGCCGACACAGAGGTAGCCACAGCCGTGAACTACCGCACTGTACTGTGTCTGCTGCTAATATAGACTGGTTGATAAAGAGATAGTATACTCGTAACTAGTATGTATGTATAAAGAAAGAAAAAAAAACCACGGTTAGGTGGTATATACAATTATGGACGGGCTGCCGAGTGCCGACACAGAGGTAGCCACAGCCGTGAACTACCGCACTGTACTGTGTCTGCTGCTAATATATAGACTGGTTGATAAAGAGATAGTATACTCGTAACTAGTATGTATGTATAAAGAAAGAAAAAAAAACCACGGTTAGGTGGTATATACAATTATGGACGGGCTGCCGAGTGCCGACACAGAGGTAGCCACAGCCGTGAACTACCGCACTGTACTGTGTCTGCTGCTAATATATAGACTGGTTGATAAAGAGATAGTATACTCGTAACTAGTATGTATGTATAAAGAAAGAAAAAAAAAACACGGTTAGGTGGTATATACAATTATGGACGGGCTGCCGAGTGCCGACACAGAGGTAGCCACAGCCGTGAACTACCGCACTGTACTGTGTCTGCTGCTAATATATAGACTGGTTGATAAAGAGATAGTATACTCGTAACTAGTATGTATGTATAAAGAAAGAAAAAAAAACCACGGTTAGGTGGTATATACAATTATGGACGGGCTGCCGAGTGCCGACACAGAGGTAGCCACAGCCGTGAACTACCGCACTGTACTGTGTCTGCTGCTAATATATAGACTGGTTGATAAAGAGATAGTATACTCGTAACTAGTATGTATGTATAAAGAAAGAAAAAAAAACCACGGTTAGGTGGTATATACAATTATGGACGGGCTGCCGAGTGCCGACACAGAGGTAGCCACAGCCGTGAACTACCGCACTGTACTGTGTCTGCTGCTAATATAGACTGGTTGATAAAGAGATAGTATACTACTAATATTATATATACTGGTGGTCAGGTCACTGGTCACTAGTCACACTGGCAGTGGCACTCCTGCAGCAAAAGTGTGCACTGTTTAATTTTAATATAATATTATGTACTCCTGGCTCCTGCTATAACCTATAACTGGCACTGCAGTAGTGCTCCCCAGTCTCCCCCACAATTATAAGCTGTGTGAGCTGAGCAGTCAGACAGATATATAATATATATAGATGATGCAGCACACTGGCCTGAGCCTGAGCAGTGCACACAGATATGGTATGTGACTGACTGAGTCACTGTGTGTATCGCTTTTTTCAGGCAGAGAACGGATATATTAAATAAACTGCACTGTGTGTCTGGTGGTCACTCACTATATAATATATTATGTACTCCTGGCTCCTGCTATAACCTATAACTGGCACTGCAGTAGTGCTCCCCAGTCTCCCCCACAATTATAAGCTGTGTGAGCTGAGCAGTCAGACAGATATATATAATATTATATATAGATAATAGATGATGCAGCACACTGGCCTGAGCCTGAGCAGTGCACACAGATATGGTATGTGACTGAGTCACTGTGTGCTGTGTATCGCTTTTTTCAGGCAGAGAACGGATTATAAATAAAACTGGTGGTCACTGGTCACTATCAGCAAAACTCTGCACTGTACTGAGTACTCCTAATGCTCCCCAAAATTAGTAAATCAAGTGTCTCTCTAATCTATTCTAAACGGAGAGGACGCCAGCCACGTCCTCTCCCTATCAATCTCAATGCACGTGTGAAAATGGCGGCGACGCGCGGCTCCTTATATAGAATCCGAGTCTCGCGATAGAATCCGAGCCTCGCGAGAATCCGACAGCGTCATGATGACGTTCGGGCGCGCTCGGGTTAACCGAGCAAGGCGGGAAGATCCGAGTCGCTCGGACCCGTGAAAAAAAACATGAAGTTCTGGCGGGTTCGGATTCAGAGAAACCGAACCCGCTCATCTCTAGTGACCGCACAACATTATCACCACATGTGGTGAAAATATGTTGCGTGGTGTAAGGCCAGGAAGGCCCCACGAAGAAATTTCAACTCGGTCGATTCCTGCATTTCCTGCAAACAGGAGTGTCTATGGGCCTCAAATTGGGGTCCATTAAGGTTCAAATTTCGGCCCTGTCGATTTTCTTCCAGAAAGAATTGGCTTCAGTTCCTGAAATCCAGAAGTTTGTCAAGGGAGTACTGCATATACAACCCCCTTTTGTGCCTCCAGTGGCACTGTGGGATCTCAACGTAGTTCTGGGATTCCTCAAATCACATTGGTTTAAACCGCTCAAATCTGTGGATTTGAAATATCTCACATGGAAAGTGACCATGATGTTGGCCCTGGCCTCGGCCAGGCGAGTGTCAGAATTGGCGGCTTTGTCTCACAAAAGCCCATATCTGATTGTCCATTCGGACAGGGCAGAGCTGCGGACTCGTCCCCAGTTTCTCCCTAAGGTGGTGTCAGCGTTTCACCTGAACCAGCTTATTGTGGTACCTGCGGCTACTAGGGACTTGGAGGACTCCAAGTTGCTAGATGTTGTCAGGGCCCTGAAAATATAGGTTTCCAGGACGGCTGGAGTCAGGAAAACTGACTTGCTGTTATCCTGTATGCACCCAACAAACTGGGTGCTCTTGCTTCTAAGCAGACGATTGCTAGTTGGATGTGTAGTACAATTCAGCTTGCACATTCTGTGGCAGGCCTGCCACAGCCAAAATATGTAAATGCCCATTCCACAAGGAAGGTGGGCTCATCTTGGGCGGCTGCCCGAGGGGTCTCGGCTTTACAACTTTGCCGAGCTGCTACTTGGTCAGGGGCACACCCTGGCTGAGGAGGACCTGGAGTTCTCTCACTCGGTGCTGCAGAGTCATTCGCACTCTCCCGCCCGTTTGGGAGCTTTGGTATAATCCCCATGGTCCTGACGGAGTCCCCAGCATCCACTTAGGACGCCAGAGAAAATAAGAATTTACTTACCGATAATTCTATTTCTCGTAGTCCGTAGTGGATGCTGGGCGCCCATCCCAAGTGCGGATTGTCTGCAATACTTGTACATAGTTATTGTTACAAAAATCGGGTTATTATTGTGTGAGCCATCTTTTCAGAGGCTCCGCTGTTATCATGCTGTTAACTGGGTTCAGATCACAGGTTGTACAGTTTGATTGGTGTGGCTGGTATGAGTCTTACCCGGGATTCAAAATCCTTCCTTATTGTGTACGCTCGTCCGGGCACAGTATCCTAACTGAGGCTTGGAGGAGGGTCATAGGGGGAGGAGCCAGTGCACACCACCTGATCCTAAAGCTTTTACTTTTGTGCCCTGTCTCCTGCGGAGCCGCTATTCCCCATGGTCCTGACGGAGTCCCCAGCATCCACTACGGACTACGAGAAATAGAATTATCGGTAAGTAAATTCTTATTTTTAATGATACTGCTCAATCTGCACGCTGACACTGTTGAAAGATGGCAGCTGTTGTTAGGAGACAATTATTTTCTCTGGATACCTAGGCCGCTTTACAAATTGATGCAAGAATTATAGAAGATTACATACTCTGGACAAGTCTTCAGATGGATTTTTTGTTTGTATGACACCGGTTTCTACCTATTTCTGGAGCTTGTTATACAAATTCAAAAGTACAGATGTGTCCTCATACAGATGGAGCACTCTTCATCTTTGCCTTTAATAGGATTAACTGAGCCAGGGCAGTCTGGTTTAATCCTCTGCTGTAATGACTTAATCCCTTGCTGTATTGTTCTCTCTGTATTGTATTGCAGCTGAGAACAATAGATGAAAGGCTTATGCTAATAAACCTTGGTGCACCTAGGCGCAGCAGAGAAGCCAAGATGAGCGTGGATCCATCTGTACATCTAGCCTTAATACACCACGCAGAGGGAGCTGCCTGGCGAGAGCTGACAGCTCCTGTGCAAACTCCATTAGCGCTATCTTTTTTTATGACAACGCATCTTATTCACATTGCTATATAAATAGGATGCACAACCAGACTCTGCTGATTAAAATGATATGTGGCATGACTATATTCTGTGTGCGACCACACCTGTATCTTCATACGAAATGCTGTAGTACAGTGTTTACAATGCTACGTAGCACTTCATATGCAGATACAGCCACGTTCACACACAGAGTATATGCTTGCCACATATCATTTTAATCAGCAGAGTCTGCTTGGCTTCCTATTTTCATTGTAGTGTGAATAATATGCATTTCAATGGGAAAAGTCCTACAAAAAGATGCTTGGCACTACCAAGTAGGCGTGACTTGAAGGACTATTTAACGTGCAGGGAAGCTAGATGTGAGTGGACACATTTGTATACAAAAAAAAAGGTGCGAACCAGAAAAAAAGCACCCCTGTCAGAATATACCCATACCTGTCCAATTCTCCCAGAACAGCCGGAAGACTCTTGAAAATTGAGTGGCAGCCACCTGGAAAAGTAGGCAAGTCTCTAGGATCTGGCTTACAAACGTCCGCAGACACACACAAACATGATCGCACCTCCACGCCTACAAACCACCGTCGCTTATACCAGTGCCACATCCCCTGTTGTGCCAACCTGGCTGCCCCCTCCCAGATGGGGCATTCAGTAAGTTGGCTAGTATGAATCTACCATTTACTAAAAGGTACACCTAAGTTCCTGGGCCATATAGGTGTGCCAGATATGTACAATGTGTTCTCAGATTTGTACAAAGTGTAGATATTTATTATCCTTGGGAAAAGTGAAAGATTACATTTAGAGGAAAACATCCTAATTGTGTGAAATTAATAATGTGAAAAATCATGGAATATTGTGAAAAAATATTGCAATGGGTGAAACTAAAAAGCGGTAAAATGAATTAAATAAAGGTGCAAGCAGCCATTTGGTTTTATGTTTTTTACTCTAGAGCACAGGTTCTCAAACTCGGTCCTCAGGACCCCACACGGTCCATGTTTGCAGGTCACCTGTAGATTTTTAAAATGTGACAGTTGGTGATACACAGTGCAGCTGCTGGGTGACATGGAAAACGCGAACCGTGTGGGGTCCTGAGGACCAAGTTTGAGAACCACTGCACTAGAGACACTGATGTCACATCCATATACGGCACTGAGCATGTCATAGGAGGATTTATCAAAGCTTGTAGAGAGAAAATGTGGAGAGAGAACCAATCAGTTCCTGTCGTTTTTCAAACACAGCCTGTAAAATGACAGCTATAAACTGATCGGTTGGTGCTTTATCTCTCTACAAACTTTTAGAAATCTCCCCGCATGTGAGCAGAACCAACTGGAGGCACAAAATCAGAATCCTGAATTGCACTAAAGGATATCAGCTACAATAAGATATATTTTGGGATTCGCAAATGAACTCATCAAATAAACCATCAAATAGAGTCTATCGATTCATACTGTAGTTTTAGTACAAAGAAGAGTAGGCGAATAGGCTTGGGGCAGACCTGTATGCCCTCCATCTGCATTTGTCTAGGCGTAAGAAAGGTTATGCTTTTTTGTGCATAACCTGTAATCAGAATAAACATAGGTTTTCATTTTCTACATTGCTGTCTGTTTGGTTGTGCTGTGTTTGTTGAGTTGTTTGTGGTTGTTACAGGCTCAGATTAATGCTGCTAAAATGGAAGCGTCAATTTAGCCATATGCATCATGTGTCCAGCATAGCCTTGGTGATTTGGGGGATTGAGCACTGCACTGGAGTTCAGTTTTCGCTGGTAGCTGAGCATACCTCCCAACACTCCTCAATAAAAAGAAATGGAA
Source organism: Pseudophryne corroboree (assembly GCF_028390025.1). Classification (NCBI taxonomy): domain Eukaryota; kingdom Metazoa; phylum Chordata; class Amphibia; order Anura; family Myobatrachidae; genus Pseudophryne; species Pseudophryne corroboree. The sequence continues at coordinate 836,561,017 of NC_086447.1, read as the reverse complement.
CAAAATTGACCACGCCTTTATTTGCCCCACCCATGAGCAACCTATCACACTCCTAATTTTGTCCTGGACACTCCCTCAGTCTCATCGGCCACACACACTTTTCTCTTGGGAAAATATGACTGCCCTGAGAAAACCTGGACTTTTGGGGGGTATGCCTGTGGCGTGACATCACCCGCTTTCTACTTGTGTTGCTGATTCCGTACACTATATGGCACAGTATCCCATTGCCCACATCTACTGTATTCTTTCATTGCCTGTTCATGACCTTTCGTTATTTTCTTTAAGGATCAGAACACCTTATTTATTTAACACAGCAAATCATTATTAATGGTTAACCCAAACGAAAAATAATCAGTATTTAGTAACGGAACCAAATTTCAACAATAACGTATATAACGTTTCATGAATTAACGGAAGAGCATTGTAAGCCGACAAGTACACACTGTTATAGAAACTATCCAGAAGGTCAAATTTCACTCTGTATGATAAATCTCAACTTGTTTCAGTCTGAGCTTTATGTTTTGAGTCCAAATGGCATCCTCAATGCACACTGAAGAAACCATCTTCCATCAGAATGGATTATAGTCAGTCATTTTATTTCTTATTTGCTGAATAAAATATAAAGTCTTTAGGTCCTAATGCATTTTGTTTAGGTGAATGTAAAATATCTTATTAAATAAGGTATAAAGTTGTTGTCCACTCCAGGGCAATACTGGATATCTCTGTGTTCAACGGCAGAAATACATTGGCTGCGGCCAGTAAGTGACCTGGAGAAGAGGGGGCGGCAGGTAATGTCGGGTCACACCTGCCGCTCCTCAGAGGTTCCCCCGCTCCCTCTGGAGGCCTCAGTGGATGCAAATTCTCAGAAAAAGCCCCTGCAATAACCTCTAAAGAATAGAAGGGGTAGAGTAGCCTTGGTAGGTCAAATTATACTATGTCCCTTTGGGTTGGGTATGCGTGACCGGCGGTCAGGACGCTGGTTAGCATACCTACCCCGAGATACCGGCAGCGGAATCACTACAGGTTCTATTCCCACTCTATGGGTGTCGTGGACACCCACAAGTGGGAATAGTCCCTGCTAGTCGTCATGCCGACTGTCGGGATTTTTTGGTGGCTGGATGTAGGGGGTGGTATTATTATATCCCGTCCCTTTGTCTACGGTGTAAAAGCCTACACACTTGTATTATGTGACTATAGATCTTTAAATAATAAAATAAAGTAATTTATGAAATTGCACTGCATTCTAGTGTTGAGTATATTCAAATGAGTTGTTTAAGTTTGGACTACCCACTTGTTACTTATCCCCCAGTTATAGCTTTGGGATTGGACTGCCACATGTACTGAGCCTATACTACCTCCCATTCACATTGGTAGCACTGGTAGACTAAACTTGTCCAGAGATATCACCTAAGTTGCCAGAAGATCATAATGATTTTCAATGGGAACTGAGGCCTAGCCCAATTTACCAAACTCTAAAAAGTTAAGCTTTCTGGATCTTTGCCCCATCAGCAAACGCCATCTGAAGATGGCATTAGCTGTCCCTATAGTAGGACTCTAGACGGATCAAAAGATACTTCCCCAATAGCCTCTATTCTCCTCATATTGCATTTTTGTTCTGTGCATGCACAAGGACAGAACCTGACAATATAATGATAGCAACCACTACCTTTTGATAAATAGGCGTTAAAAATAATTTATTTCTGTGGTGCCCCACTGCCGCTATGATAAGGTCTGTCCAAATCACCCTTAATTTGACAGTGTGTAAGGTAAAGATTTGTGAGGAAAATCTGCCAGGATTTGAATGTTGTCTATGGTGGATAGGGTACACTTAAAGATAAACACTATTACAATTGTCTTGCATATAGGATTGTTGTAGTCATGTAATTGTGTTTTTTGCATTTTAGTAACACTGAAAACATTGCGGGTCATTTACAAAATCCTTAATTCAGTGTGGCCCCTCTTTTTTGATATACAACTGGCGTCAGCTGGCAATGTGAAGAAAACTTCCAATCATACAAAGGAACATGATAATATGAGTCAGAGGGTACACTCACTCTCATGATTCAGTTAAGACATACAGTAGATGGAACCAGACCGTGTTTTAGCAGAAAAATTATTGCACTTAACACAATTCCGCAATCCCACAAACGTAGGCATAGATCATTTTTCTGGGGTCTGTTCCCAAAACCAGAATGTGGGCGTGCAACTGTATAAGCAGGAAGCAGACAAATAGGTGCATTCCTGCAATATTGAAGCCATGCGGCCCCATGTATGTTGCACTTCTGGAAATGACTTTTTAAAGAAGAGGGGGAAAAACAACAATAAGTGATATGAAAGATTATTTACAGTTGTGTTATATTTATCTTTTTTATGATCCTCTGTTTCAGCTTGATCCTGGGAGACCTTTGCCCTCTCCAAATGACCTAAAAAGAAAAATACTCATTAAAAACAAGCGTTTGAAACCGGAAGTGGAAAAGAGTATGTCTTAGTGTTTCCTTCTATGATTCTTTCTGTAGTCCATTATTTCACAAACAAAAACACCTTAAATGGCAAAATGAAGCTTAATGCACTATGTAATCACTGTGGACCACCAGATATAGCTAAAGTGGCATTTCTCTATGCAATAACATAATTAAATTATTTTATTTTTTCACATATCACTCTAAGGGCGATAATCAATTGTTTTGCGCCCCCGATCTCCCGTCTAAATTTTTTTTTTCACCAGTGATCGAGCCCTTAAAAGTCGGGTTTAGTTGTGTGAAGCAGCTAAACCTGACCAAAGTGCTGGATGCAGTCACGAAAAGTGCAGTTTGGCCACCCAAACAGGTCACTTTTTGACCATTTTAGCTTGCCACCCCCTGGTGCTGCGAGCTGAAATGCAGGCACCAGCAGCCATCACACCCGAACGGAGCAACAATTGAATTGCTCCATTGGGCGCTATCTTAATGGCTGCCAACCTGCGCCACAATTGAATCTCGCTCTAAGTACATAAACTTAATATAAAATAACAGTTACCCCATATATACTCGAGTATAAGTCGACCCGAATATAAGCCGAGGCACCTAATTTTACCACAAAAACCTGGAAAAACTTTTTGACTCGAGTATAAGCCTAGTGTGGGAAATGCAGCTCTAGCTGTACACAACCCACATACTGCCAGATATGCCCCCTCAGTGCCAGATATGCCCTCACACTGCCAGATATGCCCCCACAGTGCCAGATATGCCCTCACACTGCCAGATATGCCCCCTCAGTGCCAGATATGTCCTCATAGTGCCAGATATGCCCCCTCAGTGCCAGATATGCCCCCTCATAGTGCCAGATATGCCCCCTCATAGTGCCAGATATGCCCCCTCAGTGCCAGATATGCCCCCTCATAGTGCCAGATATGCCCCCTCAGTGCCAGATATGCCCGCATAGTGCCAGATATGCCCCGTCAGTGCCAGATATGCGCCCCCCCCAAGTGCCAAATATGCTCCCCCAGTGCCAGTTACTTACCTTCCGCCGCTCCCGCGCTGTCTAGTGAAGGAGGGACACGGAGGGCACAGCACGCGCCTCTCCTGTGTCTCTCTGGCGGCCGCGGCGGGTCTGTTAAATGAAGTGCCGGTTCATGAGCCAATCAGAGCTCACGAACGGGTACTTCATTTAATAGACCCGCCGCTGCCTCCGGAGACGCAGGAGGGACACAGGAGAGGCGCGCGCTGTACCCTCCGTGTCCCTCCTTCACACTGCACTGCACTGCCCTCCGTGTCCCCTGCACTGACTTGAGTATAAGCCGAGGGGGCTTTTTCAGCACAAAAAAAAGTGCTGAAAAAGTCGGCTTATACTCGAGTATATACGGTACATAAAAGAGACCCGGGTCCAAACCAGCAACTTGCCTAGACCACTTGATGTCATAATTAGAATCCCGCTGGCAGACACTGGGTCAAGTCTTTTATAATACCTGTAGCACCATCCGGTCCATGCACCTGCGTTGCTTAATATAAAATGAGCCATGCATATCCATAAATGATGATTCACAGTTACATAGTGCTTCTCCTCCTTCCCCAATTTGTTTTTTTTTTTTTTTCTGGGGATGACTAGGGACAAGCATTTTGGGCGCATATATTAAGAACATATTAGGGAACGCATCGTATATTATTACCATTATATTCTTTATTTGGCACCATAAAGTGTATGCAAAGAAATAAGGCTGCATGAGTACAACACCTCTCAGGCTAGCCCTCACATAAGTACATAACATGTATATCAAACGTTATAGTAAATCCACAGACTTAAAGGGAGAAGTTCTGAGTGAAAGGTAAGCAACTTGCTGTAGCTTGTGCAAGCAGGCAGTGGGGAATCATGGAGTTGGGGTAGGGGGCTGCCATAGCAGCCTCAGACATATTGCAGCCATCCTATGGTAGTACAAGGGGAGAACAAGATGGAAGAGGAAGCTGCCTGAGAGAAGGTGAGCTAGGAAAGAGACGAGGAAGTGTGGAGTGAGAGAACAGTTAAGAATAGGGCTGGAAGGCTTAAGTAAAAAGTTGAGGTTTTAGGGTGCCTTTAAAGCTTAGGAGACTAGTAGAAAGCCTTCCTAGCCGATGGAGTTACAGATATGTCCTCATACATCTTTGGTGCTGTTACGCCAAACAGCCCCTCTTGGCATGTCAGGTTGCGTTCGAATTTTCTAGCAGGTGACTTTTTGGGGGGGAGGGTTTTGCCAAAAATGCAGCGACTAGGACACATGAGGAGACTGTGCTGATTAATTTGATATGTGACAGTTGTATATCTGTGTGTCTGAATCTGTATAGGAAGTGCTACGATGGAACGGCCGCAGCTTTTTTCCAATACAAGTTCTGTTCTTCTCCATATACAGACTACATCACACACAGATATGCAAGTGTCATATAGCAAATTAATCGGCACAGTCTGCTCGTGGTGTCCTAGTCGCATTGAGGCAAAAAAGACACCTGACATTAGCAGAGTTGCATGGGACCTGGCGCATCATTCCAGGCATCTCGCGCTGGATTGCATATTGGGGCTACATGTATGAGAACACATCTCTAGTTCTGGAGGAAAGGGGCCTCTACAGGAGAAATCAGAGGTGGATGTGAGAAGAAGTGACCAGAGTTGAGGAGAGGCAGTGGTCAGAGGAGGAATGGAGAAGGCAGGAGGGAGGTTGGAAATGTAGATGAGGGAGGAGTGCTTCAGGGCTTTATACAGTAATGGGGTCATTCAGACTCTGCCGCTGACACGGTCCGGAGCGTCAAACTGCGCATTGGCGCTGCACGGACATATTGTGGCCGCATCCCTGAAGGTTGCGGCCGCAATGTGATCGACAGCAGCGGTCGTTGCGGGGATGGGGAAAGGGGTCAGGGCAGTGACATTTTCGGGGGGGCTTCGTGATGTCACACGCAACGCACTGATAAAAAATGGAGGCCGGCCTCCTGGCAGCGCTTCTGAGGGTCAATCTTAGTCCCGATGAATCCGCAATCTAATTGCGGGCGCATCGGGAGGCGGCCTCACACATGCTGGGTGGTCTTGCCCTGTGCTGGGCGGACCCCAGCATGTGCAGAGATGAACGCAGATCTTTGAATAACCTCCTGATATTATGTTTATGAGAAGCTTGAACTGGATTCTGAGGAGGATCCAGAGTAGCAGGATACAGAGGGGGAGGCAAATGGCATATAACGAGAGAGGAAAATGGGAACAGCAGCTATTAAGGATAGATTAATGTGTAGAGCTTCAAGTGTGAGGAAGCCAAAAAGAAGAGATTACAGTAGTCTAAGCAGAAGACACTGAGTGTGCTTATGAGAGTTGGGTGGCATCAGGAGTGAGAAAGGAATAGATTTTGGAGATGTTACGCAGATGACCTAGATGGCCTGAATGTGGGGATTGAAGGTGAGAGCAAAGACGAGGATGTCACAGAAACAATGGAAATGAGAGACAGAAGAGAGGGTTATCAACAGAGGGGGGGGGGGGGGGGGGGGGGGGGTTGAAGGAGGGATCCTGGAAGAGTGAAACCAGTAATTTTGGACATTACCATGTTACATTGTGCTGGGACATACAGAAAGAGAAGGCATTAGTATACAGGCCCTCATTCCGAGTTGTTCGCTCGCAAGCTGCTTTTAGCAGCTATGCACACGCTAAGCCGCCGCCTACTGGGAGTGAATCTTAGCTTAGCAAAATTGCGAACGAAAGATTAGCAAAATTGCGAATAGACACTTCTTAGCAGTTTCTGAGTAGCTCCACACTTACTCGGCAACTGCGATCAGTTCAGTCAGTTTCGTTCCTGGTTTGACGTCACAAACACACCCAGCGTTCGCCCAGACACTCCTCCGTTTCTCCAGCCACTCCCGCGTTTTTCCCAGAAACGGTAGCGTTTTTTCGCACACACCCATAAAACGGCCAGTTTCCGCCCAGAAACACCCACTTCCTGTCAATCACATTACGATCACCAGAACGAAGAAAAAACCTTGTAATGCCGTGAGTAAAATACCTAACTGCATAGCAAATTTACTTGGCGCAGTCGCACTGCGGACATTGCGCATGCGCATTAGCGACTAATCGCTCCGTTGCGACAAAAAAATAACGAGCGAACAACTCGGAATGACCACCACAGATGGGATTGGATGCAGAAGGAGGTAGCGAGATGTCAGTGGGAGGAGGTGTAGTAGGACAAGAGAATGGACCAAGAACAGACCTTTGAGGGACACCTGCAGGTAGAAGAAGGGAGAGGGTTGTAGAGCCTGAAAAGGAGCGGTGGGTGAAGTAGGAAGTTAACCATGAGAGAACAAACCTGCAGATGCCGATGGAGCGGGGGCTGTAAAGAAGTAAAAGAAAGCTGACAGTGTCAAAGGCAGCAGATGAGGAGAGGTGACCCTTGGATTTGGTGGTAAGGTCGTTGCTGACCTTGTTGAGGGCATTCTCAGTGGAGTGGAGGAGACTGAATCCAGACTGGATACGTTTGAGAAGAGACTGGGAGGATTGGAATGTGGTAACGCAGGATTTGTCCCTTCTACCAGATTGTCATTTCGTGTCCACATTTACACATATTGTAGTCCCTTTGTCAGGCTTTGAGACTAAGGTACAGTACCAGACTTAAAATAGTTTGCTATATTTAGTCATCCATTAAAGATGTCACATTCATGCTAATTTTGCTACATTATTTCCTGCTTTGATTTTTATCTCCATTTTTATTCTTCAGTTTCAGGCCCATTCATTGCCATTAAATTTGAACTATTTTTATTCAGACAAGAACTGTGTTTTCCCGGCATTGCCAGGCAGTATATGTAGACATTTGTCTTAAACCAGTGAGAGCCGGTGCCCTTGGCTCACACTTCCATCAAACTTTTATTTTTTTACCCTGTTACAATATTAACAATTTTCATAAGAATCCAGTCCATCAATTAACTAGATACTTGGGGCGTCACGTCACAAAGTATCTCTGTGTTGTCTCGGGTTCCTGGTTTAATAATGTGCTGAATGTTGGCTGCCTCTGCTGGGTGTAAGCGTCAGGTGCACTCTGACATATGGCTGTGAGGTTTTCTTGTCTTAGTACAGTGATTGGGACTGTGGCTCTGTGCGATTAGTTAATTAGACTGTAAGAAGTTTGGTAAAACTCATAGACTTAGGTTTATCGTATTATTACATACTTGTATAATTGTCTCTCATGTCAACAGAGCAGCTTGAGGCTTTAAAAAGTATGATGGAGGCCGGAGAGACAGTGGCACCGGTCAACATCCTTGAAGATGACATCGAGGAAGAAATAGAAAACGGTATTTATGTCTGAAATTGTTTTTTTTGTTTCTTCTACTTCTTCTTCTTCTTCTTCATCTTCTTCTTATTGTTATTATTACATATAGTATTATCTATTGCTTTTGCCTCTTTTTAGCGTAGTACAGTCAGTGACGTAGACTTAAACCATACTTGTTAACTTTTAAATGTTCCCTTCTTGGAGAGTTGAAGGCAGGGGTGGTGCAGCTGATCACTGTGGGGAGAGGGTCTAGGCCAGGGGTGGCCAACTAGTCAGAGACAACGACCCGATAAATATCTGTAGTCAAGTCAAAGAGTCAGTATCATGCGCGTGCCCAAAAATTGGGTGTGGCCTAACAGGCACAAGGCCACGCCCCATTTTTGTGTGCCCGCCTTCAGTATGACGTTCTAGGAGCATGACCATGTTTCACACCCCCATTTTTCGTTACACTGGGGGCGAGAAACAGGCAGAGTCCCCATTTCACACGTTTCGGCAGGCAGGGTCCCCATTTTACACATTACGGCAGGCAGAGTCCCCATTTTACAGATTACGGTAGGCAAGAGTCCCCATTTTACATATTATAGCAGGCAAGAGTCCCCATTTTACACATTATGGCAGGCAAGCGTCCCCTTCTACAAAGAGAGAGAGAAAGAGTGTGTTTTACTTATGTCTGCAGCAGCATCCACCAGCCAGCTGTCATTTTGACCATGCCGCTTCGTGCCCTACGCTGCGTCTCTTCGCAGCGCAAGGCACTGTGGGTGGGCCAGGGGTGGTTGGGAGAGACGTTATCTCTCCCAGAAGATAGGCAGGTGCGGAAAAGGGGGGAACAGGAACTCTGCCCTGCTCACGGATGGCCGTCCTCTGTTAGTGTAGAGACGGAGATTGCTCCATTAGGGGGTTTTCTGCTGCCGCGCATCCAGTATCAGGGAACGGGAGGCAGGAGCCGCAGCTCAACAAAGAAAGAGCCGCATGCAGCTTGAGAGCCGCGGGTTGGGCACCACTGGGCTAGGCGCTCCCCCACCCCCCTTGTGACATAATGCTGCCAGTCTTGGATCTGTGAAGAGGGGCCAGGGCCCAGATGACATGATTCACTAAGAATCACATTATCATGCCCCTGTCCAGTCCATTTCACTAGGGATTGAGCAGGGGTTGGATGCCCAGAAAACTAGACAGATAAACTTTAAAAATGCACTAAAAATAATTTAAACATGAATAATGGGGGTAATTCCAAGTTGATCGCAGCAGGAAATTTTTTAGCAATTGGGCAAAACCATGTGCATTGCAGGGGAGGCAGATATAACATGTGCAGAGAGAGTTAGATTTGGGTGGGGTGTGTTCAATCTGTAATCTAGTTTGCAGTGTAAAAATAAAGCAGCCAGTATTTACCCTGCACAGAAACAAAATAACCCACCCAAATCTAACTCTCTCTGCAAATGTTATATCTGCCACACCTGCAGTGCACATGGTTTTGCCCAATTGCTAACTTTCTTGCTGCTGCGATCAACTCAGAATTACCCCCAATATGTGAGCAATCTATGGAACAGCAAGAACTTACAATCAAAGGCTGATTAGGAGAAACTGCTTGTTTATCACGTGGATCAGTCACATATTTATACACATGGATATATTTTGTGAGGTATTAAAGGAAACTCCACCTTTACTTATATGCTCCCCGGGCACAGCAAGCCTCTTTGGCTGGAGGGAAAAAGATGACAATACAGGTGATATAAGTATACTTCCAAGCCATTCATACCCATTAGTCCTCATACACAAAGAGTTGCATTGTAAAAAGTTTCCCTTCATTGGATAAATAGGGGTAAGTGTAGGACAACATACAGTATGTAATTTGCAATAGCTCCACTGAATGTTTCCTATTGTAATCCTCTATGTACTGTACTCGCTATCCATGCTTGAGCACAGGTGACTTGATATCTCAGTCAATTTAATTAAAACATCTGGACTTAAGCATGGATATCCTTAAAACCTGGACTGTAATGGCTTATTTTGGAAAACTGTCTTAAATGCATCAACATGACTAGAATTCCCCCCCCCCCCTCATTATTATAGATATAGTAAATCTTATTCATATATATTTTTTAAGAATCTGTATGTAATGTCACCTGTTCTATGAGCATTGTTTGTCTGTGTACTTTTATATTAGCTGACCAAGAAGAGGAAGCCCATCCGGAATTCAAGTTTGGAAGTGAGATTTCAGCAGATGACCTCAGCCAAAAAGAAGTTACAGCAAACATTGCAAAAAAAGTAATTCACTTGAATTTGCATAAATGGGAAATTAGTGTCTGTCCATGAGTGTGGGGTGCTGTTACTCTCTTGGGGGTCTATTTAATAAAATTATTTTTACTAAAATAATGTGAAAACACCCTTTTTCACATTATTTTAGTATCACCTGAATGTATTAAAGGGCATTCATGAAAAGCTGTTCCAAACCCTTAAATTCACTTTTTTTTAGTAACCCGCATCGCATTCCCCATACTTACAATGGGAAATGTGATGTGGGCGAATTTACAAAAAATTATTTTATTTGTTAAATACAGCAAATGTGCCATTTGCCCAGCTTTCTCTGCCCCTGGCAGAGAAAGCTGAGTGGGGACCCGGCAGAGTGATCAGCTATGTATGTCCGATGGACACACAAGCTGATCACCGTGTAAAAATAAACAAGTTAAAAAAAAAAAAAAAAAAACATACTCACCTGTCCAGGGAGCCAGTGTCCGCTGCTCCGGTGAGCGCTGACGGGCACCGGGTCCCCCATGTGCTGCAAAGTGACCCCGGTGCAGTAAAGTGATGCTGCAAAGTGACAGCGCACTTTACAGCACCGGGGGTCTCCGGAGCGCACAGGATCCGGCACCGGGCAGCCCAGCAGGAACAGCGCGGACCGGCTCCCTGGACTGGTGAGTATATTTATCTTCTGGGGAACGGTCCGTGGCATGTGGGGGTAGTCGCGACGGGAGGGGTTGACTGGGCGGCGGCGGTAGCGGCAATGTCGGCGGGGGCGGCGCATGCGCAGCAGGACATCGGGGTATTTTTTCTGAAAAATACCCCGATGATGCTGCAGAGTATCATCGCAGGGACAGAGCTTGACCGCAAGCTCTGTCCCTGCACACGATAATTGATACATCCCTGCGATTTTATCACCTGTCATCCGCATCCTGGATGCGGATGGTGATAAATAGGCCCCTTGGTTTGAATGGTATATGCTGCTACTTCCATATGAGGGCAGTCATAGTAGTATTTAATATAAGGAGATCAAGACCTGAAGCACCTTCTCATTATTATTGCATTCTGTACCTCCTAACTTTTGGAGCACCAGGCATTAGGACATAGGGCGTGGCCACACTGTGATAGGGGCGTGGTTACAACCGCAGAAACATACTTAGCAACCTTGCAGCAATAGGCTGTCCCTTACACCCTCCCTTTATGTCATACGCACTAATGGCAGATGTGGGCAGCACCTGTTCACCCTTGCTCTGTATAGGAGGGACCTCCTCACTTTTTAACCAGATCTGTCCTGATAGGAGCAGAGCCCATAAATTGTGACTGATGCACCTGTGAAGTACATCTGTGCATGTGATCTGTATGACTTTTTGCAGTATTGGGGTCCATCTGCATACATTTTTCGGGCAGCCTCTTCCCTGAGGGATTAATCACTGTATGCTTACAGCAGCACACTTGCTTATTCTCCAAGAATGTTTGGGGCACTCCCAGTAGAGTGGGTGGTCTGGGGGCTTGATGACGCAAATTGCTGTAAATTGCGCCATCGTGAACCTATCTCCATTGCACAAATCACTGCATTGTACAGCTGTGCGGTGGGAGGAACCATGATGATTCAATGTGCAGCACTACAATCCCCTGAAGCTCTTACCCAGAGGAGAGGATTAAAAGTCCAGTCTGGTAATAATGTTGTTTTGCAGGACACTTGCTTTATCAGGAATACCCCCCTAAATGCTCATCCTTAACCCAATAAGATCATTAACTACCACTGCATAAACCACCTTGCAGCACAGCCAGATGCATTACTACAGAGAGAGCCTGCTTTCCACAAAGAACCCCCAATTCCCCTATATACCTCCCTCCTTCCTCTGCCATTGCCTTCCTGATACACCGAGACGCGCAAACAAATGCATGCGTGTTATAAGAAATAGACGCAATGGGCCGGATGTAATTAAGTCTGAGTTGGCTGGAAGTGCGGGACCGTACTTGCCCTTTTTTTATTTTTAAATACCTGAGTTCAGCTCAGAACCCGCACCTCCAGGCAACTCGGACTTCATTACATCTGGCCCACTGTGTCACAAATTAGGAAAATCAGCCATTAGTGCATATTCTATCGGGGAGGCAATCACCAGACCGCCTGTCGGGATCCCGGCGGTCTTAATGCCGACACCGGAATCCCGACAGGCAGTGAAACACCGGAGCCACAGGCTTTTCTCCCTCTATTGGTGTCCACAACACCCATAGAGGGAGAATAAATCCTGTGTCTAGCATAGCAAGCCACCGTGCCCGCAGCGTGCCCGCAAGGGGCTTTCTAGCGCTCACTGTTGTGATCATGACAGCTGAGATCCCTGCCACCGGTAAAAAGTGTGTATTCCGTTCTATCTCCATGCATCACTTTTTATATGATTGGTACAATATCTGGCCTTTTCCATTTAGTGCAATGTTTACTTTTTTGTTGTTGTTGTTGTTCTATAAAGACATAATATAATATAGGTATACTTAATGAAATTCGTAAAGCAGTTGTGTTTCCTCCTTTAGGTAGTTGAAGATTGTGAGCCAGAAAACAATAACAAAAAGGTGACAATAATATTCTGTACTCTGTGAACAAGTAAGAAAGGGCCTGGGCATGTAGGTCTCTTTATATTTTAGTTTCTGCTTTTGAACAACAAAAAAGCACAGACAACATGGCAGCTACTGTACTACTGATAAAACACAAAAGGAGAACATACAAGTGCACTGTAAGGCTAATATCATTGAGGTATATATTTTGGTGGTTTATATGCCTCAGAACCGTACATAAAGCAGATAAAAGATGTCCAGGCCCAAAATGTATATAGTGTATGCGACATTCTGATGGGTACTATAGTATGTATAAAGGGGCAGATGTATTAACCTGGAGAAGGCATAAGGAACCAGTGATAAGTGCAAGGTGAAAGACACCAGCCAGTCAGCTCCAATATGTAAATTAACAATTAGGATCTGATTGGCTGGTTCCTTTATCACCTTACACTTATCACTGGTTTATCACTTCCTTATGCCTTCTCCAGGTTAATACATCTGCCCCAAAGTTTGGATACTTTCAGAATATGGGGTCTATTCATGAAACAGTGAAAAGTGTGGAGAAGTGAGTCAGTAGAGAAGTTGCCCATGGCAACCAATCAGCATTGAAGTAGCATTTATAATTTGCATGCTATACAATTGTACAGGGCAGCTGATTGGTTGCCATGGGCAACTTCTCCACAGGCTCACTTCTCCACTCTTTTCACTGCTTCATGAATAGACCCCATAATATATATAAAAGACATGTTAGTTACAGTTTAAAAAATCCTTGGCTGTACCCCCAGTGGATTGAGTGATTGCCTGTGTAGTCGAGATAAAACAAATAAAATGCATGTAGGGAATTACAGTGGGTGCAAGCTTGCATGACCAGTGTCAGCATGTGCCTGTAGGTACAGGTTGAGCGTGCATGATTATAATTCCAAGCCTGACACTGCATTGTTGTCTGATAACTGGAGACCTGCATCTTGTCGGTTTCCCATGTCAGTGATATTGCTTGTTTTAATATGCATTCAAAATTGTTATTGTTATGAAAACATAGCTAAGATTAAGGGCAGAGTGCACAGTGCGTATTACTTTGTGCAGACTCACTTGCGGATTTCAGATCCAGACCACAGGGTTTATCATCATCCTGCAGTTTGTCGAGTGAAACCTCAGATGTGGAGTTTTGCAAACCCATAAATTTCCAGGATAAAACTGGATGTGATATGTGGGTTTACTTTGCCTGTGTAAACTGCCTGGTGATAAATACTGTGGGCAGCTAAACTATGCCAGGTGGGTTTGGGGAGACTAAGGGGGACATGTACTAAGCAGTGATAAAAGTGGAGACGTGAGCTAGTGGAGAAGTTGCCCATGGCAACCAATCAGCATTGACGTAACATTTATAATTTGCATACTATAAAAATATACAGAGCAGCTGATTGCTTGCCATGGGCAAATTCTCCACTGGCTCACTTCTCTGCTCTTATCACTGCTTAGTACATGTCCCCCTAAGGGGCCTACTTACTAAGCCTTGGATGGAGATAAAGTTGCTGGAGATAAAGTACTAGCCAATCGGTTCCTAACTGTTATTTTTCAAACACAGCCTGTGGCATAGCAGTTAGGAGCCGATTGGCTGCTACTTTATCTCCAGCGACTTTATCTCCATCCAAAGCTTAGTAAATAAACCCCTAAAACATCCGTAAGACCCACATACCTAAAGAGTTCCAGCCACTGGTTATAAGCACTGGGCTCCTGACGCTACTGGCTGTTGGGTACCAGGGTAAGTAATGTTTTAATATAAGGGGACAGCATGCACAGTCAGAGGTTAGTGTAATTGCATGATGAACTACAAGCACAAGCATGCACAATTGCAAAAGTATACACTTGCACTTGTAGAGCCACAATCTATGTGGCCCCCAATACAATAAATAATGACCCATTCCCACACATCAAGTAGCATGGAACCTGTGTTTTAGTGAAATCTTTCTCTAAATGTATTAGCAATTTATGTATGTTGTGATTACAATTTCAGGGCCCTGTAACTGCTGATGATGAACAAGCATGGATGGCTAATTATAAGTATGTAGGTGCCACGACGAATATACATCCGTTTTTATCAACGATGATCAACTATGCTCAACCAGTCAAATTTCAAGGATTCAAAGTGGCAGAAGGTGAGATATGCGCACTTTATTATATACAGGTATTGTGACTATTCAGTATAAAGTCTCACATGTATATCATACAATTCTAAATATAGCATGTTGGTGATATGAAGAAGGCCGTGGCATTTCACTGTAAACACGTTTGGCAGCCAATTAAATTAGCCGCAAGACGTCGCGCCGCAGAAACGCTATGTGAGATGTTTGGGAAGTAAAATAAATAATGACACAAATAAGTTTAAGCTATCATAACAAGAGACTTGTGGCTAATTAGGTCTGCCCCTTAAAACTAGTGAAATGACAGCAGTTAGTGGGAAGTGTTAAATTAGGCATTTGGATTTTATGAGCATAATGGTGGCTGCTTTTTGTAACAGTGAGTGACTTGGATAAACACACTTACTGCCATTGATTGAACATTCATACAGTAGGTATTCGCTTTCTTTTTAGGCTGCGGCTTCCTGCCATAGGTTGGAACATTTGTGAACTGGTAGGCATGCGTTCACGTGAAAGTAACAATAGATCACCAATTAGACACACGAGGAAAGCAATATCACAGATTTCACTATCTTTATGCCTCTTTATGGACCAAACGTGTGATGGCAGGACGCAGCGTAGAAATGCATGATAGAGATGATCTGGTTACAACTTCCACAGTGCCCCTAGTGTCAAAGCATGGGATTGCTTTCTCTGACATAAACGTAATTTACATGTACACTGTATGTGCATTTTAAATTTATTTTTTTTATAAAGCCACTAAATTAAAAAGGATGTTGATTCGACTGTGATGCCTGTAGAAAGCCCTCTAAAACCAGGAAAAAATAAAACATTTGTTCACGAAAATAAAAAAGTTATTCTCAACGAAACTGGCACAATGCCACAATGCAAATAAAGGCCAGGCCTCCTCTACATATATGTGTTCTTCGGTATTACATATACGGGCAGTACGGATGGTGTAATGGTTAGTATTACTGCCTCACAGCACTGAGGTCATGGTTTCGATTCCCACCATGGCTCTACCTGTGCGGAGTTTGTATATTCTCCTCGTACTTGCGTGGGTTTCCTCCGGGTACTCCGGTTTTCTCCCACAATCCAAAAATATACTGGTAGGTCAATTGGATCCCAACACAAATTATTTCTAGTATGAATGTGTGCTCGTGTACATGTGGTAGGGAATATAGATTGTAAGCTCCACTGGGGCAGGGACAGATGTGAATGGGCAAATATTCTCTGTACAGCGCTGCGGAATATGTGTGCGCTATATAAATAACTGGTAATAAATAAATAATAACTGGTAATAATATACTTTCCTTTTTAAGAGATCATTCTAGAAGGGAGAGTACCGCACACATTGTTAGACATGCATTTAGCCAAATAGCCACAAGATGGAGCCATATAGCAGCTGAAGAATAGTACATCTGGCTGTTGGAAGTACATCAAGTGAACATGTTTAACAATAAACTGTATATTCAGTTATAAAGGCTTTGCAGTGAAATGCAGGATTGACTAAAGAAATTAAACTGTTCTCCAAAATTTTGGACAGGGGCACCCTGTGCTGTGGGTTTCCCCGTTATAAGCTGGCTTGCTGCAACGGGATCCTCAACAGTCAGGGTGCCAACAGCAGGATCCCGGCAGTCAGAATTCCCATGGATCCCAAAGGTAAGTACAGGTGCTAGGGTTAGGAACTTTGGGGAGAAGTAGGGTCAGGCTTAGGCTGCACGGGGGAAGGGGGAGGGGTTAATGTTAGGGTTGGGCTGTAGGAGAGGCTGGTTAGGGTTAGGCTGTGGTGGGAGGGGTGGGTTAGGGGTAGGGTTAAGACACTTGCCGGGATCCGCCAGGATAAAGTTAATGATGACTTGAGTATGCCTCTCTGTCCTGATACGCTTCAGGCATATCTTTATGCACTTTAAATGCACCATTGTTGCGGACGCACTTATGTGTGTATTTGGAATTGCACGCATAATTTAAAATGTGCAACTGTAAATAATCTTGAAAAAAAATTTTTTTTTTGCTGCATGCCTTTTACATAACCGTGCTGTACATTAAGGGGACAGTAATATGGCACAAAAAATTGCATACAGTCACAGAAAACTGAAGATAAAGATGACTACTCCTTTGAGCTTACAATCTAAGAGGTGTGGAGAGCACTTGAGTCAATAAGTAATGGATTAGCAATTGGTGGGGAAAGTGTGTTTGGCTATTGTTAGGCACTAGCATTATCAGCCCCCAATAGTAAATGAGAAGCAGTTATAGATGACTGGCGTTTGTGTGCAGCTGCCAGTGGTGTAGTACTGTTAGAATGAGAAACATAGAGGCTTAAAACATGGACTAGTCACGCTAGGAATCTTAAAACAATAAGTTGCTGGCGTCCAAACTATCCTTCACTATTTACTGTAACTGAGCATCCTCCATACGCTGTTCTAGGGGAGGCTTTTTCTGTGTTTACCTGCTGTACCATGCATGCAATTGTTTTTTTTGTAGTGTGGTCTTGAAAGTTTTTGTTGAGATTTTTGCAAATTTCCTAAAAAAAAAAACCTAAGAAATCACATGTACATAAGTATTCACAGCCTTTGCCATGAAGCTCAACATTGAGCTCAGGTGCATCCTGTTTCCACTGATCATCTTTGAAATGTTCCTACAGCTTAATTGGAGTCCACCTGTGGTAAATTCAGTTGATTGGACATGATTTGGAAAGGCACACACCTGTCTATGTAAGGTCCCACACTTGATAGTGCATGTCTGAGCACAAACCAAGCATGAAGTCAAAGGAAGTGTCTGTAGACCTCCGAGATAGGATTGTCTTGAGGCACAAATCTGGGAATGGTACAGAAAAATGTGTGCTGCTTTGAAGGTCCCAGTGAGCACAGTAGCCTTCATCATTCGTAAATGGAAGAAGTTCGGAACCACCAGGACTCTTCCTATAGCTGGCCGGCCGTTTAAACTGAGCGATCGGGGAAAAAGGGCCCTAGTCAGGGAGGTGACCAAGAACCCGATGATTACTCTGTCAGAGCTACAGCATTCCTCTGTGGAGAGAGGAGAACCTTCCAGAAGGACAACCATCTCTGCAGCAATCCACCAATCATGCCTGTATGGTAGAGTGGCCAGACAGAAGCCACTACTTAGTAAAAAGCACATGGCAGCCTGCCTGGAGTTTGCCAAAATGCACCGGAAGGACTCTCAGACCATTAGAAACAAAATTCTCTAGTCTGATGAGACAAAGATTGAACTCTTTGGCGTGAATGCCAGGCGTCATGTTTGGAGGAAACCAGGCACCGCTCATCACCAGACCAGTTCCATCCCTACAGTGAAGTGTGGTGGTGGCAGCATCATGCTGTGGGGATGTTTTTCAGCAGCAGGAACTGGGAGACTAGTCAGGATAGAGAGAAAGAAGAATGCAGCAATGTACAGAGACATCCTGGATGAAAATCTGCTTCAGAACGCTCTTGACCTCAGACTGGGGCGACGGTACATCTAGAAAGAAAATTGGTTTACAGAAGACTCTTGTGTGGGTGCACTCTTGTATTGATTTGTTTATATGAGAATATTAAAACATAGCTTTTATTATCTAATTATGTGGATCTTTTCTTTAAAATAATTAAAATAATTAGATAATAAAAGCTATGTTTTAATATTCTCATATAAACAAATCAATACAAGAGTGCACCCACACAAGAGTCTTCTGTAAACCAATTTTCTCTGACGTCCTAGTGGATGCTGGGGACTCCGTAAGGACCATGGGGAATAGACGGCTCCGCAGGCACATCTAAAGAAAGATTTAGGACTATCTGGTGTGCACTGGCTCCTCCCCCTATGACCCTCCTCCAAGCCTCAGTTAGATTTCTGTGCCCGGCCGAGCTGGATGCACACTAGGGGCTCTCCTGAGCTCCTAGAAAGAAAGTATATATTAGGTTTTTTATTTTACAGTGAGACCTGCTGGCAACAGGCTCACTGCAACGAGGGACTAAGGGGAGAAGAAGCGAACCTACCTGCTTGCAGATAGCTTGGGCTTCTTAGGCTACTGGACACCATTAGCTCCAGAGGGATCGACCGCAGGACCCGTCCTTGGTGTTCGTTCCCGGAGCCGCGCCGCCGTCCCCCTTACAGAGCCAGAAGCATGAAGATGGTCCGGAAAATCGGCGGCAGAAGACTTCAGTCTTCACCAAGGTAGCGCACAGCACTGCAGCTGTGCGCCATTGCTCCTCATTACACACTTCACACTCCGGTCACTGAGGGTGCAGGGCGCTGGGGGGGGGCGCCCTGAGCAGCAATACTGACACCTTGGCTGGCAAACTGGCACCATATATAGCCCCAGAGGCTATATAGGTGCTTTTTAACCCCTGCCAGAATCCATAAAAATGCGGGAGAAAGTCCGCGAAAAAGGGGCGGAGCTATCTCCTTCAGCACACTGGCGCCATTTTTCCCTCACAGCTCCGTTGGAGGGAAGCTCCCTGGCTCTCCCCTGCATACTACAGAAAGGGTTAAAAAGAGAGGGGGGGCACAATTTAGGCGCAGTATACAATATATATAGGCAGCTATAAGGGAAAACACTCTTATATGTGATATCCCTGTGATATATAGCGCCCTGGTGTGTGCTGGCATACTCTCCCTCTGTCTCCCCAAAGGGCTTTGTGGGGTCCTGTCCTCTGTCAGAGCATTCCCTGTGTGTGTGCTGTGTGTCGGTACGGCTGTGTCGACATGTATGAGGAGGATAATGATGTGGAGGCGGAGCGAATGCCTGTAAATGTGATGTCACCCCCTGCGGGATCGACACCGGTGTGGTTGGACTTATGGAAGGATTACGTGAAAGTGTCAACTCCTTACACAAAAGGTCAACGTCACAGAACAGCCGGCTACTCAGCTTGTGCCTGTTCCAGCGTCTCAAATGTCATGGAGGGCTCTAAAAACGCCCGCTACCTCAGATGGCAGAAACAGATGTCGACACGGATTCCGACTCCAGTGTCGACGACGATGAGACTAGTGTACCCTCCAAATAGGTCCACCCGTTACATGATTGAGGCAATGAAAAATGTATTACACATTTATGATAATACCCCAGGTACCACATAAAAGGGTATTATGTTTGGTGAGAGAAAACTACCAGTAGTTTTTCCTGCATCTGAGAAATTAAATGAGGTGTGTGAGGAAGCGTGGTCTTCCCCCGGTAATAAATTGATAATTTCTAAACGGTAATTGGCAGCGTACCCTTTCCCGCCAGAGGATAGGTCACGTTGGGAAACACCCCATAGGGTAGATACAGCGCTTACACGCTTATCAAAAAAGGTGGCACTACCGTCTCCGGATACGGCCGCCCTGAAGGAACCTGCTGATAAAAAGCAGGGGTTTAACCTGAAAGATATAGTCACACACTCGGGCATTATATTGCGACCAGCCATTGCTTCGGCATGGATGTGCAGTGCTCCCGCTGCGTGGTCAGATTCCCTGTCGGAAAATTACTATGGATAGGGACAATATTTTGCTGACAATAGAGCATATAAAAGACGTGGTCTTATACATGCGTGATGCACAGAGGGATATTTGCCGGCTGGCATCAAAAATAAGCGCTAGGTCCATTGCCGCCAGACGGGGGTTATGGACTCGGCAATGGTCAGGCAATGCCGACTCGAATCGGCACATGGAAGTTTTGCCCTATAAGGGGGTAAAACTGTTTGGGGATGGTCTTTCAGACCTCGTTTCCACAGCTACTGGTGGGAAATCGACTTTTTTGCCACAGGCTACCCCACAACAAAAGAAAGCACTGTATCATCAAGTACAGTCCTTTCGGCCCCAGAAAAGCAAGAGGGCTAGAGGCTCATCCTTTCTGCCGAGAGGCAAAGGTAGAGGAAAAAGCTGCAGCACACAGCTAGTTCCCAAGAGCAGAAGTCCTCCCTGCGTCCGGTAAGTCCACAGCATGACGCTGGGGCTGCTCAGGCGGACCCAGGTACGGTGTGGGCCCGTCTCAGAAATTTCAGCGCCCAGTGTGCTCTCTCACATGGATCCCTGGGTCCTTCAAGTAGTATCTCAGGGGTACAGGCTGGAGTTCGAGACGTTCTTCCCCCCGCCGTTTCCTAAAATCTGCCTTACCGGCACCTCCCTCTGCCAGGGAGGCGGTGTTGGTGGCTATTCAACACTATAATCACAACAAGTGATTGTCAAGGTGCCCCTCCTTCAGCAAGGAAGGGGTTACTATTCCACAATGGTTGTGGTACCGAAACAGAACGGTTCGGTAAGACCCATCTTAAAATTAAAATACTTGAACTTTTATATCAGAAGATTCGAGTTCAAGATGGAATCGCTCAGGGCGGTTATTACGAGCCTGGACTAGGGGGATTACAGGGTCTCCCTGGACATCAAGGATGCGTACCTGCATGTCCCCATTTACCCTCCTCACCAGGAGTACCTCAGATGTGTGGTACAGGACTGTCACTATCAGTTCCAGACGCTGCCGTTGGAGTTGTCCACGGCACCGAAGGTCTTTACCAAGGTAATGGCCGAAATGATGATACTCCTTCGCAAGAAGGAAGTTTTTATTATCCCGTACTTGGACGATCTCCTGATAAAGGCGAGGTCCAAAGAACAGTTGGTAGTGGGGGTAGCACTCTCTCGGGAAGTGCTACAACAGCACGACTGGATTATCAATATTCCAAAGTCACAGCTGGTCCCGACGACACGTCTTCTGTTCCTGGGAATGATTCTGGACACAGACTAGAAAAGAGTGTTTCTTCCAGTGGAAGCACACGAGTCCTGGAAAAAATGGTAGCTTCGTACGAAGCATAATTCCATTCGGAAGGTTCCACGTAAGGACGTTCCAGTGGGACCTGTGGGACAAATGGTCCGGGTCCCATCTACAGATACAACAGCGGATAACCCTGTCGGCAAGAAACAGGTTGTCGCTGCTGTGGTGGCTGCAGAGGGCTCATCTACTAGAGGGCCGCAGATTCGGAATACAGGACTGGGTCCTGGTGACCACGGAGGCCAGCCTTCGGGGCTGGGGTGCAGTCACACAGGGAAGACATTTCCAAGGAGATTTCGCTTCACATAAATATTCTGGAGCTAAGGGCCATTTACAATGCCCTATGCCAAGCAAGGCCCTGCTTCAGAACCAGCCGGTACTGATCCAATCAGACAATATCACGGCGGTCGCCCATGTGAACAGACAGGGCGGCACAAGAAGCAGGATGGCGATGGCAGAAGCAACAAGGATTCTCCGATGGGCGACCTACACCCGGGAGAATGGGGACTTCTTCCAGAAGTTTTCCAAATGCGGGTAAACCGTTGGGAATGACCACGGGTGGACATGATGGCGTCCCGCCTCAATAAAAAGTTGAAAAGATATTGCGCCAGGTCAAGGGACCCTCAGGCGATCGCTGTGGACGCTCTAGTGACACCGTGGGTGTACCAGTCGGTTTATGTGTTTCCTCCTCTACCTCTCATACCCAAGGTACTGAGAATAATAAGAATGCGAGGAGTGAAAACCATACTCGTGGTTCCGGATTGGCCAAGAAGAGCTTGGTACCCGGAACTTCAAGAGATGCTGGCAGAGGACCCTTGGCCTCTGCCGCTCAGACGAGACCTGCTGCAGCAGGGACCCTGTCTGTTCCAAGACTTACCGCGGCTGCGTTTGACGGCATGGCGGTTGAACACCGGATCCTAAAGGAAAAGGGTTTTCCGGAGGAAGTCATCCCTACCCTGATCAAAGCCAGGAAGGATGTCACCGCAAGACATTATTACCGCATTTGGCGGAAATATGTTGCGTGGTGTGAGGCCATGAAGGCCCCGAAGGAGGAATTTCAACTGGGTCGATTCCTACACTTCCTGCAAGCAGGGGTGACGTTGGGCCTCAAATTGGGGTCCATCAAGGTCCAGATTTCGGCTCTGTCGATTTTCTTCCAGAAAGAACTGGCTTCACTGCCTGAAGTTCAGACTTTTGTCAAAGGAGTTCTGCATATTCAGCCTCCTTTTGTGCCCCCAGTGGCACCTTGGGATCTCAATGTGGTTTTGACATTCCTGAAATCACATTGGTTCGAACCACTTAAGACTGTGGAATTAAAATATCTCACGTGGAAAGTGGTCGTACTGTTGGCCCTGGCTTCGGCCAGGCGGGTTTCAGAATTGGCGGCTTTGTCTTTAAAAAAGCCCTTATCTGATTTTCCAGATGGATAGGGCAGACTTGAGGACTCGTCCTCAGTTTCTCCCGAAGGTGGTCTCAGCTTTTCACTTGAACCAACCTATTGTGGTGCCTGCGGCTACTAGGGACTTGGAGGATCCCAAGTTGCTGGACGTAGTCAGGGCCCTGAAAATTTATGTTTCCAGGACGGCTGGAGTCAGAAAAACTGACTCGCTGTTTATCCTGTATGCACCCAACAAGCTGGGTGCTCCTGCTTCTAAGCAGTCTATGGCGCGCTGGATTTGTAGCACTATTCAGCTGGCGCATTCTGCGGTAGGATTACCGCAGCCTAAATCAATAAAAGCCCATTCCACAAGGAAGGGGGCTCATCTTGGGCGGCTGCCCGAGGGGTCTCGGCTTTACAACTTTGCCGAGCAGCTACTTGGTCAGGGGCAAACACGTTTGCTAAATTCTACAAATTTGATTCCCTGGCTGAGGAGGACCTGGAGTTCTCTCATTCGGTGCTGCAGAGTCATCCGCACTCTCCCGCCCGTTTGGGAGCTTTGGTATAATCCCCATGGTCCTTACGGAGTCCCCAGCATCCACTAGGACGTCAGAGAAAATAAGATTTTACTCACCGGTAAATCTATTTCTCGTAGTCCGTAGTGGATGCTGGGCGCCCATCCCAAGTGCGGATTGTCTGCAATACTTGTACATTGTTATTGTTACAAAAATCGGGTTTTGTTGTGAGCCATCTCTTCAGAGGCTCCATTTGTTATCATACTGTTAACTGGGGTTCCTATCACGTGTTATATGGTGTGATTGGTGTGGCTGGTATGAGTCTTACCCGGGATTCATAAATCCTTCCTTATTGTGTCAGCTCTTCCGGGCACAGTTCCTAACTGAGGCTTGGAGGAGGGTCATAGGGGGAGGAGCCAGTGCACACCAGATAGTCCTAAATCTTTCTTTAGATGTGCCCAGTCTCCTGCGGAGCCGTCTATTCCCCATGGTCCTTACGGAGTCCCCAGCATCCACTACGGACTACGAGAAATAGATTTACCGGTGAGTAAAATCTTATTTTCTTCCAAGTTTTCCTCTGACTCTGGGTGCACCACCAGGTATAAATAGGAATTATTCCTGTACATTATATTTTATTCTGGTACTACACAATTTTGTCTGAACCTTTTGGACTGGTGCGGAATCATACCTTTTCTCTGAGCGACGGTACATCTTTCAGCAGGACAACGACCCTAAGCACACAGCCAAGATATCAAATGAGTGACTTAAGGACAACTCTGTGAAAGTCTTTGAGTGGCCCAGCCAGAGCTCAGACTTCGATTGAACATCTCTGAAGAGATCTGAAAATGGCTGTGCACTGATGCTTCCCATCCAACCTGATGTAGCTTGGGCGGTGCTGCAAAGAAGAATGCGCGAAACTGCCCAAAGATAGGTGTGCCAAGCTTGTGGCATCATATTCAAAAAGACTTGAGGCTGTAATTGCTGCCAAAGGTGCATCAACAATGTATTGAGCAAAGGCTATGAATACTTATGTACGTGATTTCTTAGTTTTTTATTTTTAATAAATTTGCAAAAACTCCAAAAAAACTGTTTTTCACGCAGTCATTATGGGGTATTGAGTGTAGAAATTTGAGGGAAAAAATGAATTGATTCCATTTTGGAATAAGGCTGTAACATAACAAAATGTGTAAAAAGTGAAGAGCTGTGAATACGTTCCGGATGCACTGTATGTTTATACAATGGCAAGGCGTGTTCTGATGACCATAATCAGCACAGATCTTGCACCACCTCTACAGCATCTGCATTAATTACGGCTGCAGACAGGTATATATGCGGCTTTCACTATGTCTGACTCACTTGCATTTATGTTTCTGCTTCCTGCCACTTGATTTCACCGCCTCACCTCTCCAAGTGGAAGAGTCACAAGTGTCAGATACATCCGAATCTGCATATGGACACTCCACTCGGCATAACCCCCGTTGTCACTTTGCTGGTAAAGGCTGGTAAAGGCTCATCTCCATCTATGACCACCAGCCTCTAGTAGTACGATGATCACTCCCTCAATACTTACATCTTAGCTGTACTATGTCTTGAGAATGTGTGGTGCTCTGTTACCTGTACTCTATTTCTGTTATTTATTTACTGTAATGCAATGTTTTGTCCCCGGTACTGTCCTTTGTACGGCGCTGCGAAACACATGTGGCACCTTATAAATAAAATGTAATATTCGTGCCTATATCGTGCGAGGTTTGGCTTTCTAAAACCTCGTCGGTGTTAAAAACGTCAAGCCATTTTTCACCATAATAATGCTCTGTGTCTTTATGTAAAATATCCTGTCCAAGCCATTTCAATAGCTCATCCATAAATCTAATTTTTGGCTTAGAATGGCATCTGCGACATCAGGAACACGCCACAGCCACCCAGGTCTCTTCCAGACAGTTCCTAAATACTCATTTTTGATGTAACAGAAACCTTTGAATAAACTTTTCTGCTGCATGCCCACTTAGTGAATTATAGCCTTTATCCACAATATGATCGCAGCATGTACGCAAGTCATTATGTTCCCCCAAAAATGTATTTGTCTTTAGGTTTTCATTTGTATCTATTTACTGTACATTGTATTTTATGCATCTATCATTATGTAAGAGCGTTTTTCTGTTTTTCCTTTCAGAACGGAACATTCATTTCAACATGTCCTCTTTTAATGAGTCGGTCGGATTGGGGTATTTAAAGACACATGCAATAGAGTTTGTAAAGTATCCTTTCAGAGCGTCTTGGTATTGGTTTTCACAATGCAGAAAAAGTAAGCCAGACTATTTGCCACCGTAAGTAATGCAAACCTCACACTTTAACGCATACCTCATACCTCAGGAACATTCATTATGCAGATGACATCACATAGAAAGCACAGGCTGTAATAACACAGAATACACTTATGTACAGTATCATGAGAGTTAATTTATTGTCTTATTATACATAATTAGAATGAAACACAAAGCTGAAGCCAGTGTATAACGGACAGCATTATATTTGTGGATTGTTCTTTTATTTACATGTAGTTTGTTTACCATCCTTAACAATGTTCCTAGTTATAACAAACGTCAGATGAGTCGGATTTATCCTAAGGGAGGCAGAGTGGATTCCAGTAATTATATGCCTCAAATTTTCTGGAACGCCGGCTGCCAGATGGTCTCTCTGAACTATCAGACCCCAGGTAGGCTGCAGCACCCAATCACGCTGAATGCCAAGGAAGCGTTTGCTCTGCAACTTCCAAAACAGATGCTACATAAATGCCTCTGGTGTTTTATATAGAAACTGCTACATGGTTAAATGATATGAAGATGTTTACTGACAAATGGGAAGCAGTCAGTTAATGGAGAGTACGATATACATAAACAAATCGTGTGTGTGCTGAATTCTAATCAGTAACTTCTTTTACACAGGAGATACTAAAGGGGCTCTTGCAGAATTGAATTTACGCCAGTTTTCCCAGCGAATTATGTGTGATTGTGCATTGTGCGTGCTCTGTGAATGGGCAGTGCAGAGTTTTACGCATTTGATTGCATCGAAGCCTATGACAGAAGAGTCGTATCTGAGCTGTAACTGGGTGCTCCAAAGGCAGGATTTTGGGGGGTTTCCAGTGTACAGTACATATCGCCGTCCCCTCCCTTTTGGCATATTTTTCAGGTCTATGAAGAGGGAACAAAGACAAAATGTTGTAAGGGGGCTGGGCTCTGACTGATACTCTGTTTCTGAAAACAGAATTGGTCCTCCAGAAAGGGTTTTTGGGTACTCCCCTCTACCCTCACATGCATCTCTAAGTTATAAAATAGGCAGAGTTCAGTGAGGGTGTGGCTATACAGAGGTGGAAGCAACAGAAGTGACGGGTGTTTGGAAGTGTATCTATTTTCAGCCTATATAGCTTGGGTGCAAGTGCACACTGATAATGGCATTTATTGAACCAGGCGTACACATAGAGGTAGTCACTTTGCACTGAGCATATGGGCAAATATAGACATTTACACTTCTTTTGAGTGCTGAGGCCCCAAGTGACAATGAGGTCCCATGTGACAGTGTGTGAGGGTTCTGGAAGGCCCAAAGTAACAGTGTGTAATGGTTTTGGGATACCCCATGTAACAGTGCGTGAGGATTCTGGGAGACATTGTGTGACTGTGTGAGGGTTCTGTGAGGCCCAGTGTGACAATGTGTGAGTGTTCTATGAGGCCCAGGGTGACCGTGTGTGAGAGTTTTGGAAGGCCCCTTGTGACAGTGTATGAGGGTTCTGGGAGGCCCCTTGTGACAGTATGTGAGGGTTCTGTGTGACAGTGTGTGATGGTTTTGGAAGGCCCCTTGTGACAGTATGAGAGGGTTCTGGGAGGCCCCTTGTGACAGTATGTGAGGGTTCTGGGAGGCCCCTTGTGACAGTGTGTGAGGGTTCTGGGAGGCCCCTTGTAACAGTATGTGAGGGTTCTGGGAGGACCCTTGTGACAGTGTGTGAGGGTTCTGGGAGGACCCTTGTGACAGTGTGTGAGGGTTCTGGGAGGACCCTTGTGACACTGTGTGATGGTTCTGGGACGCCTCAATCACAGTGTGATGGTTCTGGGACGCCCCATGTGACAGTGTGTGAGGCTTCTGGGAGACGCTGTGTGACAGTGTGTGAGGGTTCTGTGAAGCCCAGTGTGACAGTGTGTGTGGGTTCTGGGAGGCCCCTTGTGACAGTGTGATTCTGGGGCCACAAAAGAGGTGATAGACAAGTGTATATCTGACACCTTGGGGATTCCAAAAAAACATATCTAGGGCTCAGTGCGGAATCCCAAACTACAGGTTGCACCCCTACCTACATTCGCTATGCCAATAGGACGCATAAGCAGCTAATGCTGATTAAAATGGTATGAAGCACTCCTATATTCTGTGTGAATCTGCAACTGTATCTGTATACGAAATGCTACGTTACAATATTTACTGTAGTGTAGCATTTCTATGCAGATACAGCCACAGTTGCACACAGAATATAGGCATGCCACATATCATTTTAATCAGCATTAACTGCTTGTGCATAGCAATGTGAATAAGAAGCATTTTAATGGATAAAGTCGAATGAAAAGACCCTCGGTGCTACCAAGTGACGCCAAGGCATGGCATGACTTGAAGGACTGTTTAACATACCAGGAGGCTAGATGTATGTGAACACATCTGTGGGTTATATTTACTAAAGGCCAATTTTGGATCGATTTAAAATTGATTCAAATCGATATTGTGTTTAAGGGGCTAAAACACGCATTTATTAACGTTTAAAATTTTGTATTAAAAAATCCTCTGTTAGTGAATATGTGTTTTAGCCCCTGAAACACAACATTGATTGAGTTAGATTTCCATCGATGTAGAAGCAATAAAAACCAATGTAAATTGACCTTTAGTAAATATACCGCCTTGCGTCTTTACGCTATACCATGTAAGATGTTTGGTGCGAATGAGATGCTCTGACACAGTTAGTGTAGTCATAGCCGCATCATAGCCGCATGCAGAAGTGCTCACAGTGTACCAGAGACGCCAGCTTGCAGCTCTTGTCGCAGAGGATTCAGTGGGAGGAATAGCCATGGCCGCTCATATTACTGCCCTTTCTGACCCAGATTTGCCACATAATCGCACACAGATGTGCAAGTACCACAAGCCGCACTGGTCAGTGGGCCTGATTCAGAGATGGTCGCATTGCTGATGTTTCTTCAAATGGCCAATGTTTTTTGTACTGCGTATGCTGCAATGTCATCATAGAGAGGATATGTACGTAGAGTGACTGACATCAGAGGTAACAGAGGTGGCAACAGAAACACAGATGTGCCAGTGCCATTTTGGGGGCGTGTTGCAGTCAGCGACGGCGTCTTTCTATGCAGTTCCACTGGCACAGATGTCTTAGTTGTGTAGGCCAGTCTGAGTAGGGTTACGCAGATTCCGATGGTGCGACTGAAGCTTGCGTCTTTGTACACAAGCGACGGGTCTGGCTGCCTCAGTATAAATCCCAGTGGCTGCAACATTTACATATTTTCGCGCAGTATTTGCATACAAAGGTGCAGCAGCCACAGCTTATACAAACATCTCTGAATCAGGCCCAGTGTATGGGAGCAATGCAGTTTTGTTGCTTCTTATTGTTTTTAGTGGTGCAAATAAGATGCAGATTTTGCCGCAGCCTAAGTTGCAAGGTCCCCAGCCGAGAGGAGCTGTTTGACACGGCTAGAGCAAAGGTGTATGAGGACACATCTGTACATAAATGTCTACCTCTGCTCCAGAGACATCCTAGGCTCAGGCTCCTCACCTTCCACAATTCAGTTACTTTGCCCCAAGCTTACGTGACCAGAGCCCACCTGCTGTGAAGGGGCTGTCCCGGCATGACGTGGCAGTAATAGGCTGATACACGTAGGCTGTGGGAGGGCTGTGGGATATTTACTGTGACCAAAGTGAAGTACTCCTGTCTAATGACTGTAACATACAGTGTCTCTCTTCTTACAGATCTAGCCATGCAGCTGAACCAGGGGAAGTTTGAGTACAATGGATCTTGTGGGTAAGAAATGTCACATGAAGTAACTCCCTTATACTGTTGCTTCCAGAGTTATAACCTATTCAGTCACACCTACTACACCCACCAGTGGAGGTATAGGTGTAAGTGCTTTCATGGCACACTTTATAGATGTGTACAATCATAATAGTTGTGTGGACCTGCGATCGCTTCATTTCTGACCACATTATGTGCATCTTGAGTCGACTCTTTTGCATCCGTGCAATTTTGTATTGCTGAGGGTGTGGACAGCTCTAAATGATATAGAATATCCCATTTATTTTATTTCATGGTCAAGTCACATTATTATGACCACCAGCTAATAGCCAGAGTAACCGCTTCGGGGTATCCGGTTGATAGGTAGACAGTGTCTAGTTTAGACAGTCAATAGATAGACACCATATGTTAGACAGACATTAGGTCGACAGGGCAAAAGGTCTACAGGGTCAAAAGGTCGACATGACAAAGGTTGACAGGATCAAAAGGTCGACATGAAAATGGTTGACAAAAAAAAAAGGTAGACACGAGTTTTTTGGGGGGTTTTACATGTATTTGGACTATTTCAAACCTTCTCTATCCATGTTGGCATAGAGTTGGTTATAAACCTTGTGGCGAGCCACCGAGCCCGAAGCGTGGTGAGGGGATGCCTTTTCTACAATTGGGGGCCCCTGATGACAAAACTATCCACACAAACCCCAAAAATGCAAAAAAAAAGTCTACCTTTTGTATGTCAACCATTTTTATGTCGACCTTTTGACCCTGTCGACCTTTTGACTGTCTAACATAACGGTGTTTATCTATTGACTGTCTAACTAGACACTGTCTATCTGTTATACAACACCCATATTTGCCCCACCTCCAGTGCATATTGTTTTGCCCATTACAGAACAATTTTGCTGCTGCGATCAGGTCTGAATTAGGCCCCAAGTTAATTTTGAGTTCCTCCAGTGTAGCGCGTCAGTCGGCCCTCACGCACCTTCGAAGCCGACATTCACCTCTCACATCAATGGCACGTGATGCTCCACAGGTTCCATGTCGGTTATTTGCAATAATGCCATTTGCCCAGTCACGATACACCGTCACCACCGTAGCATGCGAACAGTTTACAAAATACTGCCCCTTTGGTCAGAAAGCCAATAATCATCCCTTTTTTGCACCTCGGATAAACCGCCCCTTTTACCCATGACAGCAACAAGTTATATGTGTGCAGAAGGCCTATCGCACACCTTATATACCCACCAAGTCAGCGCGAGACACGTGACGTACTTCATGGGCTATGCATTGCCAATGTCAAATGTAGGAGGTGGTCATAATAGTGTTACTCGACCGTGTATGTATGGACTAATCATTTCTGCATGCGTACAGAAGTTTAGCAAATAAATCTCATGCCCTTTTCTTATTAATGTTAAGGAATACCAGTTATCACATTGTTTTACGTTTCTGCAAACTCGATTCAGTTTTCTTAACGCGTCAGTGTATTTACATTTTGTCTCACTAGGTTCCTCCTTAAACCAGACTTCATGCGTCGCCCAGACAGGACATTTGACCCTTTCTCAGAAACCCCAGTGGATGGCGTGATTGCAGCCACCTGTTCTGTTCAGGTATATAACAAACAGCTGGATACATGCAAGGACCACCGCTGCTACAGTATTAAAAGTTTATACCATTATCCCTTGAATATTCCAAAACATTATGCAGTGAACATTACAGGCCATGCTTTATACTGTGACCGACAAGTGTGATAATAACATGTCATTTTTTTAAACTACCTGACTTTGGGATGTCCCCATTGTCTCAGTGTCCCACCAAAAAAGATGTAGAAAAATTGATTTTTGCACTTATGTCGAATCCTTTTCTCTGAATACATTTTGGTGGGGGGGCACTGGACGCCCTCCTTTTTTGCTCTCATTTCGCTCCTTTGGTTTAGTTGTTTAGAGAGTGGGTTATTCCCCTCTTATAGATTATTCTCCTCCCCTGTACTTTTGGGCTATGCCAGTAAATTACCACGTCCTGTGGCTAACCGGGATGCGGTCAGGATCTCGCCGGACAGAATCCCGGCGGTCGAAATACCGACACCGGCCCACAGCATGGCGAGCGCAGCGAGCCCGCAAGGGGCTGCGTTGCACTCGCCCCCCTGTCGGGATTGTGCCAGTCGGGATCCCGGTGTCGGTATTCCGACCGACGGGATCCGGTCCGGCGGGATTTCGTACTCATCCCGTCTAACCAACCGGTGTATAGAGGAGGAAGAACCTGAGCTGAGTTTTTTGTAATTGTTAAGTACCCGGTCTCCTCCAATGTACATCAGAAATGCAGACAAAAGCATTCAGCATTACAGAACATTATTTTGTAACATTACCAGTTATATTAGCTCTTCTAAGAGAGAATGTTTATCTGATTACAAGGAGAGTAGAGACTGGTAAGAACAAAGAGGGTGATTCCGAGTTGTTCGCTCGCTAGCTGCTTTTAGCAGCATTGCACACGCTAAGCCGCCGCCCTCTGGGAGTATATTTTAGCTTAGCAGAAATGCGAACGAAAGATTCACTAATTTTCTCGTAACGATTACCCCGCAGTTTCTGAGTAGCTCCAGACTTACTCTGCCATTGCGACCAGCTCAGTCCTTTTCGTTCCTGGTTTGACGTCACAAACACACCCAGCGGTCGCCCAGCCACTCCCCCGTTTCTCCAGCCACTCCCGCGTTTTTCCCTGAAACGCCTGCGTTTTTCCGCACACTCCCAGAAAACGGCCAGTTTCCGCCCAGAAACACCCACTTCCTGTCAATCACACTACGATCAGCAGAACGATGAAAAAACTTTGTTAAGCCGTGAGTAAAATACCAAACTTCTGTGCTAAATTACTTGGCACAGGCGCGCTGCGTACATTGCGCATGCGCAGTTTGCGACTAATCGCTCCGTAGCGAAAAAAAATAACGAGCGAACAGCTCGGAATGACCCCCAAAGAATAACGCGTATCCATCATTTGTTCTAACATTCTCAGGCTAACACTAGTTGTAAGTCCCTATAGCTCCACCTCTCTCATACACCATATGTAAGCAAAACAAGACAAAAACAACTATGAACTTTAGCTATTAGAGGGCAGCGCAATGACATACAAGCACATACAAGTAATTTGGTAACTACATATATACTGGAGGTCAGGATATCATCTCTTTAGCTAAGTGGAAAGCCAAACCACCAATTATGAAGATATAAAGCGCAGTCTGTATCAACTAATGTAGGCAAAGATCAAAGAGGGCATTTCAACAAAAATGTGGGCTCTGCTGTCACGCTCGGCGTAAGTTGGGTTTCCGACAACCGAGTTTTGCTGAAGGGACAGCTACCTGTGAGGAGAGTAAACGAGGTGGCTGAATGTAATTCCTCCTCATGGGGTGGAAGCCAAACTAAGTGTTAACGTTGGCCGGAGGGCGTAAAGAAAAGGAGGACTTCGTAGGAAGATAACTGTAGTTTTAATGAATATTGGAGAAATAAAAAAAACTGGGAGAATTAGAGTCTATGGTTAAATGACTTGAATAGTGAAGCTGAAGAACTCCGGTAAAGAAGAACTGAAGACTGTGTTTTATGATTAAAAGACGAGGCTGAAGTACTTGGACTTTGAAGAAATTAAGACTGTGGTTTGTGATTGAAAGACGAGGCTGAATAACTTGGACTTTGAAGAAATTAAGACTGTGGTTTGTGATTGAAAGACGAGGCTGAAGAACTTGGACTTTGAAGAAATGAAGATGTCTGCAGGAACCGCCGTTAGCACCTGGAGCTCCTCTACGATCTGGGACCCCATGAGCGCTTCCACGAGTGGCAACGGACTTAGACAGCAGGACTGCAGCAGCATTTAGGTAACCAATGGATAAGAGCAACCAGGAAACCAGAAGTAACGTGGGAGCACAGAGCTGGAGAACCTTTCACAAAGAGGTAACTTGAAGCACTGGCACTCTCCCTCTGAGCCAGTCCCCTTTTGTAAGGGGAGAACACGCAGGATTGGCTGGACACAGATTGGGAACTTCATTGGTAATACTCTGGTCTCCAACATGGCTGCCCCCAGCACAGGAGACATACTTAGCTGTTAGCACACAGCTTTAGCCAGCTTCTGACTCTGACGCACTATACTGTGTCACCACTAGAGAACCTTACCACAGCGATCCCCGCTGCAGTGCCTGGCTCTCCAGACCCCCGGCCCTTGGCAGCCGCACATCCGTCCAGGAGGACTTGTCGCCAGCAGCTCCCTGCCGCTGCAGCCGCGTCAACCAGCGGGACGGTAACCCGCGGGAGCACCCGCCGGAGGTAAGGCTCTGGAGCCTGACATCTGCAGAGTTGGGAGTAACTGTGTATATGCATGTTTTCAGGCGTGACATGTTCTCTATATACAGATGTGTCCTTATACATCAAACCTCAATACGTCTAACAGTTGGAGGTTCTTGGCGGGAGTGAGCTGACAACTCCGCTAGCAACAGATATTTTTTTGCTAAAAATGCGTCTTAGTCACAAAGTGACACGCCAGGAGATTATGCTGATTCATTTGAGATGCAACACTTGCATGTATGTGACTGAGTCTGTAAACGAAACACACCCACTGCATTGTGGCACCTCAGATACTGATTCAGAGACAGTCACACACATCTCAAATGAATCGGCACAGTTTCCTGGTGTGTCCTAGTCACGTCACTTTGTGACTAAGACGCATTTTTATCAAAAAAATATCTGTTGCTAGTGGAGTTGTCAGCTCCCTCCCGCCAAGCACCTCCCACTGTTAGGCCTATTGAGGTTTGATGTACAAGGACACATCTGTATTTAGAGAAAATGTTATGCCTGAAAATATGCATATACACAATTACTCCCAACTCTGCAGAGCCCACGCTTTTGTTGAATTGCCCTGTATGGTCTTTGTCTACATTGGTTGGTACAGACTGTGCTTTAGATCCTCATAATTGGTAGGTCCTTGTCTTTTGCTGTTTGCAGTGCAGGATATTACATGCTAGTTATGTCTGCCATCATTGAAACATAACTTGTGAATGGCAATGTAAAAGCTATTATACAGTATTTGGATACAGTTGTGTAATTATTTGCTATGTTTACTTAGGTTATATCGGGACAGTTTTTGTCAGACAAAAAAATTGGGACATACGTTGAGGTGGATATGTATGGATTACCAACAGACACTATAAGAAAGGAGTTTAAAACACGTATGGTAATGAACAATGGTCTGAATCCGGTTTACAATGAGGAACCTTTTGTGTTCCGAAAGGTAAGCGCTGCATCTTGTGATGTAGTGTGTGTGTGTGTGTGTGTGTGTGTGTGTGTGTGTGTGTGTGTGTGTGTGTGTGTGTGTGTGTGTGTGTGTGTGTGTGAATGGCTGGAGACAGATGGTAATTGTTGTTACTCTTGTCACTAGGTTATCTTACCTGACCTTGCGGTTCTAAGGATAGGAGTGTATGATGACAACAATAAGCTGATAGGCCAGAGGATATTGCCGCTAGACGGCCTGCAGGCAGGATATCGCCACATTTCACTCCGAAATGAAGGAAACAAACCACTTTCTCTCCCGACCATCTTCTGTAACATTGTCCTGAAGACCTATGTTCCCGATGGGTTTGGAGGTAAGAGGGAAGGAGGCTGTCTTAGAACCAATCTGTGACACCCATAGCAAGTTTCTATTTGCTTTCAATCTCTAAACTACAAGAATTAATTCCTAATTGGCCACTATGAACTATAGTACATCTGTGCACATTGCATCACATTATCAAACAAACCGTTACGGGGTTGTTGCAGAGTTGGAAATAAATTGAGTGTAGAGTTCTTTAAAAGAACTGTGCAGTGGAAAATGCCTGTATTCATCTGGGTCTGGGATTCCAGGTCGACAACAACAAGGTCGACACACCTTAGGTCGCCACCAATTGGTCGACACGCCTTAAGGCAACATGGACAAAAGGTCGACAGGAACAAGGTCGACATGGAAAAAGGTCGACATGAGTTTTTTATGTTTTTTTTGTGTCGTTTTCTTCGTAGAGTGACCGGGAACCCCAATTAGTGCACCGCATCCCCTCGCATGGCTCGCTTCGCTCGCCATGCTTCGGGCATGGTGCCTCTGCTCCGCTTCGGTCGGCACAGATTACCGTTCCAACTGTAGTCCACGTGGATCGTTAAGTATGAAAAGGTTCCAAAAAAGAAAAAAATTGTGAAAAACACATGTTGACCTTTTTCCATGTCGACCTTGTTCCTGTCGACCTTTTGTCCATGGCCGACCTTTTGTCCATGTCGACCTAAGGTGTGTCGACCAATTGGCGTCGACTTAAGGTGTGTTGACCTTTTTGTTGTCAACCTGGAGTCCGGATACCATTCATCTATATGCAGTTACACACTTCTCCAGATGTGGCTGATGCTGTAGCACCTGCCCCAGGTTTACTGCTAGTCGTCACCATCCTCGTGTACTTGCCCAATGCTACAGTAGGTGCTAAAGGAACACCTTCAGATCTGTGTAGCCCGCCTTTGCGTGAACATGCCCTCACTGGACTTTGCCTAGTGAAAACACCCCAGTTCAGTTGTAAGTGTAGCAGAGCATGCTTATGACTCTGCATTGCCCGTACTTTAGAAGGCCCATTTACAGCACATGTCCTGTGATCATTTGCGCAAAATACACTCCGCGGACAGGTGTAAATTCTGCAGTGCCTGTGTCTTTAGATTCCCACTACACAAGTAGGGATATTATTATATGAGTTTATTGGAATTTGTAAAAAGAAAAAAAAAAGTAACATACAGTAGAACCTAGATTTCAACCAGACTCCAGTGGTCATATGACCACAAAGATAAATCTGCCCAAGTGCTGCATGCCCGCCCCTATAGGAAGGTAGGTGCCAGTAGAACATGCTCGCATAAGCGCAAAACAAGGATACGGAAACCCCAGGTTGAGCAGTTGTCAACCATGGTAATTGTAAGCCGGGTGCCACACGTGGCACATCATGGCACATATATCATCTCAGTTCCATAGGATGTTGCTGCTGTTAAACAAAAGGCAGACATCTGAGGTGCCCAAAAGAGTACCGTATCTCCTAAACTGCTGGGTGACCACTGCCTTTCTGCTTCCTGTCTGTGCATGGCATTTCCCATGGAATTTTCCTATGTACAGTATAATATATTTAACACCGGCTCTCATTGCCTAGTTTCTCTTTATTTCTAGATATTGTTGATGCTTTATCAGATCCAAAGAAGTTTCTTTCTATCACTGAGAAAAGAGCAGACCAGATGAGGGCAATGGGTATTGAAACCGTAAGTACCCACTGTGACCGCCTGGCAGTAGCGCAATATAACAATTGTCAAATGTTAACCAAAATAAGATATCTATCTATATTCATCAATAAAGTCATTTGGTGAAAGAAGGGGAGGATATCTGCAAGCTGAAATAGCATTTGCTGCAGTGACCAGGTCACTGAAGTTAATGATTTAAGGATTAGATCTCTGTGAACATCTGGGGACATTTGCATTCATTTCAAAAACTTTCTGTGCCATGGTGAGTTGTGCACTACAATATGTTTGTGTCATGCTTCCCAAAGCTCACTCCCACTCTTCATAAGTTCCAGGTCATTTAGGTTAAGAAACCTTACCCTAGGGCAGGCATGTCCAAACTGCGGCCCTCCAGCTGTTGAGAAACTACACATCCCAGCATGCCCTGACACAGCTTTAGCATTCTCTGACAGCAAAACTGTGTCAGGGCATGCTGGGATATATAGTTTCACAACAGCTGGAGGGACGCAGTTTGGACATGCCTGCCCTAGGGTCTGAGGACTTATTGAGCCTTAGTTGTGTTCTTGCATTAAGCATTTACACAATTACGTCTACAGTGTAGATTGTAAAAGGAATATATACAACATGCACCGAATAGCAAATAGGAAGCCTCATCACCTGAATTAATGAACTAGATTATACAGCAACCTGCTTATTTATCTTGCAGCGATGATGCAGGCAGGGACGGATTAAACCTTCGTGCATTTAAGACAGGGCGGCCATGACCAATTCTCCAGCCCTACCCCTCTTGTCAGCACTGCAGCAGTGGTGTGGCTACTGTCACTCACTGCGGTAAAGGACAGCGGTCACCGGTCACCGGCAGGAGTCATCTGAGCTTCCCTGACAGGTGCTGGCGGATCCCCAGGGATGTGGCTGGTGACACTGTGACTGCAGCAACGGCTGGTGCACCGTCACTACTGCAGTGAGAGACCAGCAGTTGCAACAGAAATGACAAGCAGCTGATCTTGTAATTTGTGGCTGGTGGATATGAGTCCTAGTTTCAAGCGGCTGATGGGCACCAAGAGAGGCAGTGCAGAGTACTTTTGTAGCACTCCACAGTGCAACAGTGCGGTACGACAGTTGGGGGGCCACCTTAGAGAGGGGGGCCCGGGACACTGTGTCCCAGTGCCCCCTCCTTAATTCGGCTCTGGATGCAGGGAAGATAGAAGTGCTACACGTTATCCTTATCTCATCAGCCAAGATCAGTGTGACACTACCGTATTTAAGAATTATGGACTGTTTTTGTTGTCCAATGCCTAGTCCAGTGAGGTCTCTTTGCTGGATAATATTTTAAGCAGCAATGCCATAAAGAAAATGAGGTGTTTTTATTTTCACATAAATCACTGTTGAAATCTGTAAGGAGACCCATTTTTCCATGACTTGTTTCTTCAGGCCACAATACTGTAACTCATTATAATTCTGAGCTTGGACATGGACTACCATGGCAACCACAGTCACATGCCACATGATGCTGTGAACAGAAATGGTTTTGTAAAGTTCCTCTGATGTCTGTGCACCTCTTCCTTCTCCTTATTATGCCTTTACATGACACGCTGAAAGCTGTGCGTTTGAGTGTCTATGGGCCTAATTCAGACTTGGTCGCTGCAATGGCAGCGATTGCAGGCTGAAGCCCCATATGGTGTGTGCACGCCCAGCGGCCGCACTGCGCGTGCGCACACGGTGAGATGCAAAAGCATCCCACTGGTGCGATCGCCCCTGCCTGATTGACAGGCAGAGGCAGTCGTGGGGCGGGAGGGGGCGTGCAGGTGGTTTTCAGGTGGGGAAGGGGGGGGGTTGGCGCGGTCCGGACAACGCAGTCGTGTCCTGAACCATTGCTGGGGCTGGTCGTGGTGGCTGCATAACGTCACATGCAGCCGCTGCTGCCAAAAACATGGCAGGTAGCCGCCTGCTTCCGCAACTGGGTTGCGTAGTCAGGAAGCTTCTCACCAGGTGCGAAAAGCATCGCCGCTGTGCGATGCTTTCGCACCTCTGCGTGAGGGGGGCTGACATGCGGGGCGGACTAGCCTTGTGCTGGGTGTCCCCACGCATGTTTTTCGCAAATCTACGATCAGCTCTGAATTAGGCCCTATATTCTGTGTACGACCGCACCTGTATCTGTGTCCTATTCGCAGCATTTTGCGAATAAGACGCAATTTAATGGAAAAAGTGGCACAAAAAGACGCTTGGCACTACTGTCCCGCCACGACATAGCGTGACTGGAAGGGCAGTTTAACTGGCAGGGAGGCTAGATGTAAGTGGACATATCTGTAAAAATACAGCTAAGAAAAATGATGATGATGATTGGTACACACTAGATGATGTAGACGATTTGTTGTTCCGATACGGCAAATTGTCCCGACATCGACCCAGTATGTATCAGGCCTAAGAACCGGCACAAGGCCTGTTCATCCGATGTGGTCACACAGGGCTGCTACAACGTAGAGGAACACAGCATAGGGTTACCACTTTATAGCTATTTGTAGTTGAATGTATCCTGGACTCTTTCGGCCAAATAAATTCCAGATGAAACTCACAATTTTTTTAACCAACAAATTCGTAGGTTTTAAAAATAATGAACCGTGTTTATCTGTTAAATCAATTAGCTACTGTATCCGTAGGCAAAATATGTAGTATTTAATATAGAAATGCTGTCACAATGATACAAGACTGTTACCGTTTCAGAGTGATATTGCAGATGTGCCGAATGACATCACAAAAAACGATAAGAAAGGGAAAACCAATAATACCAAAGCAAACGTGACTCCACAAACGAGTTCAGAATTGAGACCGTCGGCAACATCCACCTCCGGATTAGCCACCGAAGCTAAAAAAGGTTTTTATTTTGACTATTAGTAATGTTTGTACTTAAGAATATTTCATGTCACTACTTATCTACACCCCTTATGTGGAGTGAACCAATATTCAGCCTGTAATTCAATAGGAGCCAATAAGACAGTGCCGTGTGACTCAGTGATGTCATTAGTTCCTGCTGTTGAATTGGCTGCATTCTCATGAATGATGGTTCAGCCCACAAAATGGCTGCCTGCATTATATAATTATATGATACAGTATGAAGACTAAAGGGTTTTGCAATTAATTTTATTCAAACTTATTTTTTTTCTAGCTATTGATCTCATTCCTCAATTAAAGGTGGAAGATTTGAAACAGATGAAAGTAAGTTAATAGATCTCTCATTTATGAATGATAATAATATTTTGAATTGGTGCTTTTCTGGAATTTGCAGCTGGGTAGATGCAGCTGATCCCTAACAGAGGCGGGGCTAGATACCTCTTATCATGAACCACTCATGACATAATGCTTTGAATAGTGGGTCTATGGGGAGTGGGAGGCGTCAAGATGATGTCATGTAGGCCATGCCCCCTCCCCATGGACCCGCAGTTCTTAGAATTATAGATCCCAGTCCTGCCCATTTCATTAACTAGTGAGTGAGCTGCGGGACGACTGCCTACACTTCGGGAGTCCCCCAAATTTCTGAGTCTCCAGGACTTTCCGGGAGAGTAGGTCAGTATAGATTGCCTTATGTTAGTGATCCTAAGTTAGATTTAGATACCAACTTACTCACTGTTCTGCTAAGTATATTTATACTGATGTTATATTTAGCTATATTGGCTATAACCATAGGGATGCGATCAATTTACCTACAATCAAAATGCCAAAAACCATTGACCGACGGTCAAAATCCCGACATGGTCAAAATACCGACAAGGTCAAAATACCGACATTTAAATACCGACACAGGTTAAAAGTCGACATGCGTTTTTCATGATTTTTTTCATTGAAACCGACTTTTTCATACTGTACTTTGCCATTCAAGTGGACCTGGAGGGGTAATACAATAGCATGCCGAGCGCAGCGAGGCACCATGCCCCGAAGCATGGCGAGCGCAGCGTGTCATTCGAGGGGGTGCCATACACTTATACGGTGTCCATGTCGACCTATGTCGACATACACACCAAAACCAATGAAAAACTTGTGTCGACTTTTTGACCTGTCAACAATTTAAATGTCGGTATTTTGACCTAGTCGGTATTTTAAATGTCGGGATCTTGACCTTGTCGGGATTTTGATTGTAGGTATTTCATACTAAACCCTAACCATACAGTGTCAGTAGCTTGCCTGAGCTAAGAGCTCCACAGAATATAAAATGGAAGTTGTTTTGCATTATATAGATACAGATGGAGCCACATTCATTGAGCTTGACTGCATCGTAGGCAGGGGTGAGCGGCGCGCCTGCGCCTCGGCCTGCCGCCGAGCATACAGAGACGCGTCCCAATCGTGCCCGGCGGTGCGCCTCGCCGGGCGCCCCTAGTCGTAGATGGAGCCACGATTAGCGTGGCTTCATCTGTACCACAAGATTCTAGGATATGTGGTATTTCTCTAGCATCCATAAGGAATATTGGGGGAAACTAGTACGCTGGGGTATAGACGGAGTCCAAAGGAGCCAGTGCACTTTAATTTTCTTCAACTGGGTGTGCTGGCTCCTCCCCTCTATGGGCAACAGCAAACCTGCGCCGTGGGAGTTGGGGGGGGGGGGGGGGCGGGCGGTCACCGGCCTTGCGAGGTGCAGAGCCGTTTCCCCACTGCAGGACCACCGTCCTGAGGGGCTGCTTGTTCAGCGGGGCACTGAGCCTTGGCTGTCACAGCCGCAGCACGCCGCACACCCCTAACATTAGCCTGAAGGTGACATCGGTGGTGAGTACACACCAGGGACCCCGCTAGGGGGTCCAAGGTTCAAAGTGCGGCTGATCACGGGCGCGGTGTACAGGACCCTCCCTGGGAGTTCATGCTAGGATCCCCCGTGAGTACACTGGCACAAAAATGCTTAACTAAGCACTTGTGTGAGGTTTTAAGCTTACTTGGAGACTTTGCCAGTATAAATAATATGTACAGCTCCGGCGCCATTGGAGGGGGCGGAGCTTCCTCAGAGCGGGATCAGCGGCGTTTTGGCGCCTTCTTCTGCTTACAGCAGCCATAAGCAGCAAACATTCAGCGCATCCTGCCTCACAGACACGCTGGAAACTGGTACAGGGTGTAGCTAAGGGGGAGAGCCGCTTGTGTACACTATTCTGAGCCTATTTAGGACTGCATTTATTAGTGTTATTGTGATTACAGAGCTGACAGTCTCACTGGGGCTGTGCAGCTCAGGGTGTGCTGGTATTTCGCCCTATCTTTGTGTCTCCTCTCAAATACAGTAGGGCAGGCTTGCTTTATAATGGTCTGTGTGTAAGTGTATGTGTTTGTGCTTACTGTGAAATATGGGTAAACACAAGCTGTGTAGTATCTGTCACACCAGATTATCTCCATTGTCTAATGACTTTGTTTCATGTGAGCAATGTAGTCAGTATTCACAAATTAGTGAAGAGGTTGTGGGAGAGGGTACAGAACCCCGCTGGTTAGGGTCTCTTAAAACTATGTCAGACATGTCATCCCAGCTCACTGCTAATGTGCAGAAAATTCATCTACTGCAACAAGCTGTTGCAGATTTAGCTGCTAAGGCTGATGCACAGCCCCCCCCCCTCTCTCATGCAGGTCCCCAGAAGCGTGGTTTACCTGCGCTGCTATCTGATACAGATGATGATATCCAGGATGGTGGAGATGACCTGGATCCAGTTAGTGGGGATCCCGATTCTACTCAGGGTATTGAACCACTCATTTTGGCTATAAGGGATGTGTTACAGCTCCCTCTAAAGGACGCTGCTTCACAGCAGTCGTTTTCCTTTGTACAAAACAAGCCCAATGTCACTTTCCATGAATCTCTAGAGTTAGATGACTTGTTTAAACAGGCCTGGAAAAATCCAGACAAAAAATTCCTAGTGTCCAAAAAGTTTTTGCGCACTTTCCCATTTGCTCCTCAAGGTAGAAAGTTTTGGGAGGAACCCCCTGGGGTGGATGTCTCAGTCTCTTGCCTGTCTAAGAAGGCGGTGCTACCTGTCTTGGGCTCCTTTACTATGAAGGATCCTGGGGATAGAAAGATAGAAACTACCCTAAAATCTATATACACTGCAGCCGGCCTTTCACAAAGACCGGTCATTGCGGGTTGCTGGATGACCCATGCCATTCATTCTTGGGCCACGCAAATTCAGGGGGGCCTCTCGGGGGATATGCCCTTAGTTTCCATGGTTACCCTCCTGAAGCACATTCAGGACACTACCCGTGTCCTCTGTGATTCCCTCAAGGAGATGGGGAACATAAATGCTCGGACGTCAGCCATGGCGGTGTCGGTGCGCAGGGCCTTGTGGTTGCGTCAGTGGATTGCGGACGCAGAATCCAAACGTAATGTGGAGTCCCTCCCCTTTTCTGGGGAATGGCTTTTTGGGGTTGAGTTGGATGCCTGGATTTCCAAAGTTACTGCTGGGAAATCCACGTTTCTCCTCTCTGGGGCTCCGCCGGTGAGACATTCCTATCGGGACCGTCTGTCCAGTCCTTTCGGTCTTGTACATTTTGATCAAAGGCCAGAGGTGCCTCCAATGCGGCTAGAGTTTCCAGAGGTAAGTCCAGAAAACCTGCAAGTATCAGTCCTCAGGAACAGTCCACCAGTTCTGCTTCCACTAAAGCCTCAGTATGACGGTGCCCACCCACCCCGAAGGGAATCTCGAGGTGGGAGCTCGACTGCATCACTTCAGCCGTGTCTGGGAGACCTCCTGCCAGGATGCCTGGGTCAGGGAGCTTCTTTCTCAAGGCTACAAGCTGGAGTTCGACAGTACTCCCCCCCAATGATTTTTCAAATCAAGCTTACCAGCTTTGGAGGATAAGCAAGTTACATTGCAACAGGCTATCCGAAAATTGGTCTAGTCCCACGTCATTGTTCCAGCACCACTACCGCAATGTGAAAAGGGGTTTTACTCAAACCTGTTTGTGGTGCCGCAGCCGGATGGTTCAGTCAGACCCATTCTGAAT
This sequence comes from Pseudophryne corroboree, assembly GCF_028390025.1. Classification (NCBI taxonomy): domain Eukaryota; kingdom Metazoa; phylum Chordata; class Amphibia; order Anura; family Myobatrachidae; genus Pseudophryne; species Pseudophryne corroboree. The sequence continues at coordinate 836,517,477 of NC_086447.1, read as the reverse complement.
TTGAAATCCTTGAATCCTTATTTAAGGGTGTTCAGGTTCAAAATGGAATCCCTGTGAGGATCGGAATTTCTGGTCTCCTTGGATATCAAGGACGCCTATCTCCATATACCGATTTGGCCTGCGGTTTGCCCTGCTGGACGATCACTTCCAATTCCAAGCACTGTCAACAGCCTCGAGGGTATTCACGAAGGTGATGGCGGAGATGATGCTTCAACTCCGTATCCAATGGATCAATGTGGTGCCTTATCTAGATGATCTTCTGATAAAGGCAAGATAGGAAGCTTTTGTTGCTCCATATCAACCGCACCATCCATCTTCTGTCCGACCATGGGTGGATCCTCAACTTACAGAAATCCCACCTGGAGCCAACTCAGAGGCTCCTGTTCCTGGGGATGTGGCTGGATACTGTGGCACAGAAGGTGTTTCTAAAAGAGGACAAGGCGACAACACTTCAGGAGATGGTCCGCATGGTGCTCCGACCTACTCGGGTGTCAGTACATCTCTGCATAAGATTGTTGGGAAAGATGGTTGCCTCCTACGAGGCAATCCAGTATGGGAGGTTCCATGCCAGAATGTTTCAGTTGGATCTCCTAAGCAAGTAGTCCGGATCACATCTCCAGATGCATCGGATGATTCGGCTGTCACCTTAGGCCAGGATTTCCCTCCTGTGGTGGCTACAGTCCTCCAATCTCCTGGAGGGCAGGAGCTTCGGAATTCAGGATTGGACCCTCCGCGCAACGGATGCGAGTCTGAGAGGATGGGGAGCTGTCACCAAAGGGGCGCAGTTCCAGGCCAGGTGGTCAGCCCATGAATGCCTCCTTCCAATCAACATTCTGGAACTTCGGGCAATCTACAATGCTTTTATTCAAGCTTCTCCTCTACTCCAGGATCACGCGATTTAGGTACAGTCGGACAACGCCACGGCGGTGGCTTATATCAATCAACAAGGAGGGACACAAAGCAGGGCCTGCATGCGAGAGGTGTCAAAGATACTCCTCTGGGTGGAAAGAAATGCAAGAGCCATGTCAGCAGTTTTCATTCCGAGTGTGGACAACTGGGAATCATCACGATCTCCTGAGTCGTCAAGACCTCCACCCGGGGGAGTGGGGACTCCACCATCTGGTGTTCCAGCAGATCATCGACCGGTGGGGTTGCCCACAAATAGACATGATGGCTTCTCGTCTCAACAAGAAACTTCCCTGGTATTGCTTGCGGACCAGGGACCCTCAGGCGAGGGCAGTGGACGCACTGGCGTCTCCGTGGCCGTACTGGCTGGTCTACCTGTTCCTCCGATCCTATTGCTCCCAAGAGTGCTAAAACGAATCAGGAATCAAGGTGTCCAGGCAATTCTGATTACCCCGGATTGGCCTCGGAGGGCGTGGTACGCGTATCTTCTGGACATGTCCAAGACCCTTGGCCTCTATCTCTCAGAAGCGATCTTCTTCAACAAGGACCGTTCGTCTACCCGGACTTACGGCGTCTTCGTTTGACGTCATGGAGGTTGAGCGGAACATCCTAGCTCTCAAGGGCCTTTCCAAAAAGGTTATTGCAACCATGGTTCAGGCCAGGAAACCGGTGACATCAAAACACTATCCTCATATCTGGAGAAGATATGTCTCTTGGTGCGAGGAACGCACGTATCCACCTGCAGAGTTTCACTTGGGACGTTTCCTACGATTTCTGCAGGCTGGTGTGGATAAGGGCTTACGTCTGGGTTCCATTAAGTTCCAGATTTCAGCTCTCTCCACTTTCTTTCAGAAGAAATTGGCAGTGTTGCCAGAAATTCAGACCTTCTTGCAAGGGGTACTCCACATACAACCTCCCTTTGTGCCGCCTACGTCAACCTGGGATTTGGATTGTAGTGTTGAAATTTCTACAGTCCTCTTGGTTTGCACCTCGATGATGGTAGAAGACAAGTACGTCACGTGGAAGACGGTGATGTAACTGGCCCTGGCTTCTGCTCGATGTGTTTAAGAATTAGGGGCCTTATCGTGTAAAAGTCCATACTTGGTCTTTTACGAGGACAGAGCAGAGCTCCGGACTAGACAGCAGTTCCTGCCGAAGGTTGTCTCTGCATTTCATCCGAATCAACTTATTGTGGTTCCATCCAGTTCTGACGCTTCTGCTCCTCTGGAGGCATTGGATGCTGTGCGTGCCTTGAAGATCTATGTCAAGCGTACAACTCGGGTCAGAAAAAACGGATTCCTTGTTCGTGCTCTATGATGCGCAGAAGAAGGGTTGCCCTGCTTCAAAGCAGTCCATTGCTCGTTGGATTAGGCTTACTATTCAACAGGCCTATGCGTCGGCAGCCTTACCTGTTCCTAAGTCTCTAAAGGCCCACTCTACTAGATCAGTGGGCTCTTCCTGGGCGGCTGCGGCCTTGCAACTATGCCGAGCTGCTACCTGGTCGGGGAAGAACACTTTTGTGAAATTCTACAAGTTTGATACCCTGGCCAAAGTGGATACCCAGTTTGGGCAGGCGGTTCTGCAGCAGTCTCCGCCCGTTCTGGAAGCTTTGGGACGTCCCCATCGTACTAGTTTCCCTCAATATCCCTTGTGGATGCTAGAGAAAATAGGATTTTAATTACCTACCGGTAAATCCTTTTCTCGTAGTCCATAAGGGATATTGGGCGCCCGCCTCAGTGCGTTGACTTTTCTGCAGGTTCTTGTTCTATAGTTACCTGTTCAGCTGTTGCTGTTGTTGTTACCAGCCGTTGCTGGTTGTTATATGTTAGTGGTGTGCTGGTGTGTTAATCTCACCACCCTTTGTTGTATTATTCCTTCTCTCATACATGTCCTTTCTCTTTCGGGCACTGTTTTACCTATAACCGCCTGTGGGAGGGGGCATAGGGGGGAGGAGCCAGCACACCCAGTTGAAGAAATTTAGAGTGCACTGGCTCCTTTGGACCCCGTCTGTACCCCATCGTACTAATTTCCCCCAATATCCCTTATGGACTACGAGAAAAGGATTTACCGGTAGGTAATTTAAATCCTATTATTTTCAATATAGCTGAGTTTAAGCCATTGTTCTCTGTTTTTGTACATTTTAGGCTGAGTAGAGGCTTCTTAAGATTTCATATGAATGTTATTGTTAGCTCTTTTACACAAAAGTCTCTATAATATATACATATACATATCTGTTAAGAAATAACTGGAACAGAGCAATGATCTACAGCAAATTAATTAACCACAAATTATTATTGTCAGAGTAGGACCTTTGCAAACTTTTGTAGGGTCTACTGTACATATCATAAATTCATATCAGTTGCTAGAACTAATTCAACTTGCACCCCTCCTATGGAGCCGGAATACTTGCCTTCTCGATCAGCCTAAAGCCCCATACACACTAGCCGACGCCGATATTGGCCAGCAGGGAAGGGAGTGACGGCGGGGGGGGGGATGCGGCCGGGGGAACGACGGGAGATGCAGCATGGCTGTCATTAACGAGGACCTCCCTCGTCTGTACATGTTCATACAAGGGAGTGGGTCGTTAATGACGCGCGGGAGCGCACTTCATTAACGATAATGAGTGCACACACTAGGCAATATTCTGAACATGTCGCTCAGAAAGCCCTTTCTGAGCAATATTGTTCACAGTATTGCCTGGTGTGTGTGGGGCATTAGGGGGGTATTCAGACATGGACGAAGGTCTTACTTCCCGCAGCAAGATTTGCATCCAACTACTCACAGCATGTGTGTGATGTTGCCCCGTGATGTGTTCGCAATTTAATTATGAACGCATCGATTTGAGGTTGACCCCTGCCGGCCCAGCCTGGCTGCGCAAAAAAAATATTCTCTGAGCGGCTGCGTGTGTCGTCATGCAGCTGCCCCGAAAAACACTCCCGACATGCCCGCTTTGCCTGCCACACCAGCTAAACACTGGGTCGACGCCCCCCAATCACCAGTGTGCATGCCCAGACCCCTTGGCTGCAGTTGCTGCGTGCGAACGCATGGCTGCGTCCAGGTCTGAATAGACCCCTTAGTTACCACTGTACTGCAATTCCAGCGCTTGAGTCGATAAATCAGAGCTGATCAGTAACTTACTGTAGATCTATAAAGATTTCTTGTTCCATGTTAGGCCATTTTCTGTTTAAGCATATAAAGTGTCAGTCATTTCTAATGATTATTTGCATGTGTGGTTTCAGAAGCATCTTATAGCTAATTGTTCATCTTCATATCTGTACAAACAGTACATTCTTGCAATTGATTTTAGGCATACCTCAAACTGCAAAAGAAGCAACAGAAAGAGCTGAACTCTATAAAGAAAAAACATGCAAAAGTAAGTTGTGTCTTTGTAACTGTTTGCTAGTCTCGCCCATAGCCGTTCCGCTGTAAGTTGTGTCTTCGTAACTGTTTGCTAGTCTCGCCCATAGCCGTCCCGCTGTAAGTTGTGTCTTCGTAACTGTTTGCTAGTCTCGCCCATAGCCGTCCCGCTGTAAGTTGTGTCTTCGTACCTGTTTGCTAGTCTAGCCCATAGCCGTCCCGCTGTAAGTTGTGTCTTCGTAACTGTTTGCTAGTCTCGCCCATAGCCGTCCCGCTGTAAGTTGTGTCTACGTAACTGTTTGCTAGTCTCGCCCATAGCCGTCCTGCTGTAAGTTGTGTCTTCGTAACTGTTTGCTAGTCTAGCATATACTGTAGCCGTCCCACTGTATATATATCATACAGATGCAGCAACAACACTACAAATCTGCTGCAAATTGATCCAAGCCTCATTTTACCATTACAGAAGCTGGAAAATTTGGAACTGGTTTGCGTCCGTTATAAACTTCATTGTATGAATAATCGGTTTTCAGTTTGAAATTTGCGTCTCGCGTTCGCTGATCAAGTTCAAATATTTACAATAACTATATCATGTTGTCTGTTCTATATGTTTAATGCATACGTTTTAAAGTGTTTCTACATTTTTTTTGTTATTTGAAACAGCGGACATTACATTACTGTTTGAGGTTTATAGCTTAAATAAGAAAAGTCTCAAATATATACCCCTGGTTTAACATTTTTGAGCCACATGGATCATGTACAAACTGGCTGGAATGCGGTTTGCATTGCTTGAATTTAGTTCATATTTTTAAATGATCCAAAGTTTGAACATTTGAATCACATTTTTAAACTTAAGGGGCCGTATGTAATGACACCCGGGTTCGGCGGCTGTGCGGGATTCCGGCCGAACTCTGATGTTTTTTTAGAGAGGCAATCACTTGCAAATCATGGTTTTGCATTGTAAGTGATTGCCCTTTTAAAAAAAAGTCAGAGTTCGGCATGCATCTTGCACGGCCACCGAAATTGGGCGTCTTACATCCGACCCCATATCTGATTGGATGAACTGGTCCTTGCAGTTAAAACTTTGCAGCAACCTTAGTTAATGGTAAACAAACTATTGGAAAGTTTTGCTTAACTGCCACAGGTTTGCAGTTTAGGGGCAGATTTAGATTTAGGGGCAGATTGCACATTTGTCTGCAAGTGACGGTAGGCAGATTCAGACCGCAGCTTCATAGGCTGCAAGAAGAATCTGCCTTTTATAGTCAACACATGGAAGCTGCCAGAACCTGTTCCGCCGGCTTACGCTCCTAGTGAAATCTGCCCCTTAGACTGGGTGACTTAAGTCACTCAGATCTGGCCGACTGAACACATCGGCATGTGTTTTAAAACACGCAGTGTGACTGCAGATAAGGTGCTGCCGACTTACATGAGACTCTGAATCAGGAACTCTGTGAGGGCTAATGACAAAATACTGTACCCCCTGCTTCTCCCCTCCAGTGCTGCCGGGATAGTTGTTAATGGTACCTAGAATAAATAAATGCAGGTACTCTGTAGCTGATTTCTTCCATTACATAAAGTATTCCACTTGTATTTTATTAATTCTAAAATACAAACTTCTTTCTTATTCCGGGATCACTCATGATCAAAATACACATGAAAGTCATCTCTTCTTCTCTGTTGATCCTTAGAAGTCTAAATACTAAATATAATTATTTCTCAATGTAGAAAACAATGTGTGTATATAGGTGGTCATTCCGAGTTGTTCGCTAGCTGCAATCGTTCGATGTGCAGCGATGAGGCAAAAAAAAAAAGGCACTTCTGCGCATGCGTATGGGGCGCAATGCGCATGCACGATGTACTTTCACAACGGCCGATGTAGTTTTACACAAGGTCTAGCGAAGCTTTTCAGTCGCACTGCTGGCCGCAGAGTGATTGACATGAAGTGGGCGTTTCTGGGTGTCAACTGACCGTTTTCAGGGAGTGTTCGAAAAACGCAGGCGTGCCAGGAAAAACGCAGGCGTGGCTGGGCGAACACAGGGCGTGTTCGTGACGTCAAAACAGGAACTGAACAGTCTGAAGTGATCGCAAGCGCTGAGTAGGTCTGAAGCTACTCTGAAACTTCACAAAACTATTTTGTCACCGCTCTGCGATACAACCGTTCACACTTCTGCTAAGCTAAAATACACTCCCAGTGGGAGGCGACATAGCGTTTGCACGGCTGCTAAAAACTCCTAGCGTGCGATCAACTCGGAATGACCACCATAGTGTGTGTGTGTGTGTGTGTGTGTGTGTGTGTGTGTGTATATATATATATATATATATATATATATATATAAGAAATATGTCCTTACTTTGCGCTGATAAATTGAGCTACACCTCTAGGAAAGTGCCCCCTGTTAGACTGTGTACAATATGATAAAGATACAAAGTTGGGGATTTCCAAAGGGAGCTAATATGAACACAAAGATGTACTTTCTCCGCCAATAATAACAACAGTTAAAAAAGTAAAAATTTATTCATAAGAGCAAATTTTACTTATAGTCTCTGATAGGACAGTATTATTTACAGTCTCAATGACCAATGACATCCAATTTTGGCATTAGACAATAAACAATGTAGATGATGGCGATAAAACGAAGATTCTGATAGCAATTCAGATCAGCATAAAAACCAACGCGTGAGAAAAATGGGAGGATTTGATTACATCATTTTCCTCCCATTTTTCTCACTAACAATGATTTTCAATAATTGATATTTTCAGATCTTCTATTTTTGAACTCCAATGTCTATTTAACGACTATAGAAGGACCGTATAATTGTGCATTGATATAAGACCTCTGAAGAAGTCCTATGGACGAAACGCGTTGCAGTTTTTATACTGATCTGAATTGCTATCAGAATCTTTGTTTTATCACCATCATCTACATTGTTTATTGTCTAAATTCGATGACATTGTTCATTGCAAACTGTAAATCATACTGTCCTATCAGAGACTATATAAGTCATTTCATGTCAAGTTTGCGCTTATGAATAAAGTTGTTTTTTTTTAACTGTTGCTATTATTGGCGGAGAAAGTACATCTTTGTGTTCATATTAGCTCCCTTTGGAAATCCCCAAATATATATATATATATATATATATATATATATATAAAATGTGTGTGTGTGTGTGTGTGTGTGTGTGTGTGTGTGTGTGTGTGTGTGTATATATGTTTTAAATAGTTTATTTAGAATTTTTAAAAGCTGTAAAAGTGACATCAAAATTACAAATCAGAACTAAAAACAAATAAAAAGAATTAAAAAAAACATCACAGGAACAAGTGGCTGATGGTGCCACACAAGTGATGATGTCATGAACAATGTGTAGTAAAGTACAAATCAATAACAGGTATATGTATACACATAACGTGTACAAGCAAAACGTAAAAGCATATTAGAGCCATCAAGACAAATAAAATACTAGATATGAGAAACAGGAGGGTACGGGAAGGGGCGGGGGTGCCACAAAGGTAATGAGGAACCCCACATAACAGAAAAATCAATGTTATAATGACAGAAATACCACTAATATGATTGGACAAACTAGAGCTCATTATTTCCCAATGACTGCACACATCCCAGCATAACTGCACGAGTGAACTACTTCCAACTGACACCAAAACCTCATCACACAGCCTCACTGACAGCAGCACATCCCGCCTCACTGACAGCAGCACATCCCCGCCTCACTGACAGCAGCACATCCCTGCCTCACTGATAGCAGCACATCCCTGCCTCACTGACAGCAGCACATTCCCCCCTCACTGACAGCAGCACATCCCCGCCTCACTGACAGCAGCACATCCCCACCTCACTGGCAGCAGCACATCCCTGCCTCACTGACAGCAGCACATTCCCCCCTCACTGACAGCAGCACATCCCCGCCTCACTGACAGCAGCACATCCCCGCCTCACTGACAGCAGCACATTCCCGCCTCACTGACAGCAGCACATTCCCCGCCTCACTGACAACAGCACATCCCCGCCTCACTGACAGCAGCACATCCCTGCCTCACTGACAGCAACACATCCCTTCTTCACTGACAGCAGCACATCCCCGCCTCACTGACAGCAGCACATCCCCGCCTCACTGACAGCAGCACATCCTGCCTCACTGACAGCAGCACATCCCCGCCTCACTGACAGCAGCACATCCCTTCCTCACTGACAGCAGCACATCCGTGCCTCACTGACAGCAGCACATACCCACCTCACTGACAGCAGCACATCCCCACCTCACTGACAGCTGCACATCCCTGCCTCACTGACAGCAGCACATCCCTGCCTCACTGACAGCAGCACATCCCCACCTCACTGACAGCAGCACATCCCTGCCTTACTGACAGACATACACATTTCTGACAGAATAAAGTTGCATTCTCACACTGCCGATATCAGCCGAGATCAATCTGCAGAAATGAGATTCTTAGTAAATATACCCCTCAGTCGCAAACAGATATTAATTAGCACAGTCTCCAGTTGTGTCCTAGTCTAATAACATTGCGACCAAGATGCGTTTTCAAGTAAAAAGGTGAAGCGACACCTAGCGCTAGCAGAGTCTCACTGGATCTGCTGACTCACTCACACCAGGCGTCTCATATCACATGGCGTATTTAGACTAGTTGTATGAGGACACAGCTGTACATTCCAGTTCATCTACAAAGGCAAAGTCCACAAAAAAAGAGGGATAAGGACTCATTATAAGATCTCACCAGCAAACCCTTAGTTAAATGTAAAACAGGATGTTTCTGGAAACGGCGCCCAGAAATTGCTGTGACCTAAAAGAACTAAAATGTTGTTGAAAAATGTCAGCTAAAATCAGATTGGTTACTACGGGTTTCATTACCTTTTGTTTATTGCTACCAATGCACCAGTCTTCAATTGATCATGTGACTGCCGGCATTCCGCCCGTCTGTATTTCATACCGAACGCGTGTGTTTTTCGGGCTCAGGAATCCTCTATAACTCAATCTTTCTTCTGGTTTTTTTTTTTTTCCTAATACAATTTCATGCAAAGAAACAGCTCACTTCAAATCTCTTTACCTGGCAGAATATAACTGCAGTCTTTGGAGATGCTTTTAACACCAGGTTACAAAGTATATTCCCCAGAAAAATGTGTTTTCAGGGAGTAGAGCGGCTGGCTTTAGATTGCTGATGAGTCACCAGTGTGGGTGGAAATCATTATAGCTTAATAAGGGCCATGAGATTGCTTTTATCTGGCAACCGCAGAAGTCTTTTCTATTACTACCATTATGATTGAAATGACATGGATTGCTGCTGTGCGAGGTACGGATCACAGGCCTACACACGTGTGCCTGATTTCTCTGTCTCCTCAGTGCTAAGCAATTGTTCTGTCATTTATGTTTAAAACATCTTTACAATCGCTGCCAGCCGGGTAGCAGAGGTTTCTCACGTGTGAAGACCCTTTAGTCAATATAATAACACGCCAGCAGTAAGAGATACATTAAGGGTTATTTCTCTATCGTCCTAAGTGGATGCTGGGGTTCCTGAAAGGACCATGGGGAATAGCGGCTCCGCAGGAGACAGGGCACAAAAGTAAAGCTTTTACAGGTCAGGTGGTGTGTACTGGCTCCTCCCCCTATGACCCTCCTCCAGACTCCAGTTAGATTTTTGTGCCCGGCCGAGAAGGGTGCAATTCTAGGTGGCTCTCATAAAGAGCTGCTTAGAGAGTTTAGCTTAGGTTTTTTATTTTACAGTGATTCCTGCTGGCAACAGGATCACTGCAACGAGGGACAGAGGGGAGAAGAAGTGAACTCACCTGCGTGCAGGATGGATTGGCTTCTTGGCTACTGGACATGAAGCTCCAGAGGGACGATCACAGGTACAGCCTGGATGGTCACCGGAGCCACGCCGCCGGCCCCCTCACAGATGCTGAAGCAAGAAGAGGTCCAGAATCGGCGGCTGAAGACTCCTGCAGTCTTCTTAAGGTAGTGCACAGCACTGCAGCTGTGCGCCATTTTCCTCTCAGCACACTTCACACGGCAGTCACTGAGGGTGCAGGGCGCTGGGGGGGGGGCGCCCTGGGAGGCAAATGAAAACCTTTAAAAAGGCTAAAAATACCTCACATATAGCCCCAGAGGCTATATGGAGATATTTACCCCTGCCTAAATGTACTAAATAGCGGGAGACGAGCCCGCCGAAAAAGGGGCGGGGCCTATCTCCTCAGCACACGGCGCCATTTTCTGTCACAGCTCCGCTGGTCAGGAAGGCTCCCAGGTCTCTCCCCTGCACTGCACTACAGAAACAGGGTATAACAGAGAGGGGGGGCAAAATAAATGGCAATATATTAATATAAAAGCAGCTATAAGGGAGCACTTAATCATAAGGCTATACCTGTCATATATAGCGCTTTTTGGTGTGTGCTGGCAGACTCTCCCTCTGTCTCCCCAAAGGGCTGGTGGGTCCTGTCTTCGTATAGAGCATTCCCTGTGTGTCTGCTGTGTGTCGGTACGTGTGTGTCGACATGTATGAGGACGTTATTGGTGTGGAGGCGGAGCAATTGCCAAATATGAGGATGTCACCTCCTAGGGGGTCGACACCAGAATGGATGCCTTTATTTGTGGAATTACGGGATAGCGTCAACTCGCTTAAACAGTCGTTTGCCGACATGAGGCGGCCGGACACTCAATTAGTGCCTGTCCAGGCGCCTCAAACACCGTCAGGGGCTGTAAAACGCCCCTTGCCTCAGTCGGTCGACACAGACCCAGACACAGGCACTGATTCCGGTGGTGAAGGTGATGAATCAACCGTATTTTCCAGTAGGGCCACACGTTATATGATTTTGGCAATAAAGGAGATGTTACATTTAGCTGATACTACAGGTACCACTAAACAGGGTATTATGTGGGGTGTGAAAAAACTACCAGTAGTTTTTACCGAATCAGAAGAATTAAATGACGTGTGTGATGAAGCGTGGGGTGCCCCGATAAAAAACTGCTAATTTCAAAGAAGTTATTGGCTTTATACCCTTTCCCGCCAGAGGTTAGGGAGCGCTGGGAAACACCTCCTAGGGTGGACAAAGCGCTAACACGCTTATCAAAACAAGTGGCGTTACCCTCTCCTGAGACGGCCGCACTTAAAGATCCATCAGATAGAAGGATGGAAAATATCCAAAAAGGTATATACACACATGCAGGTGTTATACTACGACCAGCTATTGCGACTGCCTGGATGTGCAGTGCTGGGGTAGTTTGGTCAGAGTCCCTGATCGAAAATATTGATACCCTGGACAGGGACAATATTTTACTGTCGTTAGAACAAATAAAGGATGCATTTCTTTATATGCGTGATGCACAGAGAGATATCTGCACACTGGCATCACGGGTAAGTGCTATGTCCATTTCGGCCAGAAGAGCTTTATGGACACGACAGTGGACAGGCGATGCGTAGAGGAATTATTTGGGGTCGGTCTATCGGATTTGGTGGCCACGGCTACGGCCGGGAAATCCACCTTTCTACCTCAAGTCACTCCCCAACAGAAAAAGGCACCGACCTTTCAACCGCAGCCCTTTCGTTCCTTTAAAAATAAGAGAGCAAAGGGCTATTCATATCTGCCACGAGGCAGAGGACGAGGGAAGAGACAGCAACAGGCAGTTCCTTCCCAGGAACAGAAGCCCTCCCCGGCTTCTACAAAAGCCTCAGCATGACGCTGGGGCTTCGCAAGCGGACTCGGGGGCGGTAGGCGGTCGTCTCAAGAATTACAGCGCGCATTGGGCTCACTCGCAGGTAAATCCCTGGATCCTGCAGATATCTCAGGGGTACAGGTTGAAATTAGAGACAGAGCCACCTCGCCGTTTCCTGAAGTCTGCTTTACCAACGTCCCCATCAGAAAGGGAGACGGTTTTGGAAGCCATTCACAAGCTGTATTCTCAGCAGGTGATAGTCAAGGTACCTCTTCTACAACAAGGGAAGGGGTATTATTCCACTCTTTTTGTGGTACCGAAGCCGGATGGCTCGGTAAGGCCTATTCTAAATCTGAAGTCCTTGAACCTGTACATAAAGAAGTTCAAGTTCAAGATGGAGTCACTCAGAGCAGTGATAGCGAACCTGGAAGAAGGGGACTTTATGGTATCCTTGGACATCAAGGATGCGTATCTCCACGTTCCAATTACCCCTCACACCAGGGGTACCTCAGGTTCGTTGTACAAAACTGTCACTATCAGTTTCAGACGCTGCCGTTTGGTTTGTCCACGGCACCTCGGGTCTTTACAAAGGTAATGGCCGAGATAATATTTCTTCTTCGAAGAAAAGGCGTATTAATTATCCCATACTTGGACGATCTCCTAATAAGGGCAAGGTCCAGAGAACAGCTAGAGATGGGTTTAGCACTATCTCAAGAGGTGCTAAAGCAGCACGGATGGATTCTGAATATTCCAAAATCCCAATTAATGCCGACAACTCGTCTGCTGTTCCTGGGGATGATTCTGGACACAGTTCAGAAAAAGGTTTTTCTTCCCGAAGAATAAGCCAAGGAGTTATCTGACCTGGTCAGGAACCTCCTAAAACCAGGAAAGGTGTCTGTACATCAATGCACAAGAGTCCTGGGAAAAAATGGTAGCTTCTTACGAAGCAATCCCTTTCGGCAGATTCCATGCAAAGGGATCTGTTGGACAAATGGTCAGGGTCGCATCTTCAGATGCACCTGCGGATAACCCTGTCGCCGAGGACAAGGGTATCCCTTCTGTGGTGGTTGCAGGAGGCTCATCTATTGGAGGGCCGCAGATTCGGCATGCAGGATTGGATCCTGGTGACCACGGATGCCAGCCTGAGAGGCTGGGGAGCAGTCACACAGGGAAGAAATTTCCAGGGAGTGTGGTCGAGCCTGAAAAAGTCTCTTCACATAAGCATTCTGGAACTAAGAGCAATCTACAATGCTCTAAGCCAGGCGGAACCTCTGCTTCAAGGAAGACCGGTGTTGATCCAGTCGGACAACATCACGGCAGTCGCCCATGTAAACAGACAGGGCGGCACAAGAAGCAGGAGGGCAATGGCAGAAGCTGCCAGGATCCTTCGCTGGGCGGAGAATCACGTGATAGCACTGTCAGCAGTATTCATCCCGGGCGTGGACAACTGGGAAGCAGACTTCCTCAGCAGACACGACCTTCACCCGGGAGAGTGGGGACTTCATCCAGAAGTTTTCCACATGCTATTAAACCGTTGGGTAAAACCAATGGTGGACATGATGGCGTCTCGCCTCAACAAAACACTGGACAGGTATTGCGCCAGGTCAAGAGATCCGCAGGCAATAGCTGTGGACGCGCTGGTAACACCTTGGGTGTACCAGTCGGTATATGTGTTTCCTCCTCTGCCTCTCATACCAAAGGTATTGAGGATTATACGGCAAAGAGGAGTAAGACTAGTGGCTCCGGATTGGCCAAGAAGGACTTGGTACCCGGAACTTCAAGAGATGGTCACGGACGATCCGTGGCCTCTACTTCTGAGAAGGGACCTGCTTCAGCAGGGTCCTTGTCTTTTTCAAGACTTACCGCGGCTGCGTTTGACGGCATGGCGTTTGAATGCCAGTTCCTAAAAGGAAAAGGCATTCCAGAAGAAGTCATTCCTACCTTGATAAAGGCAAGGAAGGAAGTCACCGCGAAGCATTATCGCCGTATTTGGCGAAAATATGTTGCGTGGTGCGAGCAGCGGAGTGCTCCGATGGAGGAATTTCAACTGGGTCGTTTTCCTACATTTCCTGCAATCAGGATTGTCTATGGGTCTCAAATTGGGATCTATTAAGGTTCAAATTTCGGCCCTATCAATATTCTTCCAAAAAGAATTGGCCTCAGTCCCTGAGGTCCAGATTTTTATCAAAGGAGTACTGCATATACAGCCTCCTGTGGTGCCTAAGGTGGCACCGTGGGATCTAAATGTAGTTTTAGATTTCCTCAAATCCAATTGGTTTGAACCACTAAAGAATGTGGATTTGAAATATCTCACATGGAAAGTGACTATGTTACTGGCCCTGGCTTCGGCCGGGAGAGTATCTGAACTGGCGGCTTTGTTTTATAAAAGCCCTTATTTAATTTTCCATTCGACATAGGGCAGAGCTGCGGACGCGTCCGCATTTTCTCCCTAAGGTGGTATCAGCGTTTCACCTGAACCAGCCTATTGTAGTGCCTGCGGCTACAGACGACTTGAAGGACTCCAAGTTGTTGGACGTTGTCAGAGCCTTAAAAATATACATTTAAAGGACGGCTGGAGTCAGAAAATCTGACTCGCTGTTTATACTGTATGCACCCAACAAGTTGGGTGCACCTGCTTCTAAGCAGTCGATTGCTCGTTGGATTTGTAACAAAATTCAACTTGTACATTCTGTGGCAGGCCTGCCACAGCCTAAATTTGTTAAGGCCCATTCCGCAAGGAAGGTGGGCTCATCTTGGGCGGCTGCCCGAGGGGTCTCGGCATTACAACTCTGCCGAGCAGCTACGTGGTCAGGGGAGAACACGTTTGTAAATTTTTACAAATTTGATACCCTGGCAAAGGAGGACCTGGAGTTCTCTCATTCGGTGCTGCAGAGTCATCCGCACTCTCCCGCCCGTTTGGGAGCTTTGGTATAATCCCCATGGTCCTTTCAGGAACCCCAGCATCCACTTAGGACGATAGAGAAAATAAGAATTTACTTACCGATAATTCTATTTCTCGGAGTCCGTAGTGGATGCTGGGCGCCCATCCCAAGTGCGGATTATCTGCAATACTTGTACATAGTTATTGTTAACTAATTCGGGTTATTGTTTAGGAAGCCATCTTTCAGAGGCTCCTCTGTTATCATACTGTTAACTGGGTTTAGATCACAAGTTGTACGGTGTGATTGGTGTGGCTGGTATGAGTCTTACCCGGGATTCAAAATCCTCCCTTATTGTGTACGCTCGTCCGGGCACAGTACCTAACTGGAGTCTGGAGGAGGGTCATAGGGGGAGGAGCCAGTACACACCACCTGACCTGTAAAAGCTTTACTTTTGTGCCCTGTCTCCTGCGGAGCCGCTATTCCCCATGGTCCTTTCAGGAACCCCAGCATCCACTACGGACTCCGAGAAATAGAATTATCGGTAAGTAAATTCTTATTTTATGAACCACAAACTATGGGCCTAATTTAGAGTTGATCGCAGCAGCAAATTTGTTAGCAGTTGGGCAAAACCATGGCCCTCATTCCGAGTTGTTCGCTCGCTAGCTGCTTTTAGCAGCATTGCACACGCTAAGCCGCCGCCTACTGGGAGTGAATCTTAGCTTAGCAGAATTGTGAACGAAAGATTCGCATAATTGCGAATAGAAATTTCTTAGCAGTTTCTGAGTAGCTCGGGACTTACTCTGCCACTGCGATCAGTTCAGTCAGTTTCGTTCCTGGTTTGACGTCACAAACACACCCAGCGTTCGCCCAGACACTCCCCCGTTTCTCCAGCCACTCCCACGTTTTTCACAGAAACGGCAAAGTTTTTCCGCACACACCCATAAAACGGCCAGTTTCCGCCCAGAAACACCCACTTCCTGTCAATCACACTCCGATCACCAGAACGATGAAAAATCCTCGTTATGCCGTGAGTAAAATACCTAACTTTTTAGCAAATTTACTTGGCGCAGACGCACTGCGAACATTGCGCATGCGCAGTAAGCGACTAATCGCAATATAGCGAAAATCGGCAACGAGCGAACAACTCGAAATGACCACCCATGTGCACAGAAACAATATAACCCACCCAAATCTAACTCTCTCTGCACATGTTATATCTGCTGTGTTTAATTGACAGTCCATTCATTGCTCTCACTTCTTAAGGGCCCTACACATTGAGCGATCCGCCGCCGAGCTGCCCGACAGCGGATACGGGCGACCCGGCGGCGGGGGGGCAGTGACGTGGGGGAGTGAAGTTTCTTCACTCCCCCCGTCACCCAGCTCCATAGAAGTGCAAGCAAATATGGACGAGATCGTCCATATTGGCCTGCATGCACAAGCGACAGGGGCACCAGCGATGAACGAGCGCGGGGCCGCGCATCGTTCATCGCTGGAGCCTCCACACTCAAAGATATGAACGGTATCTCGTTCATTAATGACCGAGATCATTCATATCTTTGAGTATTATCGCCCAGTGTGTAGGGCCTATTAGACACACTGTGGATTTGCAGAGTTGAAAACAAGTTGGCCGTAATTGCACCCAACTAAATGCTTGCAAGGAACTAAGGGGGTCATTCCGACCTGATCGCACACTGCCGTTTTTTTTCGCAGCGCAGCGATCAGGTCACTACTGCGCATGCATATGCACTGCAATGCGCAGGCGGGTTGCACGGGTACAAAGCGGATCATTGCTGGGCGATGGATTGTATGAAGAATCCATTCGCACAGCCGATCGCAAGGAGATTGACAGGAAGCAGGCGTTTATGGGTGTCAACTGACCGTTTTTTGGGAGTGTTTGGGAAAACTCAGGCGCGTAAAAGCGTTTGGAGGGCGGGTGTCTGACGTCAAATCCGGGTCCGGACAGGCTGAAGTGATCGCAGTGGCTGAGTAAGTTCAGACCTACTCAGAAACTGTACAAACTGTTTTTGTACTGGTTTTGTACAAGCACTCACACACCTGCACAGCTAAAATACACTCCCCTGTGGACGGCGACTAGGCGTTTGCGCGGCTGCTAAAAACAGCTAGCGAGCGATCAACTCGGAGTGACCCCCTAATTCAGAGTTGATCGCAGCAGCAAATTTGTTAGCTAATAGGCAAAACCATGTGCACTGCAGGGGGCAGATATAACATGTGCAGAGAGAGTTAGATTTGGGTGTGGTGTGTTCAAACTGAAATCTAAGTTGCAGTGTAAAAATAAAGCAGCCAGTATTTACCCTGCACAGAAACAAAATAACCCACCCAAATCTAACTCTCTCTGCACATGTTATATCTGTCACACCTGCGGTGCACATGGTTTTGCCCAACTGCTAACAAATTTGCCGCTGCAATCAACTCTGAATTACCCCCCAAAAAAGCATTACTCAGGTTTGTTAGCAAACCAATAATGCACACTAATGGGCAAAACTATGTTACACTGTAGGTGGGAAGATGTAACATGTGCAGAGAGAGTTAGATTGTGGTGTGGTGTGGTGTGTTCAAACGGAAATCTAAATTGCAGTGTAAAAATGAAGCAGCCAATATTTACCCTGCACAGAAACACTATAACCCACCCAAATCTAACTCTCTCTGCACATGTTACATCTGCCCCACCTGCAGTGCACATAGTTTTGCCCATTAGTGTGCATTATTGGTTTGCTAACAAACCTGAATAACCCCCTAAATGCGGATACTCACCAGTCTGCAGAGTTCAACTAATCACTCGTCGACTTCATGCATACGCTTGAGTCACATAGATGTCATCATCAGAGTGCACCAGCTTTATCCCTTACTTAACAGACTGGTATAATTATGTGTAGCCCCCCCAGCTCACAATGCTGTCATCACGCACCCTCTGCCTTTCTGCACATTCCCCATTACCACCCACCTACCACCCTTCACCCACAAGGGGAGATGCAACTGGTTGGCATATGGTTCAGCACAGCCCATAGTTGCATACAGTGAGCTCCAGAGCATGCACAGTACAAAGTCACCCACGGTACATTGCAGGACCGGCTTTCCATTACCTCTGCATCAGTCCCACAGTGTGCAATGACCTAAATAAAGTTTCTGCATTCTCAGACACAATGACTAGAGAAGCATTATTTGTTTTATAAGGACCTTTGATGCTAATGCTTCCCAGAGACACAGACCCCAATGACAATCACAGCACCCTTACTGCATGTTATCAGGTACATAAATTTACTTTGGCCCAAGGTCATACTGTCCAGCATTACAGGGAATATGTTCATCTTATTGTACGGCCTGCATCCAATCAAAAGCAGCAGATTAAATAAGGAGGTACGAGGAGATGGTACTTACGCTGACCATACACTAGTGCGATATCGGATACGAATGTACGATTTTGAGGTGTCATTCGACGCTTATTATGCACATCTTACATGTTTTCGGTACTATTACGATACGATGCGCGGCCAGTGAGTGTGTCGCATCAAATGATCATACGCGCAGCCCATATTATCCGTCGTAATCGTATGCACATCACACCATATTTTATGCACATACGATGGATTGTTCAATCGGTGTCATTTTAAGTGGCATTCCTTTCAAGGTGATCACGTGCTTTTTGTGAGGCATATGATCGCCCGATAGATCACATGCTTCATCGTATGCACAGCGTGTAAAAAAAAAAAACCCACATCGCGTGTCCTGAGCTCCCAGGGGAATTAAATGGAAATCGTGACAGGAATCGGATCGGATTTTGGTCGTCCTAGTGCAGTTATGGGGAACCTTGGCACTCTAGCTGTTGTTGAACTACACATCCCAGCAAGCCCTGCTACAGTTTTGCTATTTGGCCATGCTAAAACTGTAGCAGGGCATGCTGGGATGTGTAGTTCAACAACAGCTGGAGTGCCAAGGTTCCCCATCCCTGTCCTAGTGTAGGGCCAGTATAACAGAGCTTAGTGATGAGATCCTTATGAATATTTATTACCTCTCCAGCTGATTAGCATTCACAATGTTGCCGCAGGTGATTGTAAAAGAGGTGAAGTATAATAACGTGGGAGTAAAATTCTGTATATGACAGATAATGGTTTATTGATAATATTGTCATTGTAGCACATTTTTATGCTGTAAGATGAAATACCAGGTGTGCCCAACAGTGCACTATAGAGCCAGCAATTATGTACATAATATATGAGTGCAGCCTATCAATTCACTACGGAAAAACAAAGAGAGAGATTTATCAAACCTTCTAAAGAGAAGATATTGCCCATACCAACAAACAGATTCTAGTATCATGTATCTAGTACAGTGATTGGGAACATTTTGGCACTCTAGCTGTCGTTGAACTACACATCCCAGCATGCCCTGCTACAGTTTTAGCATGGCCAAATAGCTGTAGCAGGGCATGCTGGGATGTGTAGTTCAACAAGAGCTGGAGTGCCAAAGGTTCCCCATCACTGATCTAGTACATTCTATAAAGGTTGCTATGGGCAACACTCCACTTGTCCTCTTAAGAAGGTTTGATAAATCTTCCTGCAGTGTGCCGCACACTTCAGTGGTGTTGTTTCATTCTTGTCTTTTGCTGGCTCTGGCTGTATCCACTGTGTGTAAGTGACAAGGACTCATTAATGTCCTCAGCACTTGCAGGACCTTACATCTGTCTTATCTCTGGCCTTAGAGGACTTTACATGTCCTTTCCCTGGATTCACCATATTCATATTCAGATTCTGCTTTTTTTTAAATTTAATAAACATGTTTCTTCCCTAATCTGGGAGTATGTATTGTAAACTTATATTTGGTTGTGTATCTATATTTGCATTGTATGTAAGCTGTGTTCATGTAAGGGAGAGATGTGTCCTCATACATCTTGCCTCAATACGCCACGTAGCGGGAGATGTCTGGCGTGAGTGAGCCGACAGGTTCCATGCTACTTCGTTAGGGCTGGGCATCTTTTTGTGCCAAAAATGTTTCTTATTCGCATCGCTATGCGAAACAGACACACACGCAAACTCTGCTGATTAAAATGATATGCGGCATGCCTATATTCTGTGTGTGACCGCACCTGTATCTGCATACGAAATGCTACGTTACAGTGGTTTCTAGGAGAAAACTGTAAGGTAACGTTTCATATGCAGATACAGCCAAGGTTGCACACAGAATATAAGCATGTCGCGTATCATTTTAATCAGCAAGAGTTGCTTGTGTGTCCTATTCGCATCGTTTTGGAATAAAACACATTTAATGGAGAAGGGCGCACAAGAAGACACTTAGCACTACCAAGTAAAGCCACGGCATGTTGGGCTATTTAACGTGCAGGGAGGCTAGATGTAGGTGGGCACATCTATAAGACACTGGGGTCATTCATGTTGGTAATGAGGGATGGATGGGTACAGAAAATTAATAAGTTCTGTTTAAATGGTTTGATTGAAATGTTTAGAGGGATTTGAATAGTCCAGCTGGTGTGCCACAGTATTTCTAGGTCTGATGAAGATCAGTGTGGCAACAAAACATTTTTTGCTTTTGGTTTTACCATGTTGCTAAAGCTAAATAAGTTAAAGAGCAATTTAAGGGCCTAATTCAGATCTGATCGCAGCAGCAAATTTGTTAGCAGATGGGAAAACCAACTGCAGGTGGGGCAGATATAACATGTGCAGAGACAGTTAGATTTGGGTGGGTTATATTGTTTCTGTGCAGGGTAAATACTGTCTGCTTTATTTTTACACTGCAATTTAGATTTCAGTTTGAACACACCCCACCCAAATCTAACTCTCTCTGCACATGTTACATCTGCCCCACCTGCAGTGCACATGGTTTTGCCCATTAGCCAACAAATGTGCTGCTGCGATCAGATCTGAATTAGGCCCTAAGTCTCTATTTACGTATATCACAGCGTGTGCATTCAGTGAAATTATTGGTGGAGTACATATACCGTAAGTCCACCGTGCTCTCTGTTTCTCCAGTGCAGCTGGTTACTATGTTATGAGAGTGGGTCTTCCCCAACAGAGCAGAGACAGAGTGACTGACAGACTTGTAGACTTGCAGTACTTTACAGAAGTGCACTGTGTGGAATCATACAGAAGGGTAAAGCTAGTCATGTCACAGGGACTTGAATGACTGCAGTCAGCTATCCTATCAAATACTGTTGGGATGTGTCCTAAATATGTTGCAGGGGTTTTAGGTACATGAGCCAGGTGGGGGGGGGACTGATTTTCAGGGTTTGTCTTGGAGGCCCGAGCCAGCCATAGAGGCTGAGGATTGCCCAGCCCTCACCTATTACCCATGCAACCTGTGCCTGATGCAGCCAGCTAGTTGTCACTTTGCCCATGGTTGTGTATGACTCTCCATTAGGGCCAAAGAGATAGTATCTGTCGGGGAATATATATGATGCTGACACAGAGGTTATAATGTGAAGCCTCTATAAATAATAGAAAATAATTCTAAATGTTAATTTGACTTCTAATTTGAACTCAAAACAAACATGTTTGGGTTGTTAGGAGTTTCAGTGAAAGTTTGTGTATTTTAACACCTGACATAAACAATGTAGCCTATATTGTACTGAATAGTATTATAGGTATTTAATAAGACATCATGGTGGTTTGTCTACCCATACTGAGTAAATTGGCAGACTGAATGGTACAGATGACAGACTTGAGAAATGGACTACAGTATAGAAAGCTCCTAACCACTGGCTGGTCTCATTACCCTTCCCCACCAAGGACAAACATTAATACGTGCTCTTAGTATTGCAAACAAACAAAATAAATAAAAATGTAAGCCATGAATTTGTGGGTGGGGGAATTCAACCATATTGAATTGGATTTCCACATTTGGGTCTAATTTACACCACTCCCGTTACCCCCACACCAGTACATCAGTGGGTTCCGCTCCAGTGGGCCCATCTCTCTATTCTCAATTAGTGGGGACATCTGCTGGCACATTTGTGATAATGACGTTTGGATGTCAGCATCCTGATTGAGTAGCCATGGCATCCATCCAAGCAGGAGCCAACTGTCTCTTCTAGCTGTACTCTGCTTCTTCCTCATCACTGGCACTGATACATCATTACCGGGTGGTCTTCAGTATGCCCACTGTCGGGATCCCGGTGCACAGTATACCGGCGCCAGAATCCCGGCAGCCGGCATACCGACACTTTTTCTCCCTCGTGGGGGTCCATTTGCGCTCGCCACGCTGTCGGTATGCCGGCGGTCGGGCTCTCGGCGCCGGTATGCTGGTCGCCGGGAGCCCGTCCGCCGGCATTCCATACTACACCCCAGAGGTCCCCTCTAGTACATCAGCTGCTTCCCTAAGTAGAGATCAAACCTTCTGACGTGCTAATTTCAGGTCATCGCCCATACATTTCCTCAATGATGGGTTTAAAAAATAGTATGGTGCTTTTTTATGCATTTTTTGTTTATTTCATTGGATTTCATCAGAGTCCGATCCATATGAAGTTATTAACTTGCTATTGTACCAATTAATAGTATGGGGGTGCTATAATTGACTCTACTGTTTCCATCGTCTGTGAATAGCAGATCTCTGTATATATAATAAACCATAACATAGCATAGTCTACTTCAGCAAAAATATAGTCCTAAACGCATGTGTTGAGTTAACTAAAGCTTGCAGCCCAGTGATTTGCCCAACATCTTGGAGGCTCCCTCCCTCCCCCAGTACACAAGAACCTATCATTATAGTCAATTGAGGGGCAGTGAGCGGGGCAGGATGTAGGCTCAGAAGGTAACCACAGTCTACTATAGAGTTCACTTACACTTTACAATTTACAAAAATGCAGTAAATGGGGAAATTTCAGCTATGAGCTGTATGCCAGCATGCCACAGCCTATAGGAGTACTGTGCACAGTTTGCATCTTATAGGAAGAACTAGACCAATCAGAGACGTTCTTTACTTTTGGAAGTTCGGCACAGGACTGTCCATACTTCTACATCAACATGCAAAAAATAGGA
Source organism: Pseudophryne corroboree (assembly GCF_028390025.1). Lineage (NCBI taxonomy): Eukaryota > Metazoa > Chordata > Amphibia > Anura > Myobatrachidae > Pseudophryne > Pseudophryne corroboree. The sequence continues at coordinate 836,494,652 of NC_086447.1, read as the reverse complement.
TTTTATTTTACATTTCAGACAAAATGGAATAAAAATATTGAAAACCAGATAACTGACAGACGTAACATCCCTCCACTCTTATTAGAGCATTGTTCTGCCTGCAAAATGACTTATTTATTGTTTTGCATGTCCTCTGAAGTGATAGTAACCATGCCTTGTCTTAGGGCCCTACACACTATGCGATCCGCCGCCGAGCTGCCCGACGGCGGATACGGCCGATTGGTGACCCGGCCGCGGGGGGGGGCAGTGATGGGGGAGTGAAGTTTCTTCACTCCCCCCGTCACCCAGCTCCATCGCAGTGTATGCAAATATGGACGAGATCGTCCATATTGGCCTGCATGCACAAGCGACGGGGCACCAACAATGAACGAGCGCGGGGCCGTGCATCATTCATCGTTGCTGCCTCCACACTGAAAGATATGAATGGTATCTCGTTCATTAATGAACTAGATCAGAGGTTCCCAAACTGTGTGCCGTGGCTAAGAAGAAAAAAGTGGACGGTACTAATTCACACAGTGCGCCACACAAAAACCAACAGAATAAAAGATGAAAGGATATAAAATTCAATAATACATCCCTCTTGTGTGTGTAGATAAATTCTTTTTCATGAGCTTTTGTCCTAATCCCGTCCCATCAGCACATGGGGAGAAAACAAATGATACAGCATGTGTGGTACAGTATAATTTAATCACACGTAAACTGACAAATCTTTAAAATTTATAAAAAATTTGTAAAAAAGGGGACAGTGAAATCCTAGATGCTAGCGTATTGTGGATAGATTGCACAATTACCAGAAAGGTATGAGAACCGGTGGAAAACAGTTCTCAAACAAAGTTCTTTAAAATATCACCAGCTTGGTCTTCCCGGGTAGACGGTCTGGGATGGATTTCTGGCAAGAGTTCGGTCTCCCACGTCTCCACAGCAGAAGTTCTAGGGTGCACTGTTCCAAATTGGGCCAACGCGTTTCGAACCTGTCCTTAGGTTCTTTATCAAGGCAATGAATGAAAACATCCCAGACCGTCTACCCGGGAAGACCAAGCTGGTGATATTTTAAAGAACTTTGTTTGAGAACTGTTTTCCACCGGTTCTCATACCTTTCTGGTAATTGTGCAATCTATCCACAATACCCTAGCATCTAGGATTTCACTGTCCCCTTTTTTACAAATTTTTTATAAATTTTAAAGATTTGTCAGTTTACGTGTGATTAAATTATACTGTACCACACATGCTGTATCATTTGTTTTCTCCCCATGTGCTGATGGGACGGAATTAGGACAAAAGCTCATGAAAAAGAATTTATCTACACACACAAGAGGGATGTATTATTGAATTTTATATCCTTTCATCTTTTATTCTGTTGGTTTTTGTGTGGCGCACTGTGTGAATTAGTACCGTCCACTTTTTTCTTCTTCTTTGTCTATATCAAGTGTACTGGAGAGACACTTAGAATTGGTACTATATCTATTGAGCAGCCTACATTGCGCAGATTGTCTATTTATCACTTAAAGTTCTTTTTGCATAATGTGTGCCGTGGCTCCCTGGGGTGCCTCGGTACACTTGCAGGGGTGCCCTGGGTTGGTGTTCCAGGACCAATTCAAATTATTCATGGTCAATATAATAGGCAAAACCAGTGCTGGTGGCTGCCAGTCATAACATATGTGGCCAAACAGAAGCAAATCTTGTCCCTCACCACACAACTGACCCTAAGGATGACATATAAACGCGATCTACTTAATGTAATATTTCTCTCTAAATTTCGCAATAAGACATTTTTGGCCTAGGGGTGCCGTGAAAAAAATTCTGATATTCTAGGGCGCCGTGATTCAAAAAAGTTTGGAAACCACTGAACTAGATCGTTCATATCTTTCTGTAATATCGCCCAGTGTGTAGGGCCTATTATACTTTTTAGGGGATTGTTTTGGCACCTTCCAGGTGTCTTATATTGGAAATTGCATGCTAAGTGCTTTGCAAACAATATAATAAAAACTCATAAACACACAAAAGTGATAAATAATTATCAGCAATTTAAAACAGAAGTGAAGCGGAATCCACAATCAGAACATAAATGAAACCGTTAAAATGAATGAAGGACGCAATAACAGTTGTTGCAGGATGAGTTTTGAAGGGACTTTTTCACTCCGGTTGTACATGTACTGTAATCCTGTAGACGCAGACTGATTTTCCAGGACTTTTGCAAACGCCAAGATGTGTCAGCAGCTAGTTACATTATCTCCAATAGAACAGATGGTCACACCTGTATATTTGACACTTTATTTTATGACCCTATCTAACCTCAAAAGCTACAGTAGATGTATAGGCTGATGAGAGTTGAATGTATGACCGTTTGCATAGAGTAACTATCCAGAATTTGCGCTGTGCATTGCTCGGAAAATGAGCAAATGTATAAGTGCAAATCCATAGGTGGACCTTTAGCCTTTATAACCGAGGTGGGAACTGGGGTGGAAAAGGTGTTCTTACGTTTGCAGAGTCCAGTTATTTCGTGTTCACACAAATGTGGGCTATGCAGAGTATAACACCTGTTGGGAAACGTATCTTTAGCCCCTAGTATAGGTCAGGCACAGTGGTGATGATGATGACACTTGTAGTCAGATGCACTGAGAAAACAGACCAGAGTGTGCTAGAAGCACCAGAGCAGAGAGCGACACCCCAGGCAGGAGAGAAGAACTGCACAGGTTGTGACAGGTGCAGTGTTCTAGAATGAGCAGTAATACCCCCTTAATCCTTAAGGAAGAAATGTGGCAAGCCTTCTAAAGAATGGAAAAGTTGTCCATGGCAACAACAGCATTTCTCAAGTACATTGTATAAAATATAGTGAGACGCTTATTGGTTGCTATGGGCAACTTCTCCACTTGCCACTTCTCCACTTTTCAAAAGGTTTGATACATCAACGCCTAAGAGACCCTGGGGAGATGTATAATGCAGTGTAAAGTGTGGTGAAGTGGACCAGTGGAGATGTTGCCCATTTATAAAGTGCATTCTTTAAAAGCATAGAATCTTATTGGTTGGTTGCTATGGGTAAAGGGCCCCATACACTACAACGATCTCATGTCGGAGGTGATCGCAGGGGCAGGATCGGCCAAGATACATCGTATCCTGCCCATTTGCATACAATATATCTTGGCGATCCCAAGCCATGCCCCCAGGTCGGACCAGATTGAATGTGCAGCACATTCAATCTGGAGGATCCGATCCGATGCTCACGGGAACGCGCATCGGATTGGTTTGGGAACACCTCTAAAATGCCCGATTTCAGCCGATATATCAGGCCGAATGCCAGAATTGGGCTGAAATCGGGCATTATCGCTCTAGTGTATGGGGCCCTTTACTTCTCTACTCTATATTAAGTGATACATCTCCCGCAGAGCTTTTATTCCACAGTACTTTTCACCTTTAGTGCTAATTAGTTACATTGTGTAAACGTTGTATATTAAGTTACTATTATAAAAATGGAATCTAACATGATCTCTTCCCTGATGTTACATAATCCTTTCTATAAAACCAATGCTTGTACATTGTTTTTTTTTGCAGCATTTTGTAATAATTAATTCACCACAGCTCTATATTCTTGTAACGCGGCAAGTATTGCTTCATTGCTTCTTCTGCAGCAGACGTTGTTTTGAAAATAGATGTTGTGTTTGGGCTTTGATGGCACAACCTTGGCAATGATGACATGTAACCGCAGCGTCCATCTGGAAGAGGTCACGGAATACTAGTGAATACAGAATGTTCCGCTGCATCAAGTGAACAGCCCAGTGTTTTGCTTAATTGTCTAATCCAATAAAGCTACTGTTTTCCAGGAGCACAGCACCGTGCAGAAGGTGCACTGCACACAAACTGACAAAATAGTGGCACAGTTTGATAAAGAAAAGGTGTCTCTTGAGAAGACCTTAGAAAAAGCAATCAAGAAGAAAGGGTAAGAGCAAAGATCAGCGGAAAAAACAGCTATAAAACTATAAATGCCTACAAAATAATGTCAGTATAATTCACCTTTAATAATAGTACCGATGATTCCAGTGACCAGAATATTTAATAATGTAAATAAACAAAAAAGGACACGGTGTCAGATTGTTCTTTACAGCAAGAACGTTTATAAACCTAAATTTACGCGATCAGAAAAAAACTTGATTATACTAAGCTTTGATTTAAAATGACTCTAATAACAAGTAAATAAATCATTTAAAAATCTATTTGTAATTAATATATTCACTACTGTTTCTTGATCTGTGCAAAAACCTGGGAGTGTAGAGATGGGATTTATCAACCATCTATTTGTGATTTTTATTCCCGTGTATAATGTTATAGTTTTTGTAAAAGTTAGATAAATTGTAGCTTAGCTCCTGCTAATAGTATGTATAGAATGTTTGAGTTTTTCAGGCGCAGATTTTACATTAAATTACGTAAATTGATAGAAAATGTCCTTCACATATAGTTACTGGCGCCCCTGATATGATAAAAGATAATGATTATAATTAGAGTAAAATAAAAAAAGAACAATTTTCTTTTGTCATCATTATGCTTTTTCTCAATATCATTTAGTCGCTGCAGATTTCCTTTTAACTTACCTTATATAACAAATCTTTTATAGTCTATGCTATAACCTATTGTTCCCAGTAATCCTCAGTATCAGAATAGCAATCCTGTATGAGATTACCAGTAATTTGTAGGAAAACTAAGTATTTCTTAGTAATCATGGATGCTGCATATTTCATTATACTCCACAAGACAAAGAATAAATTAAATGATATTATTCATGATTATACAGTTGGGTAGACCTAAGTCCTCCCTTCCCCATCTCCCATGGGAGTGGTGCATAGGAAGTAATAGCGCAAATATCATTAATTATACAAATCTCCCATAAAGAGAGAAATAATTGATGATCGGACAGTTTGAAAGTAATTTTTTTTCCTATTTATATCATTATGGGATCATACTTTATTTCTGTACAATGAGGGTTCCGTGTAGTGTAAAGTGATTTTTAAGCAATGCTCCTGCTGTTTTCCTGTATTTAAATAAATGGGCGCAGTGGCAGCTCCAGAGGAGGGGTTACAGGTCAGTTCAAATAGGAGAGACACACCAACTGTCACCAACTGCCGTTTCAAACTGACTCACTGGCAGTTGGTGTGGCTCCCCTATTTATTTGAACTGACCTGCAGCCCCACCTCTTGAGCTGCCCCTGAATGAGCGTGTTTCTCTCATTTGGACCAATCAGACACAGTCATCATTAGCGCATAAGCAGCTTCACTGTCATCACTAGCAACTTTACACTTATACCATGGTCAGAGATGACGCAAGCCAGATCCCTTCAAGGGTGAGCAATTGTTTCGGCAGCCATGTTTGTCTTAACTTGAGAGTACACGCTCAGAATACGCCCTTACTGTAAGTTTGTAGTGCGCGCTTGGTTGAGTTGCATTTATGCCACTTCCTGTGATTACAAGCCCTTTACAGTCCCTGTCTCAGCCCCGTAGTTGCAGGTAATACCAAGTCAGTCTTGAGACAGACGCACATGTGCAGTGTGAAATATGGTAAGTAGAGACAGAAAAAAGTCCCAAATTACTCTTTTCTCTGACTGTTATAAGGCCCTTATTGTGTACAGATGTGTCCGAATACATCTTTGCTGCAGTCGCGCCAAACTGCCAATCTTGGCACGTCAGGTCCGTTGAGACTTTGCGTTGGACGTCTTTTTTGCAACACAGTGCAGCTAGGACGGGCGAGGATACTGCGGATTCATTTTATCATTCATTATTATTCATTATATTTTCTTTACTTTAAAAGAAGATAACAGTTGTCACCGAAAAAATAAAAAAGAACTAAGCGAGACACTAATATAGGCAATTCCATGCAGCAGAAAACAGTAATAACTTCATATCCATTTAGAGTCTAGCTAATGTTTAACAAAAAAAAAAAAATATATATATATATTTTATAAATATAGAAATTAGCAAAAAAATAATATAGCATGACGCAAAAAGGCTAACGGTAACATCTAACAGGTATATGTGGTATAAAAATTCTGGAGAGAAACCTATCTAACTATGGAACATATTTTGCTGTTTAGAGGAAATAGCTGTGTTGAAATGAAGAAGGAAACAGAAAATAAAATTCAGGTTTTAACTTCAGATCATAATTCCAAGGTAAGAAAACGTCAACCATCATTCACCTTAGCTTCCCATTCGGACTCTTCGCACGTTGATCACTCGTTAATTAACATAAAATGACCACAACTAACTGCACTTGTTGCACTAAGATTTAAACTCCATCACACCACCAGGTAGAGATGGGTTGGAATAACTATTCATCTATACCTGTGTGCAAGAAGAATCTTTTATTTGTAATTTTTTTTCCACTGTAATCACTGTATTACCGAGCCGCAAAGCAGTTTTCAGTATTAGACAGTAACATTATAAATGGGCAGCATGACTAAAGAAAAAATCCTGCTATTTGTATGCTAAAGAGCAATTAATGCCTTTAATTGTCATTAATATATATCTATAGATTGCCAAAGTAGAACTAAGATGCATCTCTTGCTGGGCAGATAGAGGGGGGTATTCAATTAGTACCGAGTTTTGTTTTTTTTCGATCATTCGAAAAAAACATCACTTTTCGCCCTTTTTTAGGTCGAATTTACATTCGACCTATTCAATGCCTGTGCTGTTTTTTCGACTGGTCGAAAAATCCGGCACTGGCGAAAACCACGTGTATCGGTGAACTCACCACTGGTACATGTGTTTTGGCGAATTTGCAGGCGTTTTTGCCCATTTTTGGAGCAATTTTCGCCCATGCCAATTACACACACACACAAAAAAAAAATGAAACGGCATGGGCGAAAATGGATTAAAAAAATGGACGAAAACGCCGCAATTGAATACCATGTGTCGAATTAGTGCTTTTTTTTAGACCAGTCGAAAAAACGGCACTTAATTGAATACCCCCCAGAATTTGAATGATAGTTTTGGAGACTTACTGGGCAGAAATGCACTGTGTTGATTGGATGATTCATACACAGGGGCAGAACCAGTTATTTCAGTTACTGATGCCTGCAGAATCATTGGATTTGTATGAGGCTGGGGGAGATGTATCAGACCTTCTGCGGAGGACAGTGAACAACCAATCAACTATAGCACATTCTATAAAGTAATAGCAAGAATTTGATTGGTCGCTATGGTCAACATCCTCACTTGTCTTCTATAGAAGGTTTGGGACATCTTCCCCACTGTTGTAAATATGCAAGGGAACATTCCGCTGTCAGTTATGGAGTGGAGAGGTAAAACATTTTTTTACATAGCTGCAGTGGACCATCAGGGTAACACTGAACAGCTTGTTTTATCTCTTTGTTCATATCTGAACATTTAAATAAATAAAATAAATCTGAGAATTTAAATGTGTTAATAAAAAATATGTAAATATTGAAAAATATTTACAATAAATGGAATACTTTGGGACTAGATTAGTATATTGAAAACTGCGGTGTAAGGCTTTGTCATCAACTTTTTGGTGCTTGTACTTTATGGCATTCATTAAAAGCTTTAAAATTTCGGTGGCTTGTGTTTGCTGTGTCCTCCTCTATGTGTTGGTGCCAGTTTCTATCTATCACTCTGTACAATCATGAGTAACACGTGTGGTTTATTTATTTTGCGCATGTAAAATCTACCTCTAACTATCAGGGGAATAATTTTTGGTTAAATTTGACCTTGATCTAAAAACACATTTGAAAAGTACATTGAATGTGCATGTTCGGTTTATTAGGAACATCCCATATCACAATCAGATATCACGTACTTTCAAATAATCATTACCTGAAACGTTTTTGCTTTGTAAATTCAGTATTGCATTCCCTGTCTTTGCTGGGTCACATTGTGTCTTGTTTTTATATAACACTATTCCTACAAGAGCATCCTACTGTGATTATACCTGTTTCTAGGTTACAGTCAAATGTTGTCGTGCTTGGCTGGAGTTTTAGTATTTCATGTGAGCAGATTTTACTTCCCTATGAAAGCCAACCCATGTTTCCGTCTTCATTACTAAATATTGTAAGACAGTCTCTGTCATCCCAATATCAACTTGTTTAGCGGCAGATTTACTAAAATTCTTAAACTGGAAATGTGGAATTGTCACCCACCGCAATCAGATTGCAGCAATCATTTATCTAGTACATTCTGCGGTGGATTATGTGTCTATAGCTTGATTGGGTACTATTGCCAACATCTGATTGTTTTTGAGACATTTTGGTAAAGCTTCACCAAATATGGACTCACACAGAATCTAACTCTGAAAAGTTAGATATTACAATTGAACCGGGGCATGCCAGCATTATGATTAAATGTAAACTACGGCACATTATTATAACTTTAATATGAAAAAATCTTTAGTACTTGCCAACAGTTTTGTACAAGTTATTTGTTTGATCAAAAAAATCAAATAAATACTACAGAGTAAAAATACAAACATACATCTGATTAAAGGTCATTTGCAGTTCACATTGTAAGGTCTTTGCTTAATTCTAGCATTTCATAACCTTAGAGGGTATTCAATTAGCTCCGTCAATTTCAGAGCTATTGAATTCACCCCCTCCCCCCCCCCCCCCCCCCTGCGTATTCAATTGTGGGCCGTTTTCACCCATTTTTAAGGCATTTTCACCAAAACCTTTTCACTTCTTTTTTGTAGCGAAAAGGCATTGGTGAAAAATGCCTCAAAATCGGTGAAAACCGACCATGTTTGTGTAGGTGCAAAAAACACGTGGATTCGATGATTCACATGTTTTTCACTCCTGCCTAGGCGAATAAGCGGCCCTAATTGAATACCCCCCACACATTCTCCAGTTTCACAAGGGTTTAAAACTTGTTGCACTTGTTAGCAGCTGCTTCACACTTGCTTCCCTTTCCCTTCCCTCTGCTTGGCACTGAATGAATTGTAAATCGTTTGAAAATTGTGTTTTAAAAACATTTGAATTTATTTAATATTGACCAATAACGACAACAGCTCATGGTAGTTGGCCAAATTGTTCTTCCTCTATCACTGATGTACATTTCTCAAACATCACAGACATGAAGCCCTGATGGTAAAACAATCAGTGAAGAATTCCTGAATCTTTTATTTTTTAAATTTATTTTTTTTTATTTCGATTTGCGCCATTAATGTTTTTCTAGAAGTTTTCCCTAAAATGTTTTACATTAATAAGGAAATCTTCGACTGTTCATAAATGGACAGAGTATATTAATTTTCTGGTGAAATGATGGCAAATATGTAAATAGATATGTAAATTTAGAAAATTGAGTATTATTTACCGCTAAACTAAAGGCCCGTATTCACGGGCAGATGTGGGAGAGATGTGTGCTGAGCGTGCGGGGGGAGACGGGGGGGGCGCTCATTTCACCCAGCGGGTGAAATGAGCGACCTGCTAGATTGGCCTAGCGATAGCGATGCGCGGGGCTGCGCATCGCTATCGCTGTAGGGGGTACACACGGAGCGATCATGCTTAAAATCTAAGCAATCTAGTCAGATTGCTTAGATTATCGCTCAGTGAGTACCCCCCTTAACAATTTCACCAACATTAGCTTTCTGTTTTACGTCTTTAGTCTTTATTTTGTTTTGTTGGAACATTAAAGTAAATTTAAAACTTATATTTCACTAATATATTAAAGAGATTCATAGCATTTACAATATACATTTAGATTTGTTTTTTTAATATAAAAATAACACCACCTTTGAGCAGGTAACATTCTCAAAACTTTCACTTTGCCAGAAAATTATCTTATTTATGTCACCTATTTATTAAAAGCAACAGTGTACATTAGCAGTGTCACCATTTTTAGATAGAAATTATTTGAGTGTAAAAAGATTTATGTTTATTTCTACTGCGGGGTACACTGGGCTCCACAAGGAATTACATTGGGGTGTAGAATAGGATCTTGATCCGAGGCACCAACAGGCTCAAAGCTTTTGACTGTTCCCAAGATGTACAGCGCCGCCTCCTCTATAACCCTGCCTCCATGCCAGTGAGCTCAGTTTGTAAGTTGGTGCCTTGCAGTATGCAGGCACTTTACAGGTGGCTGCCTTAAGCATCATTTTTCAAAGTAATATACATAGACTGAACAGTGGATTCTGTTTGAAGACTTCAAGGGCTGCTGCTGGTAAAGTCTTAGAGACTTTTCAGCGTGCAGCTCCATCACCCCCAGCGGCGCTGTATACTCCCGCACCGGAGTTGCCGGGTCACTGCAGCGGAGACTTCTTCTTCTAACTGTTAGTCATACACACGCCGCCGTCTCCGGAATCGCGGGGCCGCAGTCAAAGGGGGAGGTAAGGGGCTCCTGTGCCGCATTTTACCGCAATCCAGCGCGGCCATAGGAAGTGGGCCACGCGCGCGCTGGCATGGGCACTGATTACTGGGCAGCTTGCTCCACTAGCCACCAGGGTATTATTCAGGGCCCAGGTCAGGGGGATTTAGTATAATTCCCCCGTTTTATATTCTGCCCGCACACCCGGTGGGAATGCCGTGGGAGCAGGTCGGACCTGAGGCCCCTCCCCCCAGGCCCAGGGCGCCATTTCTACAATGTTCCCGCCCTGGAGCTGCCTCCTTCTCCTTCACTCCTGGTCAGCAGTCATTTCAGCTTGAGCCTTGCTGTTCCTGGGACTGCTAGAGCAAATCCTCCTCTGTGGAACCGCCTGACTGCCAGTGCTGCGCTTCCTACAGGACACTTGAGTATTCTACCTGTCACTGCGACTGTGTTAGTTAAGAAAGAGTGCGTACATTCAGGGTTGTGTGGTACAAATACCCTGTGATATACATCCAGTGTTTACTGTGTTTGTTATATCTATTGTTATCACATATAGCCATACCGAGTATTACTTTGTATTGCTAGTCCAGTGCAGTTCATGGTACATAATGTCTGCATGGTACATTTGTGACTATATATCTGTGTGTGCATGTAGCTGCTGCGTGGTTGCCTTATTGCAGGGTATTTCACTCAGCGTGCTATTCCTATATTGCTATACCTGAGGGGACCAAGTGTTTCAATGTAGGATTATATCACAAAATATACTGTTGGGGTATTTTTGCTTGTGATTTATAGTCACCATATATTCTATATCTATTGAACCTCCGGTCTGTGCCGTCTGAGTGTTCTTTCTAGGTATAGTGCTGCTACACCTTGTACCGGGTTGCCCATTATTGTACACATAGTTATGTCTGCTACACGTGGCAACGACGTTGGGGCCTCTCCCACACTGCGTGGTAGTGAGGCCGCTGACGCAACTGAGGATAATTTAGCAGCTGAGAGTTTAGGTTCAGGGGGTTCATTACCCCCCAGTGGGTCAGTAGTGCTTGGGGCATCACAGGATCCGCCTTGGGCTACATTCTCCACATTGCTAAGCACGCTTGTGACTAAATTGACGCCCCTTGTGGGACCATCTGTGCCACTGCAGCAGTTTATGGTCCCTGCTATGAACCCGCCATGCGTGGATCAGCTTTCCACTCAGCTGCAGCATTTGAACTGATCTATGACAAAATCTAAGTCTCACTATCACCCGCCTAAGACTAAGTCGTATTCTAAACGGGCCATTACCTCCTCCCAATCCACGGCTTTAACCGACACGTCCCCGGAGGAGGGCGGTGCATATAGTGACCCGATGACACTGACGCTGACGTTTCAGATGGGGAAGGAAAGACATTCGTGGATGTCCCGGATTTGATTGAGGCGATTCGGCTCATTCTTCAAGTGTCTGATGATTCTGAGCCTGAAACTGTCTCCAAGAAACCGGATAGGTTTAAACATAAGAAGGTTGTTAAACAGGCTTTACCCTTCTCTAAACACCTGGTTGACATACATCAGGAATCCTGGAAAAATCGGGGGACAAAGTTTACACAGAATAAGAGACTGTTGTCTCGCTATCCTCTCTCTACGGAGGTGTGTAAAAATTGGGAAACACCTCCGCCTGTTGATTCTCATGTGGCGCGTATGGTTGTTTCCTCTGCTCTGCCGGTAACTACCGTCACCTCTCTGAAGAAACCGACAGATAGACGTGTGGAGGGCTGTTTAAAAGCGATTTATACCCTAACGGGGGCTGTGCATAGGCCAAAGATTGCAGCGACTTGGGCTGCTGAAGCTGTTGAGGCGTGGGCTCAGGAACTCGAGGCAGAACTGTCTGGTGACGCATCTGAGTATGCTCGACAATGTCTCTCATATATTGCCACGGCTTCTCTGTACCTTAAGGAGGCGGCCTCCGATGCTGGGGTGCTCACGGCCAAGGCTGCTACTGCATTCGTCTTGGCCAGACGCATCCTTTGGTTGAGATCCTGGTCGGTGGATTTGGATTCCAAGAAAACCCTGGAGGTGCTTCCTTTCAAAGGAGACATTCTCTTTGGAGAAGACCTAAATAAGATTGTGGCTGATCTGGCTACGGCTAAAACAGCTTGCCTGCCTAGTAACGCTCCTTCCGCACAGAAGGCTAAAAGTACTTTCCCTTGGCCCTTTCGTACTCTAGGTAAAGCAAAAGGTCAGGCGTACCCAAAGCAAGCTCGTGCTTCCAGACCAAACAAGCCCAGACCAAAGCGTGCCTGGGCTGCCCGTCAGCCAGCTTCCAAAACTGACAAGCCTGCCGCATGACGGGGCGGGCCTCCCCCTGGGGGATCCCAGGGTAGGGGACCGACTTCTAGGTTTTGCCCAGGAATGGTTGAAGACCACTTCAGATGCCTGGGCGAGGGAAGTCGTCACTCGAGGTTACGCCATACCTTTCAAGAATCGTCCCCCGCAGCGGTTTTGCCTGACAGATATGCCTCTGGATCCGGCAAAAGCAAATACACGTTGCACTCAGTGGTACATTCCCTCCTGGTCACAGGAGTGGTGATACAGGTGCCTCTGGCTCAGAGAGGCAAGGGGTACTATTCCACGCTGTTTCTAGTCCCGAAACTGAACGGGTCCTCGCGGCCCATCCTCAATCTGAAGTCCTTGAACAAGCATGTGCGGGTCTCCAAGTTTCGTATGGAAACTCTGCGCTCTATTGTTCTGACCATGGAGCCTGGGGACTATATGGTCTCCCTGGACATACAGGATGCCTACCTGCATATTCCTATTGCGGTATCTCATCAACAGTACCTGCGGTTTGCGGTGGGCAACCTGCATTACCAATTTCGGGGGCGTTACCCCTTTGTTTGACAACGGCTCCCCGAGTCTTCACCAAAGTAATGGCGGTCATAAAGGCTACTCTCCGCCGTCAAGGGGTCAGGATCCTACCGTACTTGGACGATTTGTCGATCCTGGCAAATTCCCCAGAACTTCTCCTGTGTCATCTCGATCTGACGGTCCAGTGCATGAAAGCCCACGGGTGGCTGATCAACTGGAAGAAATCCTCCCTGGTTCCTGCTCGGAGCATGTTACACCTGGGAGCGTTATTGGACACTCACAACCAATGGTTGTCCCTGTCTCAGGAGAAAGTCCTGAAGCTTCAGGACAGGATTCAATGCTTCCTATCTCGTCCGCAAGTGTCGATACATTTGGCAATGCAAGTACTGGGTCTCATGGTCTCGGCTTTCGACATGGTGGAGTATGCTCAGTTCCACTCTTGCCCTCTGCAGAAGTTAATTCTGACCAAGTGGGACGGCCTGCCTCACCGGATCAGATCTCACATGATCTCATTTTCTCCGGAGGTCCGCCTGTCACTGAGTTGGTGGCTGCAGGACCAACAATTGAGCAGGGGCCGTCCTTTCTGGATATCCAACCAGGTCCTTCTGACGACGGATGCCAGTCTGAGAGGTTGGGGTGCGGTGTTGGAACAACACTTTTCTCAGGGTCGGTGGACCAAGGAGGAGTCTCTGCTCCCAATCAATATTCTGGAACTGCAGGCAGTGTGCAACGCATTGACAATGACCCAGCATCTCATTCAGAACAGACCTGTTCAAGTACAGTCGGACAACGCCACCACGGTGGCATACATAAATCATCAAGGCGGCACTTGAAGCCGCATGGCAATGAGGGAAGTATCAAGGATTCTTCAGTGGGCAGAACGCCATCTGCCGGCCATATCAGCAGTGTTCATTCCGGGCGTTCTGAACTGGGAGGCGGACTATCTCAGTCATCAGGACGTGCACGCCGAAGAATGGAGCCTACATCCAGAGGTGTTTCAACTTCTTGTGGACAAGTGGGGCCTCCCAGATGTGGACCTGATGGCGTCTCGACACAATCACAAGGTTCCGGTCTTCGGAGCAAGGACAAGGGATCCACAAGCAGCGTTCGTGGATGCTCTGTCAATCCCATGGAACTTTCGGCTGCCGTACGTGTTCCCTACGGTGTCACTCCTGCCCAGAGTAATACGGAAGTTCAAGCAAGAAGGAGGAAAACTACTTCTGCTAGCTCCAGCGTGGCCCAGACGACACTGGTTCTCCGATCTACAGGGTCTCTCGCTAGATTGTCCCCTTCTACTTCCACAACGACCAGACCTCCTCGTTCAGGGCCCTTGTGTTTACCAGGTCTTGGCCCGTCTGGCTTTGACGGCATGGCTCTTGAGGCTTCCGTCCTGAGGGCCAAGGGTTTTTCTGAGGCGGTCGTTCAAACTATGTTGAAGGACCGTAAGCCGGCTTCTGCTCGGATTTACCATAGGATCTGGATTGCTTACCTTACTTGGTGTGCGTCTCACAATCATGATGTTTTCAAGTTTAGCACGGCCAAACTGTTGGCCTTCCTACAACAGGGCCTGGACTTAGGCCTGCGTCTGGCCTCCCTCAGGGTTCACATTTCTACCTTGTCGGTTTGGTTTTAGAGAAAGATTGCCACCCTACCTGATGTCCATACATTCACTCAGAGTGTGTTGTGGATTAAGCCTCCTTATGTGCCGCCTGTGGCCCCTTGGGACTTGTTGGTGGTTTTGGAGGCCTTGCAAGTGTCTCCGTTTGAGCCTCTTGCCTCTGCTGACCTTAAGTGGCTTTCCCTTAAGGTCCTTTTCTTGCTGGCTATTGCTTCAGCTAGAAGGGTCTCGGACTTGGGTGCCTTGTCCTGCAAGTCTCCCTGTTTGATTTTTCACTGTGACCGGGCGGTTCTTAGAACACGGCCAGGTTATTTGCCTAAGGTGGTGTCTTCTTTCCACCTTAACCAGGAGATTGTGGTTCCGGCCTTTAATTCTCCTGAGATCTCTCCCAAAGAACGGTCTTTGGATGTGGTTTGGGCTCTCCGTATCTATGTGAAGAGAACTTCCTCTGTAAGGAAATCTGATTCTCTTTTTGTATTGTTTGGTTTTCACAAACGTGGCTGGCCTGCTTCCAAGTAGACTCTGGCCAGATGGATTAGAATGGTGATTGCACATGCTTATGTACAGGCTGGTCGTCCAGCTCCTGCTACCATTACGGCCCATTCTACTCGGTCGGTTGGACCTTCTTGGGCGGCCCAACGTGGTGCGACCCTTGAACAATTGTGCAAGGCGGCTACGTGGTCCTCAGGGAACACGTTTATTAGGTTTTATGCCTTCGATACCGCCGCTTCCCAGGATATTTCCTTTGGATGCCAGGTTCTTGTGCCCGCTACAGTGCGTCCCCTCCCGTGAGGTACTGCTTTGGGACATCCCCGATGTAATTCCTTGTGGAGCCCAGTGTACCCCGCAGCAGAAAACGAGATTTATGGTAAGAACTTACCGTTGTTAAATCTCTTTCTGCGAGGTACACTGGGCTCCACAAGGCGCCCACCCTGATGCACTTAGCTTTTTTGGGTTGGTATTGACATAGCCGCTGACACCCTCTCCTGCGGTGAGTGTGTGGTGTATTTGGCTACGATCGGTTGTCGTCTCTGGTACCTGCTACTGCATTGGGCTGGTTAACAAAACTGAGCTCACTGGCATGGAGGCGGAGTTATAGAGGAGGTGGCGCTGTGCATTTTGGTAACAGTCAAAAGCTTTGAGCCTGTTGGTGCCTCGGATCAAGATCCTATTCTACACCCCGATGTAATTCCTTGTGGAGCCCAGTGTACCTCGCAGAAAGAGATTTAACAACGGTAAGTTCTTACCATAAATCTCGTTTTATGCTTGTCCCTTGTGGCACCAATTATTATTATTATTATTATTATTAAATGGTAAGCAGTGTTTTTATTAAAAAAAATGAAATGTTTTTAGAAAATACTTGAGTGGAAATTACATCATGATGCTTACTTCCTGTTTATGAAGTGTAGTGCTTACTTCCTGTTTATGAAGTATAGTGCTTACTTCATGCTTATGAAGTGCAGTAGTTCTTGTTTCTGAAGTGTAGTGGTTACTCCCTGTTAATGAAGTGTAGTGGTTACTTCCTGTTTGTGTAGTATAGCGGTTATTTCCAGTTTATGAGATGTAGTGGTTACTTCCTGTTTGTCGTTACTTTCTTAAGTGTAGTGGTTACTTCCTGTTTATGAAGTGTAGTGGTAAACTCCTGTTTATGAAGTGCATTGGTTACTGTGTAGTGGTTACGTCCTGTTTATGAAGTGCAGTGGTTACTTCCTGTTTGTGAAGCTTAGTGGTTAAGGAGAGCAGCTCTATTAGGAAAGGACACAGAAGAAGAGCTAATTAGCCATTATTATTGCACTACATCTTGTGATATTCTGTGCATAAAAGTTGTGTAGATACAGCATATATGTGTGCTGTTTTGTCTGCCTATAGGTCAGACTCGCCTTGACAAAGGCAAAAATTTAGTGTGACACTTTACAAAAAGGCACTTTTTAGGCTCATGTATCTCAGCAGACAAGCAATAGTAAAGGTAGAGTACAATGATACCTTTATTACACAGCACACAGGGTAACAGTGTAAACAGTAACCACAATATCTAATTTTGCAACTATATATAGAGTTTCCAGTAAGTGTCAACAAAACAAAAACAAAAGAGCATCCTCCACCTCCTAATAATTCTTGGTACATTGCATACCTTGAAGTTCCTATCCTTAGCAGCACTGGGTGGGTGTGGTGATATTCTCTGTTTGGAGAGCTCTCTTGCCAGGTTACATTGGTCACAATATCCTTGCATTGACGACATTGATTATACCAGCCGCTTGGCCACAAAACCTCTACCAATGTGGTAAGGAACATTTGACATTCAGTCCACTCCACTGGGTACACCAAACTGTAGATGGCTCCCGATCGACTGAGTTGATCGACTGAGCTGTTAGCAGCTGGATTCTGCAGTTCTTTGTCACAAGCAAAAAGTAGCTATGTATTATCGCTGCTGGAAGTCTGACTCAGTGCACTGATGCTGCATAGTTTCGCTAAATCTTGCAGAAGCCACAGATGATGCTAAAACCCGAAAAGTCCTGGTTCAAGCCTTTTTATCCAATGTTGATCCCCACTGGTACGTGCCATCCTCAAGGGGAGTAAATGTCAATTATATGTGCAGCAATTAGAGAGTTAAAATAAATGGGCTGAATGGAGACAGTTGTTGGAGATGGTCCCTTACCTTTCCCCTCCCCCTCGCTATGGATAAGGTGCCACAAGGTTTAACTAGGCCATCTCTTACAACCATGATTAGTTCATCATGCAAACTAAGGTGCTTGGCTTTCCATCAGGGGTGAACCTTCCACAGTTCCCTGTTGAATGTCGCAAATGGGCCAGCTACAGTATTCCAAACTTCCTGTAGGATTGCAACGGGAAGAGAGGTTGATTTAGTAGCTGACAGGTGTGAACATCTCAGGATAGCAGACGCAGTGCACAGAAAGAATGATTTATGTGTTTGCTTTTTAAGAAAAGAAAAATGTTTAAGGATTACTGTAGCCTCAAAATATATATTGTTTAGTTGGCAAGAGAAATCTGTCTTTCCTGGACAATTTGATAAACGGACCCCTTAGAACTTTGATAAACAGATAAAATAAGGTAAATACGGTATTATTTTGGCGACATTCTATTTAAGAAATGTGTTTACAAGGTATTTTTTGTTTGTTAAAATGAAAATAACACTGTTAAATTGTTTGATAAATTAGTAACTTACACATTTTGAATTGACTGTCGCCAGGTCCAAAAATAAGTGCAAGTTAAAAAACTTTTCTAACACAATAATGTTACTTTCAACTTTTATAAATGAAGGGGAGATGTGTAGTACTACGATAAAGTGGATGGAGATAAAGTTCCAGCCCATCAGCTCCTAACTGCCATGCTACAGGCTGTGTTAGAAAAATGACAGTTGGGAGCTGATTGGCTGGTACTTTATCTCTGTCCACTTTATTTCTCTCCAAGCTCTCTCCCCCAGAGACTAATTCAGTGTTGCATGCAATTTGGCTGCTACACAGAAATAGATTGTGTGCACAGACTAGGTATGCATCCATCCATTCAGCTGTGGAAGTACTGTAGCTATCATCACTATCAATACACATTTGCACCAGCCCTATACCTGGCATAAGAGATCCGTCTGAAATCAGTCAGATCTCTGCGTACGCTCAATTAAGCACAACCTGTTTCCAGAGAAGGTATCACCACTTGCGACCCTAGGGGTGCCTAAAACACTGAATGAGTGGCAGCACCTGGAAAGCTGCTGCTCCGCCATGAGTTAGTAATGAGCTGGCTGTGTGGTACTTAGCACTAATGTCACAGCCATACTTACCTGCTCTTCCGGAACTTTCCGGGTGATTCCTTAACTCCTCTGGGCTCTCGGAAAAGTGGGTGGTCCTCCCGGATACTGTCCACTATCTAGTGAATTGGGCAGGATGGGCAGAATAATGCCCGGAATAGGTCCATGGGGAGGGTGCAGTGATGAAATCCTGTGATAATCACATACTTTTGGCCCTGCCCCCTCTACATAGACACAAGAATGGCGATATGACCCAAATATTCCAGCCCCGCCCCCATCTCTGACCACCTGGATCTACTCTTTGTGCTTCTCCTGGAGAGAAGATTGTCAGTGTAAGTAAATATGCCCCAAACTCTCAGCAATTTGGCAACTATACGGGGACACCTAAGGTGACCAGGATTTATGCACTAGATCTGCACGGTATATGTCCAGGACCCCGGCTGTTGGTATCCCAACAGCCGTAATACCGACACCGGAATCCTGACAGCTGTCAGAACACCGATGACGGAATCCCGAAAGGATCAGGATCTCAAAGGTAAGTATTAACATCCTCCTTAGGTTTAGGCTGCTGGAGGTGAGGTTAGGTTTAGGCAGACTCCAGGGGAGGATATGGTTAGGGATGGGGGAAGGGGGGGTGTTAGGGTTAGGCTGCAGAGAGGGGGGGGGGGGGTTAGGGCTAGGCACCACCGGGGGAGTTTTAGGGTTAGGTACTAAGGAGGAGGGTTAGGTTTAGTTTGCGGGAAAGGTGGGGGTTAGGGTTAGGCACCAATAGGGGAGGTAATGGTTAGGCTGCGGACAGGGAGGGTTAGGGGGTAGGGGAGGGAGGTTACAGTACCTAACGCACCCCTGTCTGCATTGCCGCGCTCAGGATGCCAGCATCGGCATACTGACTGATCCCGTCCGCTGGCTTTTCACACTGAATCCATCTGCACATTGCATATTTCTTAAAATGTAAAATGATTTTGCAAATTCATGCTAATTCCTGAGCACAGAATTGATGCCTGTCAAAATCTCAGAATAATATGTGAAAACTGGCAACTCTTAACGTGACCCTGAAAATAAGCCATGGAAAAATGTGATGGACTTTACCCACTGCCATCAAAATACACACATTTAATGTTTCATTCAGCGGTGTCACAATATTTTATGCAACAGCAAAGTAATTAAGCATGCTTGTATATTAAAGTGTCAGATTTTGTACTGAGTAGCATATTCTGATTATACGAAATATGTCTGTAATATGTGTGCGATTACACAGAGGACTTATTTGGCTGCGATCAATTATTCATTTATAATTCACACATTTATATTTCTTGTTTAAAGGATTTGCATTATTTAATAGCAAATGTTACTTTGTAAATCATCTGTTTATCTGTAACCCTAGAGGCATCTCTTGTCTGGTAACACCCCTTGAGCACTCTGTATCCCGAAAAGGGGGAGTGGACTAACATAAATGAGCATGGCCTTGTGGGGAATCCTGATTACGTCACTCCTGGGGGCGTGTCCGGCACCTGGAGACTCCTGTCTGCACTGTCAGTCCCTCCTCTGTGACAGAGTGCTGCAGGAGAATGTCACACTGCAGCACTCAGCTCCTGTCACTGCAAAGGAGCCAGCATTCTCGTGTCACCCCCTCTGAGGGTGACACCCGGGTGTGTCTTGCACCCCCATAGTGACTCCACTGGGTAAATTTACTCCACAGGTTTAACCTGAAAATTGAAAACAACAATGGTATTAATAGCAAAACACTATGTTTTTTTACTTTTAATATCATTGTTGTTTTAAATCATCGGGTTAAACATGCCGAAAAGCAGCGGCTTGTAAATGTAACCCTACAGTATGTCATCTAACGTTATTGTCGGTGTATTATAAATGGCAAGACAGACACTTTCGGCGGGATGTTATGGCGTCCGAGTTTGCCGGAGGTGCGGGATGTTGGCCGAACTCTGACTTTTTTTTTAAAGCGGCAATCATTTACATGGCATGGTTTTGCCTTGTAAATGACTGGCGCTTTAAAACAACGTCCAAGTTCGGGCCAACATCCCACACCTCCAGCGATCTCGGACGCCATTACGTCTCGCCGTTTATCTTGAATATGACAGATGCTTATTGGCTGGAGAGAAAAAAAAACACACAAATCAAATATACTCTAAAAACAAAATAATTCTAAAATTTGAAAACAAAAATATTTATAGTAAACTGTAGCATATGGATTATGGACAACGACAACACATATAATTGAAGTTTATCATTGCACAATTTTCTTGCACAATTATTCTGATGTGAGACACTGTCTGAATCATTATGCATTAAAAGGAAATTCCACTTCACTATTACTTTCAAATTAATATACCCTAATTCACAATAACCTAATGTGTAAGCATACGTAGTGCTGGCCTTTGCTGTTTTGTTGACGATTGACACAATAAAGATTATTCATACACCAGGAGAGGTCTATATATGACCAGCCAATATGCACACACGTATGTGCAGATGTAGCCACACTCATCGTTGCCGCAATGCATACATATGCAGCAAGCTGCAATATTGGCCTCGCTGCGACTAGTCGCAGCCGGCATTCTCCTATAGGAATGGATTGGTACCTGCGTGGGTTTGCAGGCTTACATTAATTTACGGGCACACTAGCTGTGCCATCCACGCTGTGATACATACGCATTGTAGCATAGTTGTGCGTGGGTACATCTGTACCATGCAAGGAGTATTGGAGGGTATCTGTCATGGGCATATTTATAGTGTGTGCAGGGTGTGTCGTGCACATGGGCCCCTTAATCCAGGGGGCCCTACACCTCACTCCTTGTATCTATATAATTATAGTCACCTCTCCGGGGGTCCGCGTCGGCACTGCAGCAGAAATCACAGGCTAGATGGTGCATTGACCATTTTCCAGGAATATTAGCTTGTGAGCAATAGAGGAGTCACTGGGAACATGGCTCAGGCACCAGAGGCTACTGCGCCACAGAAAGAAGGGGGCCGCGCGGAGCCGGCACACAGCTCCTTCTCTTAAACTGCCCCTGGTGTGTGTGTGAGGGTGTATATATGTACTGTATGTACTATATTTATACACATTTGCTCTAAACGCAAAGGATTTTACTATAGATAACATTCGATCAGCTCCGGTCGCGCTGTTCTATTTTAATCCTCCGTTCCTTTTGATCCTTGGCCCTGTGTTATATTAATTATGCCTTCTTCTGTGTTCCAGACATTTTCTAAATCCGTTAGTGAATTAACCTCCCACACCTCCGCTGATTTCCTGCTGTTCCGTCTGCATATATTAAATGTCACCAACACTACACGCATATTTAAATGTATGTCAAATTAACTTCATTTATAGAAAGGACCTCTGAGTTCTGTGTCTAGAATATAAATCTTTATACCGGAACTCAATACTTCAGTGAAAAGCACAGCTAATATACCAGGTGCTCCTCATTTTGTTACAATCAGACTTAAATTGGAATCATTTTGCCAGTGTTTGCCCGTGTGAGAATTATTAGATCTGGGAAACCCTTGGAGTAAAGAAATCAGTGCAGGAGATTGGTATGATTGACACCTAGATCAGCTTTCAATCAAGGTCCAGATGCTAAGGTAGAAAACATGGCCGTGGTTCATTATTCAGCAATTAAAAGTGTTTAGACTAGTATTTTGGAATATTAAAGTGTTTTTAAATGTGAACTAGTTCTTGTAAAAACATGGCAGCTGAGTCACTACTGCCGCAGCCAGTTTGTGTAGCCATAGGTCTACCCTTAACCTCCATGTTCTTCATTATTGCGTATAGGCAGCAAATATGTACGCAATGCGGATGAGTTTGCGATGTCCTGGTGGGCGTCTGGGCGGCAGCTTCACTTGCTAACGTTAGCAGCTCCGTAGCCTAGAGAATCGTAGTTGCAATTGCATTTGCGTACAGACATGAATTAGGCCCCGTGTCCTGACATTTTTGCCTAAAGATAAGGTTTTTTCCCTACTTTTCAGTTTCACCTATTCTGGAGCTGTGAATATGGATTTCTAATTGAATAGCAAAAAGACACTGCCGCAGATTTTTAACCCATGTTAAGCCATTTCAGCCAACTCTTGGCTAACTGATTTGGCTCCTTAATGCAGCCACGTTGCCCTGCAATATTGTACACAGGTTTTGTATATGTCATTGATATGTGCAATAGTGAATTTACTGGGATAGCAATTCTTAAACCATTGTCCCCTTTTTGTCACAGGCATTTTGTCTCACCTAGATTTTATCCATCTCAGGCTTTTATCACTAAGGGGGTTATTCAGTTAGTGGCAAAATCGCTCCAATTTACCGCAATTGCCGGTTTTGTCATGTTTGCATCTTTTTTTCCGCAAAAACAGACTCTTCGTGGGTATGCGCGCTTCGCTTTTTTCAAATGCAATTTAACAAAAACGGGATTGCTGCAAAAATTGGTGCCTAAAGTGGAAAATGGGTAAATTTGTCCGTACCCCTCAAAAAAGTTAAACTAACATCAGATAACAGTATCAAAGTTTATTATTGGTTATAATAAACATATTTCTGATAACTTGGGGTACATAAATAACGGGTATAAATATATATTTGGGTGATTTCAGGGGTCTTTTTAAAAAAAGTGGAAACAGACCGATTACTCCCACCTGCAAGTCTAAAAATACCTGTTCCACTCATAAAGCACCACAATATACCTGTCCTATACCTTGTACCCCAATTTCCATCATTTTACACTTTTTCATCCCAAAAATGACATTGGCCAATTAAAAATAATTAAAAACTAAAAGTGCCTAATTAAGGTGGTATCCGTTCACATGGTCGACAGTCATTAGGTCGACCACTATTGGTCGACATTGGCATGGTCGACATGGACACATGGTCGACACATGAAAATGGTCGCCACATGAAAGGTCGACATATGAAAAGGTCGACATGGGTTTTTTAACTTTTTTTTCTTTTGGGGAACTTTTCCATACTTTACGATCCACATGGACTACGATTGGAACGGTAAAGTGTGCCGAGCGAATCGGTAGCGGAGCGAAGGCACCATGCCCAAAAAACGACACCAAAAAAAGTTAAAAAACTCATGTCGACCTTTTCATATGTCGACCTTTCATGTGTCGACCATTTTCATGTGTCGACCATGTGTCCATGTCGACCATGTCAATGTCGACCAATAGTGGTCGACCTAATGACTGTCGACCATAACATGGTCGACCATTCATACCGGAACCAATTAAGGTGCCCATACACTTATGAGATAATCGGTGCTATCCTTCGATTTCGACCACATCTGTGAGACAAATCGAAGGATTGTATGCACATTTTAGGTACCTTGAGACGCGATGCGCGGGCATGCCGCTCGAATATCGCGTCTCAAGATATTATGTGCTGCACTTAATATTTCTCACATCGCAGTGCGATCGCATGTGGTTTTAAAACTACATGAGATATATCAAGGCCGCTCCCACTCGCCGGTGACGTGCCCATCACGTGATTACCATGCGATCTATCGCAGGGCATCGCACAAGTGTATGGGCAGCATAAGTCATTCAGGGGGTTGTCCCAGGGGTTCAGAACCAAATTCCGACATTTTCAAGTTAAAATAAGAATTTTCCCCAAGTTTATCACCTCCTCAAGAGTTGGTGAATTGAAATTCACAGTAAAATTACTGCAAAAATGTTTTCACGGGCAATTGAATAGGCATTTGGTGAACTTATTTAGCATCTTTTTTGCCGCTAATTGAGTTCCCCCTATGTGTTTGCTAAATGCTGTATACCATATAGTCTGTCACTATATACAAGATTTACATTTAAGAGCTCAAAAGACAATGGGGTATATTTACTGAAGTGCAGGTTTTTAGAAGTGGAGATGCTGCCCATGGCAGCCAATCAGATTCTACTTATCATTTATCTAGCTCATTCAAGAAGAGAACAGCTAGAATCTGATTGGGTGCTATTGGCAACATCTCCTTTATAAAAACCCGCACTTTAGTAAATATACCCCATGAATTTTGGCATTTTATACAGGCATTGTTTTCTATTTGCTGTGCAGATCAGACCCCAATTGCCCCAGAGCCGTGAGTCCTCAAGCTTCATAGTGTCTCATTATAATACAGGTTGAGTATCCCATATCCAAATATTCCAAAATACGGAATATTCCGAAATACGGGATTTTTTGAGTGAGAGTGAGATAGTGAAACCTTTTCTTTTCTGATGGCTCAATGTACACAAACTTTGTTTAATACACAAAGTTATTAAAAATATTGGCTAAAATGACCTTCAGGCTGTGTGTATAAGGTGTACATGTAACATAAATGTATTCTGTGCTTAGACCTACAGTAGGTCCCATCTCCATGATATCTCATTATGCTATGCAATTATTCCAAAATACGGAAAAATACGATATCCAAAATACTTCTGGTCCCAAGCATTTTGGATAAGGCATACTCAACCTGTAATGTTTTCATATTAGCGTATACTCTCCTGACATCCCATCATATATGAGTTTGTGTAAAGTGGACGGAGATAAAGTACCAGCCAATCAGCTAACTGCCATGCTACAGGCTGTGTTTGAAAAATGACAGGTGCTGATTGGTTGTTACTTTATCTCCCTCCACTTTACAGTATCTCTCTCCCAGTCTTAAGTTGGTTACATAGTGGAGCGATGTTGTCCCGATATGTCTTTTCCAGCCAAATTGTAACAACATATCAGGCATATCGCTTAGTGTATATGCCCAATGTGCCGGTACCTGCGGTCGCTAGTGATGTCGCCCGGTCGGCCCTGCTGCACGGCCAACCATTCAATAACGCTAGCGACCTGTTCTATGTAAATGAAGGACAGAGCAATATGTCGCTCCGTCCTTCATACATCATTCTGATGTGTCTGATTTGTACCCAGGCGGGCCGATATATCGACTGGGTACAGGTCACCTAGTGTGTACCCAGCTTTAGTTCATAGACCACTTAGTCACAAAAATATAGGGGGGGGGAATATAAAAAATTCTGTTGAAACAGAAAGTTGGCCAAGGAACCTGGATCTCTGCCCGGCCTGACCAGGGCCTATGTGATCTTACATTGATTTGGGCTTGGATGCATTCTTAAGGCTTGGCACAAATAACTTACTATCCTTTAAATAGTATATATAAAGTAGAAGATACAACACATTTGGTAGCAAAATTTTTGGCTGAACACTTCCTGCTGTAGCCCAGTCTGTTCATACAGAACACAGAGCAGTCAGAGAGTGGGAGTCATGAGTGGGGCTCGGCTGGCTTATTAATTCATTTCGATGTTTAACATGCCATTAATGGAAAGTATTTTGCTTGTTCCTATCATTTTTGTAGGGCCGAAATGATACATTATTCTTAAAATAATATTTGTTATGCTGCTTTTTTTTTCTTTTCTTTTTTTTTTTAAGTCAGCGTAATTACAGTTTAGGCCAGTAGCTGACAATGTTTTGCCAATAGTCACAAAGCTGTAACTAGAGCACCCATTGTGGGGCAACAGGGAAAGTTTTCCTTTTTTTCTTTTTCTTTTTTAAATTTCTTTTAAGAACATCATCTTCCCGATGTCGCCAGGTTCAATTGCCACCAATGTGCTTTACGATGCATTTTTTAAATTGTCATCTTTTTTTTTACGCCACTCTCTCTGTAATACATCTGTGCGGAGACGGTATAGAGGGGGCAGTGTTTGTCACCAGATTTTTTTTATCAACAGACCTGAAAAGTTTAATTCCTACCATAGGTGACCTTCAACATCAGCAAAGAAGGAAATGCTCTTGTAATGGGGCCTTTAATTCTTACAGTTGTAGCAGAAACGAACACAGAGAGAATGCAGTTGCACATAGTGTTATCAGAGCTAAGGCCATAACTTATGCTAGAACCAAGAATGACATCAGCATAGCTAATATTGGCTTTGTCAATATGCAAAGGGGTCAGTTCAGTTTATTGCAATGTTAATAGCGCCGAGAAGGAGGTCCCAGCGCTAATCAATTCAGTATGTAGTGACAGCCGACGATAGGATTTTTTCTGTGAGCAGAAATTCGACAAAAGTGCCGAAACAATGCAGATTTCTGCCCTTAGTGCAGCGGAAACAGCATTGCGCCAGGCACTTAAGTCGGAGATTGTCGGGTCTCCTGACAAAACACCCTGTTTAGTCCGGGAAAACAGGCATTCTCCGACTTCCCATCATGCTGAATTGAATCGCACCAAGAGCTAATTCCCGGTGCTATTCAACTCACATTGTATTGAATTGAGCCCAAAGTGAGCAGTAGAATGCTTTATATCGAACCAACAGATGATCATCACACCCATTAACCACACTTATTTAAGTAATTCTATAACATTTTTTAAGCTTTGTAAAGCCAATTCTGGGGTAGAAAAGTCATAGTGTGACAAGTCATAACATTGTCTATGTCTAAATCAGTTTGTCTCTCATGAACAAAAACTTTGAACTATTAGAGGATCATCTACTTGAATATCGTCATCTGATTGTGTGTCCAATTTGTAGATGGTTGTTGGGTTTCGTCTGAAGATGTAGGACAGAACAAATGACCTGGCGGCATTGTTTAAGTCTTTGTTTTTTTTGTTTTTTTTTACCCATATTTGTATTTGAATGAGGTACTGTAGCTAATGGAAAATCCTCAATGGCTGTCTTTTTGCATTCCGTGTTAACTATTAGATTGTTATTTCTAATCGTTGGTCATAAATGTATGGTCCTATTTATTTCCTAGATGTTATCAGTTTGTTACATGGTGCGGCTGTTACTGTTTCTGCATTGTGAGTGCAATCAACAAAACCGATGATGATGATGATGAAGAAGAAAATATAGCTGATTATGTTTCTTTTATTTATTTATTTATTGTATTCAAGTAAGTTCTACAGCCTCAGTTAGTGGACAGTTTTTGTTTCCTTAGACACGTTAATCACAAGTATTGTTGATATATTGCCAGTAGGTTATGCAGTCCAATAAGGTAAAGATTCTTAATGTTAAAAAACATATATTACACAATGTGTCTCAAGGCCCAGTTACATTTTCGGCTTATGGGTGCTGATGCTGTTATAGCTTAAGGTCTCAGAATAACACCACATGTAAAGGGCTCAGTGTTTGAGCTGACCAACCTGAGTAGAGTTGAGGTCAGTTCCCTGATGATAACATAGGTTGGTTGTCACAGCAGACTGGAGGGCCCAAATTCAGTGCTCTGGTTAGAGGAATTAGGTGAGTATAAATTAAGATTCTTGTTTATGGATTGCGGGTGAAATTAATGGCAGCTCCCAAATGAGTGTGCAGACAGTGAGCCCACAAGTGACTCTGCTGACACAGTCGGCTCTTGTTCCTTGTAGACCAGGTAGTAATTCAGCCACTCCAGACATTTCATGCTAGTTACTGAATTTCAAGGGCCTAACAGGGTTGGGCTCAACTGTACCTCTAGCAACATGAATATGAACTGTACCTCTAGCAACATGAATATGAACTGTACCTCTAGCAACATGAATATGAACTGTACCTCTAGCAACATGAATATGAACTGTACCTCTAGCAACATGAAATGTGGCTCTGCCAGGTGAGATGCCTCTGTCGACTTGATGGGGTATATTATTTTTCCTCACTGCAGTGGGAAGAATACTGGGATAGGCTCAGGTTGTAATGAATATATCCAGCCATGTTGGATGCGTTCCTCCACTCTTAGAGCTCGTGCCAAACAATACACAATGTTGCTCATATTGAGGATGATCGTATATTGCCATTTTGGAGTGCATAAAAGGTTGATTATAAATTTTTCCAAATGGGGCTACTTCCACAGACGTCCTCCCTGTTTTGCCGCATCACCATGGCTGTCTATAATTGCTCTGCTTAAGTAGATGCTCATAAGAAGTGCACAGTAACCATGAATTACACAGTAGGTCATGGGTCTTCAACCTGCAGTCCTCCAGCTGCTGTGGAACTACACATCCTAGCATGACCTGCCTCAGTTTTAGCATGCCTTAATAGCAAAACTGTGTCAGGACATGCTGGGATGTGTAGTTCCACAGGTTGAAGACCCATGCAGTAGGTCTTCCTTGCCAGTAACAATGAGAAGGACCAAAATATTCTATACAGTATGTTCCTACCCTCAATACTCTAGCGACAGTAATAATGTACCTACAGTATGTATTCTAGTACAGTCACCGGACAAAACGCTGAGTTCAATATACAGATTTGCCAGAGCAGGTTTGTATTTTAGTTTGTCAAAATGCTCAAAATATATTTCATGGTTGCATAGGCAGCCAGCATTGATCTATAGTTGTGTTTTTCCATGTTATTATATTATATAGAAATCTCTTGACTTTAACACATTATACGTACAATACAATAATATTTTACTTTTCGTACCAATAAAGATAGTTGCCAAAACACTGAGAACATGTTTTTGAGCGGTAATCATCGCGGCAATTCCTGCCAGTTGGCCACAAAGTCCTGCTCCTGAAGGTTTCGTTAAAACTGCATGTCATTAACTGGACAGTGCGTGTCTATTTCACTAGGTGAAAGATGTGGTGGCCCAGCATACGAAAGAGTGGTCAGACTTAATCAGCACGCAGAGTGCCGAAGAGCAGGAACTCCGAGATCTACACATAAGTCAACAGTGTGACCTGCTGAAAAAACTTCTGCTCTCCGTCCAAGAACAACAGACACAGCAGCTGAAACTTTCCCATGACCGGTGAGCAAACAGAACCATTATATACATTTATAAATTGCCAGAATCTGATGTCAATTCATTGTACCATTTAGTAAAACCACCAACCACTCAGGGATTAGTTCAGTGATGGGCAAATGGCAAACCTAGAGCCTTTGTGCGGTCCCAGCTCCTTCCTGCTTTACTATTCTGTTTGTGCGGCCCCAGCTCCTTCCTGCTTTGCTATTACATTTGTTTGTGCGGCCCAAGCTCCTTCCTGCTTTGTTATTCTATTTGTTTGTGCGGCCCCAGCACCTTCCTGCTTTGCTATTACATTTGTTTGTGCGGCCCAAGCTCCTTCCTGCTTTGTTATTCTATTTGTTTGTGCGGCCCCAGCTCCTTCCTGCTTTGCTATTATATTTGTTTGTGCGGCCCCAGCTCCTTCCTGCTTTACTATTCTGTTTGTGCCGCCCCAGCTCCTTCCTGCTTTGCTATTTTATTTGTTTGTGCGGCCCCAGCTCCTTCCTGCTTTGCTATTCTATTTGTTTGTACAGCCCCAGCTCCTTGCTACAGTACGTTGCTATTTTATTATTTTGTGCGGCCCAGGCTCCTTCCTGCTTTGCTATTGTATTTATTTGTGCTGTCCCAGCTCCTTCCTGCTTTGCTATTCTATTTGTTTGTGCATCCCCAGTTCGTTCCTGCTTTGCTATAATATTTGTTTGTAAAGGGGGGTACACACGGAGAGATCTGTTCTTAAAGTCTAACCAATCTGACTAGATTGCGTAGATTTTAAGCATGGATCTCTCGTGTGTATGCCCCCAGCGATAGCGATGCGCGGCCCCGCGTATCGCTATCGCCGGTGCCAGATTGGCCTGCATGCAGGCACAATCTAGCACATCGCTCATTTCATCCGCAGGATGAAATGAGCGCTGCCGCCCCTCCCCCCTCGCTCAGCACACATCGCGCTGTGTTGAGCGGGGTTTGGGGGGGAGATGTGTGCTGAGCGGTCTGTGACAGATCGCTCAGCACACATCTCTCTAGTCTAGTGTGTACTGCCCTTTATAATTTGTATGCTTACTTTACAATGCCTGCTGGTAAGTTATTACAGATAGGTGTCTCTTTCATTGTTTACGTTTCTTGATTTCATTAAGTACTATGATTAGGACTAATGTGTGAAGGTCAGGCAGATAAGTTACAGAGTACATTTTGTAGAGTATGGCTTTTACTGGATATGTTTTGTCTCCTAAATACGGTATGCTTGTGTATTCACAGAGAGAGCAAGGAGATGAGGGCGAATCAAGCTAAAATATCCATGGAGAACAGCAAAGCCATAAGCCATGATAAATCTATCAAAAATAAAGCCGAACGGGAAAGGTACATGTTTTCATCCATAAACAGCAGGATGTGGATGACAGGCTGCATTTGGTAGATATTAGTTCATATCATTGTTTGCTAATTGAAAACTTCCAATTAGTTCTTTGGGGGAGGGGGTGGGCGGTGTAGTGCCGGAAGAAGTCCTCTTGATTTTAACTAAAACAAAAAAGAATTTAGAAAACTACATTCTTGCTTTGGAGGTGCGTGAAAACAGACACGGCAATTTGTATAGAAATCACCGCTTCTCATTTTCTCTCCTCTAATTGAATAGGAAAACCCAGCGACTGCGGGAAAAACCCTGCACCTCAGGTTTTTTTTAAATGTACCATTCTCAATTCAATCCCCCAATTTATGTCATTCATCTTAGTCTTTGCCCCATTGGAGCTTACAGGGTAAATTCCTAAACATACTGTACAAGCGCATAGAGTAGTGTATAGCATATAGTAAAAGACACCTGACCATGCGGTGGATTACAGCGGTAGTTATCGTACAGTCTGATTCACCCTGTAAAGCAGACCTCTCTCTGCAGCGTTGCATAATGTATACAGCCAAGACTGATACCGCAAACACTCTGCACTATCTATACACACATTACCAATGTGTATCACAGGCCATGGGTTGTAGCACTACTGCTGGTAGTGTTTATGCAGCATGCTGCATTGTGTTACTGTGATGTTCCTTTTCCCCCAGACTACATTTTCTACATATTATATTTTTCAGGCGAGTGAGGGAATTAAACAGCAGCAACACAAAGAAATTCCTGGAAGAGAGGAAACGAGTAAGTAGGAGTGAGTCACAGTTCTGCCCTGCACAAGAGACTCGCTATGTGCTGCCTCTTCATCTCATGAGCCATCTTGTA
Source organism: Pseudophryne corroboree (assembly GCF_028390025.1). Lineage (NCBI taxonomy): Eukaryota > Metazoa > Chordata > Amphibia > Anura > Myobatrachidae > Pseudophryne > Pseudophryne corroboree. The sequence continues at coordinate 836,463,266 of NC_086447.1, read as the reverse complement.
GCTCATTCCTCCTACACTTTATATACAGCTGGGCGCTTCTTCGCTGCTGTACCGCCGTTAGGAATAAAGAACCTACAGAAGAAATATGTTTACAAAGGTCTTTCGGGGAGATGTACTGTATTAAACCATAGCAACCAGATCTATTGTCCATAGCAACTATTCAGATTGCAAGTCATTTCTCATATGTTGTGAGATAAATGATAGCTCAAATCTGATTAGTTGCTATGGGCAACTTGTCTCTCTCGAAGGTACAAAACATTGCCCCCGTTATGAGCACTGATGCATCCAATCACACATTTACTATAATTTTCTATACTGAATTCTGCGGGGGGAAGTCAATTGTATCGCACCCAATCTCCCGTCTAAAGTGACGGGAGATCGCAGGGGGTGATATTCAGTTGATGTCACCTATCGCGTTGATTGCGCCCATTAGTGTTGGCCTAAACACGAATAAACTAATGGTCGCGATCGGGAAAAGTGCTGTTTGATGCAGTATTCTCAGATACGGGTGTGCAAGTGCTCACTGATGTAGTTTTCTCAGATACAGGTGTGCAAGTGCTCACTGATGCACTATTCTCAAAAATGGGTGTGACAGTGCTCACTGATGCAATATTCTCAGATACGGATGTGCCAGTGCTCACTGATGCCGTATTCCCAGATACGGGAGTGCCAGTGCTCACTGATGCAGTTTTCTCAGATATGGGTGTGCAAGTGCTCACTGATGCAGTATTCCCAGAAATTGGTGTGCAAGTGCTCACTGATGCAGTATTCTCAGATACGGTTGTACCAGTGCTCACTGATGCAGTATTCCCAGATATTGGTGTGCAAGTGCTCACTGATGCAGTATTCTCAGATACAGGTGTGCCAGTGCTCACTGATGTAATATTCTCAGATACGAGTGTTCAAATGCTCACTGATGCAATATTCTCGGATACAAGTGTGCTAGTGGCCCCTTTTCAATTTTGGAAAGCAAACCAAAGGGTGTTAATAATATATGATAAATATTTAGGTAAGCCTACTATTGAAATTCTAGTATTTATAACAGAATATAGGGACACATTTGCTTATATACACCTTTACTATGCATGGCCTATGTTAAATGCTGCTTCCCGCCTCTCCAGAAAATGTCAGATGTGCGCGCAGGTCAGCAATTGCTCCTGTTCGTGCATTCAGTTTCTGAGCTTGTGCAGAGCTAAATAAATCCAAGATGCTCTGCACAAACTGACATTGCACTTGTTCTGCATCAAACCCCTATGCTTTAACTACTTTCCTGGCATCATCGCATCATGTGCGACCAGGCCAGCAAGTGCATTACCTGATCTGGTCACAAACAATGCAATCAGTCAGATACATAGCGTAAACGGCTGCCGGAAGATAATCTTCCTGCAGCATTCACTCACAGAGGGACTTCCCGGCCCCTCTGTCTTCCTACACTCTCCCCCAGTGTCTGCCGTGCTGCCACTCACTGCTGTTCGGTCAGATCAGCAGCGATCGGCCGATAGTAGCCATCACAGACATATTTCTGGCGTCTCTGGACTGTGCTTCTGAAGGATAAAGAATAAAGATCACATGCAATTGTGCTTAAAATGAACACAAACCGTTGATGTAGTATAAGAATAGATGGAGAGAGAAGTATAATGGCAGGTTTTAAGTTTCCATGACAACCACTTCAGCCTGTCACTGCTCTGCTCAGCGAAATGTCTTTTTCTGTGACACATCTAACAACAAAATAACAGACTACACAACGGTTGTTAAATGACAAAATGATGAAAGCTTTAATTTTGGTGCCCTGATTAACAACAGTGATATTTAACGTTTTTCTGGCTTCTTTTAGCTGGCAATGAAACAATCAAAGGAAATGGACCAGTTGAAGAAAGCGCAGCTGGAGCATCTGGAAATCCTGGAGAAGCAGAATGAACAGGTACTGGTAAGAGGAGCAGAGATTCTAAACTCCAGTCCTTGAGATCCTGTAAGTTGATAGAGTAGGTTTTTAGGATATCCTGGTGTCAGTCCAGCTTGGAGAATTAATGGTTCAGTGGGTTAGTGGATCGCTGATTCTTTTATTTCCCTAAATCCTGCTCGGTTGGACTACACGTGATTAGTCTGATAATACTGTACCAGCCGCCCCCCCCTTCCCCATGGAACCGACTATAAGTGTCAATCTACCATCTATCTCCTCTAGGTAGCATCTAATTGGGGATACTGTTACTTCTGTGGGACCATCAGGGAAGCATGCTTAATAACAGACACAAGTCACAGATTGGGTATGAGGTTTATTGTGGGAAATTACAGTGGTAGGAGGGGTGCAGGTAAACTTGAAATGTAGACAAACACTTGACAGGATAGATATACTTGAGATGCCGAAAACCTGAAGTGCAGATTAATTTGACAACACAGATTTTCTTGGCAAGGCGAACGAACCTGATAGGGCAGATTACTTTGACCATGCAGACATACTTAGCAATGCAGGTATCCAGGAATCTTAGTAAGGTAAAACATGATACATAAGGCCAAACAAAAGTTCAATGGCTTGGCAGATCCAGAAAACATGAACAGGTGACATTAACAGGAGCAGGAATCCAGGAAGGGATATGGTCTTTAGGTTTACCTAATTTAGGTCGACAGCCATTAGGTCGACCACTTTTAATTTTTTAAACTTTCTTATACTTTACGATTCACGTGGACTACGACTGGGAATAGTAACTTGTGCTGAGCGCAGCGGTAGGGGAGCGAGGCACCTCGCCTGCGAGGGGATATGGTACACTAATTGGGGTTCCAGGTCCCTTTTACGAACAAAGACACCAAAAATGTAAAAAAAAAACTCATGCCGACCTTTTAGCAGGTCGACCTGATGTCCATGTTGACCTTTTCCAGGTGTCGACATACTGCCTGTCAACCAATAGTGGTCGACCTAATGAGTGTCGACCTAAATTGGATCGATCCAACAAACTCATTCCTCTAGGAACCCTGGCAAGGCAAAACAGGTAAGAAAACATCAGTGAACATAAATGACCCAGCAATTAGTGCTGGGCTCAAACATACAGGAGTCAGGTGAAGTCCATGCTGGAATCCTGACACTACTTGCAATGCCGGCGCCGGGATCCGGAACGCTGGGATCCTGAACGAAGGACTGCCGGGACTGTAGACAGGTAATCCGTGGGTAGTGGTGGGGGGGAGGGGTTTAGGTTTAGGCTGCGGCGGGAGGGTTAGGCACCACCAGGGAGGGTTAGGCTGCATGGGGGGATATGGTTAGGGTTAAGCTGCGGGTAAGGAAGATTAGGGTTATGGAGGTTAGGGATTAGGGGCAGCATAGTTACCTAGTAGGTGTCGGAATCCCGATACCATCCCATCAAAAGCACGTAAACTGCAGCCAGACAATATCATGTACATTGCACTCTGCCATTATGTGTAAGGTATGTGCTATGCTATATTATTATGTATTGCTGGGTTTACAATATTATCTGTAACATGCACATACTTGCTAGTTAAGACACTGAGCATCCATTCAGAACAGTACTATGGGGGTAATTCCAAGTTGATCGCAGCAGGAAATTTTTTACCAGTTGGACAAAACCATGTGCACTGCAAGGGGGGGGGGGGGGGGGGGGGGGCAGATATAACATGTGTAGAGAGAGTTAGATTTGGGTGGGTTATTTTGTTTCTGTGCAGGGTAAATACTGGCTGCTTTATTTTTACACTGCAATTTAGATTGCAAATTGAACACACCACACCCAAATCTAACTCTCTCTGCACATGTTATATCTGCCTCCCCTGCAGTGCACATGGTTTTGCCCAACTGCTAAAAAAATTTCCTGCTGCGATCAACTTGGAATTACCCCCAATATCTCTATTTTGTCAAAATACATAATTTAAATTGCAATATTTTTAATAAATATGTATTTTTATGTACTGTATACAACATTACAAATACAGCAATGTTTGCCGTATGCTTTCTTACTAGAATACCAATTAAGGATTATTTTATAGCATTTTTAATGTTACAAAAATGAAAAACATTTTAACAGAATGTACCCTATTTTTATGTCACCCTAAATTCATATATGAGCAAATATACATTTATACTGTAGCTATACCATAATCTTGTCATCTTAAGTCCTCTTTGTTAACTCAAAGTCTACAGCAATTGAAACAATGAAGTTCAGTGGCCCATGGTGGTCATTCCGAGTTGTTCGCTCGTTGCCGTTTCTCGCAACAGAGCGATTAGGTAGAAAATGCGCATGTGCATGGTACGCAGCACGCATGCGCTTAGTTATTTAACACAAAACTTAGTAGATTTACACAATCTCGAGTGACGTTTTATCAACGCTCGAGTGATCTTAGTGTGATTGACAGGAAGTGGGTGTTTCTGGGCGGAAACTGGCCGTTTTCAGGGAGTGTGCTAAAAAAACGCAGGCGTTCCAGGTAAAAACGCAGGAGTGGCTGGAGAAACGGGGGAGTGGCTGGCCGAACGCAGGGCGTGTTTGTGACGTCAAACCAGGAACTAAACGGACTGAGGTGATCACAATCTAGGAGTAGGTCCGGAGCTACTCAGAAACTGCAAAGAATTATTTAGTAGCAGTTTTGCTAATCTTTCGTTCGCTATTCTGCTAAGCTAAGATACACTCCCAGAGGGCGGCGGCCTAGCGTTTGCAATGCTGCTAAAAGCAGCTAGCGAGCGAACAACTCGGAATGACCACCCATGTGCTGATGCTCCGACTGCTTAGCATATTAGCCGGGTTGATTAACATGCAGAACAGCCTGACCAGTATGCTAATCTCGGCCATTGTCTCTCCCCTGCTCCAAGTCCACACATTGCATCATTTACAAGCAGCAATGTAGGGCAGAGATACACAAAGAACTGTTCTGTGCACGACTAATGAGGGGCTTTTCTGTCTGTCACTCTCCTGGGAAATAATATTTAGCTACAGACTTTTGTTCTTAACAATAGAGGACCTGTTACTGAGGTACATTTATCACACATAGGTCCTCATTGTGGCCCAGCAACAAGCTGTAAAGCAGTTGTATGATTCACATCGGAATCTGACTTATGTTACCTTGCGTTGTACACTTGAATATCGCTGCTTCACACATTCTCCAGGTTTCAATGTTTGTGCTTTCTGTTTTTTTTTTCTTTGCTCCATATCATAATTTTGACATTTTTTGTTGTTTTTGTACAAACAGCTTTTGAAATCGTCTCATGCAGTGTCTCACTCGCAAGGTATGACTGACCTCCTCATTATTGTTTTTCTGTTGCTGCTATTTTCTTTTGATTCACCCATAGGAATAATTACCTAACCACCTTGTGACGAAACTCTCCTATAAATGTATGTTGTGCATTTGATGAAGTACTGTATGTACGGGTTGGGTATGGGATCCCGGCAGTCAGAATACCGACAGCGACATCACAACTGCCAAACTTGTACGTGACTAAACTAACCCCTTACCATACCCGTCCTTGCAGCCTAACCCTCCCCTCCTGCATCCTAACCCTGCCTCCCTACAGCCTGACCCTAACCTTCCACAGCCTCCCCCTAACCCTCCACCTAGTGCCTAGCCCTAACCTCCCTCTCACACCCGAAAACCCCCCACCTCCTGACAGGAGTTGCGATTCCGGCAACGGTCTTCTGACCACCAGCATCCCGCCCATTGGGATGTCAACTACATCCCGTGTGTACATATACACAATATGGCCAAAAGTATGTTCACACCCCTTATAACTGGTTTGTTTGCCCATTTCCGCAACACCCATTGATAGCCAGTTAATAAAATAAAGCCAAGCAGTTTTCATAGTGAAGCAATAGAATGGGCTAACTTACTCATCCGCTCAGTGGTTTTCACCTTGATGCTGTCCTAGGAGGCGTACTTTCAAAAAACTCAAGTTTGTCAAACTGAGCTGCCCCAGTCCACTTTAAGTGCCGTTATTGTGAGTTTGTAGCACCTAGGAGTGACAACAGCAAAGTCAGGAAGCTCACCGTACAGGGCCCCCAACTGCTGAAGCCCGTAACACGTAGAAACCACCTGTCCTTTAGTTGCAGCACTCACTGCTCAGTTCCAAACTGCCTCTAGAAGCCGTGCCGGCACAAGACTGGAAATCACCATCTGCAAAGCCAGGTGTTGGCTGGAATGGTGTATGATGCAAGTATGATTTGGGAGTTCTAAAGAATAGTACATACCCTGCTGTAATGTAAAACAGTATCAGAAGAAACCTTAGAAACCTCTGTTTCCTGTGGCCTCATACTTTTATTGATCAATTGATTTCTACTTATTTCTAATATTTTTACAGTAGAGTGTAGTGTACTGTACATTATTCCAGCAATAACCCATGTATTCACACTGTTATCTAGTATAGCCTCCATGTAAGAAACATTTCTCTATCGTCCTAGTGGATGCTGGGGTTCCTGAAAGGACCATGGGGGGATAGCGGCTCCGCAGGAGACAGGGCACAAAAAGTAAAGCTTTAGGATCAGGTGGTGTGCACTGGCTCCTCCCCCTATGACCCTCCTCCAAGCCAGTTAGATTTTTGTGCCCGGCCGAGAAGGGTGCAATCTAGGTGGCTCTCCTAAAGAGCTGCTTAGGAAAGTTTAGCTTAGGTTTTTTATTTTACAGTGAGTCCTGCTGGCAACAGGATCACTGCAACGAGGGACTTAGGGGAGAAGAAGTGAACTCACCTGCGTGCAGGATGGATTGGCTTCTTGGCTACTGGACATCAGCTCCAGAGGGACGATCACAGGTACAGCCTGGATGGTCACCGGAGCCTTGCCGCCGGCCCCCTTGCAGATGCTGAAGTAAGAAGAGGTCCAGAATCGGCGGCAGAAGACTCCTCAGTCTTCTAAAGGTAGCGCACAGCACTGCAGCTGTGCGCCATTTTCCTCTCAGCACACTTCACACGGCAGTCACTGAGGGTGCAGGGCGCTGGGAGGGGGGCGCCCTGGGAGGCAAATGAATACCTATTTTGGCTAAAAATACCTCACATATAGCCTCCGGAGGCTATATGGAGATATTTAACCCCTGCCAGAATCCGTTAAGAGCGGGAGACGAGGCCGCCGAAAAAGGGGCGGGGCCTATCTCCTCAGCACACAGCGCCATTTTCCCTCACAGAAAGGCTGGAGGGAAGGCTCCCAGGCTCTCCCCTGCACTGCACTACAGAAACAGGGTTAAAACAGAGAGGGGGGGCACTAATTTGGCGATATGCTTATATATATATTAAGATGCTATAAGGGAAAACACTTATATAAGGTTGTCCCTATATAATTATAGCGTTTTTGGTGTGTGCTGGCAAACTCTCCCTCTGTCTCTCCAAAGGGCTAGTGGGTCCTGTCCTCTATCAGAGCATTCCCTGTGTGTGTGCTGTGTGTCGGTACGTGTGTGTCGACAGGTAGGAGGACGATGTTGGTGAGGAGGCGGAGCAATTGCCTGTAATGGTGATGTCACTCTCTAGGGAGTCGACACCGGAATGGATGGCTTATTTAGGAAATTACGTGATAATGTCAACACGCTGCAAGGTCGGTTGACGACATGAGACGGCCGACAAACAATTAGTACGGTCCAGACGTCTCAAAAACACCGTCAAGGGTTTTAAAACGCCCGTTTACTTTAGTCGGTCGACACAGACACAGACAGGGACACTGAATCCAGTGTCGACGGTGAATAAACAAACGTATTCCTTATTAGGGCCACACGTTAAAGGCAATGAAGGAGGTGTTACGTATTTCTGATACTACAAGTACCACAAAAGAGGGTATTATGTGGGATGTGAAAAAACTACCATAGTTTTTCCTGAATCAGATAAATTAAATAAAGTGTGTGATGATGCGTGGGTTCCCCCCGATAGAAAATTATGGGCGGTATACCCTTTCCCGCCAGAAGTTAGGGCGCGTTGGGAAACACCCTTTAAGGTGGATAAGGCGCTCACACGCTTATCAAAACAAGTGGCGGTACCGTCTATAGATAGGGCCGTCCTCAAGGACCAGCTGACAAGGCTGGAAAATATAATAAAAAGTATATACACACATACTGGTGTTATACTGCGGCCAGCGATCGCCTCAGCCTGGATGTGCAGAGCTAGGGTGGCTTGGTCGGATTCCCTGACTAAAAATATTGATACCCTTGACAGGGACAGTATTTTATTGACTATAGAGCATTTCTATATATGCGAGATGCACAGAGGGATATTTGCACTCTGGCATCATGAATAAACGCGATGTCCATAACTGCCAGAAGATGTTATGGACACGACAGTGGTCAGGTGATGCAGATTCCAAACGGCACAGTATGGCCGTATACAGGAAGAGGACTTGTTTGGGGTCGGTCCATCGGACCTGGTGGTCACGGCAACTGCTGGAAAATCCACCGTTTTTTACCCTAAGTCACATCTCTGCAGAAAAAGACACCGTCTTTTCAGCCTCAGTCCTCTCGTCCCTATAAGATCATATCTGCCCAGGGATAGAGGAAAGGGAAGAAGACTGCAGCAGGCAGCCCATTCCCAGGAACAGAAGCGTTCCACCGCGTCTGACAAGTTCTCAGCATGGCGCTGAGACCGTACAGGACCCCTGGATCCTACAAGTAGTATCTCGGGGGTACAGATGGGAATGTCGAGACGTTTCCCCTTCGCAGGCTCCTGAAGTCTGCTTTACCAAGTCTCCCTCCGACAAGGAGGTAGTATGGGAAAAAATTCACAAGCTGTATTCCCAGCAGGTGATAATTAAATTACCCCTCCTACTACAGAAAAGGGGTATTATTCCACACTATATTGTGGTACTGAAGCCAGAAGGCTAGGTGAGACTTATTCTAAAAATTTGTTTTTGAACACTTACAAAGGTTCAAATTAAGATGAAGTCACTCAGAGCAGTGATAACGAACCAGGAATAAGGGGACTATATAGTGTCCCGGGACATCAGGGATGCTTACCTCTATGTCCCAAATTTGCCCTTCTCACTAAGGGTACCTCAGGTTCGTGGTGCAGAACTGTCACTATCAGTTTCAGACGCTGCCGTTTGGATTGTCCACGGCACCCTGGGGTCTTTACCAAGGTAATGGCCGAATTGATGATTCTTCTTCGAAGAAAAGGCGTCTTAATTATCCCTTACTTGGACGATCTCCTGATAGGGGCATAGTCCAGGGAACAGTTGGAGGTCGGAGTAGCACTATCTCGGATACTGCTACAATCAGCACGGGTGGATTCTAAATATTCCAAAATCGCAGCTGATCCCGACGACACGTCTGCTGTGCCTAGGGATGATTCTGGACACAGTCCAGAAAAAGGTGTTTCTCCCGGAAGAGAAAGCCAGGGAGTTATCCGAGCAAGTCAGGAACCTCCTAAAAACAGTGCATCATTGCACAAGGGTCCTGGTAAAAATGGTGGCTTCCTACGAAGCAATTCCATTCGGCAGATTTCACGTAAGAACTTTTCAGTGGGATCTGCTGGACAAATGGTCCGGATCGCATCTTCAGATGCATCAGCGGATAACCCAATATCCAAGGACAAGGGTGTCTCTCCTGTGGTGGTTATAGAGTGCTCATCTTCTAGAGGGCAGCAGATTCGGCATTCAGGATTGGATGCTGGTAACCACGGAGCCCAGCCTGAGAGGCTGGGGAGCAGTCACACAAGGAAAAAATTTCCAGGGAGTGTGATCAAGTATGGAGACTTTTCTCCACATAAATATACTGGAGCTAAGGGTAAATTTATAATGCTCTAAGCTTAGCAAGACCTCTGCTTCAAGGTCAGCCGGTATTGATCCAGTGGGAAAAACATCACGGCAGTCGCCCACGTAAACAGACAGGGCGACACAAGAAGCAGGAGGGCAATGGCAGAAACTGCAAGGACTTTTCGCTGGGCGGAAAATCATGTGATAACACTGTCAGCAGTTTTTCATCCCGGGAATGGAAACTGGGAAGCAGACTTCCTCAGCACGACCTCCACCCGGGAGAGTGGAAACTTCATTGAGAAGTTTTTTCCACATGATTGTAAACCGTTGGGAAATACCAAAGGTGGACATGATGGCGTTCCGTCTGAACAAAAAACGGGACAGGTATTGCGCCAGGTCAAGAGACCCTCAGGCAATAGATGTGGACGTTCTGGTAACACCGTGGGTGTACCAGTCGGTGTATGTGTTCCCTCCTCTGCTTCTCATACCTAAGGTGCTGAGAATTATAAGACGTAGAGGAGTAAGAACTATACTCATGGCTCCGGATTGGCCAAGAAGGACTTGGTACCCGGAACTTCAAGAGATGCTTACAGAGGTCTTATGGCCTCTGCCGCTAAGAAGGGACTTGCTTCAGCAAGTACCATGTCTGTTCCAAGACTTACCGCAGCTGCGTTTGTCGGCATGGCGATGGAAAGCCGGATCCTAAGGGAAAAAAGGCATTCCGGAAGAGGTCATTCCTACCCTGGTCAAAGCCAGAAAGGAGGTGACCGCACAACATTATCACCACGTGTGGCGAAAATATGTTGCGTGGTGTGAGGCCAGGAAGGCCCCACAAAGAAATTTCAACTCGGTCGTTTCCTGCATTTCCTGCAAACAGGAGTGTCTATGGGCCTCAAATTGGGGTCCATTAAGGTTCAAATTCGGCCCTGTAAATTTTCTTCCAGAAAGAATTGGCTTCAGTTCCTGAAGTCCAGAAGTTTGTCAAGGGAGTATTGCATATACAAACCCCTTTTTTGTGCCTCCAGTGGCACTGTGGGATCTCAACGTAGTTCTGGGATTCCTCAAATCACATTGGTTTAAAACCAGTCAAATATGTGGATTTGAAGCATCTCACATAAAAAGTGACCATGCTCTTGGCCCTGGCCTGGACCAGGCGAGTGTCAAATTGGTGGTTTTTTCTCAAAAAAGCCCATATCTGTTTGTCCATTCGGACAGGGCAGAGCTGCGGACTCGTCCCCAGTTCTCTCCCTAAGGTGGTGTCAGTGTTTCACCTGAACCAGCTTATTGTGGTGCCTTGCACCTACTAGGGACTTGGAGGACTCCAAGTTGCTAGGAGTTGTCAGGGCCCTGAAAATATGTTCCAGGACAGCTGGAGTCAGAAAATCTGACTCGCTGTTTATACTGTATGCACCCAACAAGTTGGGTGCGCCTGCTTCTAAGCAGGCGATTGCTCGTTGGATTTGTAACACAATTCAACTTGCACATTCTGAGGCAGGCCTGCCACAGTCTAAATCGGTTAAGGCCCATTCCACAAGGAAGGTGGGCTCATCTTGGGCGGCTGCCCGAGAGGTCTCGGCATTACAACTCTGCCGAGCAGCTACGTGGTCAGGGGAGAACACGTTTGTAAAATTCTACAAATTTGATATCCTGGCAAAAGAGGACCTGGAGTTCTCTCATTCGGTGCTGCAGAGTCATCCGCACTCTCCCGCCCGTTTGGGAGCTTTGGTATAATCCCCATGGTCCTTTCAGGAACCCCAGCATCCACTAGGACGATAGAGAAAATAAGAATTTACTTACCGATAATTCTATTTCTCGGAGTCCGTAGTGGATGCTGGGCGCCCATCCCAAGTGCGGATTATCTGCAATACTTGTACATAGTTACAAAAATCGGGTTATTATTGTTGTGAGCCATCTTTTCAGAGGCTCCGCTGTTATCATACTGTTAACTGGGTTTAGATCACAAGTTGTACGGTGTGATTGGTGTGGCTGGTATGAGTCTTACCCGGGATTCATAATTCCTCCCTTATTGTGTACGCTCGTCCGGGCACAGTACCTAACTGGCTTGGAGGAGGGTCATAGGGGGAGGAGCCAGTGCACACCACCTGATCCTAAAGCTTTACTTTTTGTGCCCTGTCTCCTGCGGAGCCGCTATCCCCCCATGGTCCTTTCAGGAACCCCAGCATCCACTACGGACTCCGAGAAATAGAATTATCGGTAAGTAAATTCTTATTTTTACATTTCCCCTACTATGTATCACTTGACAATTTAGAGCTGTACATTTTTTTATATGCCATTGATTTCTTTGTACAGATGTGTCCTCAGACGCTATTGCGGCAGTCATGCCAAATATCCCTTATCGGCGTGCTGTGACCCATGCAATACGATTTGCGGGCATCTTAGTCATGATGTGATGCAGCTAACCCTCCTCACAGAATTGCACAGTTTCATATGATATGTTACACTTGTATATCTGTGTGCGACTGAGTTGGAATCTGTATAGGAAGTGCTACTAATGTGCAATATGTATAGGAAGTGCTACTAATGTGCAATCTGTATAGGAAGTGCTACTAATGTGCAATCTGTATAGGAAGTGCTACTAATGTGCAACCTGTATAGGAAGTGCTACTAATGTGCAATCTATATAGGAAGTGCTACTAATGTGCAATCTGTATAGGAAGTGCTACTAATGTGCAATCTGTAGATGCTGAAAATGTAAAGTGCCAATTTTGTACAATGTACAGTAAAACCAGCCTGGTTTTTATTGTTAAAGAATGGTGCTAAATTGCAGAATTCTTAACATAAATCTCGCACTCTATATATTTTGGCTTAAATGTGGTTTATTGTAACTTTTGCTGTATGCAGGTTTCTAAATACACACTGTCATCATGTTCAGTCACTTGCTATGATAACATTGGTCATTTAAGTATATGTTCAATAAATGTATTTCTCTAAAAATCCCATAAAACATTGCACCTTAGAAACATACAGTCCATGCAGTGTAGGGTATATATACTGTGTGTGTGTGTGTGTGTGTGTGTGTGTGTGTGTGTGTGTGTGTGTGTGTGTGTGTGTATATAGATAGTCAGATAGATAGATAGATAGATAGATAGATAGATAGATAGATAGATAGATAGATAGATAGATAGAGTCTCCCATATCCGAAATTTGTGATTTATCCCTATTTTGTATTTTTTTGTATTTTTGGAATGGCGATATCTTGGGGCTGGATCCCAAGTCTAAACACAAAATGAATTTATGTTTCATACATACCTTATATACAGAGCCTGAAGCTAAAATGTTATAAAATATGTGCTATGTGACTGTATATGTTTTAGGACGTAAAAATAGGATTTTAATTACCTACCGGTAAATCCTTTTCTCGTAGTCCGTAGAGGATGCTGGGGTTCATTTTAGTACCATAGGGCAGTGGTTCCCAAACTTTTTGAATCACGGCACCCTAGAGTACCAGATTTTTTTCATGGCACCCCTAGGTCAAAAGTTTCTTATTGATAAATTTAGAAAGAAATATTAAATTAAGCAGATTGTGTTTATAGGTCATCCTTAGGCTCAATTGTGTGGTGAGGGACAAGATTTGCTTCTGTTTGGCCATATTTTATGACTGACAGCTTCCAGCACTAGTTTTCCCTATTATATTGACCATAAATAATTTGAATTGGTCCTGGACCACCAATCCAGGGCACCCCTGCAAGTATTCCGAGGCACCCCAGGGAGCCACGGCACACAGTTTGGGAACCACTGCCATAGGGTATAGACGGTTCTGCAGGAGCCTTCTGCACTTTAAGACTTTTCAACAGTGTGAACTGGCTCCTCCCTCTATGCCCCCTCCTCCAGACCTCAGTATAGGAACTGTGCCCGAGGAGACGAGAGAAGAATTTACATTAAACTAGTGCCGAGGTTCACACCAGCTCACACCATACAAACCATGGGGGTAATTCCAAGTTGATCGCAGCAGGAATTTTGTTAGCAGTTGGGCAAAACCATGTGCACTGCAGGGGAGGCAGATTTAACATGTGCAGAGAGAGTTAGATTTGGGTGTGGTGTGTTCAATCTGCAATCTAATTTGCAGTGTAAAAATAAAGCAGCCAGTATTTACCCTGCACAGAAACAAAATAACCCACCTAAATATAACTCTTTCTGCACATGTTATATCTGCCTCCCCTGCAGTGCACATGGTTTTGCCCAACTGCTAACAAAATTCCTGCTGCGATCAACTTGGAATTACCCCCCATGTCGCCTAACATGGCCAATAACATAACCCATGCTAACGTGCATGCATAACGTAACAGCAACTGCTGTACAACATCTTAACACATGAGAACCTGTGTAAAAATACAAAACGTTATTTGCAGGAAAAAATTAGCATTGGGCAGGCGCCCAGCATCCTCTACGGACTACGAGAAAAGGATTTACCGGTAGGTATTTAAAATCCTATTTTCTCTTATGTCCTAGAGGATGCTGGGGTCCATTTTAGTACCATGGCTCCCAGTACGAGCTTGAAAGTGCTAATGTTCCTGCAGAACTGACTGACCAAATTGAAGGTCGTCAGCAGCCAAGGTGTCAAACCTGTAAAACTTACTAAACATGTTTGCCCCTGACCAAGCGGCTGCTCGGCAAATTTGCAACACCGAGACACCCCGGGCAGCCGCCCAGGAAGAACCCACTTTCCTTGTAGAGTGGGCCTTTATCGAACTCGGTAACGGCAATCCTGCGGTGGAATAAGCGTGCTGAATGGTACCTCTGATCCAGCGCGCAATAGTCTTCTTAGAAGCAGGACCCCCAATCTTGTTGGGGTCATAGAGGACAAACAAAGATTCTGTTTTCCTTATCCGAGCTGTTCTTGCAACAGAAGTCCTCAACGCTCTGACGACATCCAAGGACTTTGAAACGGCTGAGGTGTCAGAAGCCACTGGCACCCCCACAGGTTGGTTGATATAGAAAGAAGACACAACCTTTGGAAGAAAATGCTGAAGCTCTATCTTCTTGAAAAATCAAATAAGGACTCTTGTGTGACAGAGCCCCTAATTCAGACACTCGTCTGCCTGAGGCCAAGGCCAACAACATGACCACTTTCCAAGTGAGAAACTTCAACTCTACCTCAAACCAGTCCGATTTAAGGAACTGCAAAACCACATTAAGATCCCATGGTGCCGCAGGAGGCACAAAGGGAGGTTGGATGCGCAGAACCCCCTTCACGAACGTCTGGACCTCAGGAAGGGAAGCCAACTGTTTCTGAAAGAAAATGGACAAGGCCGAAATTTGGACCTTGATAGACCCTAATCTCAAGCCAGCATCCGCACCCGCCTGTAGAAATAGGAGAAGACGTCCTAATTTAAACTCCACCACAGGAGACTTCTTGGATTCATACCAAGATACATATTTTCTCCAAATCCGATGGTAATGTTTGGACGTTACCCCTTTCCTGGCCAGAATAAGTGTGGGAATGACTTCATTGGGAATACCCTTACGGGCTAGGATCTGGCGCTCAACAGCCATGCCGTCAAACGCAGCCGCAGTAAGTCTTAATAAACAAACGGCCCCTGCTGAAGCAGGTCCTCGCGAAGAGGAAGAGGCTGAGGATCTTCCAGTAATAACGCCTGAAGATCTGGATACCAAGCCCTCCTTGGCCAGTCTGGAGCAATGAGAATTGCTTGAACCCTTTTTCTTCTGATGATCTTGAGAACTTTTGGTATTAGTGGAAGTGGAGGGAACAGATACACCGACTGAAACACCCACTGGGTCACCAGTGCATCCACTGCTATTGCTTGTGGGTCTCTCGACCTGGAACAATATTTCTGAAGCTTCTTGTTGAGACGTGATGCCATCATATCTACTTGAGGAACGCCCCAACGATCTGCTACCTCTGCAAAGACTTCTGGGTGGAGGCCCGATTCTCCTGGATAGAGATTGTGTCTGCTGAGGAAGTCTGCTTCCCAGTTGTCCACTCCCGGAATGAAAATTGGCGACAGAGCTTTTGCATGTCTTTCTGCCCAAAGGAGTATCTTTGTTACCTCTACCATTGCCGCTCTGCTTTTTGTTCCTCCCTGGCGGTTTATGTAAGCTACTGCCGTTACATTGTCTGACTGGATCTGTATGGGACGACCTTGAAGAAGATGTGCCGCTTGATGAAGGCTGTTGTACACAGCTCTTAATTCCAGAATGTTTATGTGAAGGAGTACTTCTTGACTTGACCATCGTCCTTGGAAGCTTTCCCCTTGCGTGACTGCTCCCCAACCTCGGAGGCTTGCATCTGTAGTCACCAGGATTTAAGTCTGAATCCCGAACCTGCGTAAATATTGGTGAATATTCTCGGAGCCGCGGAGAGCCCGAAAGGCAATGTTTGGAACTGGTAGTGGCAGTCCTGCACCACAAACCTCAGGTATGCCTGATGCGGCGGGTAGATGGGAACATGTAATTAAGCATCTTTGATGTCCATCGATACCAGAAATTCCTTTTCCTCCAAGCTGGAGATCACCGCTCTCAGGGATTCCATCTTGAATTTGAACCTTTTCTAATAAAGGTTCAGAGTCTTTAGGTTTAAAATTGGTCTGACCGAGCCATCCGGTTTCGGCACCACAAACAGGCTTGAGTAAAACCCTTTTTCCTGTTGTGACACAGGAACTAAGGAAATTACGTTGTCTTGACATAATTTCTGTATTGCGTTCAGCACTTTTGCTCTGTCCTGAACAGAAGCTGGTAAGGCTGATTTGAAAAATCGGCATGGGGGAAGGTCCTGAAATACCAATTTGTACCCTTGGTATACTATCTGCAATACCCAAGGATCCGGATCTGAGTGAACCCAGACCTGGCTGAAAGACAGTAGACGTGCCCCCACCCGATCGTACTCCCGCAGGGGAGCCCCAGCGTCATGCTGAGGTTTTAGCAGAAGTAGCTGTTGACTTCTGCTCCTGCGAGCCTGATGGTGTTGTAGATTTTTTACCTCTTCCTCACCCTCTTCCTGCGAAGAAGGGGGTACCCTTTGCCTCTTTGGACTTGTTGGGCCGAAAGGATTGCATCGTATGAGAATGAAATCCTTTCCTAGGTGGAGCAGCTGCGTAAGGCAGAAATGCTGACTTGCCTGATGTAGTTGTTGAAATCATGGCATCCAGCTTGTCTGCAAAGAGGGCTTCTCCATTGTAAGGAAGCGCCTCAATATTCTTTCTCTAACGTCCTAGTGGATGCTGGGGACTCCGAAAGGACCATGGGGAATAGCGGCTCCGCAGGAGACTGGGCACAAAAGTAAAAGCTTTAGAACTACCTGGTGTGCACTGGCTCCTCCCCCTATGACCCTCCTCCAAGCCTCAGTTAGATTTTTGTGCCCGAACGAGAAGGGTGCATACTAAGGGGCTCTCCTGAGCTGCTTAGAGTAAAAGTTTAAAGTAGGTTTTTTTATTTTCAGTGAGACCTGCTGGCAACAGGCTCACTGCACCGAGGGACTAAGGGGAGAAGAAGCGAACTCACCTGCGTGCAGAGTGGATTGGGCTTCTTAGGCTACTGGACATTAGCTCCAGAGGGACGATCACAGGCCCAGCCATGGATGGGTCCCAGAGCCGCGCCGCCGGCCCCCTTACAGAGCCAGAAGACTGAAGAGGTCCGGAAAATCGTCGGCAGAAGATGTCCTGTCTTCAATAAGGTAGCGCACAGCACCGCAGCTGTGCGCCATTGCTCTCAGCACACTTCACACTCCGGTCACTGAGGGTGCAGGGCGCTGGGGGGGGCGCCCTGAGACGCAATAAAAATACCTTTTTTGGCAAAAAATACATCACATATAGCTCCTGGGCTATATGGATGCATTTAACCCCTGCCAATTTTTCCATAAAAAAGCGGGAGAAAGGCCGCCGAGAAGGGGGCGGAGCCTATCTCCTCAGCACACTGGCGCCATTTTTTCCTCACAGCTCCGTTGGAGGTAGGCTCCCTGACTCTCCCCTGCAGTCCTGCACTACAGAAACAGGGTAAAACAAGAGAGGGGGGGCACTAATTTGTCAGATAAATCTATACAGCAGCTATATCAGGGAAAAACACTTATATAAGGTTATCCCTATATATATATAGCGCTCTGGTGTGTGCTGGCAAACTCTCCCTCTGTCTCCCCAAAGGGCTAGTGGGGTCCTGTCCTCAGAGCATTCCCTGTGTGTGTGCTGTGTGTCGGTACGTTGTGTCGACATGTATGAGGAGGAAAATGGTGTGGAGGCGGAGCAATTGCCTGTGTTAGTGATGTCACCCCCTAGGGAGTCGACACCTGACTGGATGGTCTTATGGAAAGAATTACGTGATAGTGTCAGCACTTTACAAAAGACTGTTGACGACATGAGACAGCCGGCAAATCAGTTAATACCTGTACAGGCGTCTCAAACACCGTCAGGGGCTATAAAACGCCCGTTACCTCAGGTCGATACAGACACTGACACGGACACTGACTCCAGTGTCGACGGTGAGGAAACAAACGTATTTTCCAGTAGGGCCACACGTTACATGATCACGGCAATGAAGGAGGTTTTGAACATTTCTGATACTACAAGTACCACAAAAAAGGGTATTATGTGGGGTGTGAAAAAACTACCCGTAGTTTTTCCTGAATCAGATGAATTAAATGAGGTGTGTGATGAAGCGTGGGTTTCCCCGATAAAAAACTGCTAATTTCTAAAAAATTATTGGCATTATACCCTTTCCCGCCAGAGGTTAGGGCACGTTGGGAAACACCCCCTAGGGTAGATAAGGCGCTCACACGCTTATCAAAACAAGTGGCGTTACCGTCTTCTGATACGGCCGCCCTCAAGGAACCAGCTGATAGGAAGCTGGATAATATCCTAAAAAGTATATACACACATACTGGTATTATACTGCGACCAGCAATCGCCTCAGCCTGGATGTGCAGTGCTGGGGTGGCTTGGTCGGATTCCCTGACTGAAAATATTGATACCCTGGACAGGGACAATATATTATTGACTATAGAGCATTTAAAGGATGCATTTCTATATATGCGTGATGCACAGAGGGATATTTGCACTCTGGCATCAAGAGTAAGTGCGATGTCCATTTCTGCCAGAAGAGGGTTATGGACGCGACAGTGGTCAGGTGATGCGGATTCCAAACGGCATATGGAAGTATTGCCGTATAAAGGGGAGGAATTATTTGGGGTCGGTCTATCGGACCTGGTGGCCACGGCAACGGCTGGGAAATCCACCTTTTTACCCCAGGTCACCTCTCAGCAGAAAAAGATACCGTCTTTTCAGGCTCAGTCCTTTCGTCCCCATAAGGGCAAGCGGGCAAAAGGCCACTCATATCTGCCCCGGGGCAGAGGAAGGGGAAAATACTGCAGCAGACAGCCTCTTCCCACGAACAGAAGCCCTCCCCCGCTTCTGCCAAGTCCTCAGCATGACGCTGGGGCCTTACAAGCGGACTCAGGCACGGTGGGGGCCCGTCTCAAGAATTTCAGCGCGCAGTGGGCTCACTCGCAAGTGGACCCCTGGATCCTGCAGGTAGTATCTCAGGGGTACAAATTGGAATTCGAGACGTCTCCCCCTCGCCGGTTCCTGAAGTCTGCTTTACCAACGTCTCCCCCCGACAGGGAGGCGGTATTGGAAGCCATTCACAAGCTGTATTCCCAGCAGGTGATAATCAAGGTACCCCTCCTACAACAGGGAAAGGGGTATTATTCCACGCTGTTTGTGGTACCGAAGCCGGACGGCTCGGTGAGACCCATTTTAAATCTGAAATCCTTGAACACTTACATAAAAAGGTTCAAGTTCAAGATGGAGTCACTCAGAGCAGTGATAGCGAACCTGGAAGAAGGGGACTATATGGTGTCTCTGGACATCAAGGATGCTTACCTCCATGTCCCAATTTGCCCTTCTCACCAAGGGTACCTCAGGTTTGTGGTACAGAACTGTCACTATCAGTTTCAGACGCTGCCGTTTGGATTGTCCACGGCACCCCGGGTCTTTACCAAGGTAATGGCCGAAATGATGATTCTTCTTCGAAGAAAAGGCGTCTTAATTATCCCTTACTTGGACGATCTCCTGATAAGGGCAAGGTCCAGAGAACAGTTAGAGGTCGGAGTAGCACTATCTCAAGTAGTACTACGACAGCACGGATGGATTCTAAATATTCCAAAATCGCAGCGGATTCCGACGACACGTCTGCTGTTCCTAGGGATGATTCTGGACACAGTACAGAAAAAGGTGTTTCTCCCGGAGGAGAAAGCCAGGGAGTTATCCGACCTAGTCAGGAACCTCCTAAAACAAGTGTCAGTGCATCAATGCACAAGGGTCCTGGGAAAAATGGTGGCTTCTTACGAAGCGATTCCATTCGGCAGATTCCACGCAAGAACTTTTCAGTGGGATCTGCTGGACAAATGGTCCGGATCGCATCTTCAAATGCATCAGCGGATAACCCTGTCTCCAAGGACAAGGGTGTCTCTCCTGTGGTGGTTACAGAGTGCTCATCTTCTAGAGGGCCGCAGATTCGGCATTCAGGACTGGGTCCTGGTGACCACGGATGCCAGCCTGAGAGGCTGGGGAGCAGTCACACAGGGAAGAAATTTCCAGGGCTTGTGGTCAAGCATGGAAACGTCACTTCACATAAATATCCTGGAACTAAGGGCCATTTACAATGCCCTAAGTCAGGCAAGGCCTCTGCTTCAGGGTCAGCCAGTGTTGATCCAGTCGGACAACATCACGGCAGTCGCCCACGTAAACAGACAGGGCGGCACAAGAAGCAGGAGGGCAATGACGGAAGTTGCAAGGATTCTTCGCTGGGCGGAAAATCATGTGATAGCACTATCCGCAGTGTTCATTCCGGGAGTGGACAACTGGGAAGCAGACTTCCTCAGCAGACACGACCTCCACCCGGGGGAGTGGGGACTTCACCCAGAAGTCTTCCACATGATTGTGAACCGTTGGGAAAAACCAAAGGTGGACATGATGGCGTCCCGCCTCAACAAAAAACTGGACAGATATTGCGCCAGGTCAAGGGACCCTCAGGCAATAGCTGTGGACGCTCTGGTAACACCGTGGGTGTACCAGTCAGTGTATGTGTTCCCTCCTCTGCCTCTCATACCCAAGGTACTGAGAATCATAAGAAGGAGAGGAGTAAGGACTATACTCGTAGCTCCGGATTGGCCAAGAAGGACTTGGTACCCGGAACTTCAAGAGATGCTCACGGAAGACCCGTGGCCTCTACCTCTAAGAAAGGACCTGCTCCAGCAGGGACCATGTCTGTTCCAAGACTTACCGCGGCTGCGTTTGACGGCATGGCGGTTGAACGCCGGATCCTGAAGGAAAAAGGCATTCCGGATGAAGTCATCCCTACCCTGATCAAAGCCAGGAAGGATGTAACTGTGCAACATTATCACCGTATTTGGCGTAAATATGTTGCGTGGTGTGAGGCCAGGAAGGCCCCTACAGAGGAATTTCAACTGGGTCGTTTCCTGCATTTCCTGCAAACAGGACTGTCTATGGGCCTAAAATTAGGGTCCATTAAGGTTCAAATTTCGGCCCCGTCAATATTCTTCCAAAAAGAACTAGCTTCTGTTCCTGAAGTTCAGACGTTTGTCAAGGGAGTACTGCATATACAGCCTCCTTTTGTGCCTCCAGTGGCACCTTGGGATCTCAATGTAGTTTTGGGGTTCCTAAAATCACATTGGTTTGAACCACTCACCACTGTGGACTTAAAATATCTCACATGGAAAGTGGTAATGCTGTTAGCCCTGGCTTCAGCCAGGCATGTTTCAGAATTGGCGGCTTTATCCTATAAAAGCCCTTACCTAATTTTTCATATGGACAGGGCAGAATTGAGGACTCGTCCTCAATTTCTCCCTAAGGTGGTTTTAGCATTTCACTTAAACCAGCCTATTGTGGTGCCTGCGGCTACTAGGGACTTGGAGGATTCCAAGTTACTGGACGTAGTCAGGGCCCTGAAAATATATGTTTCCAGGACGGCTGGAGTCAGAAAATCTGACCCGCTGTTTATCCTGTATGCACCCAACAAGCTGGGTGCTCCTGCTTCTAAGCAGACTATTGCTCGTTGGATTTGTAGTACAATTCAGCTTGCACATTCTGTGGCAGGCCTGCCACAGCCAAAATCTGTAAAAGCCCATTCCACAAGGAAAGTGGGCTCATCTTGGGCGGCTGCCCGAGGGGTCTCGGCTTTACAACTTTGCCGAGCAGCTACTTGGTCAGGGGCAAACACGTTTGCTAAATTCTACAAATTTGATACCCTGGCTGAGGAGGACCTGGAGTTCTCTCATTCGGTGCTGCAGAGTCATCCGCACTCTCCCGCCCGTTTGGGAGCTTTGGTATAATCCCCATGGTCCTTTCGGAGTCCCCAGCATCCACTAGGACGTTAGAGAAAATAAGAATTTACTTACCGATAATTCTATTTCTCATAGTCCGTAGTGGATGCTGGGCGCCCATCCCAAGTGCGGATTGTCTGCAATACTTGTACATAGTTATTGTTACAAAAATCGGGTTATTATTGTTGTGAGCCATCTTTTCAGAGGCTCCTCGGTTATCATGCTGTTAACTGGGTTCAAATCACAAGTTGTACGGTGTGATTGGTGTGGCTGGTATGAGTCTTACCCGGGATTCAAAATCCTTCCTTATTGTGTACGCTCATCCGGGCACAGTATCCTAACTGAGGCTTGGAGGAGGGTCATAGGGGGAGGAGCCAGTGCACACCAGGTAGTTCTAAAGCTTTTACTTTTGTGCCCAGTCTCCTGCGGAGCCGCTATTCCCCATGGTCCTTTCGGAGTCCCCAGCATCCACTACGGACTATGAGAAATAGAATTATCGGTAAGTAAATTCTTATTTTTTTTTATTCCGCATCAGCATTCCATTGGCGGATCCACAGCGCCCTGCGGGCTGATATCTCCATAGCGGAGGATCTTGAACTCAGCAACCCAATATCCTTCATAGCTTCAACTAAGTAACCTGCAGCATCTTTGATATGGCCGAGAGTTAGGACTATTTCATCCCTTTCAACGGTGTCTATGTTAACAAGCAAGTTGTCAGACCATTTTTCCACAGCGTTACCCACCCACTCAAAAGCAATGGTGGGCCTGAGCACCGTTCCGTTAGCCGTATATATGGATTTCAGGATTTTTTCTCATTTACGGTCAGCTGTATCTTTTAAGGGGGCTGAACCAGGGGCAGGCAAAACTATTTTCTTAGACAGCCGAGAAACGGAGGTGTCTATCATTGGGGGAGTCTCCTATTTATGCCCGTTTTCCTCAGGGAAAGGGTACACTACATGTATCCTTCTGGGAAGGGTACATTTCTTCTCAGGGCTAGCCCAGAATTCTTCAAAGAACACACTGAAATCCTTTGAAGGAGGAAAAGTTACAACCTGCTTTTTATTTAATTTAAAATAATCCTTTTCCTCTGGGGCCAGTGTTGTTTCAGGAAACTCCAACACTTCCTTCATAGCAACTATCATACCTTGTATGCTTTTGGCTAATTTGAGGTCTACCCCTCTCAAATCCCCATTGTCGACGTCAGATTCGGAATCTGTGTATGTGTCCCCTTGCATTATCTGGGCCAGAGACCTTTTCTGGGAACTGGATGGGACCCGAGTGGATGATATGGAGGGGTCAGTAAACAGTGCATCCTCCACAGACTGCCTCCAATATTTAGTCTGTTGTTCAGACTCAGAGAATTTCTTTGCAAGCATTGACATATTCTTTTGCAACATTCTCACCCACTACGGCTCCTTCTGAGAGGGAAGGGCCACCATATTACCCTCTCGTGCATCTAAAATGGATTCTTCCTGGGAAGAGCCCTCCCCAATGTCTGACATGTTACACACTTGTACATACACACACACACACACACACACCCCTATCACACAGGGTAGCTATTGGGGACAGACCCACACTAAAGTCTGTCAAAGAGACACAGAGGGATTTGCCAGTCCACACACTGCGCCTTATTGTGAATTGTGGAAATATTACCCACTTACAGCGCATATGCCAATAATAGGCCCACAGACCTAATTATAATGAACGCTCTCTGCCCCTTCTGTAACACCCTGTACTTGTATCAGCGTTGTCATGAGGAGAAACAGCGTTTCAGGAGCTTAACACTGGAGTTTCTGCAGGAGAAAATGGCACCCAGTGAGTGTTCTGGCAAGTCTGAGGAGAATCCCCGCCCTTCAGCCTCAACAATGTAATATTTATACTGGCTGGGGATGGCACATCAGTGGCTGTACATGTATGTACCTTTTTTGCAGTGAGAGTAATGTTTTAAAACATGCCCTCAAAGCGCCCCCCTTCCCCGCGCGCTCTGCACCCTTGTGCTGAGAGACATGGTGTGCAGCGTCCCGCCGCTGCGTGTGTACCTGTATGCCTCAAACGATGACCGGAGGATCCCCTCTCTGCAGGACTCCGGTAATATACTCACCGGCCTTCTGATTTCTGGCTGTGGGAGTGAACGCTGGCCAGGCTTGGGCTGTGTTCAGTACCCTTCAGGAGCTAATGGTGTCCTGTCAGTGGAAGCAGAACCATTAACTAATTGAGAAGTTGGTTCCTACTTCCCCCCCTAAGTCCCACAAAGCAGGGAAGCTGTTGCCAGCAGCTTCCCTGTAAAATAAAAAACCTAAGAAAGTCTTTTTCCAGCAAAGCTCTGTAGAGCTCCACTAGTGTGCATCCAGTCTCCTGGGCACATTTTCTAAACTGAGGTCTGGAGGAGGGGGCCATAGAGGGAGGAGCCAGTTCACACTGTTGAAAAGTCTTAAAGTGCCGAAGGCTCCTGCGGAACCGTCTATACCCCATGGGAATAAAATGGACCCCAGCATCCTCTAAGACGTAAGAGAAAAGTGTTAATTGTTTAAACAATAAAGAGTTCAATAACAGTTATATAATGCACTCATCTGTTTACCAACTCTTCTCCTCTTCTCAGCACTATACACTTATTTCATGCAGATTTTTCCATTCCATTTGTCCTTTTCAGAGATACAGTAGTAAAATGGCTTAAATTGAAGGGAAATTAAAGATACTAGAATTATGGAAGTGGATGAATATATATACAGTATTGTATAGTCTGTAATTTTAATAAAAATACATATTTAAATAACTGTTACAAATTGTACTATTAAATTACAATTTATTAATTTTTTATCTTATAGAATATCACAAAAGAAAAAAACATTTTTTATAACAGTCAACAGTGAACGGCATGTTATAGGGATAACATGTTTACTCTGTTTTTGGCCGTAGGCAAAGGAAATCCAGCAGATGGTCAAACTGGAAGCCGAGATGGGCCGCAGGCCAGCAACAGTTGTATAAAGCTGCAAAACGCAAACTGAAGTCAAAAAATTTACTGTCTTTTTCGAGAACACTGTAAAAAAAAAAAAAAAGACCACAAACACTGAACATGAAGTGTGCTCTTATGTTAAACCCTTTTTGTCTTGGCAAGATTGTAAGACTGGCATATTTCCCTTTAACATTTTGAGCACTGCACTATTTATGACAGATTAATAATTATACAGTTATAAAGTAAAAAGAGATAAATATTTTTATTAATCGTAAATCATATGTTAATAGTCTATTATTTGCAAATAGGTTAACTTGTTTTTTTAAGTGATTTTGTTGTATTTTATAATTAATGGTCACCAATGTAGCAACATGAGATGGATAAAGGTTGACTTTTTGATGTTTCCAAAGAGCTACTTACAACGCTGTTACACTGTTATTTTATTGGAAGGGGTGAGGGATTTTTGGCAAACCCAACCGAAGAACGGGATTGCCCCAAACTACAGTGAGTCTGTCCTCTCGCTGGATTTTAATCACACGTTTATTGCCTGGTGTTTAATATTTTTGATAATTGTTAATAAGCGTGATTTTATTCCTAATGCTGAATGACACATTCTGATGTATACAGAGTATATGAAAATATAAAAATGAACTGTACTGTATTGACAATATCCAGCAAGCACAAAGCGTTTGAATACAGTTAGTACACATCCCCATATGCCATTTTGTAAAGCTGTGCTTGGATGTCATTAGCATTTCATCTAAATTGTATACTGAAGTCTGAGAGGTAGAGAACAAAGCAGTAAAGTAGACAGAGTGTGTTTGTAGATCAAAAATCTGAATTGCCTGCTGTATCCAAGTGATTTTCTTCTACTAACGTGGGCAGCAAGAAAATCAGTCTTTTTTTCTGTTTGATTATTTTATGTTGTTTATTTCAATATCCTTACATAAATAGTGCAAATGTTTTTAAAGTTCAATAATATATTTTTTACAATATTAGCTGGCCAATTTTTTTTAAGATTTTGCTTCAGATAAGAACACTTTTGGAACTTACTTATTTTTTGTTTAAGGCCAGAGGCTTTTTATTTATGTTCTCAAAGCTACAATCACTTTTAAAATTAAACTTCTAAATGTATGTATTTATATATTATTAGAATACTTTCTAATAATATACCTAGTATAACTTTTTTTTATTTTCCATTTATATGTCAAATGCCCACCTGGCACCAAAGATATTCAGATACTGAGTTGTGCAATTGACGATATATTTAGAATTTAAATAGAAGATATTTGGGGGGGAAAACTACTTGAATTTTAAGAAACGTATAAAGAAGCTTTAATAGTAAATATAACAGATTTATTTTTTGTTCCCTGATGAATACAAAATAAATTTAAAAAACAATATTTTGTTGACAAAACAGTTAAGAGCAATAAACACAAGACTACCATTTGTGCTCAATAATTCAATAATACCAGTGCTCACATGTTAAAAGGACCATGCAATTGGCACTTTAAGAAAGACAATATTGTACAGACTGCAATTTAACGTTTAATGCTGCAGACTCAAGAAAGTTGGCTTTATTCTATTTTGAAGATTGGAGACTCGAGGGAAGGAAGAACATTTGTAACTGTGAAGATGTATAAAGTATTTATACTTGTACTCAAATAATGTAGAACTAAAAGCAGGGAAAGCCTTTTTTAAACATTACTGTTATATACTTGCATGTTATACCGTCACAACTTCTAACTTTTATGCATAAGTCCATAACCATGATGTACTTCAGTAAATGTTGTTTTAATTTATTACACAAAATGCCAATTTTTTAACATTTGCAATTATGTGACCATTATTGTTTTGTGATTTCATACACACTGTAGGAAAACTTTTACAAACAGAAACAAACAAAAAATGTATGCAGAATTTCTAAAGAAAAAAAAAAGACCAATATTTTATGTATGATAATTGTCCCAATAGTTGACTAGAGAGTTAACTTGCATGGACCCTAAGCCTGCGGGATACTTATATAACAGACACATGCATGTACAGTACTACTTACTAGCAACATACACTATCCATGTTGTCAGTGCAGGAATGACTGTGTTAAGGAACGCTGTAGCTTAGACAAAGTTATTTACTGAATTTTTGGTATTCTAAAACACCAGTTTTTGTATGTTTCCACCTGTTCTAAGTTCCCTTATAACCAGAACTCTTGTCTTTTATATCCTTTATGCTATTGTGTGAAAACTATTCCTGTACATATGGCAACAAATAAACTTGGGATTTGGTTTATTATTTCTCCAATACTTGTATGAAATACAATAAAATATCTCCTGAAAATGGACCTTGCCTTACAGTTTTCCCTGATTGTCATTGCAAAGTAGCTGTCTACGTATATTGTGTGTTAAGGTGTTGTTGAATATTGGCCCTAATGGCCAAATTTGTCGCTTCCTTCTCAGGTTTGGGATGCTTAAAGATTATATTAGTGACCATAAACCTTTCTGTGCCTAAAGTAACAGATTACTAGTCACGGTCTTCCAGTAACTCAAAAAATGACCATTGGTGGCCAGCTTCCTGCTTGTACGGTATGTGCAAAGGTTCTATAAAATTTTTATGTTCCACTGGAGAAAAAAGTCACTCTGGGTATTCGTGAATCTAATATGTGGGATTGCATTCCATTCATACTACTCAAACAGTATTGGCAAACAGCATAAATAATAAAAAATTTAATAATTGAATATTAGAAATCAATATTCAAAGTGTTTCGTAGCATGTAACTTTTACTTACAAGTGATTACTGTTTATTTTTCTTCTAAGAGTTTACAAAATAAAGTCAGATTTTCTATATTTATTTTGACTGAGTATTACGATATATCTACTTCTGGCAATAACCTGTGCCACTTAAAAGTTCCTGATGTCAATGTAGCAATATCTTGTGTCATAGTCCTGATACAGACCATTACATGAATGGATCTAAACCGGTTTGGTGTACACTAATTATATCTAACTAGTTATCGGCCCACAGAAAAACATAACAGCAATGTCAGCGCCCCCATAGGGGTGAGGAGCAGCATCAGCCTTTAATTATGAAGGGTAATTGTAGAAAATCTGTCCCATCTCCTCAATGCACAAGCAATGGAAGCCTTGGCATGCACTGCAACAGCTGCCACTGCGAGGGGAACGGGAAAGACATCGGAGAGGAGGATCAGCCACTGAGGGGGAGTCGAAACAGAGCTGCAACAGGGTGGAGGAGGGGGGAGCAGCAGAGAGGGGGTGGGGCTAGCCAGAGAGGAGGACGTGGCCGAGTGTGAGGAGAGACTGAGGGAACCTGGGTCTAGTACATTAAAATATACATCTCCTATATATTTGGCTACATCTGTGACTCTGTGCCTGGCCGTAACGCTGGGTGGAGTCACAGCGGTGGGCGGAGTCAGCAAGTCTCTGCTCCTGCTGCCTGTCCATCTCTCTCTCCCCTTCCCCCACCCATCAGCAGCTCTGACTCCCCGGCCGCGGCGCCGGGCCAACAACAATGGCTGATGCCACCCCCGGCATACACATTAGGAGGGACGGGTGGCGCAGGAGAAGGCTTTCATAGCCCTCCCTGCGCAGTGTACACACACCCGCCGCCTCCTTCACACACATCCAGCTGTCCGCTCTCCTGCTGTGACAGTAGCCGAGTGCTGCAGTGACGTCATCTCCTGCAGCACTCGCCTCCTGTCACAGAGAAGAGCCGGCACACACACTCCAGTCTCCGGGGGCTGCCAGCATCTACAGGCAAGCTGGAAACACCCCCGGAGCGAGAGAAAACATACCCGCGAGGCCACGCCCCTTTCACAGCAGGCCATGCCCCCTTTTCGGCCGCGGGGGGTGAGAGATGTGTGTAACAGTAATACTGACCCGGTGACGCCTCTGGACACTACTGTTTACCAGCCTGCAGCAGCCGCCCACAGCCTCAACGGTGAGTCCCTCCGGCCATCCTACCCACTGATTCTATGTGTGGTCCCCACTTTACAAATGTCTCCTCTTCTGGTGCCCTCCCCCTCTACTACTTTCCCCCCTCTCTTCATCAGCTTCCTCACTGGGGACCCTCCCTGCCGACCCGCGTCTCTATATCCCCTCCCTACCGCCCCGCGTCTCTCTATCCCCTCCCTACCGCCCCGCGTCTTTCTATCCCCTCCCTACCGCCCCACGTCTCTATATCCCCTCCCTACCGCCCCGCGTCTATCCCCTCCCAGCCGCCCCGCCTCTCTGTATCCCCTCCCTACCGCCCCGCGTCTCTATCCCCTCCCAGCCGCCCCGCCTCTCTGTATCTACCTGCTACCCCGCGTCTCTGTATTCCCTCCCTAACACCCTGCATCTCTGTATCCCCTCCCTACCGCCCCACGTCTCTCTATCCCCTCCCTACCGCCCCGCGTCTCTGTATCTCCTCCCTACCGCCCGTGTCTGTATCCCCTCCTCCCTACGCCTCTGTATCCCCACCCTACCACCCCGCGTCTCTCTAACCCCTCCCTACCGCCCACATCTCTCTATCCCCTCTCTACCGCCCACGTCTCTCTTACCCCCTCCCTGCCACCCTGCGTCTCTCTAGCCCCTCCCTACCGGCCCGCGTCTCTCTATCCCCTCCCTACCGCCCTGCGTCTCTCTATCCCCTCCCTACCGCCCTGCGTCTCTCTATCCCCTCCCTACCGCCCGCATCTCTCTATCCCCTCCCTACCGCCCACGTCTCTCTTTCCCCTCCCTGCCACCCTGCGTCTCTATCCCCTCCCTACCGCCCTGCGTCTCTCTATCCCCTCCCTACCGCCCTGCGTCTCTCTATCCCCTCCCTACCGCCCCGCGTCTCTCTATCCCCTCCCAGCCGCCCTGCCTCTCTGTATCCTCTACCTGCTGCCCCGCGTCTCTGTATCCCCTCCCCAATGTCACAACTGAGGGCCTGAGCTGACGGGAGGCAGCCTCAGTTGTAGGGGCTGAGATGTACCGGAACCTGGGAGGTTGTATCAGACCCCTGGACATGTAAGTAACATGAATAATAACTGCCCGAAGGCGTGACCACGACAACTTGGATAAAAGTCAATGATGTTTATTATGACAACTCCGCAACACAGCAGCAGTAAAAGAAAACGTAAAAGTCAGCAAAGAATAAATACAGTTCCTGGGTACTACAGGATGGCAGGAGCCACAGGGCACTGGTAGTGTGAGATAGTTCTTATGATCTTCTAGATGGAAAGTCCTTACCAGGCCCGACTGTAGCAATGGAGATAACCCAGGATTGTGCCAGCTGGTGTTCCAGGAAAAGCTGGGTTGCTGAAGATAAAACAGCTGCTGTGGATACTGGATGGAACTAGACTGTTGTTAGCACGGAGTGGATACTGGCTGGAACCAGTTAAATAATAAATGAACTTGGGAGCGATGAAATATGAACTGAAATGTAGAACTTGAGAGCGGAGAAATAATAATACCGGTGGAGAGTGGTAAAGTGTAGAAAGGACACCGGCCCTTTAAGGGAAGCTGTACTCTGCTGGAAGCTGAGCTGGAAGCAGGTAATGTTGTAGCTGGAAACAGATGAATCCACAATGGATTGGAGAGTCAGGCTACACCGCAGGTGGAATGCTGGTGCGGGTCTCTATGGTGGAAGTCTTGAGACAGGAGCTGGAACCTGGAAGACAATCACAGGAGAGAGACAAACAGGAACTAGGTTTGACAACCAAAGCACTGACGCCTTCCTTGCTCAGGCACAGTGTATTTATACCTGCAGCAAGGAAGGGATTGGCTAGGCAATTATGCAGATTATCAATACTGAGAACAGATTGGTGGAAATGATCAGCTGACAGAATCCAAGATGGCTGCGCCCATGCAGACACTTGGAGGGAAGTTTGGTTTGTAATCCATGTGGTAATGAAAACAGTAATGGCGGCGCCGGCCACCGGAGACAGGAGGCGCCAGGCTGACAGATGCACATCCAACCACGCGGACACAGCGGAGGCCGCGGCTGACGTAATCGCCACTCAGACACTCTGCATGCAGAAGTTCAGGGACGGCGGCGGAGGCCGCGGGAGACGCCATGCCAGGTGTAATATGGCGTTCACTGTGACAGCGTCCCAGAGTGACAGGAGAGGATACAGGAATGTACACATCAGGATAACAGATGGGATCCGGTCCTGGAGCGCTGAGCCAACCTTAGGAGGCATCTGATGGGTAAGAAATGGCGTCCAGATACCCGGATCGTGACAGCACCCCCCCCTTTAGGAGTGGCCCCAGGACACTTCTTTGGCTTTTGAGGAAACTTGGAATGGAATCTCCGGACCAAGGCAGGAGCATGGACATCAGAAGCATTGGTCCATGAACGTTCCTCAGGACCATAACCCTTCCAGTCAATAAGATATTGTAGTTGACCGTAACGGTGACGTGAGTCCAGGATCTTGGCCACTTCATACTCAACGCCTCGTTGAGTTTGGACTTTCGGAGTTGGAGGAAGTGAGGAATGAAACCGATTCAAGATCAGCGGTTTCAACAGGGAAACATGGAATGTCCTGGGTATTTTTAAGAAGGGAGGCAACTGGAGTCTGTAAGCAACAGGATTGATGACTTGTTCAATCTTGAAAGGACCGATATAGCGAGGTGCAAACTTCATACTGGGAACTCTTAACCTCAAATTCTTCGTGGATAACCATACCCGATCACCCACCTTGAGAGCAGGAACTGCTCGACGCTTCTTATCCGCAAACTTCTTGTACCTGAACGATGCCTTGAGCAGAGCTGATCGTACGCTCTTCCAGATATTGGCAAACTGATGCAAGGTGATATCCACTGCGGGAACAGAAGTTGCTGGAAGCGGTTGGAACTCAGGGACTTTAGGGTGGAATCCAAAGTTAGTGAAGAATGGTGTTGAAGCAGATGAAGAATGATACTGGTTGTTATGACAGAACTCGGCCCAGGGAAGTAATTGAACCCAGTCATCTTGAGAGGAGGACACATAGATGCGGAGGAAGGCCTCCAAGTCCTGATTCACCCTCTCGGTTTGACCATTGGTCTGAGGATGGTAAGCCGTGGAAAACTTTAGCTTGACTTGGAGGACTTGATATAAACTTCGCCAGAATTTGGCTGTGAATTGAACTCCTCGATCTGAGATAATTTCTTCAGGAAGACCGTGGAGTCGGAAGATCTCTTGTATGAATACTTGAGCCAACTTGGAAGCTGACGGAAGACCGGTGAGAGGAATGAAGTGTGCCATCTTGGTGAACCGGTCAACTACCACCCAGATGGTATTGAACTTGTTACACATGGGTAAGTCTGTAATGAAATCCATCGACAAGTGGGTCCATGGTCGACGGGGAACGGATAGTGGAACCAGTTGCCCCGCAGGCGACTGGCGGGATACTTTATGTTGGGCACACTTTGGGCAAGATGCAATAAACTCCAAGACGTCCTTTTTCAGAGTTGGCCACCAATAGGACCTAGAGATAAACTCCAGGGTTTTTTGGATACCTGTATGTCCGGCAAAACGGGAAGCATGGGCCCAATGCATGAGCTTCTTCCTTAGCATCGGCTTCACAAAACTTTTCCCTGATGGGGGCGTAGAGTCCATCCCTACCGTGGAGAATGCCAACGGATTTATAATAGGATGCTTGTCTGAAGACTCTGACTCATTTTCTTGCTCCCATGAGCGGGAAAGGGCATCGGCCTTGCGATTCTGAGAGCCCGGACAGAACTGGAGTTTAAAGTCTAACCTGGAAAAGAAAAGTGCCCATCTGGCCTGACGAGGGTTGAGACATTGTGCGCCCTTCAGGTATAAAAGGTTCCTGTGGTCTGTAAGTATGGTGATTGAATGAGAAGCTCCCTCCAACAGATACCTCCACTCTTCTAGAGCGAGCTTGATGGCTAGCAACTCCTGGTCACCAATGGCATAGTTGCGCTCAGCTGGGGAGAACTTCTGGGAGAAGAAACTGCAAGGGTGTAAATGGCCATCTTTAGCCCTCTGAGATAACACCGCTCCTACTCCAACGGAGGAGGCATCCACCTCTAAGATGAAAGGAGAGTCGATGTCAGGCTGTTTCAGAACAGGCGCAGAGATGAACCTTTGTTTTAAAAGATGAAATGCTTGCATGGCTTCTTCAGACCACTTGGACGGGTTAGCACCCTTCTTAGTGAAAGCAGTAATAGGCGCCACAATGGTGGAAAAGTCTCGTATAAACTTTCGGTAATAGTTGGCGAACCCTAAGAACCTCTGGACCCCTTTGAGGGTTAAGGGTACCGGCCAATTTTGGATTGCTTGTAGTTTCTCAGGATCCATCTCTAGTCCGGAACCGGACACAATGTACCCTAGAAACGGAATGGACTTGACTTCAAAGACGCATTTTTCTAATTTGCAATAGAGATGATTGACACGGAGACGGGACAGAACCTCTTTAACCCAAAAACGATGTTCCTCTAAATCGTTGGCAAAAATGAGGATATCGTCTAGATAGACCACGACATGACGGTATAGAATGTCTCTGAAGATCTCATTGACAAAATGCTGGAAGACAGCTGGAGCATTGCTCAATCCGAAGGGCATGACGAGGTACTCATAATGTCCGTCACGGGTGTTAAAGGCGGTCTTCCACTCGTCACCCTCACGGATCCGGATGAGATTGTATGCACCTCGCAAGTCCAGCTTTGTAAAGATGGTAGCTCCGCTAACTCTGTCAAAGAGCTCAGTAATCAGGGGTAAAGGATAACGATTCTTGATGGTAATGTCGTTCAAACCTCTGTAGTCGATGCACGGCCGCAGACCACCATCTTTCTTTTTTACAAAAAAGAAGCCTGCGCCGGCTGGAGAAGAAGAAGGTCGAATGAACCCCTTTGCTAGGTTCTCTTTAATATATTCCTCCATAGAATGCGTCTCAGGCAGAGACAACGGATAAGTTCGGCCTCGAGGTGGAACCTTCCCTGGAACGAGATCAATCGGACAGTCCCATTCTCTATGAGGAGGAAGGATATCAGCAGAAGCTTTACTGAACACATCCGTGAAATCTTGATATGGAGGAGGTGGAACATCAGACGACCTGGGGGAGGAAGAACAGACAGGCAATACTTTAAACAAACATGTCTCAGCACAGGAGGAACCCCATGCCAGGATTTGCGTAGTCGTCCAATCAATTGTAGGATTGTGAAGACGGAGCCATGGAAGGCCCAGGACCACAGGATGTGTGGCTCTTGGAATCACTAAAAAAGAAATAAGTTCGGAATGAAGAACTCCCACTCTCAGACGAACTGGTAGAGTCCTTAAAGAAATAACTGCATCAAAAATTTTGCTGCCATCCACGGCAGTTAAAGAAATGGACGAAGAAAGTCTCTCGGTGGGTAGGGACCACCGTTTAACATAGGCTTCGGTAATAAAGTTCCCAGCTGCTCCGGAATCAAGGAGGGCAATGACGTTCCGATAACGTTGAGCAACTTGAAGCGAGACTGGGAGATTACAATCTTGAGGAGTTGGAGAGGAGATCATTACTCCTAGCCGGCCCTCTCCTTGGCGAGCTAGGATTTGGAGTTTCCCGGACGTTTGGGACAGGCATTAATGGTGTGAGACGGAGCTGCACAATAGAGACAGAGAAACTCGGAGAGACGTCTTCGGCGCTCAGCAGGAGTTAAACGGGAACGGCCAAGTTGCATGGGCTCATCTTTAGATGGTGACAGTTGACGAGGAGGAGGAGCAGCAGAAGATTTTGGAGCAGATGATCTTCCACGCTCAGTTGCTCTCTCTCTGAAACGTAAATCAACTTTCGTGCAGAGTGAGATTAGCTCATCTAACTTAGAAGGTAAGTCTCTGGTAGCTAACTCATCTTTAATACGCTCAGATAAGCCATGCCAGAATGCAGCATACAGGGCCTCGTCGTTCCATGCCAGTTCGGATGCCAGGATCTGGAACTGTATCAGATATTGTCCTACAGTACGTGACCCCAGGCGTAAACGGAGAATCTCGGATGAAGCTGAGGTTACCCGGCCTGGCTCGTCGAAGATGCGCCTGAATGTTGACACGAAGGCAGTGTAGGAAGATAGCAGGGTGTCGGACCTCTCCCATAACGGTGATGCCCAATCAAGGGCTGAGCCACTGAGAAGAGAAATAATGTAGGCAATTTTTGTACGGTCACTGGGAAAATTGCCAGGTTGTAGCTCAAACTGAATCTCACACTGGTTGAGAAATCCCCTGCAGAATCTTGGAGATCCGTCAAATTTTGCTGGCGTTGGAAGATGAAGACGTGGAGCAGAAATGGGTAAGGTGGGTGGGGTTATAGCTGGAGTCACTGTGGTTGACGCACCAGACGCGCCTGATCCACGGAGAGTTGTCTGAATCCCATCCAGCCGAGTAGAGAGATCCTGGAGACAGCGGATGATGTGGCCCTGTGCAGCCTCCTGATGTTCTAGTCGGGCTGCCAGTTCTTGCATCGGCCTGGCCGCTTGATCCTGGTCTCCGGCTGGATTCATTAGGTCAGTGCTTACTGTCACAACTGAGGGCCTGAGCTGATGGGAGGCAGCCTCAGTTGTAGGGGCTGAGATGTACCGGAACCTGGGAGGTTGTATCAGACCCCTGGACATGTAAGTAACATGAATAATAACTGCCCAAAGGCGTGACCACGACAACTTGGATAAAAGTCAATGATGTTTATTATGACAACTCCGCAACACAGCAGCAGTAAAAGAAAACGTAAAAGTCAGCAAAGAATAAATACAGTTCCTGGGTACTACAGGATGGCAGGAGCCACAGGGCACTGGTAGTGTGAGATAGTTCTTATGATCTTCTAGATGGAAAGTCCTTACCAGGCCCGACTGTAGCAATGGAGATAACCCAGGATTGTGCCAGCTGGTGTTCCAGGAAAAGCTGGGTTGCTGAAGATAAAACAGCTGCTGTGGATACTGGATGGAACCAGACTGTTGTTAGCACGGAGTGGATACTGGCTGGAACCAGTTAAATAATAAATGAACTTGGGAGCGATGAAATATGAACTGAAATTTAGAACTTGAGAGCGGAGAAATAATAATACCGGTGGAGAGTGGTAAAGTGTAGAAAGGACACCGGCCCTTTAAGGGAAGCTGTACTCTGCTGGAAGCTGAGCTGGAAGCAGGTAATGTTGTAGCTGGAAACAGATGAATCCACAATGGATTGGAGAGTCAGGCTACACCGCAGGTGGAATGCTGGTGCGGGTCTCTATGGTGGAAGTCTTGAGACAGGAGCTGGAACCTGGAAGACAATCACAGGAGAGAGACAAACAGGAACTAGGTTTGACAACCAAAGCACTGACGCCTTCCTTGCTCAGGCACAGTGTATTTATACCTGCAGCAAGGAAGGGATTGGCTAGGCAATTATGCAGATTATCAATACTGAGAACAGATTGGTGGAAATGATCAGCTGACAGAATCCAAGATGGCTGCGCCCATGCAGACACTTGGAGGGAAGTTTGGTTTGTAATCCATGTGGTAATGAAAACAGTAATGGCGGCGCCGGCCACCGGAGACAGGAGGCGCCAGGCTGACAGATGCACATCCAACCACGCGGACACAGCGGAGGCCGCGGCTGACGTAATCGCCACTCAGACACTCTGCATGCAGAAGTTCAGGGACGGCGGCGGAGGCCGCGGGAGACGCCATGCCAGGTGTAATATGGCGTTCACTGTGACAGCGTCCCAGAGTGACAGGAGAGGATACAGGAATGTACACATCAGGATAACAGATGGGATCCGGTCCTGGAGCGCTGAGCCAACCTTAGGAGGCATCTGATGGGTAAGAAATGGCGTCCAGATACCCGGATCGTGACACCCAACACCCTGCATCTCTGTATCCCCTCCCTACCGCCCACGTCTCTATCCCCTCCCTGCCACCCTGCGTCTCTCTATCCCCTCCCAGCCGCCCCGCCTCTCTGTATCCTCTTCCTGCTGCCCCGCGTCTCTGTATCCTCTCCCTAACACCCTGCATCTCTGTATCCCCTCCCTACCGCCCCGCGTCTCTCTATCCCCTCCCTACCGCCCTGCGTCTCTCTATCCCCTCCCTACCGTCCCACGTCTCTGTATCCTCTCCTCCCTACGCCTCTGTATCCCCACCCTACCACCCCGCTTCTCTCTATCCCCTCCCTACCGCCCTGCATCTCTCTATCCCCTCCCTACCGCCCTGCGTCTCTCTGTCCCCTCCCTGCCACCCTGCGTCTCTCTATCCCCTCCCTACCGCCCCCCTTTTCTCTATCTCCTCCCTACCGGCCCACGTCTCTCTATCCCCACCCCTACTGCCCCGCGTCTCTCTATCCCCTCCCTACCGCCCCGCGTCTCTGTTTTCCCTCCCTACCGCCCTGCGTTTCTGTATCCCCTCCCTACCGCCCTGCGTCTCTCTATCCCCCCCCTACCGCCCTGCGTCTCTGTGTGCCCTCCCTACCGCCCAGTGTCTCTGTATCCCCTCCCTATCGCTCTACGTCTCTGTATCCCCTCCCTACCGCCCTGCGTCTCTGTATCCCCTCCCTACCGCTCTGCGTCTCTGTATTCCCTCCCTACCGCCCTGTGTCTCTGTATCCCCTCCCTACCGCTCTGCGTCTGTATCCCCTCCCTACCGCCCTGTGTCTCTGTATCCCCTCCCTACCGCTCTGCGTCTCTGTATCACCTCCCTACCGCTCTGCGTTTCTGTATCCCCTCCCTACGGCCCTGCATTTCTGTATCCCCTCCCTACCGCCCCGCGTCTCTGTATCCCCTCCCTACCCCCCTGTATCCCATACACGGTCCATACCACTGGCTCCTTGATACCTCCCTGACAAACCCTCACCAGGAGGACAGGAGCCATAACCCCGTGCGGTGCCCCCCATAGTTACCGGTATATCGGTGATGCTCCGCTCTGCCGCCTCCTCCCTATCCCTCACACAGCAAGCGCAGGGCGCAAGCCCAGCACCGAGCACATGACCGCGCTGTCCATGCCCATTGGCCCTGATACCAGCTCCAGCCATCGCCCCCTCCTCCTATTGCACCTGAGGGGGGCGCGCACATAGCGCATGCAGAGGGGACTGGTGCACCTGCGGCCACGTGGAGACCTTGCGTGCGCAACATGTCCGTGTTGCTACACCTGAAGGATGGTACGGCGTAGAGAGAGGACACAGCTGCCCCTGCTCCGCATTGTACCAGCACTCCCCTCTGTGTCTAATGACACCATTTACCTCTTCATGCCGGTACGTCTATACCACATGCATCCTTATCCGTGTCCTATATATTGTTACAAATAAAATGACATAAGTATAGGTCCCGCACCCCCTCCCCCCACACCTGCATCCACCTCCCCGTCCACTCGCAGCATCTACATACTCCCTGCCTCATCCGCGGTCCCCCCCCTGCACCCGCTACATTCTGTACATCGTGCTCTGCAGGCACTGTTCACGCTGTCGCAAGGGGCTACGCCCCTTCACCATTGGAAGCACTTTCGTCGTGCAATATTTAACCACTAACAAACCTAGGAATGCAGGTAATACTAATACAAATATTGAACCGCAGCAAGGTTAAGGGGGCGTAGCCCCTTTCGACGGTGTGAAGAGCGCCCGTAGGGCGCGATGAAGCACCTAGTTGTAATATATGCACTGTACACTTCCATTAAGATCCAGCGATTGGAGAATAAGGAGTATATTCAGTTAAGGTCAAAACTGCCGTCTTGTTGAAAAGACAGCAGTTTTCGTCTTTTTCA
The DNA here is from genome assembly GCF_028390025.1 of Pseudophryne corroboree. Taxonomy (NCBI): domain Eukaryota; kingdom Metazoa; phylum Chordata; class Amphibia; order Anura; family Myobatrachidae; genus Pseudophryne; species Pseudophryne corroboree. The sequence continues at coordinate 836,424,679 of NC_086447.1, read as the reverse complement.
GGTCAGAAGGGGTTCCGACCTATTCAGTACCCAGCTTTTTTATTCGACAAGTCAGGAAATTCATAGCTGCCGATTCACGTGCTTCTGAGGGAAACGGGGCCAAATTCAACAGGTTTTGGCCCCGTTTCCGACCATGTCAGTTCGACTTAAAAAAAAGTCGAACTGAGATGAGGGACCTGAGAGGAGGAGAGGGGGGGGGAGCCGCGGGCAGACAGGGGAGAGCAGCGCTACAACGCTGCAGGAGGACGTGTCACAGCCGCGCCGCTCACGGCAGCGTCCACCCGGCTCCAGCAAGTGAGGTCACGCTTGCTGGAGCCGGGTGGACACTGCCGTGAGGTCTGGCGGCTGTGCCACATCCTCCTGCAGTGCTGCTGTCCCCAGTCTGCCCGCGGCTGTCCCCCGTCTCCCCTCTGGTCTCCCCCCTCTCCGGTCCCTCATCTCAATTCGACTTTTTTAAAGTCGAATTGAGATGGGCGTTGAATAGCCCTTGTCGGATCCATTCCGACAAATGCATGTCGGAATGGATCTGACCTAAATTGAATATACCCCTAAGACTTTGCACATCCCTACGGCTCAACTGAAAGACTCCAGCAGAGTGAACTTATCTAATCTTTTAAATAAGCACAAAGGTATGCAATGTTGAATGTATTTTTGAAGTGTGATATTTCTATTGGTAATCAATTAGAGCGCCCTCTTGGTATTTGTTGTGTATATTTCTATCTAGATCTCACTAACAAGGGATCTGCTGGGAGGAGCTAACAATCTATTAATGTTTTAATGTTATTAGCTTGTATACAACCAATAAGATAAAGGATTTTGTATTGAGATACTTTTCTTTCTTTTATTTTGCCAAGACATGGACAGCTGCTGCTTAATTTAATGGGATGATATGTGTTTAATTAAAAGTCATGTATTTCCATCTTTTATCCAATTAAGAACACAGAGCAAAACACTTATGTACGGTGGTAGATTTACTAAAACCTCTAAGGGGGGTATTCAATTAAAAAACCCAAAAATTCTGGTGTGAAAATTTTTGTTGGCAAAATTTTGGGGGTCTAATTGAATACCTTTCTTAGAGGTTTTAATAAATCATTTATATTTTATTTCTCTTACGTCCTAGAGGATGCTGGGGTCCACATTAGTACCATGGGGTATAGACGGATCCACTAGGAGCAATTGGCACTTTAAGAGTTTGAGAGTGTGGGCTGGCTCCTCCCTCTATGCCCCTCCTACCAGACTCAGTTTAGAAAATGTGCCTGGAGGAGCCGGTCACAGCTAGGGGAGCTCTACAGAGCTTTTCTAGAAGAGTTTATTTTAGAGTCTTTTATTTTACAAGGAGGCTGCTGGCAACAGCCTCCCTGCAGCAAGGGACTAACGGGGGGAGCAGTGTCCGCCCTGCGGGGTCTGAGCCACTGTCTCCGCTGACTGGACACTGAGTTCCAGAGGGGTTGGATCGTTCCCCGCCACAGGGGACCGCTCACCCCAGCAGCATGCCGCCGACCCCTTACCGAGCTGAAGAAGTCGTGAGTGAGACACCGACTTCCCTAGCAAGCTGGGGGGCGATGAAGATGGCGGCAAAGGGGAGGGAGCGCAGTATTAACTGCGCTCCTGGGAAGTCTCAGAGGCACATGGTGCGGCACTGTAAGGGGCGCCCTGGGCCAGCGCTTACCCCCACACCGGTCCAGAAGCCTGTCGGGGTCCGCGGATCTCAGCCAGCACATTTTCCTCAGGCCAGTATAATCCATGAAGAGTGGGAAGACAGCGCCATTAAGGGGGCGGAGCTTCTCAGAGCGGACCCACCAGCGTTTCAGCGACATTTTTCTGCCTGCACAGCACTGAGAGGAAGAACAAGTCCCTCCACAGCAACTCCAGCTATCTGTACACGGTACCAGGGGGTTGTAGAAGGGAGGGGAGGCTGTAATACGGCTGTGTGTCCTATTAAGGTGCACAGTCAGCGCTGACAAGCGCTGTTTGTGAGTTGGCTCCAATCTCTGTGTCTCTTTTGCCATTCTTGGGGGGGAAACTCTGTCTGCCCCCACCTGTGTGTGTGTTTGGTGGTCTCCTTTAGCTATGTCCAGGGGCACTGTCATATGCTGCAGAGGATTTATCCTCCCGGGATGATCCCATTCCATGTAATCATGATAGCACTGGTTTAGCACAGATACCAGCAAGGGAACCTGAGTGGTTTTCCTCTATCAAATCTTTGATTTCTCATATTTCTGACAGGGTTGCAAGTAATGAATCTGCAACCCAGGTATTACAGAGCTCTATGGCAGTATGGCCGGTTGCTGGTACCTCAGGATGCCCCGCTATATACCCCCACAAACGTGCGCTTGTGCATGTCACACAAGACGACACGGATACCGATTCTGACACCACAGACGGTGATAGGGATGTGTTGCGGGAGTCCTCATCTCTTGCAAAGGGGGTGCAATTGTTGATAGAGGCTATCAGGGATGTGTTGAATGTTAATGATACCACACCTGAGCAGGTTGAGGAGGCTTTTTTCACTGAAAATAAAAAAGCCTCGCTAACCTTCCCTGCGTCAAAGGAATTGAATGCTATATTTGAAAAAGCATGGAAAAACCCTGAGAAAAAATTCCAGGTCCCTAAAAGGGTCCAGGTGGCATTTCCTTTCCCTGAGGATAGGAAAAAATGGGAAAACCCGACGATTGTTGACGCATCTGTATCCAGACTCTCAAAGAAGGTGGTTTTGCCTGTCCCAGGATCTACCGCCTTAAAGGAGCCAGCTGATAGGAAAATTGATAACACGCTTAAATTAATGTACACTGCATCAGGGGCCATATTACGTCCCACTATTACTACTGCATGGATTGCAAAGGCAATAGTAAAGTGGTCGGCTACCTTACTTGAGGATTTGGATACGATGGATAGGGATGACGTTGCATTATATTTACGCAACATACATGATTCAGCAGGTTTTATGGTAGAATCCATGAAAGACCTGGGTTCCATGGCTGTGGGAATATCTTCCATGTCTGTTTCAGCTCGTCGGGGACTGTGGCTGCGCCAGTGGTCGGCCGACGCGGAATCCAGAAAAAGTGTGGAGTCCCTACCCTATACAGGTCAGGCTCTCTTTGGGGAAGCTCTAGAAGCGTGGATATCCACGGCTACAGCGGGTAAGACTCCGATTCTTCCCTCAGCAGCACCTGCTCCGACGAAATCCTTCTCTTCATCTACAACGCAGTCCTTTCGGCCTAACAAGCCTAGAAAGGCCAGGACGTCCAATACTTTCTTTAGGGGAGGTCAGGTTAAGTCCAAGAAACCTGCCGCTACAGGTTCCTTGGAACAAAAGCCTGCTTCGGGTACGCCAAAGTCCTCCGCATGACGGTGGACCGCTCGGCCTGGAGGTGGGGCCAGTGGGAGCGAGACTCAGATACTTCAGTCACGTCTGGGTATCGTCCGGCCTGGATCCCTGGGTGATAGATATTGTGTCCCAGGGATACAGGCTGGAATTTCAAAGTCTCCCTCCTTGCTTTTTCAAATCAGGCTTACCAACTCTGTTGGCAGACAGCACTGTATTACAAGACACTGTCCAAAAACTGGTGGAGACACAGGTCATTGTGCCAGTACCACCTCACATGCAGAACCTTTTCGTGGTACCGAAACCGGATGGTTCGGTCAGGCCCATTCTGAACCTAAAATCATTGAACCCCTTTCTAAAGGAGTTCAAGATGGAGTCTCTCAGGGCAGTGAAATCAGGTCTGGAAGAGAGAATTCCTGGTATCACTGGATATCAAGGATGCGTACCTCCACATTCCGATCTGTCTGCCGCGTCAGGCTTATCTCCATTTCGCATTGCTGGACTGTCAGATCCAGGCCCTGCCATTCGGCCTCTTCACAGCACCAAGGGTGTTTACCAAGGTAATGGCAGAAATTATGGTTCTCCGCAAGCAGGGTGTGAACATCATTCCATATCTGGATGATCTGCTGATAAAGGCATCGTCCAAGGAGAAGCTGCTGCAGTCCAATGTTCTCACAACATGCCTCCTCAAGAGTCATGGTTGGATTCTGAACCTTCCAAAGTCACATTTGGAACCAACCCAGAGGTTGTCTTTTCTGGGAATGATCCTGGATATGGAAGTGCAAAGGGTGTTTCTTCCGCAGGAAAAGGCGTTGGTGATGGTCCGGGATGTGTTGAAGCCAGCCCGGTTGTCGGTTCATCAATGCATTCGCCTATTGGGAAAGATGGTGGCCTCTTACGAGACTCTCTAGTACGGGAGGTTCCACGCTCGGACCTTCCAACTGGATCTCCTGGACAAGTGGTCGGGATCTCATCTCCACATGCACCAGAGAATTTATCTGTCGTCAAGGGCCAGGATTTCACTCCTCTAGTGGCTCCAATTGCCTCACCTTCTGGAGGGCCGCAGGTTCGGGATTCAGGACTGGGTTCTTCTAACCACGGATGCGAGCCTTCGGGGCTGGGGAGCAGTCACTCAAGGAGTAACCTTCCAAGGACAGTGGTCAAGCCTGGAAGCCGGCCTGCCCATCAACATCCTGGAACTAAGAGCCATCTACAACGGTCTTCTTCAAGTGGCCCCTCTTCTAAGAAATTGGGCCATTCAAGTGCAGTCGGACAACGTAACAACAGTGGCTTACATAAACCGACAGGGCGGAGCGAAGAGCAGAGTGGCAATGTCAGAGGTGACAAGAATACTCCTCTGGACAGAAAAGCACGAGTTGGCGCTGTCAGCCATCCTCATTCCGGGAGTAGACAACTGGGAAGCAGACTTCCTCAGCAGACACGATCTCCATCCAGGGGAGTGGGGTCTCCATCCGGAGGTGTTCGAGGAACTAACAGACCTTTGGGGATTACTCCAAATAGACATGATGGCCTCTTATCTCAACAAGAAGCTTCGGCATTATTGTTCCGGGTTGAGGGACCCACAGGCAGTGGCAGTGGACGCCCTGGTGTCTCCGTGGGTGTTCCAGTCAGTGTACGTGTTTCCACCACTTCCACTCATCCCAAGAATCCTAAAGCTCATAAGGAGAACAAGGGTTCAAGCGATCCTCATTGCCCCAGACTGGCCAAGAAGGGCTTGGTACGCGGACCTTCTGAATCTACTGCAAGAAGAGCCAAGGCCTCTTCCTCTTCAGGAGGACCTGCTGCAGCAGGGGCCGTTTGCCTATCAAGACTTACCGCGGCTACGTTTGACGGGTAGCACCTGATACTTACTCGCAAGGGCATTCCGAAGAAGGTCATTCCTACCCTGATACAGGCTAGGAAAGGGGTAACGTCTAAACATTACCATCGTATTTGGAAGAAATATGTCTCTTGGTGTGAATCCAAGAAGGTTTCTACGGTGGAGTTTCAACTCAGATGTTTTCTCCTCTTCCTGCAAGCAGGTGTGGATATGGTCCTGAGGTTGGGATCTGTGAAAGTCCAGATTTCGGTCCTATCCATTTTCTTTCAGAAACAATTGGCTGCCCTCCCTGAGGTTCAGACCTTTTTGAAGGGAGTTCTGCACATCCAACCTCCCTTTGTACTACCTACGGCGCCTTGGGACCTTAACGTGGTGTTGCAGTTCCTCCAGTCGGATTGGTTTGAGCCTCTACAGGAGGTGGAGGTCAAACTTCATACATGGAAGGCGGTCACGTTGTTGACCTTAGCTTCTGCTAGACGTGTGTCCGAGTTGGGGGCTTTATCCTGTAAAAGCCCTTACTTGATCTTCCACGAATATAGAGCTGAGATCCGGACATGTCAGCAGTTTCTTCCGAAGGTTGTGTTGGCATTTCATCCAAGCTATTGTGGTGCCAGTGGCTAATTACTTCAAAGTCCTTGGATGTTGTAAGGGCTCTGTAGATCTATGTGAAGAGAACTTCTCGTCACAAGAAGTCGGACTCTGTTTGTCCTATAGGATCCCAAGAAAATTGGGTGTCCTGCTTCTAAGCAGACTATTTCTCGCTGGATTAGGTTCACTATCCAGCACGCTTATTCTACAGCAGGACTGCCATGTCCAAAATCTGTTGAGGCCCACTCTCCTCGTAAGGTGGGGTCTTCCTGGGCGGCTGGCCGGGGTGTCTCGGCATTGCAACTTTGCCGAGCTGCAACTCGGTCTGGGTCGAACAGGTTTGCAAAGTTTTACAAGTTCGATACTTTGGCCGCTGATGATCTGAAGTTCAGTCAATCAGTTCTGCAGTAGCCTCCGCGCTCTCCCTCCCGTTCTGGGAGCTTTGGTACATCCCCATGGTACTAATGTGGACCCTAGCATCCTCTAGGACGTAAGAGAAAATAGGATTTTGGCTACCTACCGGTAAATCCATTTCTCGTAGTCCGTAGAGGATACTGGGCACCCGCCCAGCGCTTCGTTTTTCTGCAAATGTTATTTGGTTCAGTACCTCTTCGTTTTAGTTAGGTACTGCATTGTTACTTGGTAAGTACTGTTTCAGCGGTTGCTGAGAGTTTCAAGCAAGTTAGCTTGATGTGCCTTGTATGTGTGAGCTGGTATGAATCTCACCACTATCTGTGTTAAATCCTTCTCTCGAAGATGTCCGTCTCCTCGGGCACAGTTTCTAGACTGAGTCTGGTAGGAGGGGCATAGAGGGAGGAGCCAACCCACACTCTCAAACTCTTAAAGTGCCAATGGCTCCTGGTGGACCCATCTATACCCCATGGTTCTAATGTGGACCCCAGCATCCTCTACAGACTACGAGAAAAGGATTTACCGTTAGGTAACCAAAATCCTATTTTATTTGACTATTAAATTAACCCGTTTTTTCAGTTCGAAAAACTTACTTTTTTTATGCGAAAAACACATAGGATTTGCAAAATGTATATGTACTGTATTTGCGCAGCCGCGATAGGGAAACAAAAACCTGCTTACTGTATCGTGGATTTGGTTTCATCTGCCAAAATCCCCTATAATTATTGGATAGCCCCAGGCAGGTAGATCAGCCGTACTGTTACCTGCGCCCTGGTTAAAGGCACTTTGCCACAGCAAGGCACACTTGTAGTCAGCTGAGGTTTGTTTTGAGACAATGGGGGGGACTCTGTGAACCAATAGCGCACTAGCACTATTTCAAAAGAGAACAGAAAGAGGTCAGCAGACTTTATTTCACCTGGGTATCAGTCCGTGTGAATACTGAAAGTGTAAATGATGGCATAAGCTCTGCTTCCCAAACATCAGCTGTAGTTGGGTGAAAGCCTGAAGTGCCGGAGTGGCCTGAAATACCTGAAAACCTAGGGGCCCGACCTTGCCAGCCACAGAACCTGTGTAATTCAACGGTGTCCAGGATTAAAGGGATATTATGGCATGCTTACAGTACTTACAGTCACATACGTACATACATTACATCATCTTTCTCTGTATAACATCACTGTTTATAGTTACAGTCCAGGTCGAACAAACAGTTTAGCTTAAACTCTTAGGAACAGATGGAGCAGGCTGTTGTACTAGTCACACACCCTATATTGCTGAGTGCGCAGTTACAGAGTGCGCCACTGGGCATGAGGAGAGTAAGCGATTGGGAAACAGGGTACAGCTAAGTGGTATGGATGGATGAAGCAACATACACGTCTGCTCTTGAGTTGGGCAGCTGCAGTTTTGTGCATTTTGTGTTGCACTGCTTATGATAAATGGCCTATTCAAATTCATTTTGCAATAATAAATATTTGTAAGTATAATATTCATGATAAAGTGCATATATGTACATTGTTATTCTCGCTCTTGCAGTTCAACATGTCAGTCTGACCAGTCACAGAATATTACACCATTACTTGAATTTTATTTTTTAGCTCCGATAATTATAATACTTGTAAGCCATAATGCTGATTCTAAACTCGATATGTACGTTTTACAATAAACGAGGCAACAACAGTGATCAGTTAAAAAAAAAAAAGGGAATCATACAGTATTTCAGACCAGTCATTAAAACCCTGGATTATCTACTAGAAATTAGGAACAACTTGAATAGAAACTGGCTGCAATAAAAGGGAACATGAACATCACTTCTACAAAGGGAATCCTATGAATCATTGCTGATCTATACAATACTCTGAACATACGGTGATCTGATATGTAACCGCACTGATCCGCGCAGAGAATACTGTCTTTCCAGTTTACAAGTAGTGCGTGAAACATTTGTTGATCTGCTTGTCATGTAGCCGATTAATGAAAGGCTTACCATATGTTAATTAAATCTGTCTGGTCTGTTTTTGTTATCTAACACATCACTTTCTCTTAAATTCAATTAAAAAGTACCAGATTTGAGTTATGCAATTAACTTTTCAAAATACATTGACTTTAATTTTTATATGGAAAAATTGAGTTTTTATATGGTGAGAACTGAAAGAATAAAATATATGAAACTGGTTAAAAATAGAGGAAACTGGAAGGGCCATATGTCTAAATACATATCATTACAAAAATAAAATCTTCCAGTTAGTAAGAGCCTTCTATACTGTACATTGTTCATCATAGCTTCCTCTCGATTGGTCAAATTCCACTATTACCCAGGCTCCACTTCCTCGCCTCATCCTTGGTTAGATTACGCCAATCACACTTCTAAGAAAAAGATTTAGCTCTTGCTTTTACGTACAACAAAACTTTGTGAACAAATAAATAGTGAAAGACAAGCCACACTATACTGTGATGAGGTTTTATTATGTAACACTCCAATCCTCAATTACAACATTAACCCTTTTTAATGGTTTTCCTGCATAATTTCGGGCCTCACTGAGTGTCTGTGCTGATGCACCACCTGCTATTGACATGTCTACCTTACTGGGTCATGCAGGATCGAAGCTGAAAACTGATGCCTGGTGCTCAATTCAGTTGTTGCTCTTTGCACACGCGACACTGACCCACCTCACAGGAAGGAGCAGGTCCTGATTTCACGACACACATTATAATGTGGCTGGTCGCTGAGAAGGGGCGCGGCATCAGAAGACTGGGAACGGCCCAAGCATGTTCCTTCTAAGAAAAATATTCTAAGAAATTAAAGTTCCCCCATGCCTGGCCGGCCCACTGGGGAAATTCTTATTGGTGTCTGATTAGGCCACACCTACTTTATAGGTCACCTGTGTCACTCCAATGAAATTACTTCAAACACAGACATGATGCACAAATGATATACATACTGCAGCAAGAAATGGAATTACATGAGTGTGCTCCCCTGTCTGCAATGCTAATTACTTGAGTGCACTTACTGTGGGTTCACTCCTATCTACTCTGCAAATTATAGGAGTTTGCTTAGCAATACACCTATCTGCAATGTGAATTATATGAGTCTGTCAAGAAACACTCCTATCTGCAATGTGAATTATGTGGTACACCATGTACACTGTACACCATGTGCAATACAAATTATGGGCCTGATTTAAGTCAGACTTAAGTATAACTGAGAACATATAGGGGGTCATTCCGAGTTGTTCGCTCGCAAGCTGCTTTTAGCAGCTTTGCACACGCTAAGCCGCCGCCTACTGGGAGTGAATCTTAGCTCATCAAAATTGCGAACGAAAGATTCGCAATATTGCGATAAGACATCTCTGTGCAGTTTCTGAGTAACTCGAGACTTACTCGGCATCTGCGATCAGTTTAGTGCTTGTCGTTCCTGGTTTGACGTCACAAACACACCCAGCGTTCGCCCAGACACTCCTCCGTTTCTCCAGCCACTCCCGCGTTTTTCCCAGAAACGGTAGCGTTTTTTCGCACACACCCATAAAACGGCCAGTTTCCGCCCAGAAACACCCACTTCCTGTCAATCACATTATACGATCACCAGAACGGAGAAAAAACCGTGAGTAAAATTCCTAACTGCATAGCAAATTTACTTGGCGCAGTCGCAGTGCGGACATTGCGCATGCGCACTAAGCGGAAAATCGCTGCGATGCGAAGAAATTTACCGAGCGAACAACTCGGAATGACCCCCATCATGCGGATATCATACTGCACATGCACTAAAGAAGGTGATCGCTAACTGCGCTGTGCCATGTACAGTATATGCGCATGGACAGAGATTACAATCAGAGAAGGATCCATCCATGGATAGACCACACTTTCCGTGAAATGGACGGAGACCATGTCACTGTACGGAACTCATTTGTGGGAGTGACATGGGTAAGAAGATTTCCATGCTTCTATGGAGCATGCAGACACAGATGAGAGCTCTGTTTCTGATGGATCTTTTGCGCCCAGCATGGAGTCTGTGCAAGTCCCAATAATAATGTGATGGCTGCGGATAGAAAAACTCAGCAGGGGGCGTGGCCTAGCACCGGAGGAGAGCGGTTGCAGCTTCCATCAGCTCCTGCTATTATACATCCTAATAGTCCCTCCAGGGGTGCTTTTATTCTGCCCTGCACTCTCACCTCCCCCCCTTACCCCTCTCCCTACTTTGTGCCACTGCCTAACTGAACGGGGGCTGCTGCGGGCGCACCCGCGAGCGGAGGCCTACTCACTAGCCTGAAGCCGGGGACCTCGAGTTTGGTGTCGGCCCGCCGGACTTCCGGACACTCGTACCAGCCGCGGACGAGCTCGCCCTGCTTCCTCCTGCACGCTCCGGCTGCGTCTTCACCCGTGGAGGACCCTGAGTGACCGGCGGATGGCTGCCTGACATCAGCGGCCCAGGGGACTAGCCTAAAGTCTGCCTCCCCGCCGCTTCACACCGGCCGGCAGCCATCTTGTCACCGCTACTGAGAAGCTGTTTCAGAGATCTGTGACGGAGGGAGACGGGAGCCGCACTGTCACTGCTGCAGATCATCGATGGTGCGGTAAGGAACTCTCCCCCCTAGTCTCCTGTGCCTTGAACGTTGCCTCCCTCTGCCTGCGGACCCGCGGGGCCGCCAGCGACGGCTTAGGGCCTGCCAGCACTATTAAGGCCGCGGCCTCGGTCTCCAGCCCACCCCTGCTGCAGAGGTCACTGCGGTGTGGGGAATCAGAAGTGCCTGCGGTCCAGATTGCGGACTCTGCGCCGGTCTTCTGGGCGTGCCGTGACACCGACACCCGGCTCTGCTTTACCTCCCTCAGTGCCCCCTGGGAGGACCCTGCTTAGCCTGCAACTGCTGGCCCTGCAGAGGGACCTGAATAGGGGTGCTGTGTCTCACCTCCCTGACGTGGTGCGGGTCCCGGCGGCCACCTTACCCCTGGTGCTGCGAGCTGCCCTCTGGAGTGTTGCAATCTGGGGGAAGACACCAATGCCATGCAGCCGTCTGAAGTCTTGTTAACCTTACGGGTGGCTTTATTACCTTACAACTGCAATCCCTGTGTATTGTTATCGCCAAGACCTATCTACTTTGAGCCCTTCCTATCATCCCCTCGTCACTACCTGACTACATTCTACCACAGCAGAGGAACTTTCTTCATCGCCACGTACTCACCATTTGCCTTTTTTTGTTTATAATTTACAGGATGCTCTATGTGAGCACTTTGTGACTGTTTCATCTCCCCCTGCATGCGGGCTGAGCCTCACCCTGGCTACGTCCTACATTAGATTTGCCGGGATGTGACGAGCCGGCGACCTGATGCTTCACTTGTGAGACCCGATACACTCTTCCAAGATCTCACTCTCTGTGCACCCTTGTTGCTGCTGCTCTTATACCTCAACGTTTCTGCATGAAAAGGTTCCTGATTCCTACATCAATGACCTCGGCGGGGGCTCCACTGCCGCCCCATGACGGTACTCCTTGTGGCAATTCCTCTGATTCAGATCATTCAACTTCGCGCTCTGCATCTCAACGCTCGCGCAGATCCAGACCACCTATTAAACAGCCAAAAATGAAGCACAACGACCTAGTGGCCGTTCTGGGTCCCCTTTTGGACAAAAAATTGGCTGGCATAAAAGAAGCCATAGAGTCCACTCTAACCCAACTCAACCAACACTCTACTCGGTTGGATGAAGCGGAACAGAGGATATCTACGCTGGAGGATGATTTATCGACGGCCCAGCGGACCATACAATCTAATCAATCGGTGACTGCTGACCTCTCAGAGAAGGTTGATGACCTTGAAAATTGCAGCTGTCATAATAACCTGAGAGTCATTGGCATCCCAGAATCGGTGAAGGGTCCAGAACTCCTAGATCTCCTCTCCTCTGGCATCCCAGAACAACTAGTCATGGACCTCAGAGGAATCCCACTTCTTATTGAAAGAGCCCACAGGATTGGGCCTGAACGGAAGGATCCTACTGGACGCCCCCGCCTTGTCATAATGAGACTCTATGCTGATAAGATGAAGCTTCTAGATCACTATCGCAAAACAGCCTCTCTATCTTACAATGGCGACCGCCTTCTCATTTTCCAAGACTCTTCTGCCCTTGTGGCCACCAAACGCAGAGAGTTTGCTCCCATATGCAAGCATCTCTTTGATACCAAGATCAAGTCTTCTTTGCTTTATCCGGCACGCCTCCGGATCTTTGAAAACGGCAAACCGTTGTTCTTTGATGACCCCGAAGAGGCGAAGCTACATTTCTCCTTGCCGAATACTTGACTATAACTATTATCCGCTGGCTTGTTACTCACTATTATCCTACTTTTATTTTTCGGGTCTCGCATGCGGAGTGTTCTGTTCGTAACATATGTATGCTCCTAGTTCACTCACTACCTGCTTAATGTTTCTGTTGTTTTTGCTGTTGTTTTATTATTTGTTTTGTCATGTCCGCCTTGGCCAAGGTCCCCTTCCCCTCCTGGGGTGTCCTCCCCCCGCTCGCTGGGATGGGGGGAGGCCCTATCTCACCTTGTACACATTCATTATGTCATTTCCGACTGTGGGTGTAGGCTTATATGGCCTCTGCAGCCTCCCCACACTCTCATATGAACGGAGACCCTAGTAACGCTTCCTTACGCCTAGTCTCCTGGAATGTAGAGGGTCTTAATCACCCCATTAAAAGGAAGAAAGTAGTCTCACATTTAAAATGTATGGCCCCTCAGGTCGTATTCCTTCAGGAGATGCACTGGATAGATGATCCCAGGAATTCCCTGAGAGCCCCCTGGATAGGAGAATGTATTTCAGCCCCATACCATTCTAAGTCCCGAGGAGTGGCCATCCTCTTCCATACCAGCTTACAACATTTAATTAGTAGGAAGCTTCTTGATCCTGAGGGCAGGTTCATACTACTTGATGTACCAATTGATAATGTTGAATATACTTTTCTTAATGACTATGCACCCAATACCTCCTCTGACTCTTTTTTTGCAGCTCTCTTGTCGACACTTCTTGCCTGGGGTGGCCAGAATCTGATTGTTGGTGGCGATTTCAATTTAGTGCTTGACCCATCCATGGACAGATCTCGAGTAAGTTCTCATACTACCCCCCCCCCCTGCTTATCATCTGCTGTCCTCTTTTTGCACACAACTCGACCTACTTGACCCATGGCGCATCTTTCACCCGACCCAAAAAGACTTTTCTTTCTATTCCCATCCTCACTCGTCTCATTCTCGCATTGACTACATATTCACCTCCACATGCCTCTTTCCTAAGGTCACTCATACGTCAATTGCCGATATCATTATCTCTGACCATGCCCCTATATCTTTACACATCCAACTGACTTCACCCCCTCGTTTTACCCAAAGCTGGCGCTTTCCTGCATACTTACGCCACTCCACTGACTTCCTTCTCCATCTCAAGCAAGCCTGGCTCAATTACACCCTAGACAACAGTGACCAAAACCTCAAGCCCCCGCTGTTCTGGGGTGCTGCTAAGGCGGTTCTCAGGGGACACGTTATGTCCTACACTCACTCCAAAAGGAAAAAATTTTCCTCACAATTGCAATCTCTAAGTATGACGTTGACTTCCTCATATCGGAGATACAAACAGCATGATACTCCTGCCCATAAAGAAGCCTATCTCTCTGCTAAACTCATATACGACACTTTCCTCACTGAACGAGCTCAACTCTCAAACGATTACCAGCGGAATAAGTTTCACAGATGGGGCAATAAATCGGGTAGACTATTAGCTAATTTGATCAAGGGTCCCAAATCTCGCACATGGGTTAATACCATTAATATTTCAGGCAAACTGATTTCAGATGCCGAATCTATCTTTACTGAATTTATGCATTTTTATCGCTCCTTATACTCCAAAGGCCCAGATGACACTGCTGCTAATAGCTCTTTTCTTGACTCAGCCGACCTCTCCGTCCTTTCTCAGGATGAGAGGGAATAACCCCCTATAGCCACTGCGTGTGTGCAGACCCTCTGGATGCGGCCACTGCGTGCGAACACGCGGCTGCGTCCAGGTCTGAATGACCCCCATTGTCCTTTACTGCATTAGCAACCAGGACCTGTTACAGAGGCTGAATACAAGAAGTAAATTGTTATCTAAATACCGACAAAACAAATCCGTGAATTTATTAATATTAATTTCACCCACTGCATTTATGGCAAATTTGCTAAACCTAATAATATATTGTACACCTATAAATTAGCATGCATGCACATTACAGTGATCGGAGAGAAAATAATTGCAGCTTAGCACTTAGCAGCTGACACAGAAAGGTCGGTTTAGAAGAGCACTCAGGGAGAAAACAAACAAACAGAAAATACTATTATAAGAACCATTAAATATAGATACTGCAAAGACATAGTACAATAAATGCTGGCAGGCTCCGCATCCAAATGTTATTTAGTATGCCGCTTTAAAAGTACAAAAAAATGTATTACATGTATTTTAAAAGTGTGTGTATTACCTCATATCAGGGCTGTGTACAACCCATTTCTTCATGGTGACTAAGAATTGCACCTGGCAAATGGTGCACAGTGTCCCCTCTGTCCCTTCCCTGCCTACAGCTTCCGTCAATAGTGCAATTGTATAGTCTACTAATATAAAGGCATTCTCCATTACTATATCTGGGGTTCAAGTGGCTTGTGAACACTTTGGGGCAAGGACCCCAAAGTCTAAGGGCCCTAGGCTGATAGCTGAGGGTCTCCTCTTTCCAGGGGTACCAGATTTTTACAATCGGCCCTAGGGAACCTGAGATATTCGACTTCTAAGCAGTGGTCCCCATCCGAGCCTGTTAATTGCTCTTCCCAGCCAGATACAGTATTTTGTGTTCTGTCTGACTTAGTGTTTTTCTGAGGGTATACTCCAAAAGCTGGGACTCTCCCCTTTTGGTGGACATTGGCAGCTTGTCTCTTCTATGCCCAGAACCAGAGGCTGGTCCCTGCTCCTCCTGCTCCACATGCCTGGTATGCAGTTTTATATATTCGTTGGTGGATTGCTCTGGCTCCTGAACTCTGATCCCCGGGTCCCCAGTACCTCCTGAAAGGTGTGACTCTCTAGTGTTTTACCCCATTGAAAGCTAAGAAATCTATTTCCGGGAACTGGAGATATCTGCAGTCAAGCAAGCTGCCCTCCCACCAGAAAATGATCAATATGAAGCCCACTCCACTTCCACCCCTCCCCTGTGTATTAAACCCTGTCCTACCACCCTGTAAGTCATGTACCGGGGCCCCTTCATTCAGCCAATCCCCCTTCTACAGTTTAGTGTTCCCCCTCCTGCCCCATCTCCCACCATCACTGCAGTAAAGGAGTAATTAGCAGAAATTACTGCTCTAGGTCCTACATACTGAGCGGAAGATAGAACACCCCCTACTGCCTGCGGGACATCAAAGCTGCCGCTGATAGTACCTCCCACCCCTACTGCTGCAGGATGGGTAGGGGCTTCAGTGCATTGCTTTGCCCAGGGGCCTACACTGCTAAGACGGCCCTGCTTTGGGGTTGATTCAATTAGCCTTACTGATTTGTGTTCACAGCCCCATAGGACTGCATGCAAACCTCTGCGAGTCCAGGACGTGATCGAACCACAAAGGGGGTGAGATGAGGTGCCCCTCTCTCGGATAATTAGCTCTATATAGAGGGTGTTTAAAAAAAAAATAAAAAAGGTAACTGAAACTTTTTTCCGTCCTCACACATTGCTTGTGGTGCTGCGGGGTCTGCTGGAATGTCGTTTATTATGATTATCCACGGAGCCTGTTTGCTGGAACATTTAATTTTAGTTCATATAATTTCACATTGTAGTTTCCCAAGTTAACAATATGCCACATTGTACTGCCGCCAGTACACATGCCACACAGTGCCCGCAGTTCACCTTATGGTCACACAGTCCCCGCAGTTCACCTTGAGGTCGCACAGTGCCCACAGTTCACCACAGTGCCCGCAGTTTACCTTATGGTCACACAGTGCCCGCAGTTCACCTTATGGTCACACAGTGCCCGCAGTTCACCTTATGGTCACACAGTGACCGCAGTTCACCTTATGGCTACACAGTGCCCGCAGTTCACCTTATGGTCACACAGTGCCCGCAGTTTACCTTATGGCCGCACAGTGCCCGCAGTTCACCTTATGGTCGCACAGTGCCCGCAGTTTACCTTATGGCCGCACAGTGCCCGCAGTTCACCTTATGGTCGCACAGTGCCCGCAGTTCACCTTATGGTCGCACAGTGCCCGCAGTTTACCTTATGGTCGCACAGTGCCCGCAGTTCACCTTATGGCCACACAGTGCCCGCAGTTCACCTTATGGTCACACAGTGCCCGCAGTTTACCTTATGGTCACAGTGCCCGCAGTTCACCTTATGGTCACACAGTGCCCGCAGTTCACCTTATGGTCACACAGTGCCCGCAGTTCACCTTATGGTCACACAGTGCCCGCAGTTTACCTTATGGTCACAGTGCCCGCAGTACACCTTATGGTCACACAGTGCCCGCAGTTCACCTTATGGCCACACAGTTCCCGCAGTTCACCTTATGGTCACACAGTGCCCGCAGTTCACCTTATGGTCACACAGTGCCCGCAGTTCACCTTATGGTCACACAGTGCCCGCAGTTCACCTTATAGAATTTGAAACATAGAAACATAGAATTTGACGGCAGATAAGAACCACTTGACCCATCTAGTCTGCCCCTTTTTTTTACCATATTTTTTATCTCTAACCTTATTTGATCCTTATTTCTTTGTAAGGATATCCTTATGTCTATCCCACGCATGTTTAAATTGCTCTACTGTTTTAGCCTCTACCACCTCTGATGGGAAGCTATACCACTTGTCTACTACCCTTCCTGTGAAATAATTTTTCTGCAAATTTCCCCTGAACCTCCCCCCCTCCAGTCTCAGTGCATGTCCTCGTGTCCTATTGCTTCTCTTCATTTGGAGAATGTTTCCCTCCTGGACTTTGTTAAGACCCTTGATATATTTGAAAGTTTCTATCATGTCCCCTCTTTCCCTTCTCTGCTCCAAACTATACATATTGAGATTTCTTAGTCTTTCTGGGTATGTTTTGTCATGTAGGCCATGCACCATTTTAGTTGCCCTTCTTTGTACAGTCTCTAATATATTAATATTCTTGTGAATATATGGCCTTCAGAATTGAACACAGTATTCTAGATGAGGCCGTACCAATGACCTGTACAGTGGCATTATTAATTATTTCATCCTGCTGCTGATTACTCTCTCAATGCAGTCAAGCATATGACTAGCCTTCCTCATTGCTTTGTTATATTGCTTACCTGCCTTTAAGTCACCTGAAATAGTGACTCCTAGATACCTTTCCTCCTCATTAGTTTCCAGTATAGTGCCATTCATACTATATTTAGCCTTTAGATTTTTGAGACCCAAGTGCATGATTTTTTATTTTTTTTACATTAAACTGTAATTGCCACACTCTTGACCATTCCTCTAGTCTACCTAGATTCTCAATCATTTGTTGTAATCCTCCTCGTGTGTCTACTCTGTTGCATACCTTTGTATCATCTGCAAAGAGACATACTTTCCCTTTAATGCCATTTGCAATGTCACCAATAAAGATATAATATAGCACTGGTCCAAGTACAGCTCCCTGGGGTACTCCACTGGTAACATTTCCCTCCTGTGAATGCACTCCATTTACCACAACTTTCTGTTTTCTATCCTGCAAACAAGATCTTATCCATTCAATAAACCTAGTATCCAATCCTTTTGCTTATATACCTAAAAAAAAGTTTTGCCTCCTTTACCCACTGACTGGGCCATTTTCTCCTCAGCTTGTGCCTTTGCACATCTGATTACCTTCTTAGTCTCCTTCTGTCTAACAAGATATATCTCTTTGTCTTCATTATTTTGTGTCTGCTTAAATTTCCTAAAAGCCATCTTTTTTGCTTTCACAATATTTGCTACTTCTTTCGCAAACCACACTGGCTTCCTTTTCCTTGTGTTTTTCCGAACACTTTTGATACAAAGGTCCGTTACCTTTAATATTGTACTTTTTAATGTTTCCCACCTCTCCTGCACTGCTTCCAAGTTCCTCCACTCTGCCAGAGAATCGCTTACACATTTTCCCATCTCTACAAAATCAGCCTTCCTGAAATCCAACACCTTTGTTTTTGTATGGGATGAGTCAGTCTCTGTCTTTATGCTGAACCATACTGATGATGATCACTGGATGATGATCCCAGATTTTCACCCACTTTTACGTCTGATATTCTATTTCCATTTGTACGTATTAAGTCTAATATTGCGGGCACTATTCAGTGCTCGCAGTTCACCTTATGGTCACACAGTGCTTAGCAGGCAATTTCAGGAACCTGGTAGACAATTTTATGACCTGAGTGCAGTTGAGTCAGGTCCCAGAGGAGGGTCCCCTAAACCTCTGTGCCCCATATCAATCGCCAGCACATAGCGCAGTCGCCCTGAGGGCGCAACAGCCAGCGGCTTGTAATGAGTCAAATTGACTCATTACAAGCCGCCTCTGCTGTGTGCACCGCGCTGGAGAAGCCGGAGGCAGGGGAGGAGAGCAGCAGCGCCGGAGGCAGGGGAGAAGAAGGAGGAAGGAGGGGGACTGGAACCTCAGCAGCGCTATGTAATTGGTAGTGGCGCCGCTGCAGCAGTCCCCTCTCCTTCCGCATTGGCTGCCCAGCGCTACTGTGAATGCTGGGATGCGCTTCCCTCATCCCAGCATTCACAGCGGCGGCGGACAGCCAATGCGGAAGGAGAGGGGACTGCTGCAGTGGTGCCTCTACCAATTACATAGTGCTGCTGCGGCTCCAGTCCCCCTCCCTCCTACTTCTCCCCTGCCCGGGATCTGCCAACACCGAGGAGCCTGACTGCCAGCGGGGAGAGATGGTATCTATCTATCTGTCTTCCTCTCTCTCTCTCTATCTCTTCATCTATTCTGTCTGCCGCAATGTGCAAAAAGGGGGACTGGCTGCTGTAATGTGTAAAAAGGGGGACGCTGTCTGCCGTAATGTGTAAAAAGGGGGATGCTATCCGCCGTAATGTGTAAAAATGGGGACGCTGTCTGCCGTAATGTGTAAAAAGGGGGACGCTCTCTGCCATAATGTGTAAAAAGGGGAAGCTGTTTGCCGTAATGTGTAAAAAGGGGACGCTGTCTGCTGTAATGTGTAAAAAGGGGACGCTGTCTGCCGTAATGTGTAAAAAGGGGACGCTGTCTGCCGTAATGTGTAAAAAAGGGGACGCTGTCTGCCGTAAGGTGTAAAAGGGGCTCTACCTGGTGTAGTGGCGCTACTGTGCAGCGTAATTTGAATAATGGAGACTACTGTGCACCGTAGTATGAATTGGTATTATTTTGTGGCCACGCCCATTCCCCATGAAGCCACGCCCCTATATATTTTTTGCGCGCACTGCCCCAATCTTGCATGGGGGTTGCGCCAATGCTGTTTCTTGCACACAGAGCTAAAATGCCTAGTTACGGCACTGTCAATCGCACTCTCTGCGCCCACTACAGCTATGCCCATGAGTACAGCGAAACTTAGGGTGTAAAGGATTTATACTGAGATATTTATATTTAATGAAGCTGCCTACTCACACCATCATTTGCCAGCCCTCCCCTCTACAGTAATCATATTTTATTAAGCTGGTGGTATAACAAGAAGCAGTGGAGGCACCAGGGTCAGGGACACCCAGTGCAGCCAATAGCCTGTCCGTGCGCACTAAAAAGGAGGCATGGCTTTGCTGATAGGGGGTGTGGCCTCATGGAAGTCCCCTGTCTACATCATTATGGGGACAGAGCCTTGCGGGAAGCCCCCTGGTTTCATCCTCTGGGGGTGTGGGTGGAGGGGGCGTGACAAGCTTCCCCAGAGACGCTGCACTGCCCCGGCGACTGGCTGTACTGCCCTTCTCAGCGACAGGCACATTCACTGCAAAGGAGCTGGTATTTTGGTGTCACCCCCTGGAAGGGTGACACCTGGGTGCAGCCCACACCCCATTGTATTTAAGTAATTACATGTACATTCTAATAAAATGTTCATATAGATACTATGTAGAACATAGCAGTCGGTTTTGTGACAATTATATTTACATTCTTTGTACATGGAAAATATACAGTATACTGATTAGCAATATGGACACACATTTTACTTACTATATGAAATTAGCAGTACAGTATGTACAGTGGAAGTCATTCCGAGTTGAGCGCACGGTGCAGATCTTCGCAGCGCAGCGATCAGGTTACTACTGCGCATGCGTATGCACCGCAATGCACACGCGCGGCGTACGGTTACAAACAGCATTGTTGCTGTGCAAGGCTTCTAGCGACGAATCCATTCGCACAACTGATCGCAAGGAGATTGACAGGAAGAGGGCGTTTATGGGTGTCATCTGACTGTTTTCTCGGAGTGGTGAGGAAAACGCAGGCGTTTGCAGGGCGGGTGTCTGACGTCAATTCAGGGACCGGACAGGCTGAAGTGATCGCAAGGGCTGAGTAAGTTCAGACCTACTCAAAAACTGCTAAAAACTTTTTCGGCCCGCTCGGCTGCACATGCGTTCGCACACTTGCAAAGCGAAAATACACTCCCCTAGAGGCGGTGACTATCTGATCTCTGCTCTGCAAAAAATAGCTAGCGAGCGATCAACTCGGAATGAGGGCCAGTGTGCGACGTATGATCCTCTGTACAGTTCTGATTAACACTCCCTGTATTAGCTTCTTCCTAGTAAACCCAATAACTGACAGAAGCATTCTTGTGCACAGGTGTGACGTCTTATTGTTAACAGCAACCAACTCTGGATATAAGATAATGCATTCTCCTGCTTTGGGGTTCTAGGATAGTCTGACCTCAATGCCCAATTGTTAGTCTGGCTCTAATAAAACCCCATAGTGTTGCTATATTAGCCAATCTGTTATTGATAGAACTGTGTTGCTATATTATTAAATCTGATGTTGACTGATACGTTGCTATGTAATTAAAAATACAATTGCTGCTAACATCTGACTCTGACAGTGATTTGTGGCTGCACAGCTAAATCACTATCACAAAATGTAAAATATAAATTGGAAATTTCCAATAAGAGTTTCTATTTCCCATGTATCCTTAATCTGCCATACTCCTGATCTGGGTGTTGGTTAAGTGATATTCCCATTGTGGGGTAGCAGCTGATTTACCGACGGACACAATACTTACGGTCATAATCCCGACAGACACTGACCGACAGTCAAAATACTGACACAGTCAAAATATCGACATTCATTATGCCGACATGTTCAAAATGCTGATATAGTCAGAATACCAACATTGAAATGCTGATATGTCAAAATGCCGACATGCATTTTAAAGGTATTTTTGCCCCAAAACAGACTTGTTCATACTTTACCATCCCAGTGGACCTGGAGGGGGAATATAATAGTGTGCCGAGTGCAGCGAGGCACCGTGCCTGAAGAATGGCAAGTGCGGAGAGCCATGCATGGGGATGCGGTACACTTAGATGGTGTCCATGTCGACCTATTTCGACATGCCCAATCTTATGCTGTTATTACAAATAAAATTACTGACGTTGAGTGTTTTTTTGTCTGCTAAAGTAAGTAACAAAGGGTGAGATTGTAGTAGGTACTGTACATCAATTTAGGAAAAAGACCATTTAATCAAAATGGCCTTACCCAAATAGGAGAGCTGGAGATGACGCCACACCCATCAAGATCCTGAACCGAGGACCTTAAGAACCTAGAAATATTAAAATGGTTTTTAGTAATCTGTGCTCCCAGATAAGTACAACTCGTCTTACCCCATGCAAAGGGAGTTTTAGCATGCCAAATGGGGTGTACGTAGCCCAGCTTTAAATACAAAGCCACCGATTTCTCTGAGTTCATCTGCACGTTAGATATTCCTCTGAAATTTTGCAGCAAGACATAGAATGATGGAAGAAAGGTTATAAAGAAATAGCTAAATGTTATCTGCGTGATCTACTGATTTTAAAAGGTATTTGTACGGTAGTACCATTACGCACTGCTAAATGCACTTCAGTACAATGCACCTTGAGGAGGTAGGTTCCCACTTGTGAGTGCAGAACAGTAGGAACAGTTGTAAAATATTCAAATCTGGGTTGGATTAGTTTAACCGATGGTAAATACACTCAGTGGCGCTGAGAGAGGTAGCGGGAGGATACAAATTACCCGGGCCCAGGTCTGATAGAGGGGCCCAGTTGGGGCCCAGGTCCACACCTACTGTGTTTAGGTCATGCCCCCTGAAAAGTACCTGGGCCCAGCCAGGCTCTCTGCTGCCCTGGCTGGGAGGCATGCCATACTCCTGTGAGTGGGTGTATCATGTGTTAGACACGTCCCCATAGAGGTGTGGCCATGCCGCCAGCATGCTGTGATCACACCCCCTCCAGGGGTGGGTGAGAGGGCCCAGGAAGTTGTTGTACCGGGGCCCAGGATTTCTCTTGGCAGCCCTGAGTACACTAAGGGGTCTATTTACTAAGACTTGGATGGAGATAAAGTGAACGGAGATAAAGTACTGGCCAATCACTGTCTAGCTGTCATATCACTGGCTGGGTTTGAAAAATGACAGTTAGGAGCTGATTGGCTGGTACTTTATCTCCATCCACTTTATCTCCATCCAAGCCTTAGTAAATAGACCCATAAGTTTGACATAATTACACTGATATTTAAGTGCACCACAATGACAGTTATAGAAATAGGTCAAATGGGCCAGCATAGTGCCATCTGTAATGAGTCCCATACAACATCTCCTAATGGGTGGAGCTGGATGGAGAGCAGAATACCACCTTGAATTGTGCCCACATTCAAGAACAAGATGTTATTACAGGATGAGATATTTAAAGGGCATTGAATTGGTTGCAGAGGACATTTACCGGGGGCTTCCCTAGTTAGTGTGTTGTAGAGTCTTTTCCGCTTCACAGAAGGATTTTTTGGAAAGATGCTGGTAATTGTGAGTTTTCCTATGTTTGCACTGGGACACAAAACACAAAGTAACACATGTATTAAAGGGTGTTCCCACAGTTCCATAGCAGAGCATCAATGTATCCAAAACCCTGTCATGGCATCAAAGGAAGCTGAGTGCCCTCAGTGCGGCACTCCAGACTGCAGGGTGTGGTCCAAGTATCCTACAAGCCGAATACAGGTGCATTCAGTGTTACCTTGCACCTTATGCTGTGGCACCAGGGGCAAGTTCAGGATTTCTAGAAGAGGGTTTCCAAATGCCCTGCTCCTGGAAGAAAGGATCATTAATCATTTTAAGGGGTGGTAATATTAAAACTAAGCCCCCAATAGATATTGAGGATTGGAGCTAATAGGGGCACCTGCACCTTGCCATCTATGAAAAATTTGTCAAAAAAGGGAAAAATGAAATAAGTTAGTGCTGTAAAGTACGGTCCCAGCCTTCTGTTCTGAAATATTTTCTTACCCCACAGTGGGACACCACTCAATGGGAGGATGGAGTAATAAAGCATCCTAGGGCAACCAAACAATGTAAATCCAAGCCTGTCACCATGTGCCTTTCCAGCAAAGTGGGTAAATACAAAAACCACAGTAGTATGTGAACTTGTACCTGTATTTGTAATAAGCATTTCTGGATTTTCATAAAACAGGAGTGGGCTGGCTGGAGAGAAAGAAGGGGGACTTGCTGGTGTGACAGAAGGGAGCTGGCTGGAGAGACAGAAGAGGGCTGGCTGGAGAGACAGAAGGGGGCTGGCTGGAGAGAAAGAAGGGGGACTTGCTGGTGTGACAGAAGGGAGCTGGCTGGTGAGACAGAAGAGGGCTGGCTGGAGAGACAGAAGGGGGCTGGCTGGAGAGACAGAAGGGGGACTTGCTGGTGTGACAGAAGGGAGCTGGCTGGAGGGAGAGAAGGGGGCTGCCTGGAGAGAAAGAAGGGGGCTGGCTGAAGAGACAGAAGGGGGCTGGCTGGAGAGACAGAAGGGGGACTTGCTGGTGTGACAGAAGGGAGCTGGCTGGAGAGACAGAAGAGAACTGGCTGGAGAGACAGAAGGGGGCTGGCTGGAGAGAAAGAAGGGGGACTTGCTGGTGTGACAGAAGGGAGCTGGCTGGAGGGAGAGAAGGGGGCTGCCTGGAGAGAAAGAAGGGGGCTGGCTGAAGAGACAGAAGGGGGCTGGCTGGAGAGACAGAAGGGGGACTTGCTGGCGTGACAGAAGGGAGCTGGCTGGAGAGACAGAAGGGAGACTTGCTGGTGAGACAGAAGGGTGCTGGCTAGTGAGATAGAAGAGGGCTGGCTATTGAGACAGAAGGAGGCAGGCTGGTGAAACAAGGGGCTGGCTGGAGAGGCCGAAGGGGACTTGCTGGTGTGACAGAAGGGGGCTGGCTGGAGAGACAGAAGGGGGCTGGCTGGTGAGACAGAAGGGAGCTGGCTGGAGAGATAGAAGGGGGCTGGCTGGTGAGACAGAAGGGAGCTGGCTGGAGAGAGAGAAGGGGGCTGGCTGGAGAGACAGAAGGGGGACTTGCTGGTGAGACAGAAGGGTGCTGGCTAGTGAGATAGAAGAGGGCTGGCTATTGAGACAGAAGGAGGCAGGTGAAACAAGGGGCTGGCTGGAGAGGCCGAAGGGGACTTGCTGGAGCAGAGCCATAACTAGACTTTTAATGCCCTGCGCTAGAAAGAGAATTGGTCATGGACAGACAGTAAGTGAGAGTCATAGTGTGAGAGACTGACATTCACACATAACCACAGCCCGCAGTCCACAACAGAATAGATGTGGTGGGCGGGCAGCAGAGACGGGGCAGCAGAAACCTGGCTGCAGTGCTCGCTACTCCATCCCTTAATCAGGCTGCCTGTGTGTAGGTAATGTGGGGGCGGGTGAAAGCGGAACTGGTTCCACCTCCAATTAGATCTGCCGGAATGCAGTTCCGCCCCATTCTGGACCACTTTTACCCCTGGATGGAAGGGAGTGTCAGCCAGCCAGTCAGTGCCGGCGCCCACAAGCCATTGCGGGGTCTGCGAGGACTATTGCATACCACTGCTTTAGTGTATGTTGTGTGGTGGCAGGTGCAGTACAGATCCACAGCTTTGACGTCAATAGAAAAAGTCTGGTGCAAACTGGTGGTGCAGTAAAATTGTTCTATGTCTTTGGCAACCACTAAGTCCAAACAGTCTATTATTTTGTTCTAACCTCAAAATTGTGCCGAGCTTATATTTCCGACGGTTTTTGTGAATGTAATGCATGAAGGCAGATCTGAAATGTACAATCACAGCAGCACACTATTATACGGCAGCCTATATTCTGCCTACACACAAATGGATTTTGCTTTTAACAGATTGGAAGGAAAAGTTATTACCGTTCTGTGTTCTCTGTTTATTATACATTAAAAAAGCAATCATTTTGAACTACCTATAAGTCTAAAAGCTATCTAATTATAATATATTGTGTCATAGCACTAGGGTCTCCCCAGTCCTTTCAGTGAGAAGAAATGCCAGTGTGCTGTGTCAGTAGTTGGGGTGGTAGGGTACAGGTAATGTACTGTAGAAATTAGCAGCCAGTAGATTGTATGTTCTTCACTTATATTTTCCTGCTGATGGTGCTTGGATAAGTAGATCCTCTCGTTGTGACCCAGCTAATACTTAACACAGGTCATGAAAGGGTTAGGTATGAAATAGTACAGAATACATTATATTTTATAATGCTACACTTTTAAAATACTCAGAGTTCT
Organism: Pseudophryne corroboree; assembly: GCF_028390025.1. NCBI lineage: Eukaryota > Metazoa > Chordata > Amphibia > Anura > Myobatrachidae > Pseudophryne > Pseudophryne corroboree. Next base: position 836,398,842 of record NC_086447.1, on the reverse strand, counting down.
AACAAAAGTTTGGCAGAAAAAAAAATTATATGAGGCAAAGTGGAGAAAAGATGCTGAGAAAACGTAGTGGATTTAGGGGTTCACTGCCAAAAATAGGAGCTACGCTTTGTGCTGCCCTGATGCCGACTGTTGGCTGAGATAGTCATGTGACCTGATACCGATTTGGAGGAACAATGGGCATAAATTGAGAGCACACAAAAAGAGCATATTTCTCCCATATGCAGAGACTGATACCACTTTCACACCGATAAAATAACCCAGGCTATTGCCAGCTCGGCCCGAATAATAACCCAGTTCCAGTGGAATCCAAGCTGGGTAGTGACTAGGGTTAGACACGGGAATGACCTGGGTAACAGGAAGGAACCGGATTAACGGGGGTTCCATTTACAAGGAGAGCCGGATCCCTGGCGCATGGATATGTCATCTCCAGGCGCCGGGTATAACCCAGGTCAGAGCTGCAGTGTAAATGGACTCGGGATTTTGTTGTGAAAGGGGTACTCTTTACTAATTAGCAGTTATTACTGCAGCGCACACCATATTCCACAGCGCTAGAATATTTGGCAATTCACATCAGTCCCAGCGTTCGCTGTGCATGCGCCCGCGGGGTGATCGGAAAAATTCTGTCGATCCAACCTGAATTAGCCCCTATATTCCCTATCACATGTACACACACACACACAGTCACGCTAGGGTTAATTTTATTGGAATCCAATTAGCCTACCAGTATATTTTTGGATTGTGGTAGGACACCGGAGTACCCAGAGGAAACCCACGCACGTACGGGGAGAATATACAAACTCCACACAGTTAGGGCCATGGTGGGAATCATACCCATGACCTCAGTGCTGTGAGGCAGTAATGCTAACCATTACACTATCCGTACTGCCCAACATGTACATACACACTACAGTTAATTTTTTGTTGGAAGCCAATTAACCTGTCAGTATATTTTTGAACTGTGGGAGGAAATTGGAGTACCTGGATGAAACTCACACAATGGTGGGAATTGAACCCAAGACCTCATTGCTGTGAGGTAGTAATGCTAACCATTACACCAACCATGCTGCCCAATGTTCTAGTTAGCAACAGTAACACACAGTATGTGTCTGGTTTACGCCAGGCCAACGTTACAGCTGCTTTAGCCTCACTTAAGCCCATGTTGTAGACCATTCATGTAAACAAAAGAATTTGCTATTAAGCCCTAATTGAAGTAGAAAAACATCTTTAGTACAACAGAAACAAGCAGCCAACAACAACCGTTTTGCTAGTCCCAGTGACCATTATCATCATAATCCTCCTCCACTATTTGCATCTACCACCAACACAATTGAAACTACTTACATGCTTCTGTGACCTGGAATGCACAAATATAAACTTACTGTCATAAATCAGGGTCTTAATTCTACATACCATACCCAGTGCTGTCATATAATTGCTGTCTGTCGGTCTCCCGGTTCACCTCAGCAATCACTTTGCCTCCTGACATGTTTGTAAACAAACCACCTGGCTGCATGGCTAACGCCAATCCCTGCAATACCTCAGAGGTCACACGACTTCTGCAACCAATGAACAATCACTGCTGCCTATTTAAACCTGCTCTGGCCTGTTGCATATTGCCAGAACAACACCTTCCTCCTGGGATAGTTCCTGGTCCCTAGACCTCGGTACTCCTGCACTTGTGTATCTAGGGAGGGATCCTGGAGTGCACACTGGTAATGAGCGGTGCGACCCTGTGAGATCTTTCAGTACTGCATACAAAGACAAGGTTGCAGGTGCACAATCTAATCACTACCAATTGTTTAACAATAATCATTGCAATAAATTTGAGTGAGGCTCTTGGCATAATTATTGCCATAAATAACGGCTTGCCCTCCAACGACCAGATGACCTCATTAATCAGCCAAACCCCTAACATATTGGGGGACACAAGTCCAGGGCGTGGAACACCCCAAACATAAGCCGAGTGACCCCCGGGGAAACACTCTTGTGAAAAAATATATAGTGAAAAAAAGTAAAGATAGATTAGTGAGAGGAGCTACTGAAAAAAAGCAGTAGTAGTAATAGTGAGAGGTAACGAGGCGAGAAATAAAGTAGAGAGAGGTAAAGTAGTGAGAAGTGAAGGTGGGAAATGAGTTACATTGAAACAACACACACAAAAGGGATGAAAGGAAATATGAAATGAAGTGTTAACCTGTGTTGCTCCTGAAGCCAAGTATCCACAGCAGCCCAGGGTGACCCACGTCCCAAAAATTAATCTCTGCATGCAGTCTGAAAAACCTAATTAACACCAATATACTGTATAGGACAGGTGGGCATGTGTGCTACCAGCAGTCAGAATGGGGTCTCTGGTCTCCCATTATGTATGTAAATACACAGCATTAGGTATACAGGGGAGGGATTCTGCAGTGAGGCAATGAGAGGTGTGACCCTGTGGAGACCTTTCAGTACTGCATACAAAGACAGGTGCACAATTCAAACACCTGTCCTATATATTGGTTTTAATTAGGTATTGTAATTAGGTCATCTATATTAGAATGACAGATGGGGGGTCAGCACTTATACAGTTTTGGTCAGATGTCTGGGTTCCTGTTGCTTGGAGCTTCAGCCACTATTTACCATTTATAGCATGCCATCTACTGTGGATACCCTCAACAGCATTTACTACAGCTAGTACTTACAGAGACCTTCCCTCTTGTTAACCCGTAGGTTGTCCTGTGGATCACAACTCCGATTCCAGGGCAGGGTAGTATTCACATTTCAGACCTTTCCAGCTAGGTTGCTTGTGGTTCGGAATAGCGTGTTACTGTTACTTTTTCATCTCTGAGTCTCAGATCCTGAATCCAGTTCTGGACCAGAGCACTCCCAGGCTGTTGACAGTAGCAGTCACCAGACCTTGAGACATAAAACTCCAGATCCTGCTTGAGTTCTGCATTCTGGCTTCAAGTTGGCCTTAGGTTGCCTGAGTTCCTGGAATGGTTCCAGGTATTCTTAGCTGGGGTTACAGTCCTGTATCCTGGTATTGAGTCGAGTCTGGGCTGTCTCTTGACATTGCCACACATCTAAGTACCTCTACCTTCAGGTTATCAGCTACCCGAGCAGACCACTTCCCATATCTTCCAGCTTCACCTACACTTCTAGTGTGCCCTAGGGTTCTGATATGGATCACAAGCATCCTCAGTCCATGACACTTATGGTATTTGGCCTAAATTAGATTGCCTTCTGACTTCTCTCAGTAACGGCTGAATAGATCAGTAGTTGCACATATCCACACATTTTCTGAGGGTGCTGAAGAGTGTGTGTGCAGGGAATATGACATTTGGCATCTCAACAGTCATAAGACCTATAGCGTGATCCCAATGTTCATAATCCCGACGGATCCTGGAGGAAAGTATTGGTGGAGGGTTAGCTTTAGGCTGCGGGGTGGGGGAGATTAGGGTTAGGCTGCAGGTGGGGGTTAGGGCTAGGCTGTAGGAGGGGGAGGTTAGGGTTAAGCTGTCAGAGGGGAGGTTAGGGTTAGGCTGCAGGAGGGGTGGATTAAGGTAAAACTACTTACCGCAATGTGCCAGGATTCTGGCCAACGGGATACTGCTGTTGGTCTTCCTACCTAGACTCAAGAGTACCCAGCATTTCTTCCACCAAACAAAGATAGGTCTGGTCAAGCTCACAATAACATAGTAACATAGTAATTGAGGTTGAAAAAAGGCAAAATGCCCATCATGTTCAACCTGTATTCTGTATTAAGTTGAATTGATTTTACTGTACCTGCTGAAGAATGTTTTTATGACTAGTTAACAACTATAAATCCTGTTACACCCGGATTAACAACATCAATAATTTAAATGTTGTAACCTTGGATATCCTTTTCAGTCAGAAATTCATCCAATCCTTTTTTAAATGCATTTACAGAGTCCACCATTACTACTTTCTTTGGCAAGGAATTCCAAATCCCGATTGCCCTAACGGTAAAGAACCCTTTCCTTCGTTGCGTACGGAATTTTTTTTTCTCCAGCCTCAACGAGTGACCACGTGCCTAAACAGAGTTCTTTTAATAAATAATTCCTCTGATAACTCTTTATAGTGCCCCTTTACATATTTGAAGACATTAATAATGTCTCCTCTTAGACGCCTTTTTTCCAGTGTATACATATTCAACCTAGTAAGCCTTTCCTCTTAATCCAGTCCCTCTAGCCTAGGGGTGGGCAACAGGCAGACCGATCTTGCCTGGCCCGCTCTGCCCCACCAGAGTGCAATGACAAGCGGCCCGACATGCCGCTTGTCATTGCACTGCTCTCAGACGCGGAGCCGCTGAGGAAATCCCGGTCACGTCACAGGGTCAGCTGACCGGGATTTCCTCTGTTATCATGCGCTGGGCGGTACGGGGGCGGGCACTGCAGTGAGCAGGAGCGGCGGCCGAGAAGCGGCGGCCAGTGAGGAGAGGAAGCGGCGGGCAGCGAGCGGGAGCAGGAGAGGCCACATCAGCAGTGACTCCGGCCGGCAGCAGCGCGGATCATCGGACAGCGGGGATCGTCTGCCACTGTGACAAACAGGTAAACCCCCTGTCCAGCCAGCCCATGGATCACTGCTTAAGCTGCCATATAGGTTTAGGGGTGGGGAGGGAGGGGAGTTAAAAACTGCAATATGGGTTTAGGGGAGGGGGGGGGGAAGGGGGGTAGGGACTGTCTGCCGTAATGTGTAAAAAGGGGACGCTGTCTGCCGTAATGTGTAAAAACGAGGGCGCTGTCTGCCGTAATGTATAAAAATGGTGGCGCTGTCTGCCGTAATGTGTAAAAAGGGGACGCTGTCTGCCGTAATGTGTAAAAACGAGGGCGCTGTCTGCCGTAATGTGTAAAAACGGGGGCGCTGTCTGCTGTAATGTGTAAAAACGGGGGCGCTGTCTGCCGTAATGTGTAAAAAGGGGACGCTGTCTGCCGTAATGTGTAAAAACGAGGGCGCTGTCTGCCGTAATGTATAAAAATGGGGGCGCTGTCTGCCGTAATGTGTAAAAAGGGGACGCTGTCTGCCGTAATGTGTAAAAACGGGGGCGCTGTCTGCCGTAATGTGTAAAAACGGGGGCGCTGTCTGCCGTAATGTGTAAAAACGGGGGCACTGTCTGCCATAATGTGTAGAAAGCGGGACGCTGTCTGCCGTAATGTGTAAAAAGGGCACGCTGTCTGCCGTAATGTGTAAAAAGGGATCTCTTTTTGAGTATTTTGTGTGTGGCCCTCAAATATTAGCTGGAAGTGTTAAGCGGCCCCCCAGCTGAAATAATTGCCCACCCCTGCTCAAGCCCTTTAATCAATTTAGTAGCTCACCTTTGAACCTTTTTGAGTTCCCCTGATATCTTTTTTATACAGTGGTGCACAAAACTGAACACAATATTCCAGGTGCGGATGTACCAATGATTTGTACAACGGCAGAATTACATCCTCGTCTCTTGTCTCAATTCCCCGTTTTATGCACGCTAGCATTTCACTTGCCTTCTTTACTGCGCTTTGACATTGTATATGGTTAGTAAGCTTATTATCAATGAGTACCCCCAAATCTTTTTCCAACACTGTTACCCCTAGACTTTCCTCGTTTAATATGTAGGATGCAAGTTTGTTTTTAGTCCCGAAGTGCATAAGCTTGCATTTTTCTATATTGAACCTCATTCCCCATTTAGACGCCCAGATTTCAAGTTTAGATAAGTAATTCTGCAGAGACTCCACATCTATTTCTGAATTAATTACCCTACACAGTTTAGTATCATCTGCAAAGATTGAAACTGTGTTTTCCAGGCCTATTTCTAGGTCATTGATAAATATGTTGAACAGTAGTGGCCCGAGTATGGACCCTGTGGTATTCCGCTGATTACTGGTGTCCAGCTTGAAGACTTCCCGTTGACCACTATTCGCTGTACACTGTTGTCCAGCCAATTACTTGGGTGTAGTATGGTATGCCGGCGGCCGGGTGTTAGGCGCCGGGGTCCGCTCGTCGGTGCGGCCCGGCGCCTAGCAACCAGGGACGCCGTGCGCGTACAGCCGCCGGCTCCCTGGCAACGCTAGACGCCGGGCGCACGGAGCCGCTCAGACCCTAGCAACGGGGACGCCACGTTCGGGCCGCGTTCCCCGTTGCTGGGTCTTTTCTAATTGTATAATGATGTGCTGGCCGTGCAGCATGCAAGCTGCACGGCATTACTTGTGATTACCCAGTCTGGCTCCTGATTGGGGAGCTCACAGTTATAAGCACCCTTTGGACTTCTCACAGACGCCGGTGATAGCTTCCTGTTTGCCTGTGTTGGTTACAGAGAGTTTCCAGTCCTGCTCAATCCGGTTGTTCCTGTCCTCAGTGATCCTGTACTCGGAAATTGTCATCTGTTCCTGGAGTCTGACCGAGCACCTTTAACATCCTGTGGTGTTCGTGAGTCGCGGCGTAGCCGTGTGTTGCGGCTTGACCGCTTACTGTTTATTATTTTGTATCTTTGTGTTCTGGAGCTTTTGCGGAGGATTCCGCTCCCCCTGATCCACTCTGGTATCCAGCGGTGCTGGATAGGAGTTACGGATCAGTGGATCTTTGGTTGTCTTTTTCCCTGGCGGCTAGTCCGCACATACTTTTGGTTTAGTTAGTTAGCTTGTAACCCCTGGCCTGGTTGCTTAGTCAGAGGGCCCCTTGTTATCACCCTGTCTCGGATTTCCCTTTGTCTCCCATTAAGACCTGAGGGGGCATCGGGGTTGGGCAGACATAATCCGCCCTTCGAACGCGGCTGCCATGGGCTCAAGCAACCATAGTCTCGCAGGGGATTTCTGATAACACGGGCGAGACAACGGAGTTAGGGCGCCAGGGGTTACTAGGCTCTCCTGCTCCCACAACCAGTATATCTTTCCAGTACTCAGACCTCTGCCATAAGATCTCCTCTGGTCTGGAGTACGGGAATCATAACATTATCACCGGCCAGACTAAATTTAAAATTAAACAGGAGTTATTTTTTTCCCTTGTTCAGTTGGGAGATTTGTCGGCCTCATGAATCCCACCGGTGTCGGGCCAAATCCTGGCCAGCTTCTAGTTAGCCAGATTCAAGAGCTTACTCAGATGGTTCAGGATCTGTCTCTTCGGGTGAGGTCACAGGAAGATCTGTTACGGACTTCCCCGAGGGTCATTCCTGAACCAAAAATGCATCTGCCTGACCGTTTTTTTGGGAATAGAAAACAGTTTTTTAATTTTAAAGAGTCTTGTAAACTTTATTTTCGTTTGAGACCAGTCTCCTCAGGTACGGAGGCTCAGCGGGTTGGAATTATTATTTCTCTGCTTCAGGGGGATCCTCAGACCTGGGCTTTTGGTTTAAAGACAGACGATCCGGCTTTATTTTCTGTAGACGCCTTTCTAAAGTCTTTAGGGCTATTGTATGACGACCCTGATAGAGAGGCATCCGCCGAGAGTCAGTTGCGTGCTCTCAGACAGGGTAGGAATCCCGCAGAGATTTATTGTACGGAGTTTCGCCGTTGGTCGAACGACTGTGGATGGAATGACCCAGCCCTGCGCAGTCAGTTTCGCCTCGGCTTATCTGAGTCTATAAAAGACAGTCTCCTTCAGTATCCCGCTCCTGAGACTCTCGATAAACTCATGGAGCTCTCTATTAAGATTGATCGTCGGCTCAGAGAGCGGAGGGCTGAAAAAGGAGCATCTGTCGGGTCAACTCCTTGTGTTTTTTCCATCCCTGTGGACATAGAGGAGCCTATGCAGATAGGTCTCTCCAAACTGTCTTCTGAAGAAAGAACCAGAAGGCAAAATTCTGGTCTTTGTTTATACTGTGGAGGTAAGGGACATTTTGCCCGTAGTTGTCCGAACAAGTCGGGAAACGTCTCGACCAAGTGAATTGTGAGGGGGTTCACTTTGGTCTGCAGCTTATCTCCTCAAATAATTCACTGTTAGTCCCAGCTAAAGTTTCCTTTGGCAGCCTCTGTTCCTCGGTCTCTGTTTTTGTGGACAGTGGAGCTGCAGGGAACTTTATGGATTTGACATGGGCCAAGACCTTAGGTATTCCTCAGTTAGCCTTGGGTAGGTGTATCACCATGCATGGTTTAGATGGGAGTCCCTTGTCCAATGGGGTTATTTCTCTCTGTACACCTCCTGTTCTACTCTCGGTAGGAGCTCTGCATTCTGAAAAAATTGAGTTTTTCCTCACCCATTGCCCAGCAGTTCCAGTGGTTCTGGGTCACCCTTGGCTGGCCTTTCATAATCCCATCATTGATTGGCAGTCGGGGGAGATCTCACAATGGGGTACCATCTGTAATAAGGAATGTATTACGCTTCCCATCAGAATAGCTGCTGCCATTCCCGCACCCATTCCTGTGGAATACCAGGATTTTGTTGATGTTTTTTCCAAGGGCAATGCGGATATTCTGCCTCCCCATAGGCCTTATGATTGTGCTATTGAGCTAATTCCTGGTGCCACTTTGCCTAAGGGAAGGTTATATGCATTGTCCGGACCTGAAACTGTGGCCATGAATGAGTATGTTAAAGAAAGCCTAGGGAAAGGATTTATCAGGCCATCTAAATCCCCTTTAAGTGCAGGCTTCTTCTTCGTAGAGAAGAAGGATGGTTCACTCAGACCCTGCATTGACTTTAGAGCCTTGAATAAAATCTCAGTAAAAAATACTTACCCTCTGCCACTGATCTCTGTCCTTTTTGATCAGCTACGTTCGGCTGTGATTTTTTCTAAGATTGACCTGAGAGGAGCATATAACCTCATCAGAATCAAGTCAGGGGATGAGTGGAAAACGGCATTCAGTACTCAGTCAGGCCACTATGAGTATCTGGTTATGCCATTCGGCCTGTCTAACGCTCCGGCAGTTTTCCAGGATCTCATTAACGATGTGCTCCGTGAATTTCTTGGAAAATTCGTTGTAGTCTACTTAGACGATATTTTGATTTATTCTGACTCTGTAGAACAACATGTTACCCAGGTGCGTCAGGTTCTAAAAAAATTACGTGAAAATCACCTATATGCCAAGCTGGAGAAGTGTGAATTTCATGTCACGGAGGTATCCTTTTTAGGATACATTATTTCCCCTCGGGGATTCCGTATGGAACCAAAGAAGCTCCAAGCCATCCTTAGTTGGGCGCAACCCACCAACTTAAAAGCAATTCAGCGCTTTTTAGGGTTTGCGAACTACTATAGAAGATTTATTCACTCTTTCTCTGACCTAGTTGCTCCCATTGTGGCACTGACTAAGAAGGGAGCGGATCCTACCAATTGGTCACGTGAAGCCGAGCTATCTTTTCAGGCCTTGAAACAAGCCTTTGTCTCAGCCCCTGTCCTCAGACACCCCAACCCAGAATTGCCTTTCATTGTTGAGGTTGATGCCTCAGAGGTTGGAGTAGGGGCTATCCTATCTCAGAAGGATCCGGATTCCCTTGAATTACACCCTTGTGCCTTTATGTCCAGAAAATGCTCTTCTGCTGAATCCAACTACGATGTTGGTAACCGGGAATTGCTGGCTATTAAATGGGCTTTCGAGGAGTGGAGGCATTGGCTTGAGGGAGCGACTCATATCATTTCAGTTTTGACTGATCACAAAAATCTTCAATACATTGAATCAGCTAAACGACTGAATGCCCGGCAGGCTCGTTGGGCTTTATTTTTTACTCGTTTCAAATTCATTATCACCTTCAGGCCAGGTTCCAAGAATACCAAGGCAGATGCCCTGTCACGCAGTTTTCTTCCAGTTCAAGACAACAGTCCTGTTACTCCCATACTTCCGTCTTCAGTCATTCGGGCAGGCCTCACACAGGATTTATTTACCCAGTTAAAGCTGCTTCAACATCAGGCTCCTGGAAATACTCCTGCTGGTCGTCTTTTTGTCCCTGAGTTTTTGAGAGCAACTGTTTTGACGGAGTTTCATGATAGCAAAGTTGCCGGGCATCCGGGAATCGCTAAGACTTTGGAATTAGTCTCCCGCTCAGTATGGTGGCCTGGTCTTTCCAAAGACATTAAGGAGTTTGTTTTTTCGTGTCAGGTCTGTGCACAGCATAAAGTTCCCCGTTCTTTGCCTATCGGTCAGCTTATGCCCTTGAATGTTCCTCTTAGGCCATGGTCTCATATCTCCATGGATTTTGTGGTGGACCTCCCTCTGTCAGCCGGATGCCGAGTCATATGGGTGGTAGTGGACCGTTTTAGTAAAATGGCCCATTTCATTGCTCTTCCCCGATTGCCATCTGCCCAGGGATTGGCAGTCTTGTTCCTCCGCCATGTTTTCAGACTCCATGGGTTACCCACTGATATTGTTTCCGATCGGGGTCCACAATTCATTGCACAGTTTTGGAAATCTTTTTGTGTCTCATTGAAGATGAAATTATCTTTAACGTCAGGCTACCATCCCCAATCCAACGGGCAGACTGAGCGAGTTAATCAATCACTAAAACAATATTTGCGGTTGTACTCGGCCAAACTCCAAAATGACTGGTCTGAGTTTCTTCCATTGGCGGAGTTCGCTTACAATAATGCCTGTCATTCCTCCACCAATGTGTCTCCATTTTTTGCAGTTTTTGGTTTTCACCCCAGAGCTAATTCCATTTTTCAACATTCCTCTGTCTCCTCACTGACCTTGACCTCTCATCTTAGGCTCATTTGGAGAAAAGTGCACCTGGCTCTCAGAAAAGCGGCATTTCAGGAAAAGAGATTTTCTGACAGGCTCCGGCGGCCGTGCACTTTTAAAGTAGGAGATAGGGTGTGGTTGTCGACTCGCAACATTAAACTTCGACAAACCTCAGCCAGATTGGGTCCTAAATTTATTGGACCATTTCACATTATCAAAAAAGTCAATCCAGTTGCCTTCCGGTTACGTTTACCAAAAACTTTACGGATCGGAAATACTTTCCATTGCTCATTGCTGAAACCATATGTTTCGTCCAGTAGATTTCCTTGTAAGATATCTCAGGGGAGATCACCAATTGTTGTACAGGGTCAGCAGGAGTTCTTGGTGGAGAAGGTTCTCGATTCCAAGTTGTCCCGGGGTCGGCTTTATTTTTTGGTGCATTGGAGAGGTTATGGTCCAGAAGAAAGGTCTTGGGTCCTGGATAAGGATCTCCATGCCCCGAGGCTCAAGAGGGCATTTTTTCGAGAATTTCCTCGGAAACCGGGCTTTAGGGGTTCCTTGACCCCTCCTCAAGGGGGGGGTACTGTTAGGCGCCGGGGTCCACTCGTCGGTGCGGCCCGGCGCCTAGCAACCAGGGACGCCGTGCGCGTACAGCCGCCGGCTCCCTGGCAACGCTAGACGCCGGGCGCACGGAGCCGCTCAGACCCTAGCAACGGGGACGCCACGTTCGGGCCGCGTTCCCCGTTGCTGGGTCTTTTCTAATTGTATAATGATGTGCTGGCCATGCAGCATGCAAGCTGCACGGCATTACTTGTGATTACCCAGTCTGGCTCCTGATTAGGGAGCTCACAGTTATAAGCACCCTTTGGACTTCTCACAGACGCCGGTGATAGCTTCCTGTTTGCCTGTGTTGGTTACAGAGAGTTTCCAGTCCTGCTCAATCCGGTTGTTCCTGTCCTCAGTGATCCTGTACTCGGAAATTGTCATCTGTTCCTGGAGTCTGACCGAGCACCTTTAACATCCTGTGGTGTTCGTGAGTCGCGGCGTAGCCGTGTGTTGCGGCTTGACCGCTTACTGTTTATTATTTTGTATCTTTGTGTTCTGGAGCTTTTGCGGAGGATTCCGCTCCCCCTGATCCACTCTGGTATCCAGCGGTGCTGGATAGGAGTTACGGATCAGTGGATCTTTGGTTGTCCTTTTCCCTGGCGGCTAGTCCGCACATACTTTTGGTTTAGTTAGTTAGCTTGTAACCCCTGGCCTGGTTGCTTAGTCAGAGGGCCCCTTGTTATCACCCTGTCTCGGATTTCCCTTTGTCTCCCATTAAGACCTGAGGAGGCATCGGGGTTGGGCAGACATAATCCGCCCTTCGAACGCGGCTGCCATGGGCTCAAGCAACCATAGTCTCGCAGGGGATTTCTGATAACACGGGCGAGACAACGGAGTTAGGGCGCCAGGGGTTACTAGGCTCTCCTGCTCCCACAACCAGTATATCTTTCCAGTACTCAGACCTCTGCCATAAGATCTCCTCTGGTCTGGAGTACGGGAATCATAACACCGGGCTCCCGGCGACCAGCATACCGACGGCGTGGCGAGCGCAAATGAACCCCTTGTGGGCTCGCTGCGCTCGCCATGCTGTGGGCACGGTGGCACTATTTTATTCTCCCTCCAGGGGGGTCGTGAACCCCCATGAGGGAGAAAAAGTGTCGGTATGCCGGCTGTCGGGATTCCGGCGCCAGTATACTGTGCGCCGGGATCCCGACAGTCGGCATACTGAAGACCACCCAGTTACTTATCCATGTACAAACAGTTTTTCCTAGGCCAAGCTCCTTTAATTTGATGATTTGTCTCCTGTGAGGCACTGTATCGAAGGCTTTTGCAAAATCTAAGTAGACCACATCCACTGCTTTTCCTTGGTCAAGATTGAAGATCACTTCCTGTCTGCCGTAATGTGTAAAAAGGGGACGCTGTCTGCCGTAATGTGTAAAAACGAGGGCGCTGTCTGCCGTAATGTATAAAAATGGGGGCGCTGTCTGCCGTAATGTGTAAAAAGGGGACGCTGTCTGCCGTAATGTGTAAAAACGAGGGCGCTGTCTGCCGTAATGTGTAAAAACGGGGGCACTGTCTGCCGTAATGTGTAAAAACGGGGGCGCTGTCTGCCGTAATGTGTAAAAAGGGGATGCTGTCTGCCGTAATGTGTAAAAACGAGGGCGCTGTCTGCCGTAATGTATAAAAATGGGGGCGCTGTCTGCCGTAATGTGTAAAAAGGGGACGCTGTCTGCCGTAATGTGTAAAAACGGGGGCGCTGTCTGCCGTAATGTGTAAAAACGGGGGCGCTGTCTGCCGTAATGTGTAAAAACGGGGGCACTGTCTGCCATAATGTGTAGAAAGCGGGACGCTGTCTGCCGTAATGTGTAAAAAGGGCACGCTGTCTGCCGTAATGTGTAAAAAGGGATCTCTTTTTGAGTATTTTGTGTGTGGCCCTCAAATATTCGCTGGAAGTGTTAAGCGGCCCCCCAGCTGAAATAATTGCCCACCCCTGCTCAAGCCCTTTAATCAATTTAGTAGCTCACCTTTGAACCTTTTTGAGTTCCCCTGATATCTTTTTTATACAGTGGTGCACAAAACTGAACACAATATTCCAGGTGCGGATGTACCAATGATTTGTACAACGGCAGAATTACATCCTCGTCTCTTGTCTCAATTCCCCGTTTTATGCACGCTAGCATTTCACTTGCCTTCTTTACTGCGCTTTGACATTGTATATGGTTAGTAAGCTTATTATCAATGAGTACCCCCAAATCTTTTTCCAACACTGTTACCCCTAGACTTTCCTCGTTTAATATGTAGGATGCAAGTTTGTTTTTAGTCCCGAAGTGCATAAGCTTGCATTTTTCTATATTGAACCTCATTCCCCATTTAGACGCCCAGATTTCAAGTTTAGATAAGTAATTCTGCAGAGACTCCACATCTATTTCTGAATTAATTACCCTACACAGTTTAGTATCATCTGCAAAGATTGAAACTGTGTTTTCCAGGCCTATTTCTAGGTCATTGATAAATATGTTGAACAGTAGTGGCCCGAGTATGGACCCCTGTGGTATTCCGCTGATTACTGGTGTCCAGCTTGAAGACTTCCCGTTGACCACTATTCACTGTACACTGTTGTCCAGCCAATTACTTGGGTGTAGTATGGTATGCCGGCGGCCGGGCTCCCGGCGACCAGCATACCGACGGCGTGGCGAGCGCAAATGAACCCCTTGTGGGCTCGCTGCGCTCGCCATGCTGTGGGCACGGTGGCACTATTTTATTCTCCCTCCAGGGGGGTCGTGAACCCCCATGAGGGAGAAAAAGTGTCGGTATGCCGGCTGTCGGGATTCCGGCGCCAGTATACTGTGCGCCGGGATCCCGACAGTCGGCATACTGAAGACCACCCAGTTACTTATCCATGTACAGTTTTTCCTAGGCCAAGCTCCTTTAATTTGATGATTTGTCTCCTGTGAGGCACTGTATCGAAGGCTTTTGCAAAATCTAAGTAGACCACATCCACTGCTTTTCCTTGGTCAAGATTGAAGATCACTTCCTCGTAGAAGTTAACTAAGTTAGTTTGACATGATCTGTCCCTCACAAACCCATGCTGGTTCTTGCTAATAATCTTAGTAGTCTGCAGATACTCCTGTATGCTATCCCTTAGAATTCCTTCCAATATTTTCCCCACTATAGATGTCAAACTAACCGGTCTGTAGTTTCCCGGATAATTTTTGAATCCCTTATTAAATAATGGCACTACATCTGCTATATGCCAATCCTTCGGTACCATGCCAGTTCTAATTGAGCTATTGAAAATCAAGTATTACTAGTTGGGACCTAAGCTCCATAAGAACCCTCAGATGAAGTCCGTCCGGGCCAGGTGATTTGTTAATCTTTATTTTGCATAGTCTCTCACTGACTACTTCTTCACTTAAACAAGTATCTAACCACGAATCCTTACTGTCATTATCGCTATGCACTACTCCCACCATCAGTTCTTCTCTAGTGACCACGGATGAAAAAAATTTATTCAGTATTTCCACTTTTGATTCGTCATCATTTATTAATACTCCAAATTCATCTTTTATTGGACCTATGTTCTCCTTTTTTAATCTTTTGCTGTTTATGTATTTTAAAAAATTTTTAGGATTGGATTTACTCTCTATAGCAATTTGCTTTTCGTTTTCAATTTTAGCTGCTCTTATTGCTTTTTTGCTTCTTTTATTGCATTCCTTGTAGTACTAGAATGTATCCTCCTTTCCATTAGATTTAAATGCTTTGAAAGCACGCTTCTTTTTATCGATTTCTGCCTTGACCTTCTTGTTAAGCCACATTGGTTTAAGTTTGGTACTCCTGTGCTTACTGCCCATGGGAATAAATTTGTGAATATTGCTATCTAGCAACCCTTTTAAAGCATCCCACATTTCCGAAGTGTTCTTACCATGAAACAAATCTTCCCACTCAATGTCGTTTAGTGCACATCTCAACATTCTGAAGTTAGCCTTCCTAAAGTTAAATGTTTTTTGTTGACCCCTTATAGCTATGTTTCCTAAAACTGATGTCGAAAGTGATCATACAGTGATCACTGTTACCCAAAGTCTACCCTACTTTAGTATTCGATATGATGTCCACATTATTAGTAATTACTAGATCCAGAGTAGTTTTACCCCTAGTTGGGTCCTCGACTAATTGAGACAAGTAGTGATCCTTTAACATATTTAAGAACCTGTTGCCCCTAGCTTTATCACATGAATCGTTACTCCAATTTATATCAGGATAGATAAAATCCCCAATCACTAGGATGTCCCCCAATCCCGCAGTCCTTTCGGTTTGCTGCAAGAGTTGTTCTTCCTCATGTATGCTAATTTCTGGCTGTTTGTAGCATGTGCCTATAACTAATTTTTTTGTATCAATACCCCCACTTGAGATTTCAACCCATAGTGACTCAACATTATCGACAGTCTCCTCATAAATATCCTCCTTAAAGTATTTAGAGATGGTTTAACATAAAGACATACACCTCCTCCTCTTTTGCTTGCCCTGTCCCTCCTGAAAAAAGAATACCCCTCCATGTTTGCAACCCAGTCGTGAGAGTCATCCCACCATGTTTCTGTAATACCTATAATATCATACTCAGCCCTTGATGCTAACAATTCCAATTCTCCCATTTTACTTGCTAGACTTCTTGCATTTTAAAGCATACATTTTAGTTTAGTGGTTCCCTTGCCCGCTTGTTTTTTTAAAGGTATCCTATCATGGTTTACTAGAGCCTCCCTAGAGGCTCTGATAATGATGATGGCTAGAGGAGGTGTAGTCACATAGATTTGTACAATGGTGAATATCTGGATTTAGGGCACCATTTAAAAAGAAACATAACCCTTTTACACTTGTATTTCTCCGTATTTCAGTATTTAACCAACACCAGTAAGCTTACTGTAGATACAAGAGCCCGCAAACTGACAGCAACAGAGAGGAGGGTTAAGTTAGTCCACAAATGACTATTTAGGCCTGCACCCCCAGCCAGGGTGAGATCCACGGAGGGGAAAACTCAGTGCGGGTGCTGCCAGTGATGGTCAAGAGGAAAGATGGGGAAGTGTGTCCTTGAGGAACCTGCACTAAACAACACTGCTTGCACCTTTGCATCCTCCCCAGACAGTTAATGGAACTGATGAAATATACATTGTCGCTCCCTGCTGTCCTTGGTGCTGAAGACCACAGAGAACCTCTAATTGTACACAGGAAATAAAATTTCTTGATAAACATTTACAAAGACCATTGTCATTATCATGTTAAATGGAGAGGTTGCCATGACAATTGCTGAAAGGATACAAAAGTACCGCGCCAGGAAAATTACAGTATCTTCAGGAGAATCAGCAATCAAAGAGCCTCATATGCTTACATGACTCTCAGCATTCAAAACGGCCTTAACCTTACTTGTCAAATATTTTGCTGACTTCTGCTTGATACAACATATATTTCATTTCTTTACCTATCTGCTTGTGAGCTGGACAATTTACCCAACACGTATCAATAGTGTTGCAAAGGTAGAACTTGTGAGGCAGCTACTGCTGCTACTACTACTACTACTATTACTACTACTGCTACTATGCTGCTACTACTACTACTACTACTACTACTACTACTACTATTACTACTACTGCTACTACTACTACTACTACTACTACTACTACGGTTCCTTAGTTACATATGGGTCTTTTTATTAAGCCTTGAATGAAGATCAAGTGGACGGAGATAAAGTACCAGCCAATCATCTCCTGTCATTTTTCAAACACAGCCTGTGGTATGGCAGTTGGGAGCTGATTGGTACTTTATCAAAATCCACTTTATCTCCATCCAAGGTTTAGTAAATAGACTCCATAATATTTAACTGAACCAAAGGATGGTCAAACAAGCCCCCAGTTTGGCAGCTTCTAATTTAATCTCACAGATGTAAAATGAAAATTAATTTTCTAACCTTCAAAAATGTCAATTGCAAATATTATTTGTTTATGAACAGTTTCTTATATAGGGCAGCATATTCCGTTGTACTTTACAGTTGGAAACAAAAGTAATAGAACAAAACTAGGTAATAACAGTCAGTCATAGTGGTAAGAAGGCCTGGATCAGGTATGACACCTACATACAGTATGCAGTTGTTTGTATGAAAAGCAATGAATCCAATTTTCTTAGTGATTTTGCCAGCATCAACCCATGTGGTAATAAATGTGGGAATTCCGCAGTATAGTATATCCACCCTCCTAGTGATGAACCTACTCCTATCTTTCTTCCTTTCAGAATTGATAATCCCATTGTTTGATGGTATGAAAAGTTGTCAGAAAATTCTATGTATTGATATCAAATATTATTATTATTATTATTATTATTATTATTATATTTTATTTAAAAAAGGTGCCACAAAGTGTCCACAAAAAAACATAACAGAATTATAGTGAATGAGTACAATACAGTACAAAGCAGAGAGAAAACATAAAACATTATAGCAGCATCACACGGTAGGTGCGGTCGGCATTCCAGCAGTCAGTAAGCTGACGTTCACGTGACTGATGCCGGAATCCCGACACCACTCAGGAGACCGGCGCCGGAACACCACCAGCCAAAATCCAGAAGGTAAGTATCAGGGTATGGGTTATGCACTAGGGGTGGGGTAGCCACAGCCGACACCTCCTGATATAGCCGCCATACCTGGAGGGTTAGTCATAGCAGCCACCCCCCAAGGGTTAGGGAATGATGAGGGTAAAAATACTCACTCCGTCTGGTGTCGGGATCTTTAGTTTCGGGATGTTGGTCATGTGACCGTCAGCATCCCAATGATGGGATTACATACTGAACCCGGTGTGAGACAAGGGCGTACAAGGCTACAAAGTGACAAAAGGAACCAATGGTATACTATACCAAGGGAGGATGGGGCAGCCATCTTGGGTGCAGTATTACAGTAATATACAATGATAGGGTACAGGAAGACCAAACATTCTGTGAAATTATACCGTGAAATTATACCAACTGAAGGCCTGATTCAGTATTGATTGATTGCAAGGAATCTCAATACAAATCCTGGCGGCTACGGCATTTGTATATTTTATACACAGCCGCTGCATAAAAATTCATAGCCATGAATACATTAGCATACATCTCTAAAGCAGGCCTTTGATCAATAGTTCTGCTTTATGCTCAGAAGGTCCCAGGCAAGGCAGCAGTCTTGTCTCAGGTCTCAGTGAGATTGGCCTAGCTAAGGTCCAGAAGTATAATAATCTCATAACCACTCATTATGATGGTATCAGGTCAGGTGGTCTGGACCCCTAGAAAGGTCACAATGTCAGTGCAAGAATCCAAACTGCTGGAATCCTGAACGAGGGTTTGCCAGGGCGGCGGACAGGTAAGTCACGTGGGGGGGGGGGGGGGGGTAGGGATAGGCTGTGGTGCAAGGGTTACGATTATGCTCCGGGAAAGGGAGCTTTACGGTTTGGCTGTGTGTGTGTGTGTGTGTGTGTGTGTGGGGTGGGGTTACAGTCAGGCACCCCCAGGGAGGATTAGGGATAGGCTGCTATGGAGGGAGGGTTAGGTTTATTCTGTGGGAAGGGGGGGGATAGGTTTAGTCACCACCGGGGAGGGTTAGGTTTAAGCTGCGGGGGGAAAAGGTTAGGTTTAGGTTGCTGAAAGGGAGGGTTAGAGGGGCATTGGGGGTAGGTAAATATACTTACCTAGCCCCTGTACGGATTCTCACCATTGGAATGCCACGGTCGGTCTTCTGACTGCTGGCATCTCAACCACCGGCATATCCTACCCAACCCATTATGATTCAATGTGCTGAAAGCTGGTGCAAAGTCTGTGGTCATAGACAGTTTCTCAGCAGCACAGTAAGCAGCGCCTGCCAAAACATTGGATAATAACTCATTCTTTTTCACTATTATGTATCTATACTAGCCGAATGCATGGATTATGCCAATCATTTATATGAAGCTGTTAACATGTAACACACAGTATTTAAAGGGGTATACTGTGTTTACTAAAAGTCGATTTGGGTCGATTTTGATCGATTTTTGGTCTATGTTGAGTCGATGATTTTGCCATACTTAAAAAAAATTTTTAAACCATCTGTTAGTAAATGTGAGATTTATGGGTATATTTACTAAAAGTCGATCTGGGTCGCTTATTTTTGGTCGGTCGATTTTGTATTTCAGGGTCTAAATTCCACATATACTAACAGATGATTTTTGACCTTTTTTTTTTTAACAATGTCAAAAATCATCTGTTAGCAAATGTGTGATTTAGACGCTGAAACACAAAATCGATCAAAAATTGACCAAACATCACAAACAAATCGATCAAAATCGACCCAAAATGGCTTTTTATAAATATACTAGTGATGAGCGGATTCGGTTTTACTCGGTTTTACTCGGTTTTACTCGGTTCTCAAAACGGCATCTTATTGGCTCACGGATGTCACGTGTTTTGGATAGCCAATAAGATGCCGTTTTGAGAACCGAGTAAAACCGAGTAAAACCGAGTAAAACCGAACCTCGCTCATCTCTAAAATATACCCCATAGTATCTATTCTATACATATAAAAAACTGTAAGGATTGTGTCTGTTCATAGAAATGTTTTTGGACAAATACTGTATACTTCTTGCGACTGTGTATGTCTCTTTGTTCCGGCATCACGCAAAAACTACTGAATGAATTTGGACGGCATTTTGAAATATTGTATTGCTTAGTGACCTAGAAGAAACTGAGGTATGTATGATCTCGATGGAACATCAGGGAAGGGAGCATTAAAGGAAAAATCAGATGCTTGACATTCAGTGCATGCAGTGTGCAGGTTCCTCAAGCCAAAAATGACTATGGGGGGTATTCAATTGAAGTCAGAAACTGCCGTCTTGTCGGAAAGATGACAGTTTCCGATTATTTTAGGTCGGAATGGGTTCTGACCTATTCAATGGGGCTTCATTTTTTCTGACAAGTCGGAAATTCCTGACTTTTTAGAAAACACGTGGATCGGCGGGCTATTTGCGGATCCACATGCTTTTGTCGGAAATGCGGCCATATTCTGCAGGTTTTGGCTCAGTTTCCGACAATGTCAATCTAACTTTAAAAAAAGTCTGATTGAGATGAGACGGGGAGCGGGGACATGTTTTGAGGGGTGTGGGCATGGGGGAAGATTAGGAGGAAGAGACAGTGGGCGGGTGAGGAGGACGGGAAAGGAGATGGAGCAGGGACTGGTGAGGATGAGGAGGAGATGAGTTGTGACCTACATTCTGGAGCCGGGAACTCACTTGCTGGAGCCGGGTGGACGCCAAGTACCGTGAGGTCTGGCGGCAGTGCCCCATCCTCCTGCTATACTGCTGCAGCCACGGTGTTCCCTGCTCTCCCTGCCGCAATGAGCTGCTAGCGGAATGGAGCCGCGTCTTTACCGGGAGGGTGCCTGTTCATGTCTGTGTCCTTTCCGACAATGTCAATCCGACTTTAAAAAAAGTTGGATTGGCATTGTCGGGAACGGCCAAATCCTGATTGATTTGACCATTCATTGAATACTGCTTTGTCGGATCCGACAAGCGTTGAATATACCCCTATATGTATATGAATATAATTTTTGGGGACAAATATACTTCTATGGACTGTTTATGAACTGTGGAGACAAAATTTTTTATCAGAATTTGTACAGACTCCTCAAGTCCAAAATGACTATATGCATATGAATACATATATACAATACATACATACTGTATATTGCACACTCCGAACGCCAGGGCCGGTTCTACATCGTGTGGCGCCCAGTGCGAAAGTTTCCACTGGCGCCCCCCGCGGGAAAACAGTTAGTGCGCACACAAAAAATAGGGGTGTGGCTTCATAGGGGAGGGGCGTGGCCACAGTTATGCTCCCAGTAGCTGTGCCCCCAGATTTGTCCCAAGTAGTTGTGCCCCCCAGTTGATTTGACCCCAGTAGATAGGCCCCATGTAGCTATGCACCCTGTAGATATGCCCCCTGTAGCAGTGCCACCAGTAGATATGCCCCCTGCAGCTATGCACCCTGTAGATATGCCCCCTGTAGCTGTGCCCCTAGTAGATATGCCCCCTGTAGCTATGCACCCTGTAGATATGCACCCTGTAGCTGTGCCCCCTGTAGATTTGCCCCAGTAGTTGTGCCCCCAGTAGATTTGCCCCTAGTAGTTGTGCCCCGTTGCTGTGCCCCCAGTAGTTGTGCCCCCTGTTGCTTTGCCCCCAGTAGTTGTGCCCCCTGTCGCTGTGCCCCCTGTTGCTTTGCCCCCAGTAGTTGTGCCCCCTGTTGCTTTGCCCCCCGTAGTTGTGCCCCATTTCTTTGCCCCCAGTAGTTGTGCCCCTCTTTCTTTGCCCCCAGTAGTTGTGCCCCCTCTTTCTTTGCCCCCGTTGCTGTGCCCCCTGTCGCCGCTTACAAACACACAAAAATAAAAAAAATCAATACTTACCACTGCCCTGCTCCTTCTTCCCGACCGCTGCTGCTGCTGCTCCTCCTGGCTGCCGGCTCCTCTCTATGGGAGAGACGTCATGACGTCTCTCCCATAGCAGCGCCGCACAGACACTAGAGGTCAATACTGACCTCTAGTGTCTGTCCCTGGAGCCGGCTGCAGCGGACACCCACACAGCCCACGGCGGGGTGCGGGTAGGCAGCGGTGCCTGCGGCGTGACTGTGGCCGCGCACCCAGGCCGCAGCGCCCCGGGCGAAGGCACTGCTTGCCCACACCAAGAACCGCTCCTGCCGAACGCGAACAGTTATATATGTATGCATATATAAATACATAGATACTGTATATAGCTCTCAAGATCTATTTTGCAGGAAAATCCTACTATGTATTAATCAGTAATCAGGCAACTTATCTTGAATCATGAAGTTGCAGTATATATGTGTATCCAGTAGATGGTGCACCAAGATTAATACTACACACAGTATCATAGAGTCATTGGCCATGTTACTTGCAACCTTTCAGTGTTTCTGTAGGTTAATTAGCAACGGATTTGGGATCTATAAGATAATATTTGACTAAAGTGAACTTAGACTAGACTGTGAGCATGATTGCCCCTTGAATTGTATTTTGTCAGGTTTACATAAAAATATAGAATACAGGGATTATTGCTTATGCATTTACTGTTTATTATAGTGATACAATAATGTCATCTTAAAAGAGATTGAATCTGTCCAATATTTCCACTAAAGCTAAGCAAGCTAGACTAAGGTGATTAGCTGAAAGCAACCTGACTTAATGTGACTGCTCTACTGAGGAACCTAATTGAGGCTGAGATTCTAATGGGATCTGGTGCAGGTGAATCTGTGTTTATACCATGTATACCCCTTATCCCAAACAATTTTCCTTTTCAATTCAAGTGCCTGCAGTTTCCTGTGAGCGTCTGCTTTGCTATGACGATCAACAAGTCACAGGGGCAAACACTCACGGCTGCAGGCGTAGACCTCAGGACCAGCTGCTTCTCCCATGGGCAGCTTCATTTGGGTTGCTCACGACTTCGTAGTCCCAAGCACCTTTTTGTGTTACTCCCTGAAGGAAAAATTGCAAATATTGTTTACAAACACATTTTGTGATCACTGTGTACAATATAAAATATACATCACAATATTAGATGCCAAAACTGTCTTTGTAAAAGTAATTCCAATGAGCAATAACAGACATCCACGCGAGCGAAGCCACGATCAAATGCTAGTAGGTTTAATAAATATGTTCTACTGTCTGTTGTTATTTGCTTAATGTGCACTTGTATGTACAGTAGGTGACGCACTATCCATACCAGCATCTACAATTGTTATCCTGCTACCTTATGTATCAGTTTTCCCCATAAATTTTAAGCTGGATACACACTATAAGATTATCTGTCCAATCTTTCTGGTAGCAGCAAAAATCTGGTAATGTATGGGAGCAAGTGACAGGTGCACAGGTGTATTCATTACTCACCAGTGGCATGCGGTGAGGTCAGTGGCTGGTGAAACACTGCAGCCATAATGTCCATTGAGTCCCGCCGATGACCCCTAACACCGCCGAGCCGATGCCTGCTACCACCCCCAAGCTAATACCCACTACCACCACCACTAATGGCTGCTGCCCACGCCAATGGCCGCTGCCCCCAGCAATGTCCTACAAATTGCCACCATCAACCACCCCTGCCGCTAATTCGCATCTCAGTCCAATTAATAAAAAATATAATTGGTTCACACCCCCGCCCCGCTGCCCAATCACATAAGACTCAGTGACAGGAGCGTGCTTGCATATGGACTGACAGCCAGAGGCATAACAAGGGTTATTGGCGCCCAGGGCAAGATGTAAAAAAGAGAGAAGAGGAGAGGAAGAGAGGGGAGAGGAGAAGAGAGGGGAGAGGAGAAGAGAGAGAGGGGGAGGAGAAGTAGAGAGGGATGGAAGAGGAGGAGGAGGAGGGCAGAAAAAAGGAGGGAGAAGAAAGAGGGAGGAAGAGAGGAAAAGAGAGATGAGGAGAGAAAGAGAGGGGATAGGAGGAGGACAGAGGGAGAGGGGAGAACAAGAGCGGGAGAGAGCGAGAAGGAGGGAAGAGGAGGAGAAGGTGAGAGGGAGGGAGGGTAGTAGGACAAAGGAGAAAGAGTGAGGGAGGAGTTAAAGAAGAAAGAGGGGAGGAGGAGGAAGAGAAGACGAAGGAGAGAGCGAGGGAGGAGGAGAAGAAGAAGAAAGCGAAGGAGGGAGGAGGAGGAGAAGGAGGGAAGGTAGTAGGACAAGAAAGAGAGTGAGGAGGAGGAGAGGAGCAGAAGAGGGAGGGGGAGGGAGCAGGAGGAAGGAAAGAAGAGAGGGAAGGAGAGAGGATAAAGGGAGGAGGAGGAGAAGAGGAGAGGGAAAAAGGAGGGTGGGAGGAGTAGGAGAATAAGAAGAAATAGGGAGAGAGGGAGGAGGAGAGAGGAATAAGAGAAGAAAGAGAGGGAACAAAAGAGTCATAAAAATATATCACATTTATTAATAAATCACATTTAGATTAATCAATAAGAATGAGTATATAGTATACTCAATATAAATATATATATAAAAAAATTATTAGCTGCAGGGTTACCATGAACCGGAGCGGCTGAGTGTATGGAAGCAGTATCTCTCTCTGATATTAATAACTGGGAGTGTGCCAATGGAATGTGAACCTGTTGCGCAGATCCACCGTCGGGTCAGCTGCGTGTGGCTCCCCAAAGCTAAAGGGTCCTCTAAATTCCAACCAGCGTCCACCAGGTCAGCAGCAGGGAGCTACAGTACAAGGAGACATACACAGGGGTAAGGGGTGTACAGTGTGTCATACACAGGGGGTAGGTGTGTACAGGGTGTCATACACAGGGGGTAGGTGTGTACAGTGTGTCATACACAGGGGGTAGGTGTGTACAGTGTGTCATACACACAGGGGTAGGGAATACAGGTTGCCATACACTGGGGAAAGAGACACAAGGTGTAATGCACACATACACAAGGGTAGATGGGAACAGGGTGTCTCACACTCACACAGGGGTAGGGGGATACAATGTGTCACACCCACAAACACAGGTGTAGGGGGGTACAGAGTGTCACACACACACGGGTATGGGGGTAAAGGGTGTCACAAACACACACACGGGTAAGGGAGTACAGGGTGTCTCACACACACACACACACACACACACACACACACACACACACATGGGTAGGGGGGGTACAGGGTGTCACACACACGGATAGGGGTGGTACGGGGTGTCACACACACACGGGTAGGGGGGGTGCAGGGTGTCACACACACACACACACACACACACACACACACGGGTAGGGGGAGTACAGGGTGTTACACACACATGCAAAAGATTGTATACCAACAGGTAATGGATCGGGCGCTAGGGGTAGCTGCACCTCTAATGCTGCTGCTAATTATAGTGGGATAGTCACACCCAAATTGTAACAAAACACAAACAAACAGTAGCAGCGCTGATTAACTTACTAACACATAAGGATTGAGTGAAAAAAACAATCAATTTAATATAATGGCAATCTCTAGCCTAATAAAACCAACATACACAGCTCATGAATAAAATAATTAAAAATGGGTCTCAACTTTAAATTGCCTCTAATAAGCAGTCCGTTCCTATTTAATGAACTGGATAAGCAGATGAACAATTTTTAGAAAAGAGACTGACTGCGCAGTCTACCATCCAAGTTTACCAATACCGCTAGAGGTGAAGTCCCTTGGTAATTTCAGTTGTTTGTGAATGTCCAAGCGGGTTCCTCAATATTTTGCGGTGTCCTTTTCCTTAAGGTTAGGAGTTGTAGGATGTGAGAGAATTCTTTCCTTATTTTGTCTGCAAAGATGGAAGTCCAGTTCTGGTCCGGATATAGGCAATAAGAAATGGCAAGTGATGACCCAAAAGTGTCAGTTCCTGACGCGTTTCGCTGTACAGGCTACAGCTTTTTCAGAGGATCCTCTGAAAAAGCTGTAGCCTGTACAGCGAAACGCGTCAGGAAATGACACTTTTGGGTCATCACTTGCCATTTCTTATTGCCTATATCCGGACCAGAACTGGACTTCCATCTTTGCAGACAAAATAAGGAAAGAATTCTCTCACATCCTACAACTCCTAACCTTAAGGAAAAGGACACCGCAAAATATTGAGGAACCCGCTTGGACATTCACAAACAACTGAAATTACCAAGGGACTTCACCTCTAGCGGTATTGGTAAACTTGGATGGTAGACTGCGCAGTCAGTCTCTTTTCTAAAAATTGTTCATCTGCTTATCCAGTTCATTAAATAGGAACGGACTGCTTATTAGAGGCAATTTAAAGTTGAGACCCATTTTTAATTATTTTATTCATGAGCTGTGTATGTTGGTTTTATTAGGCTAGAGATTGCCATTATATTAAATTGATTGTTTTTTTCACTCAATCCTTATGTGTTAGTAAGTTAATCAGCGCTGCTACTGTTTGTTTGTGTTTTGTTACACACACATGGATGGGGGGTACAGGGTGTCACAAACACATGGATAGGGGGTACAGGGTGTCACACACATGGATAGGGGCGTACAGGGTGTCACACACATGGATAGGAGGGGTACAGGGTATCACACACACACACATGGATAGGGGGGGTACAGGGTGTCACACACACATGGATAGGAGGGTACAGGGTGTCACACACACATGGATAGGGGGGTACCTTTGTATCACACACACATGGATAGGGGGGTACAGGTTGTCACACACACATGGATAGGGGGGTACAGGGTATCACACACATGGATAGGGGGGGTACAGGGTATCACATACACATGGGTAGGGGGGGTACAGTGTATCACACACACATGGGTAGGGCCAGGGCCGGACTGGCCATCTGGCACATCTGGCAAATGCCAGAAGGGCCGATGGCCACGTGGGCCGGTCCAGTGCTCACTGAGACATGCTGCCGCTCAGTCCGGCGGCAGCGTGTCTCAGCTGTCAGGGGAGGAGAGCGTGCCAGCGTGGCTATGTCTGGCGGCGTATAGTGGACTTCAAACCAGCCGCCGGTTCGTGAGCTCATTAGAGCTCGCGGACCGGCAGCCAATCAGGAGCCGCCGCTGCCGGTCCGCGAGCTCTAATGGGCTCATGAACCGGCGGCTGGTTTGAAGTCCACTACACGCTGCCAGACATAGCCGAGCTGGTGCGCTCTCAGCTCCTGACAGTCACATCCCAGCCGGAGGAGCAGCAGCAGCAGCGGTAAGAAGCTGCAGCACTTCTGTGGGGGCAATTGGCACTGTGGGGGCAATTGTTTACCTGGCACTGTGGGGGCATTTGTATACCTGGCACTGTGGGGCAATTGGCTGGCACTGTGGGGGCAATTGTTTACCTGGCACTGTGGTGGCATTTGTATACCTGGCACTGTGGGGGCAATTGGCTGGCACTGTGGGGGCATTTGTATACCTGGCACTGTGGGGGCAATTGTTTACCTGGCACTGTGGGGACATTTGTATACCTGGCACTGTGGGGGCAATTGGCTGGCACTGTGGGGGCATTTGTATACCTGTCACTGTGGGGGCATTTGTGGATCTGGCACTGTGGAGCATTTGTGGATCTGGCACTTTGTATACGTGGCACTGTGGGGCATTTGTATACCTGGCACTGTGGGGGCAATTGGCTGGCACTGTGGGGGCATTTGTATACCTGGCACTGTGGGGCATTTGTGGATCTGGCTCTGTGGGGGCATTTGTATATCTGGCACTGTGGGGCATTTGTGGATCTAGCACTGTGGGGGCATTTGTGGATCTGGCACTGTGGGGGCATTTGTATACCTGCCACTGTGGGGGCATTTGTATACCTGTCACTGTGGGGGCATTTGTGGATCTGGCACTGTGGGGCATTTGTGGATCTGGCACTGTGGGGCATTTGTGGATCTGGCACTGTGGGGGGCATTTGTGGATCTGGCACTGTGGGGGCATTTGTGGATCTGGCACTGTGGGGCATTTGTGGATCTGGCACTGTGGGGGCATTTGTATACCTGGCACTGTGGGGCATTTGTATACCTGGCACTGTGGGGCATTTGTATACCTGGCACTGTGGGGGCATTTGTATACCTGGTACTGTGGGGGCAATTGTGGATCTGGCACTGCACTATTGGGGGCATATGTCTGTGTATCACATCCCATTTTAATTGGTACACCCATATTTTTGGCGCGCGCGCACACAGTACTTCTATGGGACACTCTCTGTCTGATTGGTCGCCGCTTAGCCCCGCCGGGAGTGCACACAGACGCTCTCATTCTAGCGAATGGGGCACGTGCGTGTCCATGCCCCTTTTCTGGGGCGCGCTCGCTTAGTTACAACCTTTATTTTTCCATACCCCCACTTTAACATTTCCACTTCAACCAATGGTTGTGTGTATTTTAATACAGAATGATGTACACTTGTCTGTTGTTATAATATTAATTTATATTTGTAAGAGCATAGACTAAGAAGTAGGAGGAGTCGGGAATAGTAAGGGGAGGAGTCAGATGCTGACACCGAGGTGGGCCTGTGTGCTTCAAAAATGCCAGAGCCTATTTTTGGTCCCAGTCCGGCCCTGGGTAGGGCGGTACAGGGCTCCTCGGGCACTCACCACTTGAGCTCCAATCCACCTCAGGTGAGCAGAAGGGGAAGAGGGGGGCCCGCGGAACCAGGTACGGGCCTCCACTGGCTAATGGCAAGACACCACGGGAAACTGTACTATGCCACAGGGGGCAGAGCCCTGCTTCCCCTAAACGTACCCCAAAAGAAACAGCCCTGCCTGCCATGGGGACATACAGGGACAAGTCTGGTGAGCCGGAAAGCTGCGCACCTCGCCAAGGCTACAGGAGCCGCGGCAACTACCATCCTCTAGCAGCCGATGACCCCCGGTGCCCTCCCTCCTCTAGCACGTCGCCAAGGCTACAGGAGCATCGTCTGCTAGAGGAGGGAGGGTGCCAGGGGTCATCGGCTGCTAAAGTATGGTGGGCGCCGCAGCTCCTGTGGCCTTGGTGATGTGCAGTAGGAGGGAGGGTGCCGGGGGTCATCAGCTGCTGGAGGAGGGAGGCGCCGGCTGGACATCGGCTGGTGAAGGGTGGTGGGAGTCGCAGCTCCTGTGGCCTTGGTGACGCGCTGGAGGAGGGAGGGCGCCGGGGGTCATTGGCTGCTGCAGGAGGGGGGCACCGGGGAGACATCAGCTGCTGGAGGATGGTGGGCGCCGCGGCTCATGTGGCCTTGGCGACATGCGCAGCTTTCCGGCTCACCAGACCTGTCCTTGTATGTCCCCGCGGCAGGGCTATTTCTTTTGGGGGACATTTAATGTCCCTGGAAGCAGCCTGGTCTGCCGGCAGAGATAGCAGCGCTACTAAAGTTTTGCCGGCGGCTCCTCCTCTTCTGGACCTGCACGCACCCTACTCGCCCCACCCACCCTCATTACGCCACTGCTGTCAGCACGTGAAGCGGCACTTCTAGAGGTGCCGCTTATAGTTTTTTTTTTATGGGCTATTACTACCCGATGCTTGGCCCCACCTCCTCTCTTCCGGCCCTTCATCATTGATAGCGGGAAGCAACGCAAACACATTTAAAATAGTTTTTAGTAGGTAAAAAATGAATAAAACAATACTAAGGCTAAAGTATATACTTATGACACAGAATTTGTGTCATAAGTATCTTCTTTGTATTATTTAATTCATTATTGACAGGGGAGGCAATGCCTCCCCTGCATGCACATCCCTGTTACTCACTGACACCTTTCGAAAGATCTACAGGTGGAGGAAATTATTTTACTTGTTATTCTGTGAGGAGTCCTGTAATATGTGATCTGTTCGGGGTACTTGAGGACTGGGTTTGGGAAACACTGAGATAAATTGATTAAATCAAAAGGATTTAACCAATTTGCCTGAACTTCAATTTTCGTCTTTGGGAGCAAATGGTCAGTTGTCATTTGCTCCCATAAATTACCAGATTTTTGTTCCAACCAGAAAGATTGGACAGATGTATAGTGTGTATCCAGCTTCAGATTGTAAACTCTTTTGGGCAAAGCCACCTTCAGTTTTAATTTATTCCGTATTATTAACATTTCTTTTTCTACCCACTTGAGTGGCTGTTGCTTTAGATGTTTTGGAATACTTGGTAGTCAGGAATAGCCCATAAATTGTATTTCTTTTCACCAAGTGGTTACATGTGTTCCTGAAAAACATGTCATCCAACTAATCCGTGCCTCTAACATTCTAGTGCTGTATTATATAGTCTTAATTCTACTTTACCCCTTTCAGCATTTGTTTAATTGAAAATCACTGAGCTGGTATTTAACTCATTTGAAGTCACAGGATTGTGTGTAAAATCTGGTGTCTTAAATGACAGGGGGGGTGGGAACTGGAAGCCCCTCTTCCAGTCGTACATCAGCCACCGTATTCGTACAAAGCGCACTTTCAGTGATTGAAGATAATTACATAGCTACAAAGTCATTGAGGCTGAAAAGAGGCATGAAATTCACTCTTGTATGACATCTCCATGAAACGAAAAACCTTTCCTATCCTTTGGAACATTTACCCTTTTATCCCTAAGAAATCCCTGCTGACAAGTGCCCCCTTTTTTGATTTTTATACAGTCTCCTAGCAGTGGTTTTGTTCATGAAATATACAACCTCGCTAATCATCACAGGTGGCAGCAGATATTGCATTTATCACTCAACCCCAAGAAACCATTGAGGTATGATGTGTTTGCAAACATTAGACAGTCATTATCCAGGTCAGTCTATCTTTTATGCAACCAGTTATTCCACTGTAGACATTGATAGCGTTCTCTTGTGGGTCTAGATCAGGGGTTCCCAACCATGGCCCTCCAGGCATACTGACAGTCCAGATTTTAAGGATAGCCATAGTTGAGCACAAATGACTTAGGGGTCTATTTACTAAGCCTGGGTTGGCGTTAAAGTGGATGTAGATAAAGTGCCAGCCAATCAGCTCCTAACTGTCATTTTCCTAATACAGCCTGTGACATGGCCGTTAGGAGCTGATTGGCTGGTACATTATCTCCATCCACTTTATCGGCATCCCAGGCTTAGTAAATAGACCCCTTAATTAGTACCTCAGTTATTTTGATTCAACCATCTGCGCTCAAGTCTAGATATCACTACAGCCTGAACTGTAAGTGGACATGAAGGACCGAGGTTGGGAATCACTGCTCTACAAGAATGTCATGGCAAGTGGAGTTCAGAAATATAGGAGTGCAGAATGCTACCAGACCATTACTTATTTACATGACAATAAGAGTGAAATTATCATGTGCTGCTGATAAGGCATTATGTTACGCAATGCTAAGTCTGTCACCTAATGTAATTATAGTGCTTTGACTAATTGATATGACCTTTACTGTCAGCATTATGTTTAATTACTGTCTTCAAATCTATAGATTAAGACTATGACAAATAAGACTTTTTTTCATTTGCTTATGCAATGGTTCATTGTGAATTACAGCAGCACGAGGGTTAACATTTGATAGAGCGTTATTGCAACAGGTCTCAGCCCCCTATTCCCTGTCAATAAGAGTCTCCACCCAGGTCTCTCCCACTGGGAGGCTGCATACTTCAAATTGACTTTCACAAGCAGCTTTATAATCCAAGCTGTGGGCTGATTCTTTGGAGTGATGTTATGTACGCCCCCTTAACTTACTGCATATATACAGAGGAAAAGGACGCTGCAGTGATTAATTGTGAATATAGACGCTCACAAAGCAAAGGGTATTAGACTTCGCTGCGGACTGAGGGATTGTTAGAGCTCACTGAATAATCAGATGGTGGCAGGGCTGACTACTGAAGCAGGGCAGCAAGGACAGTGCAAGGCAATGACATGGGAGAAGCCTTGGTAGAGAGACAGGATTCAGGTGAGGTGCTTGTCTTATGGGATAGATTCTTTTCAGGAATGGACGTGTGTTTAGGGGACATTTATTAGTCATTGTTAAGCATTGATGGATTGTGGTTTGGCTGTAGACATGTAGAAAAGGGGGTTGACAATCAGACTACAGTACAGTGTTCTATGAATGGATGTATATATGAAAGAAGTTGCAGGAGCTGCAGAGGCTTAGCACTAAACAAAAAGTATTAGGGGTCAACATGTAATATGTCTACAGTTATTCACGCATTTAAGGCTTTTATATATGGGAACGGACATACACATTTAAACAGAGTAGTAGCACTTGCTAAAAAGTATAGGTAATATTATATATGCACATTTTATTGGCAGTGCCTAATGCAGGTGATCATTATTTATTTATTAACCGTTTCTTATATAGTGCAGCATATTCCGTTGCGCTTTACAATTAGAACAACAGTAATAGAACAAAACTGGGCAAAAACAGACAGACAGACATAGAGGTAGGAGGGCCCTGCTCGCAATCTTACAATCAATAGGTTACTGGCAATGCCTAATGCAGGTGATCACGTTACTGCCAGTGCCTAATGCAGGTGATCACGTTACTGGCAGTGCCTAATGCAGGTGATCACGTTACTGGCAGTGCCTAATGCAGGTGATCACGTTACTGGCAGTGCCTAATGCAGGTGATCAAATGAATAGCAGTACATAAGACAAATAGATGAGTGGAACAGTATTTATGCATTGAGCAAGAGCAGCTCGGCAAGAGAGTCTCTATAGCTGGCAATGGACAGTTGATAGAGGAGGAGAAAGACTGTTTGCAGTAGAATTTTCACTGCAAGTTGACTGTACAATTGACATAAAGTTAACAGCACATAGGTAAGAGTACGCCCAGGAAAGCAGTAGTACAGGGCCCAGTGTTTGCTATGCTCAAAGTTTCCGGGAAACCAAGTGAGGAGCAAAGCGGAGCACAAGCACTCTTGGATGCCATGTCCAATGACCAGATGCACCTATCTCGTTTCATCCTGGACGCTTTGGATGGCAAAGTAGTCAATACTCGGGGCGGGGACTTGAGTCGAACACCCCTTATCTGCAGTGCCCTACTCCCTGAGCCACGGGCACGCCAGCGTTACATGCAGCTACTCCTGGAAAGGGGCGCAGAGGTAAACAGCCGAGACCGTGCTGGGCGCACCGCACTCAGCTACTCTTGTGAGAGGGGCCATCTGCAGCAGGTCAAGATTTTAGTCCAACATGGGGCGGACCCAGAGCTTCCTGACCTATGGGGTAACACCGCTCTTATTTATGCATCGGTGTCGGGTCATGCAGCAGTGCTGGACTTCCTGGCCAGGGCATTCAAGAGACTGGGACTTCAGATAGATCGAGCTAACCGGGTGGGTAACTCAGCCCTGGATGTGGCACGATATCTGGGATACAAAGACTGTGAACTGGCGCTATGTGGGGGTAACCTGGGATGCAGGAATGAGGCCCATGACACTGTGCGCTGCCCGTGGAGTGAGCAGCAACAAACCACGGCTCGAGGAGGGGCGCACAGTTTCCTGCTAGGGAGGAGCCGCTCTCTGGCAACTCATCGACAGCTGGAGTCCATGGACTCTATTGAGGAGGAAGATGGGGACAAAGGCAGCTGTGCCGCAGGCACTCTGGGATTTTCCAGTGTGTTGAACCCCAGACCTCGGTCATTTAGTCTCCAGTATGGTGGGCATTCTGGCAAGCGTAAGGGTACTGGGCTCTACTTGCCAGCTTTGAGCAGTGCTTCCATCCAGTTATCCACCAGTCTCTATTCCCCTCGTCCTGCAAAGCAACATGAGTCTGCTCTAGCCCCTTTACCAGGACCACTGGGCATCCTCCTTACACCACTATCTGCTAATCCCTCATCAAAGCATTTGGGAGCCAAAGACCACTTGCCTGGCTGCTCGAACGACACAGGGCTGCGCAGATTCAATGACACCTACTACCAGAAGCGGAGCAGCCTCCCATCCACTCTGTTCACCCCCACACCACCAGATAGAGAGCTACTGGGCTGCCGCAACAAGAA
Organism: Pseudophryne corroboree; assembly: GCF_028390025.1. NCBI lineage: Eukaryota > Metazoa > Chordata > Amphibia > Anura > Myobatrachidae > Pseudophryne > Pseudophryne corroboree. The sequence continues at coordinate 836,365,342 of NC_086447.1, read as the reverse complement.
CTCTTCCACTTCTCTCCCCCCTGTTACTCCCAGTAACCCTTTCACTGTGCTTGGCAACAAACTGCTAAGACGTTTCACATTCCCCGAGTTTAAAAAGCAACAGGCACCTGCTGCAACTGCTGCAGGCAAGAGTCAAAAGCCGACTGAGGACAACAACAAAGGAGCGGGGTGCAAGGGCATAGCCAGGTCAGAAACCTTCCCCTTCTGCAAAACGCATCCACAAGTTGTCAGCAAGCCCAGCATGGACAGCATCAGCAGTGTCAAGTGCGAGTTTGACTTCCAGCAGCAGAGTGGCTCTTGAGGAAAGATTTTGCACACCTTAATGTTTGGCTGCACCTCTACCAGACTCTCTGCTGAATGCATTGCTTAGCAATTACCATGTACTTCAAGTTAAAAAAAAAGACTTTTCCAACCACATGGATCTGTTATATAGTTAAATAAGACCATTGCAGCATACACTGATTTCACTGTCTTCACTGATATTTGCAACTCGCCCCATCCCGCCAAACAATAGCAATGAAACAGTTCCTTAGCCTGAATGGGGTTTCATGAAAACTGATTCCAATGTGTCCAAATGTTCTGTACAGTACAGGTTAAGTCTCCCATATCTGAAATGCTTTGGATCAGCAGTACTTTGGATATCAGATTTGTCCGTATTTTGGAATATTTGCATACTATAATGAGATATCTTGGGGTGGGAAATAAGTCTATACACAAAGTGTATTTATGCTTCATATACACCTTTTACACATAGCATAAAGGTCATTTTATGCAGGATGTATAATAATTGTGTGCATGAAACAAAGTTTGTTTATATTGAACCATCAGAAAACAAAAGTTGCCCTAAAAAAAAAAAAAATGGATTTCTTGTATGGGAGAGATCAACCTGTAATGCCAATATCTAATCCCGTCTTGTTCCTAATGTAGTGTAAAAAATGAAAGCACACCTCTGATTGGTAGTTAATAACTACGCCCAATAATACTGTGACAAATTACTACACAATATAATCCCCCCCCCCCCCCCCTTCCCAAACGGCCTAGTGTTAGGATTTTTTTTTAATCCAAAGTTTCGTGTAAGGCTATTGATAATTTCAGGTTATATGCAAGGGTACTATTCTAAGGACTACATTTTTTTTACATCTTATTTAGTTAAAGGTGCCACGTAATTGTCTCAGGTATCTCATGCATCAAATTATGTACAGAATTATCCCCGTATAATTGTGATTTGGCAGCTAATTTTAGCTCTCACAGCCTGCAAGGCTACTGCAGTTAAAGATAAAGATGGTTTCATCAGTTTTATTTCCTTAGGTGGCGCTTTGTTTACAGAAAATGAACATAAAAGTGATCGTTATTAAATGCAGTGTACATTTATATGTAACGGAACATTGCAATTTATTTTATTTGCTAAACTAACATGGTATTGATGGTTAATGTTCTGTTCTTGTTCTTCTTGTTGCTACTTGCAAAGGGCTTTTTGTCACAGGCTAAACAGCTTAAATTGCAGTAGCAATAGTGCCGCCTACAGGATACATAAAGAAACTACATAATATGCTCAAAGTCATTCTCCACCTTCAGATGACTTTTATAGCTTGCACATACTAAACAATGTTTGGTTAATACATTGTGTTCTTTTTTTTAGTATATTTGAGTGGCTTGTGTTGTTCTCATGTAATTCGTTGAATGTGACCACTGCCCTGGTTGTAGACACACAGCTTTGCTGCCTGAATATAATTGTAACAAATGTAAAATCATTTAAATTCTCTCCCAATGCGGCAAACATAAACATCTCTAATATAAAGTCATGGATGAAGAGACCAGAATAGTAAGAGGGCCAGATGTACTAAGCCTTGAAAAGTGATAAAGTGTAGCATGGTAAAGTACCAACCAATCAGCTCCTAACTGTCAGTTTTCAAACACAGCTTGTAACATGGCAGTTAGGAGCTGATAGCTGGTACTTGGGGTCTATTCATGAAGTGGTGAAAATGTTGCAGAAGTGAGCCTGGGGAGAAGTTGCCCATGGCAACCAATCAGCGGCTCCGTACAATTGTATAGTATGCAAATTATAAATCTTACTTCAATGCTGATTGGTTGCCATGGGCAACTTCTCCACTGGCTCACTTCTCTACACTTTCCACTGCTTCATGAATAGACCCCTTTATCTCTATCCACTTCATCACTTTCCAGGGCTTAATGCGTTTCCCCAGGAACTGTATTGAGTAACAGCTGCAGGATAACAAGTACAATACAAGACATTAAAGTAATTTGAAGGTGGGTGATTGCTTTAAGTGGATGAACATTATGGGGGATATTCAATTGTTTGAAAAGTCAGTTGGGTGTCTGTTTTTTCCTATCTAATAGACAGGAAAAAAACAGACACCCAACCGACTTTTCAAACAATTGAATTCCCCCCTATGAATATAAGCAACCTATACATGTAACAGGTATACCTAACTGCATTGCAATTTACTCTGTAATTAAAGGATAATTACACTTTTTGTTGAACTATGTACAGTAATATATCTATTTATATATAATATACAGAATCTACAGATTGTGGAAAGCTATTTCATCTAATGTAAAGAACCTATGCAGCTATTTTTGTCTGTAATACAGTATTTCTCACAATTGCCTTACAGCTCATTATTTTCCCTGGTTTCCAAGAGTTTAAATCCTCCATCGCTCACCGCAATTTACCAAACAAAGTGGGGCTTACATCACAGTACTAACAGCTGTGTGTGCTACAGTGGGTGCTCAAAATCTTTTGACGTTAGTTAAATGGTGAATCTGTGGGGTCTATACTGTGCTGTATTAAAAATGCACTTTACTCACTTTATTATAGTGCATTTTATAAATTTATAGAGCCAAGCAGGTGAATATGTTAGCAAAAATTGTCCTTAAGACCAACAGAGGAAGTAGTGGTACACACTAAATATTAATAATTGTATATTAATAACTAGCGTTTGCTCATGGCTTTGTCACGTGGATGTCTGTTATTGAACGGCGGAACTAATGTTGTGATATATATTTTATATTATACACATTGATCACAAAATTTCTTGGTAAACAATATTTGCAGGTTTTCTTTCAGGGATTAACACAAAAAGATGCATTGGGGCCGCTAACTTGTGAGCCAGCCACATAAAGCTGCCAATGGGAAAAGCAGCTGGTCCTGAGATCTACGCCTGCAGCTCTGAGCGTCTTTCGGGGTTCACATTATATGTACTGTATATATATTGTGTGTGTGTGTGTGTGTGTGTGTGTGTATGTGTGTATATATATATATATATATATCTACATATAATAATTTTGGACTTGAGGAGCCTGCACACTGTACGCACCAAGTGTTTGGTTTTCCCTTTATTGCTCCTCTCCCTGATGTCACATCGAGATCATTCATACCTCAGTTTCCTTTTAGGTCACTAAGCTACACAATAGTGAAATGCGATCTGAATTCATCCAGTAGTTTTTGTGTGACGGTGGAACGAACAGACAGACAAAAATTCTGAATATTTTTTCTCGTCACCATAGTTCATAAACAGTCCCTAGAAGTTTATTTCTAAAAAAAATAAAAAAATAAAAATGCTATGTACAGACACAAGCCTTCCAGTTTTATTATATGTATAGATTATGCTCCTGTAAAAATAATAATAATAATAATAATAGTAATTTTAATATACTGTAGATTGATTTGCAATGCAGAGTCACATACACCAGCATACCTCCCAACATTGGGAGATGGTAACTCGGGACTCCCGGCCGAAAAGGAGTGCCGCAGTCGTGAGCCCTGCCCCCATTTTCCGTAACTGAGGGGGCATTTCTAGCGTTATGTGAGCTGCTGGCATGCCCCCAGTACCTCTGTCTTCCGCACAGCGTCTATTCACCACTGACAGGAACCTACCAACTGCTCCCCCCACAGCGGGACACTGCAACCCAAGGGTGGGACAGCGGGGCAGTCCCCAATAAATGGGACTGTCCCACGAGAATCAGGACAGTTGGGAGGTATGCACCAGTACCAACACTGCCAGGTATTTACATATACATTGGTGCCCATAATAGTCCTTTATTATTTGGCACTGGAGTCATCATGCCGATCTATGGGGTAATTCAGACCTGATTGCTAGGGTGCGTTTTTTGCATCCCTGCGATCAGATAGCTGCCACCTACAGGGGGAGGCTATATATGCAAGTGTGCAATCGCATTTGTAGCAGAGCTGCACAAACATCAGATTGTGCAGTCTCCGCACTGCCCAGGATTTACTTAGCTGCTGCCATGGTTTCCTGGTGTTCGGTGCCGGAGCTGACGTCAGATACCCTCCCTCCAAACACCTGGTCCCTCCTGCATTTCTCCGGACACTCCTGTAAAATGGTCAGTTGCCACCCACATACGGCCACTTCCTGTCAATCACCTTGCGAACGCCCGTGCAATCGCTTTTTTTCCGCACCATACCATCGCTAGGCGCACCGATGCACGGTGCAGTCGTCCGATGCGTCGGCACATTGCGGTGCAGACACATGCGCAGTTCAGGTCTGATCGCCCGCTGCCCGAAAACGCACAGCAGTGATCAGGTCTGAATTACCCCATATGTTACATTTAATGAGGCAGATGTACTAAGTCTTAAAGAGTGATAAAGTGGAGAGAGATAAACTACCAACCAATCAGCTCCTGTCTTTTTTCAAACACACTTTGTAACATGGCAGTTAGGAGATGATTGGCTGGTTCTTTATTTCTCTCCATTTTATCATTCTCCATGGCTTAGTACATCTCCCCAAACATTATATGCAAAGGTAATACAAACAAATCTGTAATAAGTAGACCCATTTCCATGACTCCTGACTTCATTACTTGACTATAGTAAAAAAAAACCAGAGGCTGTAGTTCTTCAGATTGGATTATTTCATGGGTGTTACCGTCCTTAACACTGTGACCAGTAGCACAATACTGTATGTTTCCAAATTCAGTACAGTGTCATCCGGTAACCAAAGGCTAATGGTCCTGGAAGACCCTCAAGTGTGAGTGAAGGAAGCCCAGGTGTTTGGTGCAAGGCAGTCCCAGATATATAAGAAACATACGTTACTTTCAGCAAAACTCAAAAAAAGTTGGTGTGGGCATAAAGGTATAAAATATAAAAACAGCCTATACAGTGTGACACTCTAACCAAGACGGCAACATCATTACTCTTTAAGAAGAATTACTATGCGCTCTTATACTACACTTTAAGTCGATTCAGTGAGTGTCTATGATGAGTTCCTGGAAATTGAATACTTACCTTTTACCGGTGGACGAGATACCGGCTGTTATGATCCCGACAGCGGGAACCCAGCTACCAGTATGCCGGCAGTGGGGCGAGCGCTAGAAAGCCCCTTGCATGCTTGCTGCGTTAGCTACGCAGGATCTTTTCTCCCTCCATGGGTGTCGTGGACACCCGCAGAGGAGAGAGAAAAGCCGGTGGCGCCGGTATACCGGCATTTCACCGCCTGTCAGGATTCCAGCGTCGGCATTGCGCCTGGCGGGATCCCGACAGCCGGTCTCGTGATTGCCTCCCCTTGGAAACATATCAGAATATAGTATATATGCTGCAGAATATCAGCAAAGCAAGTGGCATTATTTTGATATGCACTAAAGCACATTTTCTTTCTCAAAGAAAGATCAAAGTATTATCTGCAAAACAAAGTTTCTATTTTTGCATAATATCAAACCCTTTGGATCTTGCTGTATTTAATGAACATGTGCCATGTATGTTATGGTTTATTTGAACATCTCTAAATCATTTTATAGAATTTACTAGATAAATGCTAGCTAGAAGCAGGGGTGTAGAGATCCACTCTGGGCTACTAGTAATGAATGAGGCGTGGCCTAAAAAAATAATAGAAAGTAAAAAAAAAAAACGGCCATATTCGCTCTACATGGGGAGCAACTCTAATACAGGTGGCAGTAGACACCCACTTCCTACCTTGCTTACGGGTAGCGGGTACCTCCCTCTCGGCCAACACCATCTTTCCAGTGATATTTGGGAAGATGACGCATGTGCACTATATGGCAAAGACTTTAAAAGTGCAGGCGCTATCTTCCCAAATATAACTGGGAAGATGGCGTTGGTCTTAAGTATACGTATACTCAGGAGGGGGGTACAGTACCCGCTCCCCCCTGCCTTCTCGGCATCACTGGAAAGAAGCTTATTGGTTGGTATGGGCAACTTCTCCGCTTGTGCTCTTTAAAAGACTTAAAAATCTCCCCCCTAGTGGAAGCATTAAGGCATACCTCTCAACATCAGGAGAAGGGGAAGCGGAACTCCCCGGAGCGCCATAATCACCGCTGCTCTCTCTAGTATGACAGGAGCCTCCCAACTGCCCCTCCCCCCACCATGGGACACTGCGGCCCGTGGGTGGGACAGACCCAAAAAAATGGCACTGTCCTGTGAAAATCTGGACAGTTGGGAGGTAAGATTAAGGTAGTATTCATAAGAATATCTCATAGGCCACCGTCATGTAAAGCAGCATTTATCAGTAAAGTATTTCAAGGGGAACATATCAACTATAGCACTAAGTACAGTAGTCACCTAAGACATTACTTTTGCTTACAATTCAGTGGCAAACGCAGGATTTGCATGGGGGGGTTTCCAGAACTGGGCGGAGCCAATCACGGGGGTGGGGACTGAGGTGACCCAGTATATGCTGGGTCCGTAAAACTAGTGTGTCTGTGTGTGTGTGTGTGTGTGCATATATATATATATATATATATATATATACATATATCTACACATACATATATATATATATATATATATATATATACATACACACACACATACATATACACGGGTGGTCTTCAGTATGCCGGCGGTCGGGCTCCCGGCAACCAGCATACCGGCGCCGGGAGCCTGACCGCCGGCATACCGACACTTATTCTCCCTCGTGGGGGTCCACGACCCCCCTGGAGGGAGAATAGAATAGTGTGGCGTGCGTAGCGTGGCGAGCGCAGCGAGCCCGCAAGGGGCTCACTTGCACTCGCCACACTGTTGGTAAGCCGGCGGCCGGCCTCCCGGCGCCGGTATGCTGGTCGCCGGGAGGCCGGCCGCCGGGAGATCGTAGTGAACCCATATACACATATACATAGCATATTAAACATGCATACATATATATATATATATATATATATATATAGTCTATCCGGACCGGCACTCCCCCTCCTCAACTTTACTGCTTTGGTGCCATCTCAGGAATTGGTGGGTAGATGAAGCATGAAAAAAGCGGCACTCAAAGTCTGGTGAAGAAGTTAAATATATTTCACACGTAGTGGTGAACCGACGTTTCGGGGACCAAGCGCCCGCTTTTTTCGTGCTTCATCTATATATATATATATATACACACACACACACATACAGTACACATATATATACACATGTATATATATATATATATCATATGTGTGTGTGTGTGTTTATATGTATGTATGTATGTATATACATGTGTATATATGTAGGCACATGGATATATATGTACTATAATTAAAATAAAGTAAACTTTTATTGCACTTGCAAGTGCCACCAGGAAGACAGCAGGCTGCAGAGGACGCTAGACAGTCATTAATAATACTCATGCAGCTAAAAAAAAAAAAAAATATATATATATTTTTTTTTTTTAGTGGAGGGGGGTTTCTGGGTACTCGGAAACCCCCCCCTGGGTGCGCCACTGCAATTAATACTGCTTTTACACCAAAGTCCCGGGTCTGAACCAGGATTTGGAACACGAATCCAAGTCGGGTCAGTTCCAGTACTTACCCCTTTCCCACTGGGGTGTCGCCCCAGGATATTCCAGGGTCAGCACCTTTTACACTGCACACAGGTGCAGTCTCTTGAGGCCGGCGCTTGGAGGTGACATCATCTCAAAGTGTCAGGTAATTCGGCAGGGTGGCCTTGGTCCCATTAGGCTACACCCCTTCATAGATATCACACCACGTAACGCTGGGGACGAACCCAACACTCTGGCAGCTGCTGGGCTGCCCTCAGCCTCTGTCTCTGTGCACTGAATGGACGCTGCGTGCATGCATGCGGCATTCATTCTCCTTCAACTGGCATTGCTGCTATATGCAAAGCATTGCAGACTGGAGCGCAGATAGCATGCACTACTGTATGTACCCCAACCTCCCGACCGCCCACGGGACACTGCGGTTCAGGAGGTATAGACTCTCCGGGGGATATTCAATTATTTGAAAAGTCGGTTGGGTGTCTGTTTTTTCCTGTCTATTAGATATGAAAAAACAGACACCCAACTGACTTTTCAAACAATTGAATACCGCCCTCTGCATGCTGTAAACAGATTCCGGCTTGGAAGACCCGGGGTAACTCGTTTACATTGCCCCTTAACCAGGGCCGGTTCTAGACCTTGTGGCGCCCAGGGCGAAAGTTTCCTGTGGCGCCCCCCCACCCTCCTGGTAAAATACAGTTGGTGCATGCCGAGGGCGCGCCCCCCAAAATAGGGGCGGCGTGGCGACATCATAGGGAAGGGGCATGGCTTCTTCATGGGGAAGGGGCATGTCCACAGTTATCCCCCTGTACTTGTGCCCCGCTGTAGTTGTGCCCCCAGTAGTTGTGCCCCCAGTAGCTGCACCCCCAGCAGCTGTGCCCCCAGTTAATTTGCCCTCAGTAGCTGTTCCCCCTGTAGCAGTGCCCCCTGTAGTTGAGCCCCCTGCAGCTGTGCCCCCTGTAGTAGTGCCCCCAGTAGCTGTGCCCCTTGTAGCCGTGCCCCCAGTAGCTGTTCCCCCTATAGCAGTGCCCCAGTATGTGCCCCCTGTAGTTGTGCCCCCTGTAGATCTGCCCCCAGTAGCTGTGCCCCTTGTAGCTGTGCCCCCTGTAGTAGTGCCCCCAGTAGCAGTGCCCCCTGTAGTAGTGCCACCTGCAGTAGTGCCCCCAGTAGCAGTGCCCCCTGTAGTAGTGCCCCCTGTAGTAGCGCCGCTTTGAAACCCTAAAAAAAACAACACAATACTTACCAGCCTCGCTCTTGCTTCCGGACCGCTGCTGCCTCTGCTGCTGCTGTCGCCGGCTCCTCTCTATGGGTGAGGCATCATGACATCTCTCCCATAGCAGCGCCGCACTGACACTAGGGGTCAATTTTGACCTCTAGCGTCAGTCAGCGATGCCGGCTTCAGCGGGCGCACACGGCGCTTGCTGCAGCCTGGGGCCGGGGAGCGGGGAGGGAGGGTTGATTAGTAGCAGCTCTTGCCACGGCGGTGGCTGCGCCCCGGGCACTACTGCACTTAACCCATTATCGGAACTCAGGTTATTTTGGGGGGAACCTTTTCCACTGAACAAAAACTGGAGTTAATGCACACGTTCATGTACAAAAACTCAGGTTTTTCAAGGCAGTGGAAAATGGTTATAAAGTGATTAAGCTGTTACAGATAGATACAAATCTGTTACTAGCTCCTGCCTGTATTACACTTCATTCAACAGCAAAATAAAGTACAGAAAATGACCAACTACAGAAGTCATTTACACAGAATTAACCATGGTAAAGCAAATTTGCAGTTTATGTGAAATGTAACCTATTTTGACAGGTCTACCAAAGTACATCGTTAAAGGTAGACTAACATAATTATTTTAAGCATTTGCATACCGTTAATCTGATGGATTTACATTAAAAAATAAAAAGTTCTGACTGTATGACATTGCCTGCTATAACATCAGTTACACATCCCATTTAAAGCACCACCATTGTTCTACATGTCCAGATCAGACTCCTATATGTGTACATTTTGTACCCGTTTTCGGTAGGGATTAGGAAATTGGGCATTTTTTCCATGTTTAATTTCCAAGATTCGCCGGCTGGCAAATCGGTGGGTCTGGGTGATGTATGGGGATTTAATCCACAAAGCATGACCTGTTGGGGCTTCTTAGGAACTGGAGTTCAGAACCTCTGGATTACATGGAAATACACCTGTCTGCGCATTGTATATAAACACTCACTGAAAAATTTGTAACAAAAAAAAGAACAATATTTTTACCTGTATTTTTCTGCACAAATTATAATAAATGTTTTGTGATTAGACACCCTCTAGGCGGGAGGTTTTCCGGCCATCTGTAATGCGTGTGTGTTCCCTCTGACCTACTTCTCGGCCCAGGTCAGTGATCATTGTGATAAAAAAAAAAATAAGATTTTACTTACCGGTAAATCTATTTCTCGTAGTCCGTAGTGGATGCTGGGGACTCCGTAAGGACCATGGGGAATAGACGGGCTCCGCAAGAGACTTGGGCACTTTAAGAAAGAATTTAGATTCCGGTGTGCTCTGGCTCCTCCCTCTATGTCCCTCCTCCAGACCTCAGTTAGAGAAACTGTGCCCGGAAGAGCTGACAGTACAAGGAAAGGATTTTGGAAATCCAGGGCAAGACTCATACCAGCCACAGCAATCACACCGTATAACTTGTGATAAACTTACCCAGTCAACAGTATGAACAACAACAGAGCATCAGTTCAACCCTGATGCAACAATAACATAGCCCTTATTGCAGCAATAACTATATACAAGTATTGCAGAAGAAGTCCGCACTTGGGACGGGCGCCAGCATCCACTACGGACTACGAGAAATAGATTTACCGGTAAGTAAAATCTTATTTTCTCTAACGTCCTAGTGGATGCTGGGGACTCCGTAAGGACCATGGGGATTATACCAAAGCTCCCAAACGGGCGGGAGAGTGCGGTTGACTCTGCAGCACCGATTGAGCAAACAATAGGTCCTCATCAGCCAGGGTATCAAACTTGTAGAACTTTGCAAAAGTGTTTGAACCTGACCAAGTAGCAGCTCGGCATAGTTGTAATGCCGAGAGACCCCTCGGGCAGCCGCCCAAGAAGAGCCCACCTTCCTAGTGGAATGGGCTTTAACTGATTTTGGCAGCGGCAATCCAGCCGCAGAATGAGCCTGCTGAATCGTGTTACAGATCCAGCGAGCAATAGTTTGCTTTGAAGCAGGAGCACACAGCTTGTTGGATGCATACAGGATAAACAGCGACTCCGTTTTCCTGACTCTAGCCGTTCTGGTTACATAAACCTTCAAAGCCCTGACCACATCCAGTAACTCGGAATCCTCCACATCACGAGTAGCCACAGACACCACAATAGGTTGGTTCATATGAAAAGATGACACCACTTTTGGTAGAAATTGTGGACAGGTCCGCAATTCTGCTCTATCCATATGGAAAACCAGATAGGGGCTTTTATGTGACAAAGCCGCTAATTCTGACACACGCCTAGCCGAAGCCAAGGCTAATAGCATGACCACCTTCCACGTGAGATATTTTAACTCCACCATTTTAAGTGGTTCAAACCAGTGTGATTTCAGGAAACTTAACACCAAGTTAAGATCCCAAGGTGCCACTGGAGGCACAAAAGGAGGCTGAATATGCAGCACTCCCTTTACAAACGTCTGAACTTCTGGTAGAGAAGCCAACTCTTTTTGAAAGAAAATGGATAGGGCCGAAATCTGGACCTTAATGGAGCCCAATTTTAGGCCCAAATTTACTCTTGACTGTAGGAAGTGAAGGAAACGGCCCAGCTGGAATTCCTCTATAGTAGCATTCCTGGCCTCACACCAAGAAACATATTTTCGCCATATACTGTGATAATGTTTAGCTGTCACGTCCTTCCTAGCCTTTATCAGCGTAGGAATGACCTCGTCCGGAATGCCCTTTTCTGCTAGGATCCGGCGTTCAACCGCCATGCCGTCAAACGCAGCCGCGGTAAGACTTGGAACAGACAGGGCCCCTGTTGCAACAGGTCCTGTCTTAGAGGAAGAGGCCACGGGTCCTCTGTGAGCATTTCTTGCAGCTCTAGATACCAGGTCCTTCGTGGCCAATCTGGAACAATGAGGATTGTTCTCACTCCTCCTTTTCTTATTATCCTCAGCACCTTGGGAATGAGAGGAAGAGGAGGAAATACATAGACCGACTGGAACACCCACGGTGTCACCAGGGCGTCTACCGCTATTGCTTGAGGGTCTCTTGACCTGGCGCAATACCTCTGTAGTTTTTTGTTGAGGCGGGATGCCATCATGTCCACCTGTGGCAGTTCCTACCGATATGTGATCTGTGTGAAGACTTCCTGATGAAGTCCCCACTCTCCCGGGTGGAGGTCGTGTCTGCTGAGGAAGTCTGCTTCCCAGTTGTCCACTCCCGGGATGAACACTGCTGACAGAGCGCTTACGTGATTCTCCGCCCAGCGAAGAATTCCGGTGGCTTCTGCCATCGCCACTCTGCTCCTTGTGCAGCCTTGGCGGTTCACCTGAGCCACTGCGGTGATGTTGTCTGACTGAATGAGAACCGGTTGGTCGCGAGGCAAGTGCTCCGCTTGACGTAGGGCGTTGTATACGGCCCTTAGTTCCAGGATGTTGATGTGAAGGCAAGTCTCTTGACTTGACCACAGACCTTGGAAATTTCTTCCCTGTGTGACTGCTCCCCACACTCGGAGGCTTGCGTCCGTGGTCACCAGGACCCAGTCCTGAATTCCGAATCTGCGTCCCTCTAGAAGGTGAGAACTCTGCAGCCACCACAGGAGTGACACCCTGGCCCTGGGGGACAGGGTGATTAACCGATGCATCTGAAGATACCACTTGTCCAGTAAGTCCCATTGGAAGGTCCTCGCATGGAACCTGCCGAAGGGAATGGCCTCGTATGATGCCACCATCCTTCCCAGTACTCGAGTGCAGTGATGCCCTGACACCTGTTTTGGTTTTAATAGATTCCTGACCAGTGTCATGAGCTCCTGAGCTCTCTCTATCGGGAGATAAACCCTTTTCTGGTCTGTGTCTAGGATCATGCCTAGGAAAGGCAGATGAGCCGTAGGAACCAACTGCGACTTTGGAATATATAGAATCCAGCCGTGTTGCCGTTACACTTCCAGAGAAAGTTATACGCTGTTCAGCAACTGCTCTCTTGATCTCGCTTTTATGAGGAGATCGTCCAAGTACGGGATAATTGTGACACCTTGCTTCCGCAGGAGCACCATCATTTCCGCCATTACCTTGGTGAAGATTCTTGGGGCCGTGGAGAGACCAAACGGCAACGTCTGAAATTGGTAATGACAATCCTGTACCGCAAATCTGAGGTACGCCTGATGAGGTGGATAAATGAGGACATGAAGGTATGCATCCTTTATGTCCAGAGACACCATAAAATCTCCCCCTTTCAGGCCTGCGATGACCGCTCTTAGTGATTCCATCTTGAACTTGAACCTTTTCAGGTATATGTTCAGGGATTTTTAATTCAATATGGGTCTGACCGAACCGTCCGGTTTCGGGACTACAACATGGTCGAATAATAAACCCCTCCTTGTTGAAGGAGGGGAACCTTGACCATTACCTGTTGAAGATACAATTTGTGAATTGCAGTTAACACTATTTCCCTCTCGTGGGGGGAAGCCAGCAGGGCCGTCGGTGAGGGGGCATCCCCTCAAAGTCCAGCTTGTATCCCTGAGACACAATATCTATTGCCCAGGGATCCAACAGGGAGTGAACCCACTTGTGGCTGAAATTACGAAGACGTGCCCCCACCGGGCCTAGCTCCGCCTGTGGAGCCCCAGCGACATGCGGTGGATTTTGTAGAGGCCGGGGAGGACTTCTGTTCCTGGGAACTAGCTGTGTTGTGCAGCTTCTTTCCTCTGCCCCTGCCTCTGGCAAGAAAGGACGCACCTCGGACTTTCTTGTTTCTTTGTGTTCGAAAGGCTGCATTTGATAATGTCGTGCTTTCCTAGGCTGTGCAGGAATATAAGGCAAAAGATCAGAATTACCAGCTATAGCTGTGGAGACCAGGTCCGAGATCCCTTCTCCACACAATCCTCAGCCTTCCATATGCCTCTTAAGTCGGCATCACCTGTCCATTGCATATTCTACAGGACACGTCAAGCAGAAATCGACATAGCGTTGACTCTAGAACCCAGTAGACTAATGTCCCTTTGGGCATGTTTAATATATATATATATATCTTAAGACAGCATCTTTAATATATATATCTATATATATATATACATATATATATATATATATACATACTAGGGTCTCAATCTCTGCTGATAAGGTACCTGTCCACGCTGCTACAGTGCTATAAACCCATGCCGACACAATCGCCGGTCTGAGTAGTCTACCAGAATGTGCACGCTATCTGCCGGATCCCTGAGGATAGCTGTTAAGTCAGGGCTACCTTTTGGGCAAACGTGACACCCTAGGGGAAGATTCCCATCGTACCCTGGCCCTAGTAGGGAAAGGATACTCCCTGAGAATTCTTTGTGGGAAGCTGCATCTTCTTGTCTGGAGATTCCCGCTCTTTTTCATCATGAGAGGAGGGAAATTTACCTCAGCTTTCTCCCCTTAAACATGTGTACCCTTGTGTCAGGGACAGATGAGTCATCAGTGATATGCAAATCATCTTTTATTACAATAATCATATATTGAATACTTTCCTGCCCTTTTGGCTGTAACTTTGCATTATCGTAGTCGACACTGGAGTCAGACCCTGTGTCGATATCAGTGTCTATTATTTTGGATAGTGAGCATTGAGGGACTCTGAAGGTCTCTGCGACATAGGGACAGACATGGGTAGATTCCCTGTCTGTTCTCTAATCTTTTGTGCAATAAATTCACCTTAGCACTTAATTACACATATCCAAACAGGTGTCGGCGTTGTCGACGGAGACACCCCTCACACACACATTTGCTCCATCTCCTCCTTAGGGGAGCCTTTTACCTCAGACATGTCGACACACACGTACCGACACACCACACACTCAGGGAATGCTCATCTGAAGACAATTCCCCCACAAGGCCCTTTGGAGAGACTGAGAGAGAGTATGCCAGCACACACCCCAGCGCTATTAACCCAGGAATAACACAGTAACTTAATGTTAACCCAGTAGCTGCTGTTCATATTGATTTTTGCGCCTAATTATGTGCCCCCCCCCCTCTTTTTACCCTCTTCTACCGTGTATCTGCAGGGGAGAGGCTGGGGAGCTTCCTCTCAGCGGTGCTGTGGAGAAAGAACATGGCGCTGGTGAGTGCTGAGGAAGAAGCCCCGCCCCCTCGACGGCGGGCTTCTGTCCCGCTTAAATATACATTTACTTGGCGGGGGCTCATACATATATACAGTGCCCAACTGTATATATGCTAAACTTTTGCCAAAGAGGTCCCAATTGCTGCCCAGGGCGCCCCCCTCCTGCGCCCTGCACCCTTACAGTGACCGGAGTATGTGAGGTGTGTGTGGGAGCAATGGCGCACAGCTGCAGTGCTCTGCGCTACCTCAGTGAAGACTGGAGTCTTCTGCCGCCGATTTCGAAGTCTTCTTGCTTCTTATGCTCACCCGGCTTCTGTCTTCCGGCTCTGCGAGGGGGACGGTGGCGCGGCTCTGGGATCGGACGACGAGGGTGAGATCCTGTGTACGATCCCTCTGGAGCTAATGGTGTCCAGTAGCCTAAGAAGCAGGACCTATCTTCAGAGAGTAGGGCTGCTTCTCTCCCCTCAGTCCCACGATGCAGGGAGTCTGTTGCCAGCAGAGCTCCCTGAAAATAAAAAACCTAACAAAATACTTTCTTACAGCAAGCTCAGGAGAGCTCACTGAACAGCACCCAGCTCGTCCGGGCACAGATTCAAACTAACTGAGGTCTGGAGGAGGGACATAGAGGGAGGAGCCAGAGCACACCAGAATCTAAATTCTTTCTTAAAGTGCCCATGTCTCCTGTGGAGCCCGTCTATTCCCCATGGTCCTTACGGAGTCCCCAGCATCCACTAGGACGTTAGAGAAATACACAGTAGGATATGTCATCACTATGTACAATCTACTATTTCATCTCGCCCGTCACCCTTAGGGTCTATTCATGAAACAGTGAAAAGTGTGGAGAAGTGAGCAAATGGGGAAGATGCCCATGGCAACCAATCAGCATTGAAGTAACATTTATAGTTTGCATACCATACAATTGTACGGAGCACCTTATTGGTTGCCATGGGCAACTTCTCCACAGGCTCACTTCTCCATGCGTTTCACTGCTAAATGAATAGACCCCTAGTAACTTAAACATATATAAGTCTAGACAATGATCTACAATCAGAGATCCAAATCCATTGGTTTCGGTCCACAGAGTTGTTCACGTTATGCCATTTTGCAGCTATTTGTACCTGCAATAGATGTAGCACATGGGAACTGGAATTATTGAAAAGCATTAAAATAAACTTTATAAATGGGGAGGTTAATCATAAAACAATATAGCTGCTATAAACTGTATGTCCAGATTTGAATAAAAATTCATTACAATGCTGAGTCATCATCCAATATATCATTCATTATATACACCACATCTGTTGCCTGGACCTCACTATACCGAGGTGTGGCTATTAAATAATGAGACCATACTGCGTGAGGTAAAAGGGAGTGTGGGAACATGGGGGATCATTCCGAGTTGATCACTCGCTAGCTACTTTTAGAAGCCATGCAAACGCATATGCGCCCACGGGGGAGTGTGTTTTCGCTTTGCAAGAGTGCGAACGCATGTGCAGCCGAGCGGTACAAAAACAAGACCAGCCCTGTAGTTACTTATTTTGTGCGATGATTACTGCGACGATGGTCCCGGAATTGATGTCAGATACCCGCCCTGCAAACGCCTGCGTTTTACCAACCACTCCCAGAAAATGGTCAGTTGACACCCATAAACTCCAACTTCCTGTCAATATCCTTGCGATCGGCTGTGCGAATGGAATTGTCGCTAGAAGCAGTGCAAAACAACGATGCTCTTTGTACCCGTACGCCGCGCATGCACATTGCGGCCCATACGTATGCGTAGTTTTGCCTTTTTTAAAATTATCACTACGCAGCGAACATCGGCAGCTAGCGATCAACTCGGAACGAGGGCCATTGTCCTGAAGTATGGGCCTAATTCAGCTTGAGTTGTAGTTTTGCAAAAAATCGCAAAACTACAACTCTTTTCTTTAACATGTGAGGGGTCGCCCAGCACAGGGCAACGCTGCTCCACATGCCGGGTCCTGTCCCCCCGCTAACATGCTATACAGTGATGAGCTTGCATAATTAAGATAGCCTCCTGCCTACGCAGCCTAGCTGTGTATTCAGTCGGAGGGCCGCCATCTTTTGGGTCGCAGCAGCTGTGTGTGTCTTCACGCAGCTGCCGCGGCATACCCCTCCAATGGTCCGGGCATGCCTGCGGACCGCATCCCTTAAATGGAATGTTGTTGCCCACAAATTGCAGCGTGCAAGGTGCCGTCCCCCCCTCCCCCCCCAGGTCTTAAACTGCATTCTGAAGAGACCGCAGTTTACGACCTCGCTTCTTAGCGCTTTTTACACATTTGCGGCCGAATTTGAATTAAGCACTATAACAAAATGGTTTTGCAAGTTTCACCCCCTCGCACGGTTTTCTGTAACAGCATTCAAAGAAGTTGTATTTTTCCCGCGCATTAGCTCAAAAGTAGAGTAACATGTTAACTTCAAACTTTTGGTTAAATTGAATAAAACACCCACCAAATCTTTTCATATGCTAACCGATGCTTATGGGGCAGATTGCACTGTATGCCACATGCATGTGTGTTTAAGTAACAGAAAAGATTTAGTGACGGTCGTGAGGATGACGAAGATGATGAATGTCCCGGAAGACTAGAGTTGTGGAAAAATGGTTTCATCCTACATCAGGACAAAGCACCAGCCCACACAGCTCTCTCTGTGAAGCAGTTTGGTTGAGAAACAGATTGCAGTGATAGAACACCCTCCATACTCGCCAAACCTAGCACCATATGACTTCTTTCTTTTCCCTAAAGTCAAATCTGTAATCACGGGAACCCATACTGCACCGGTTACTGAGGTAAAGAAGAAAATTATGGAGCTGTTGAGACAGCTGACAAATAATGACCAATGGAAATTAAGAATGCAGAAGGAGAGTACATAAAAGGGGAATGGAGTTAAAATGTGCTTAATATATAAACATAAATTACAGCATCAGTCTCATTATTTAATAGCCATACCTCTGAACATAAAGGCCTGATTCTGCAGCGGATTAATTTTAAGAAACAGATGCTTTTCCTGATTTTGAGCCTACTGCACATGCATCTTAATCTGAAAACATGTTATACGCATGTGCGACTTGATGCGTCTGCACTAGCAAATGGTTGCATGTGTCGGATCTCAAGCAAACGGTGGCTAAGTACAGGTGGGTGGACAGGTAGATTAATTAGCACATTTAAGGGGTCATTCCGAGTTGATCGTAGCCGTGCTAAATTTAGCACAGGTACGATCATTCACACTGACAGGCGGGGGACGCCCAGCACAGGGCTAGTCCGCCTCGCATGTCAGTGCCGCCCCCCTCCCCCCCCCCCCCCCCCGCAGAAGTGCAAAGGCATCGCACAGCGGCGATGCCTTTGCACTTCAAGAGTAGCTCCCGACCAGTGCAGTTTAAGCGTGCTGGCCGGGAGCTACTCGTTGCTACCCGACCCGCAGCGGCTGCGTGTGACGTCACACAGCCGCCGCGGCCCGCCCCCCCCCCAATGGTCCGGCCACGCCTGTGTTGGCCGGACTGCTCCCCCTAAACGGCGGCTTAACGCCGCCGTCCAGCCCCCTCCCGACCTCTGTCTCAGAGGCGATTGCTAGGCAACGACGGCTGCCATGCGCCGGCGTATGCGCAGTTCCGACCCAATCGCTGCACTGCAACAAACTGCAGTGAGGGATCGGGTCGGAATGACCCCCTTAGTCGGTAGGTTGCCCTGGCCAGACACAAATTCAGAGACGGCTGTATCTGACTCAGTATTACCCCCAAATTATGAAACTAAACACACGCTACATTTCATGTATGCTACAGCTGTATCATTCACTATGTACAGAGCACGAAGATCTCATTCTGTTGCAAAACTTCCAGCTGCTTTATCCAAATGTAGGACATTTAGATTGGCTGTGAAGAATCCCATATGATTAGTGTCACAGGATCCTCAGCCACATCAGTATGTCGTATAAGTTCTATAATACCTAAGGCATTTTATCAGCAAGAGAGGGAGAGAGAGGGAGAGAGGGATTTAAAGTGTGTGTGTGAGAGAGAGAGAGAGAGAGAGAGAGAGAGAGAGAGAGAGAGGGGGGGGGGAATGGAGTGAGAGAGAAAGGAGAAAAGGCATGGAGAGAGAGAGGGAAACAGTGAGAGAGAAAGGGAGAAAGGGGGAGAGAGGGGGAAGAGAGAGAGGGGGGAGGGAGATAGGGAGAGAGAGAGAGGGGGGTGTGAGGGAGAAAGGTGAGGGAGAGAGAGAATGGGGAAAGAGAGAGAGGGGGAGGGAGAGAAAGGGAGGGGGGGAGAGAGAGAGAGGAAGAGAAAAGGAGAATGAGAGAAAGAGGGGTGGAGAAGGGGAAAGAGGGGGCGGGGGGATAGGGAAAGAGAGAAAGGGCACCGTATCATATTAGCTTTTATTTTTCGTTCAAAAGTAACGTGCTGTATCCGAGATGCTCATAGGGACTCCTTATAAGAAGATTTTTAAAAGGTAAAGTTCAAAAGTTCTTCCTAAAACACAAACACTTTCAGATACATTAGGTATAAAATTCAAGACAGTCCAACCAAATTTGGAAATTTTGGAGGGTATGGTGTAACCCATATGGAGGTAAGGCTTACAAGGGGCAATATATTTATCTACATAAAGTAAAATACACATTTCTGTTATCTGTCAAAATATCTAACATACATTTAGCAGTGTGTACATATCAGACCTTTACTATGACTGCAGTTACAATACATGTGAGTAACAGAGGTACTGTATAAAGAAAGTTATTCTAAATTTGATTAGAACGATTTGGTGTACTTTCAGCTGCGGATGAAACAGCTTAAGGACCAAAGCATACATCTCTAAAGCAAGCCCTAAGTAAGTCAAAGCTTACTCAGAATGGCCACCTCCGCATATACCCATCCTGCCCCCAAATGGGGCTTGGGGTCACTGTGAATGATCTTGAAGAAGGAAACCTGCACATGCGCATGGAACTTTATATATAAAGTATAATAATAATAATAATAATAATAATAATAATAATAATAAAAAATGAATGTTGGTAATGCTATTTCATATAAGGCTTTCCCTATTGTAGTTTAGGACTACTAAACTGTATGGATAGATAAATCGACAAAGAGATATTACGTAACAGGCGCTACCAGAGCTGGTTTTCTAAGCAGCTGTAAGTAGGAGATAGTCACACTCCGCAAATGAGAAAGGGTATAATAGAGAAACAGCGCTCAATTCTATTGAACATAAATTTAAATACACATGTGAACCACACACTGTTCTAAAATTCATCTAACAATTTTAATACTGAAAAACACAGATACTAAAATCACATGGTTACAAAAATACCAATCACAGGTAAATATAAATATAAAACCATCATGGGTGGTACAATACATACAGTATGTCCTTGTGCCCCCTTCTGTGGTCTATTTATATGTGCTCAATGAACAGTTTGTGCCAGTTCTGAATATATAATTCGGTTAAATGACCAATGGCAAGTGTCCAAAACATGGATATAGTTACCGGTCCTGAGGTAATTGCCAGGGTAGGTTCCAATTAGCGTTAATCAAGATGAATGGCAACAGGATTCAGCGCAATTTGAGGAGTCCCCTTAAACACCAATGCTTGGACCGTGCACAATGAAGAATCCACGTGATATGATGTCCAGATGAACAATTAAAGCACACTTGTTGCCCACTGACCATGGAGGGGGAAACTGACGCGTTTCGCTGTCTATAGGCTGCTTTTTCAAAGGTGGGACTAGTAAACTACCTGCTAGAAAGGCCACCTAGTCCCAGAGTCTGATTGATACCTTGTGGTGACCTAGAAAACATTATGACTTGGGTCCCCTTACTGCCTACTGTACATTTGTGAAAAAACATGCACAAAACGTCTGAGTGCCAGCAATCTAAAACCAACAATTTCCTCTATCTGGTCCCTTTACAAGACCCCAGGATAAGGAGCTGGCTGATCAATGTACTGGTTCATATGCTGCAGCCTTATTGATAAAGTCAAAGCACCTTGAGTCCTATAGGAGAAAGAGCGCTATATAAATAAAATGATTATCACTACTTCTATCTGCAGGTCTTTCACTCCGGTACTCTGGAAATAATACATAAAAAAATACCAACATCGCAGTTTTTACTCATTGGCAGAAGCAAATACATGGACATTATAAAATACAACTTTGACAGGCTATCCTCCATAGAATGCATACGGTATGGCACATTCAGCATTATACGGTATCTTTCCATAATTATATTCTCTACCAGAATGCCTGGAAGCCTCATGAACACCAGGAAGCTCCCCAGCTAATAGATCAGCCTCCTGGATCACTGTGAAAGTGGGTGGTCTTGGGGGGGGGGGGGGGGGGGGGGTTTGAGTTTGCAATTTACAAGGAGTCACATCATACTGGACCCAGTTCACAAATCGCTGTTGTACTTGGGGGTAGGTGGCAAGATTTTGAAATTCACTATTTACTGCCCACTTCTCCCAACTGGGCCTCCCCCTCCACGATCTCATGAGAACAAAAAGCTGTTAAACATGTACATTGCTGAGCATACAGTAAATGCTGAGGTAAAACAAGCGTTCATTAATCAAATATACTGTGTGGAATAAGAAGGTCGAGACTAACAACTGCATATTCATGTACTGTATACTAGAGATGAGCGGGTTCGGTTTCTCTGAATCCGAACCCGCCCGAACTTCATGTTTTTTTTCACGGGTCCGAGCGACTCGGATCTTCCCGCCTTGCTCGGTTAACCCGAGCACGCCCGAACGTCATCATGACGCTGTCGGATTCTCGCGAGGCTCGGATTCTATCGCGAGACTCGGATTCTATATAAGGAGCCGCGCGTCGCCGCCATTTTCACACGTGCATTGAGATTGATAGGGAGAGGACGTGGCTGGCGTCCTCTCCATTTAGATTATAAAAGAGAGAGATTTACTGGAGCTTAGGACTAGGAGGAGTACTGTAGAAGTGTAGAGAGTGCAGAGAGTTTACTAGTGAGTGACCACCAGACAGTGCAGTTTATTTAATATATCCGTTCTCTGCCTGAAAAAAGCGATACACACAGTGACTCAGTCACATACCATATCTGTGTGCACTGCTCAGGCTCAGCCCAGTGTGCTGCATCATCTATATATATTATATATCTGTCTGACTGCTCAGCTCACACAGCTTATAATTGTGGGGGAGACTGGGGAGCACTGCAGTGCCAGTTATAGGTTATAGCAGGAGCCAGGAGTACATAATATTATATAGTGAGTGACCACCAGACAGTGCAGTTTATTTAATATATCCGTTCTCTGCCTGAAAAAAGCGATACACACAGTGACTCAGTCACATACCATATCTGTGTGCACTGCTCAGGCTCAGCCCAGTGTGCTGCATCATCTATATATATTATATATCTGTCTGACTGCTCAGCTCACACAGCTTATAATTGTGGGGGAGACTGGGGAGCACTGCAGTGCCAGTTATAGGTTATAGCAGGAGCCAGGAGTACATAATATTATATTAAAATTAAACAGTGCACACTTTTGCTGCAGGAGTGCCACTGCCAGTGTGACTGACCAGTGACCTGACCACACTGACCACCAGTATAGTTAGTAGTATACTTATATTGTGATTGCCTGAAAAAGTTAAACACTCGTCGTGTGACTTCACTTGTGTGTTGTTGTTTTTTTTATTCTATAAAAATAAAACTCATTCTGCTGACAGACAGTGTCCAGCAGGTCCGTCATTATATAATATATAATATATACCTGTCCGGCTGCAGTAGTGATATATATATATTTTTTATATCATTTATCATCCAGTCGCAGCAGACACAGTACGGTAGTTCACGGCTGTGGCTACCTCTGTGTCTGCACTCGGCAGGCAGTCCGTCCATAATTGTATACCACCTAACCGTGGTTTTTTTTTCTTCTTTATACATACATACTACTACGACATCTCTTTATCAACCAGTCTATATTAGCAGCAGACACAGTACAGTACGGTAGTTCACGGCTGTGGCTACCTCTGTGTCTGCACTCGGCAGGCAGTCCGTCCATAATTGTATACCACCTAACCGTGGTTTTTTTTTCTTTCTTCTTTATACATACATAGTTACATAGACATCTCTTTATCAACCAGTCTATATTAGCAGCAGACACAGTACAGTACGGTAGTTCACGGCTGTGGCTACCTCTGTGTCTGCACTCGGCAGGCAGTCCGTCCATAATTGTATACCACCTAACCGTGGTTTTTTTTTCTTTCTTCTTTATACATACATAGTTACATAGACATCTCTTTATCAACCAGTCTATATTAGCAGCAGACACAGTACAGTACGGTAGTTCACGGCTGTGGCTACCTCTGTGTCTGCACTCGGCAGGCAGTCCGTCCATAATTGTATACCACCTAACCGTGGTTTTTTTTTCTTTCTTCTTTATACATACATACTACTACGACATCTCTTTATCAACCAGTCTATATTATTAGCAGCAGACACAGTACAGTACGGTAGTTCACGGCTGTGGCTACCTCTGTGTCTGCACTCGGCAGGCAGTCCGTCCATAATTGTATACCACCTAACCGTGGTTTTTTTTTCTTTCTTCTTTATACATACATAGTTACATAGACATCTCTTTATCAACCAGTCTATATTAGCAGCAGACACAGTACAGTACGGTAGTTCACGGCTGTGGCTACCTCTGTGTCTGCACTCGGCAGGCAGTCCATAATTGTATACTAGTATCCATCTCCATTGTTTACCTGAGGTGCCTTTTAGTTGTGCCTATTAAAATATGGAGAACAAAAATGTTGAGGTTCCAAAATTAGGGAAAGATCAAGATCCACTTCCACCTCGTGCTGAAGCTGCTGCCACTAGTCATGGCCGAGACGATGAAATGCCAGCAACGTCGTCTGCCAAGGCCGATGCCCAATGTCATAGTACAGAGCATGTCAAATCCAAAACACCAAATATCAGTAAAAAAAGGACTCCAAAACCTAAAATAAAATTGTCGGAGGAGAAGCGTAAACTTGCCAATATGCCATTTACCACACGGAGTGGCAAGGAACGGCTGAGGCCCTGGCCTATGTTCATGGCTAGTGGTTCAGCTTCACATGAGGATGGAAGCACTCAGCCTCTCGCTAGAAAACTGAAAAGACTCAAGCTGGCAAAAGCACCGCAAAGAACTGTGCGTTCTTCGAAATCCCAAATCCACAAGGAGAGTCCAATTGTGTCGGTTGCGATGCCTGACCTTCCCAACACTGGACGTGAAGAGCATGCGCCTTCCACCATTTGCACGCCCCCTGCAAGTGCTGGAAGGAGCACCCGCAGTCCAGTTCCTGATAGTCAGATTGAAGATGAAGATGTTGAAGTACACCAGGATGAGGAGGATATGGGTGTTGCTGGCGCTGGGGAGGAAATTGACCAGGAGGATTCTGATGGTGAGGTGGTTTGTTTAAGTCAGGCACCCGGGGAGACACCTGTTGTCCGTGGGAGGAATATGGCCGTTGACATGCCTGGTGAAAATACCAAAAAAATCAGCTCTTCAGTGTGGAGGTATTTCAACAGAAAAGCGGACAACAGGTGTCAAGCCGTGTGTTGCCTTTGTCAAGCTGTAATAAGTAGGGGTAAGGACGTTAACCACCTCGGAACATCCTCCCTTATACGTCACCTGCAGCGCATTCATAATAAGTCAGTGACAAGTTCAAAAACTTTGGGCGACAGCGGAAGCAGTCCACTGACCAGTAAATCCCTTCCTCTTGTAACCAAGCTCACGCAAACCACCCCACCAACTCCCTCAGTGTCAATTTCCTCCTTCCCCAGGAATGCCAATAGTCCTGCAGGCCATGTCACTGGCAATTCTGACGAGTCCTCTCCTGCCTGGGATTCCTCCGATGCATCCTTGCGTGTAACGCCTACTGCTGCTGGCGCTGCTGTTGTTGCTGCTGGGAGTCGATGGTCATCCCAGAGGGGAAGTCGTAAGCCCACTTGTACTACTTCCAGTAAGCAATTGACTGTCCAACAGTCCTTTGCGAGGAAGATGAAATATCACAGCAGTCATCCTACTGCAAAGCGGATAACTGAGGCCTTGGCATCCTGGGTGGTGAGAAACGTGGTTCCGGTATCCATCATTACTGCAGAGCCAACTAGAGACTTGTTGGAGGTACTGTGTCCACGGTACCAAATACCATCTAGGTTCCATTTCTCTAGGCAGGCGATACCGAAAATGTACACAGACCTCAGAAAAAGAGTCACCAGTGTCCTAAAAAATGCAGCTGTACCCAATGTCCACTTAACCACGGACATGTGGACAAGTGGAGCAGGGCAGGGTCAGGACTATATGACTGTGACAGCCCACTGGGTAGATGTATGGACTCCCGCCGCAAGAACAGCAGCGGCGGCACCAGTAGCAGCATCTCGCAAACGCCAACTCTTTCCTAGGCAGGCTACGCTTTGTATCACCGCTTTCCAGAATACGCACACAGCTGAAAACCTCTTACGGCAACTGAGGAAGATCATCGCGGAATGGCTTACCCCAATTGGACTCTCCTGTGGATTTGTGGCATCGGACAACGCCAGCAATATTGTGTGTGCATTAAATATGGGCAAATTCCAGCACGTCCCATGTTTTGCACATACCTTGAATTTGGTGGTGCAGAATTTTTTAAAAAACGACAGGGGCGTGCAAGAGATGCTGTCGGTGGCCAGAAGAATTGCGGGACACTTTCGGCGTACAGGCACCACGTACAGAAGACTGGAGCACCACCAAAAACTACTGAACCTGCCCTGCCATCATCTGAAGCAAGAAGTGGTAACGAGGTGGAATTCAACCCTCTATATGCTTCAGAGGTTGGAGGAGCAGCAAAAGGCCATTCAAGCCTATACAATTGAGCACGATATAGTAGGTGGAATGCACCTGTCTCAAGCGCAGTGGAGAATGATTTCAACGTTGTGCAAGGTTCTGATGCCCTTTGAACTTGCCACACGTGAAGTCAGTTCAGACACTGCCAGCCTGAGTCAGGTCATTCCCCTCATCAGGCTTTTGCAGAAGAAGCTGGAGACATTGAAGGAGGAGCTAACACGGAGCGATTCCGCTAGGCATGTGGGACTTGTGGATGGAGCCCTTAATTCGCTTAACAAGGATTCACGGGTGGTCAATCTGTTGAAATCAGAGCACTACATTTTGGCCACCGTGCTCGATCCTAGATTTAAAGCCTACCTTGGATCTCTCTTTCCGGCAGACACAAGTCTGCTGGGGTTGAAAGACCTGCTGGTGACAAAATTGTCAAGTCAAGCGGAACGCGACCTGTCAACATCTCCTCCTTCACATTCTCCCGCAACTGGGGGTGCGAGGAAAAGGCTCAGAATTCCGAGCCCACCCGCTGGCGGTGATGCAGGGCAGTCTGGAGCGACTGCTGATGCTGACATCTGGTCCGGACTGAAGGACCTGACAACGATTACGGACATGTCGTCTACTGTCACTGCATATGATTCTCTCAACATTGATAGAATGGTGGAGGATTATATGAGTGACCGCATCCAAGTAGGCACGTCACACAGTCCGTACTTATACTGGCAGGAAAAAGAGGCAATTTGGAGGCCCTTGCACAAACTGGCTTTATTCTACCTAAGTTGCCCTCCCACAAGTGTGTACTCCGAAAGAGTGTTTAGTGCCGCCGCTCACCTTGTCAGCAATCGGCGTACGAGGTTACATCCAGAAAATGTGGAGAAGATGATGTTCATTAAAATGAATTATAATCAATTCCTCCGCGGAGACATTGACCAGCAGCAATTGCCTCCACAAAGTACACAGGGAGCTGAGATGGTGGATTCCAGTGGGGACGAATTGATAATCTGTGAGGAGGGGGATGTACACGGTGATATATCGGAGGGTGATGATGAGGTGGACATCTTGCCTCTGTAGAGCCAGTTTGTGCAAGGAGAGATTAATTGCTTCTTTTTTGGGGGGGGTCCAAACCAACCCGTCATATCAGTCACAGTCGTGTGGCAGACCCTGTCACTGGAATGATGGGTTGGTTAAAGTGTGCATGTCCTGTTTTGTTTATACAACATAAGGGTGGGTGGGAGGGCCCAAGGACAATTCCATCTTGCACCTCTTTTTTCTTTTCTTTTTCTTTGCATCATGTGCTGATTGGGGAGGGTTTTTTGGAAGGGACATCCTGCGTGACACTGCAGTGCCACTCCTAAATGGGCCCGGTGTTTGTGTCGGCCACTAGGGTCGCTAATCTTACTCACACAGTCAGCTACCTCATTGCGCCTCTTTTTTTCTTTGCGTCATGTGCTGTTTGGGGAGGGTTTTTTGGAAGGGCCATCCTGCGTGACACTGCAGTGCCACTCCTAGATGGGCCCGGTGTTTGTGTCGGCCACTAGGGTCGCTAATCTTACTCACACAGCTACCTCATTGCGCCTCTTTTTTTCTTTGCGTCATGTGCTGTTTGGGGAGGGTTTTTTGGAAGGGCCATCCTGCGTGACACTGCAGTGCCACTCCTAGATGGGCCCGGTGTTTGTGTCGGCCACTAGGGTCGCTAATCTTACTCACACAGCTACCTCATTGCGCCTCTTTTTTTCTTTGCGTCATGTGCTGTTTGGGGAGGGTTTTTTGGAAGGGACATCCTGCGTGACACTGCAGTGCCACTCCTAGATGGGCCCGGTGTTTGTGTCGGCCACTAGGGTCGCTTATCTTACTCACACAGCGACCTCGGTGCAAATTTTAGGACTAAAAATAATATTGTGAGGTGTGAGGTATTCAGAATAGACTGAAAATGAGTGTAAATTATGGTTTTTGAGGTTAATAATACTTTGGGATCAAAATGACCCCCAAATTCTATGATTTAAGCTGTTTTTTAGTGTTTTTTGAAAAAAACACCCGAATCCAAAACACACCCGAATCCGACAAAAAAAATTCGGTGAGGTTTTGCCAAAACGCGTTCGAACCCAAAACACGGCCGCGGAACCGAACCCAAAACCAAAACACAAAACCCGAAAAATTTCAGGCGCTCATCTCTACTGTATACACATGTGTATGTCACAAAAAACATGTCATGCAACAGTTAATCCTCCATACTGTAAGTCTCTGCTGCTCAGCAAACATGCCCCCTCTGCTGGTAAGTTTTGTTTTTACAACTGCACTAAAACAGCTACGATTTCTGTAGCAGAACATTTTAATAAGGGGATACATACATTAGTCACCAGATTCTGTATTCAAGCAGTCTTTAAAATTTCTTTGGGATGCTGCACTGGTATACACAGTAGTTGCCTCATGACTTAGTACTGAAGACGGTAACATAGATTCAGATAGCTTCCAAGTCCATTGAAACCTAAAGGATTATTCCTATCTTTACATACAGTAAATTCACACAGTTATGTAGGTGGCAAAGAACCATGACACTTGTAAGCCCAGAGTTGTGTAACATGAGGCCTCAATGACACTTTGCAATATTACAGTGAGTCAGGGACATTTACAGCACACATGCTCACATGCTGAAGGCTCCATGTACACTATCTGTGGCAACCTCCTTAAACTGGATTGTTACTCAACAGCTTCCTTTTATTCCGAATATGAAGCATCTTTACTTACACAAAATCTGAATTAACTTTTTGATGGATTCAGCTTCTTTCTGGGAACCTTTTCTGTAGTGTAGTGGCCTGGGTTATGTCACCTTCAAGGTTAAAGCAATTATGTCCCTGAGGCCCAAAGGTTAAAGTGGAAGGGGGTGGGGGGGGGAGAGGCGAGGTGAAACTGAGTTCCACCACCTGTAATGCTAGGGGGAAACTAGTTACACCACCTCCATTGCCCTGCACAGTAATTCCAACAGCAAAACCTGCCCCATCACCTACATTAATAGATGATGCAGGCTGTGCTAATGTGACTGATGAGCTGCAGCCACCTCCTTCTTCCTTAGGTCCTGGTGGCTTCATGGTCCTCCATTTACAGCCCACCCCTCCTAGTACTCACACACGCAGTGTCTGCTGGACAGCATTCATCCCCTCCTCAGGTCCAAGTGGCTTAATTTTCCAGCATGGCTTATGTTATGTCATGCTGTCACCGCTGCTGAAGTGAAGAGGAGTCATGAAGAGGAGCAGGCTATGTGGATCTTGAAGACAAGATTAGAGGCGGCTGGGGGGACAAGAGAGGTGGGGAAGCTGCTGGAGGGATACAGGCGGTGAGCTGCTGGAGTGAGAGGCAGAGATGTGTATAAAGGGCACTACGGTGGGCAATATGTGTATAAGTGGCACTGTGGTCATTATGTGTAAGGGGCACTACTACCATACTTACCTACCCTCCCGCATTCAGCGGGAGGCTTCCGTTTTTTAACTGAGCCTCCCGCTGCCCCGCAAACCGTCCCTGTCCTCCCGGTTTTTCACATTTTTTTTGTAAATATGGACTGCGCATGCGCCTGTCCCAAAGTGCCGGTGACGGAGGCGGAGCTCTGATTGGCAGGACCGTAGAGCAAGTACGGGTGCCCCTAGGGTCCGGCTCTGGTGGTGGTTTGTGGAGAGCTGCTGGCGGGTGGAAGGTGCAGTGCCGCTGGTGGGTGGAAGGTGCAGAGCCGCTGGTGGGTGGAAGGTGCAGAGCCGCTGGTGGGTGGTTTGTGGCAAAGCGGCTCTGCATTTGCGCTGCCTGTCTAAGCAGAGATCGGGCAGCAGCACGCAGGACAGCTCACACAGCTGAGCCTGCAGCGGGAGGAAGCGCCAGGAGCCGGCTAGCAATAATATAAACATGCCGCTCCGTTTGGGCGGCCGCTGGCAGAGCAGCTGAGTAAGCTGATGTGAGCCAGCAGCAGCGGGGAGCGCCAGAACGGATGCGCGTCTGGCAATAGTAACCTGCCAGCGTGCAGAAGGGAGGAGGGGGGAGAAGGAGGAGAGAGGCTGCCTCTAACGCTAACTG
Organism: Pseudophryne corroboree; assembly: GCF_028390025.1. Taxonomy (NCBI): domain Eukaryota; kingdom Metazoa; phylum Chordata; class Amphibia; order Anura; family Myobatrachidae; genus Pseudophryne; species Pseudophryne corroboree. Next base: position 836,335,434 of record NC_086447.1, on the reverse strand, counting down.
GACCAGCTGCTGCCAGTAACAAATCTGGGCTCTGGTCCTGGGTAAGGGCTACATGCCCAGATGCAGCAGCTCCTCCTCCCTTGGGCACTATGCTGTCAGCCAGCCACCATGTCCCGCCTAGATCCTCCTACCTATGATCTGGGTCCGCCGGCCACCCTCAGTGACACCCTGCAGCTCACCTCCATGTTGATTGCACACAGTGTGGTGAGTAACCTGATAGCCCTGTATGTGACCCCCTACCTGTGTGTGTGACCCCCTGCACCCCCTACCTGTGTGTGAGCCCTTATACCCCATACATGTGTGTGTGACCCCCTGTACCCCCTACCTGTGTGTGTGACCCCCTGTACCCTCTACCTGTGTGTGTGACCCCCTGTACCCTCTACCTGTGTGTGACCCCCTGTACCCCCTACCAATGTGTGTGACCCCCTATACCCCCTGCCTGTGTGTCTGAGCCCATGTACCCCCTACCTGTGTGTGTGTGTGTGTGTGTGTGTGTGACCCCATGTACCCCCTACCTGTGTGTGACCCCATGTACCCCCTACCTGTGTGTGTGTGTGTGTGTGTGTGTGTGTGTGTGTGTGTGTGACCCCATGTACCCCCTACCTGTGTGTGACCCCATGTACCCCCTACGTGTGTGTGTGTGTGTGTGTGTGTGTTTGTGTGACCCCATGTACCTCCTACCTGTGTGTGTGACGACCCCATGTACTTCCTACCTGTGTGTGTGACCCCATGTACCCCCTACCTGTGTGTGTGTGTGTGTGTGTGTGTGTGTGTGTTTGTGTGACCCCATGTACCTCCTACCTGTGTGTGTGACCCCATGTACCCCTACCTGTGTGTGTGTGACCCCCTGTACCCCTCTACCTGTGTGTGTGTGACCTCCTGTACTCCCCTACCCCTGTGTATGTCACCTTGTACTCCCCTAGTCCCCCCAGTGTTTGACACCCTGTACCCGCTACCTTTGTGTGTATGTCACCCTATACCCCCATCCCCCGTGTGTGATACATGGTGTGTGTGATACCCTATACTCCCTAACCCTCCCCCCGTGTGTGACACACTGTACACCCTCTACCTCTGTGTGTCACCCTGAACCCCCCAACCCATTCTCAGGGGTAATACGGGTGATTATATTTTTGATCTGTGAGAGTTGTTAAATTTGCTTTTTTTATTGTAGTTTGTTCCCAACCTTCCTCTCCCTACTCATGCCTTCTGTCCATGGTTCCCAGTCAGCAACCCCCAACTCCTCTGTCCCCTGGTCACAGTACATCACTCCACACCCTTTGCCCCCCAATCAAAGTCCATCACCCCAAAATCTCTGCCTCACAGTCACAGCCCGGCACCGATAATCAAAAATATTGTCACCTCTGTCTCCCGGTCACAGAAACCTCGGCCTCACAGGCACAGCCTGTCACCCCACACCCTCTACCCCTGCTCACATGCTATCACCGCACAGAATTTGCCACCCGCTCACAGCCTGTCACCCCACACCCTCTACCCCTGCTCACATGCTATCACCGCACAGAATTTGCCACCCGCTCACAGCCTGTCACCCCACACCCTCTACCCCTGCTCACATGCTATCACCTCAAACAATTTGCCACCTGCCCACAGCCTGTCACCCCACACCCACTACCCCTGCTCACATGCTGTCACCTCACACAATCTGCCACCCGCTCACAGTCTGTCACTCCACACATTCATCTGCTTGACACAGTCCATCGCCCCACAACCTGTCCTCTTGTCACAGTCCGTCACCCCACAACCTCTGTCCACCAGCCTGTTACCACATAACCGCTGATACTTTTAAATGTATTTTGTGTGAATCTGGCATTTTAGTGTAGTTTTATGTGGATTTGGCTTTTTTTTTGGTGTTTTATGTTCATCTGGTATTTTCAGTGGATCTGGATGTTTTCAATGTATTATGTGGATATGGTATTTTTTCAATGTATTTTAATTTGGATGTATCGTTTTTTAATGTAGGCCAGAGTTTCACATACTCCGCCATCCAGTCCAGGTTTTAAGGATAGCCATGCTTGAGCACAGGTGACTTAGGGCCTAATTCAGACCTGATCACAAAAGCAAAATCTTTCTCTCTCTTATGGGCACAACCATGTGCACTGCAGGTGGGGCAAATGTAACATGTGCAGAGAGAGTTAGATTTGGGTGGGTTATAGTGTTTCTGTGCAGGGTAAACATACTGGCTGCTTTATTTTTACACTGCAATTTAGATTTCAGTTTGAACACACCCCACCCAAATCTAACTCTCTCTGCACATGTTACATCTGCCCCGCCCCCCCGCCCCCCTGCACTGCACATGGTTTTGCCCATTAGAGACATTTTTTGCTGTTGCGATCAGGTCTGAATCAGGCCCTTAATTAGTAACTCGGTCAATTTGATTTAACTATCTGGACACAAGCATGGAAATCCTGAAAACCTGGACTGTAATGTCAGAGTTTGGGAAACTCTGATGGGACCCATAGTAGCGGTGTCATCAGTTCGAATTAAAGGTGATGAGATCAATCATCACTCTTCAAATCGATGGCGTGCGACTGTGGCTACATCTCAAGCTATTTTCTGCTGGCTGTGCACAGCATGCTGGGAGGAGGGACGGCATTGTCTGCTAGGGGCACCAACAAAAATCTTGCCTAGGGCATCAAATTGTCTAGGGCCAGCTCTGCGAGTGGGGCTCTGATATATGAGTGACAGCGCTGCTGGGTACGTGAGTTTTTTTTTTTTAACTTGTTGTAGTTCTTCTTTGTGAAAGCCGGAGTGACAGAGAGAGGCGGGAGGAGAAGCAAGACAACCTCTGGGACTCAGGTGAGGGATCTATGAAGGGTGATATAATAGGTATATTATAGTGAGTAGGGTATGCAGGGTGATATAATAGGTATATAGTGAGTAGAGTACAGAGAGTATATACAATATATAGATATTATATCACCCTCTGTACCCTACTCACTATTTACATATTATATAACCCTCTGTATCCTACTCACTATATACATATTATATAACTCTTTGCAGTATGTTGCTCTTCGTACTGTAGTTTTCACCTGCCACTGCAGGACACAATCCTTAGTGGAAACAGACACGCCCATGGGTGGAGCTAGACACGCCCCTTTGGCTGGAACATGACACACCCTCTCAACGGCACTCCCTCAATCTCCCTGAAACTACTTTTCAAAAGTAGGCAAGTATGCTACTACTGTGGGCATTATGTGCAAGGGGCACTACAACTGTGGGCATTATATGTAAGGGGCACTACTATTGTGAGAATTGTAGCAGTACTCTGACCACCGGCATCCCATACGCCTGCAAATCATACTGAACCCATGGTGGCAGTTTAATGCATCACAGGCTTTGCGCCAAGAGTCCTGCCAGAGACTCTATCCTCAAAATATGTCTTATATGCAATGTGGGGGTACACTGACTACTGGTGTTGCCTCGTGCCCCAAGCAGATGGATAGGGGCGGAGCTGGCGCATAGGTGCAGCAAACACTGAATACAGATGATAGATTGTATCTATTACCGAGGTGTAGAGATGTGCCCTGTGGGCACATCAGTGGTGCTGTCACTTGCTGGGGACAGCGCTGGGGCAGCTTGTCTGTCCCCAGCGCTGGGTGCGTGGCGGCGGCGGGTGTCCGGTGCAGGGATTACCCTTTTCCCTGCACCGGACCGGAGGCTGCGAAGGGCTTTGAATGTTGGCGCCCTCCGGGAGCCAATCGCGGCTCCCGGAGCGGCGGCCAGTCAGAGAGGGAAGCAGCGAGCCAATCGGCGCTCGCCGCGTCATAGGCCCTGCCCCCGGCGTCTGACGTCAGATGCCGGGCGGGAGCCGAAGAGGTGCAGAAGGAAGAAAGCAGCCGGGTCCTGGAGAAGAGGGTCAGCGCGCCGGAGCGGAGAAGAGAGTCCGGTGCGGAGAAGAAGACGGCGGCCGCTGAAGAGGCCAGAAGACGTCGGGCTCCTGAAGGAAGATGTCCAGCGGCGGCGGGACGCGGAGCAGCGGAGGCAACGCCGCTGGCAAGGACGGGTCAGCGGCAGAAGAGGGCACCGGAGATCCCTGGATCAGGTGAGGCCTCAGTGAGGCTACCCTCACCCCCTCCCCTTTTCCTCCTTAGACCATCAGGGACGGGCATTAGGCCCGAGGGCACAATTCGGGCACTAGGCCTGGGCGCAGATAGGAGGTTGGGGGTCATCATTGCCGTAGGTGGTTTGGGCATTAGGCCCAAGCTACCAGGAAGTGGCGCAGTAGGCGGGCACCAGGCCCGGGGGCAATTCAGGCAATAGGCCTGTGGGAACATTAGAGGGCATTAGGCCCTAGTGTATTTGGGCAGTAGGTACATATAAGGTGACCCTGGGTACAAGGCCCAGGTCACCCAACGGGCAACAAGTTAGGCGGGCGCTAGGCCCGTGGGTGAAGTCAGGCCTATGGCCTGTGTGCAGCTAGGGGGCGCTAGGCCCAGTGAATAAGACCCCTGAGGTGAATAAAGGTGGCACTGGGCGCTAGGCCCAGGCCACCCTGAGGTATTTAGGTAGGCAGGCCTGGGGCCACATAAGGGAAGGTACAGGAGGTGGGTAGGCCGTGCGGCGCCCACCCCCTTTCCAGCGGGAGGGATTTAAAGGGACAGCACCATGTGATCTTGTATTCCGATATTGTGATGTATGTTGTTACCGTGCAGGGTAAAGTGTCTGTTTGTTTAAGTTGTGCATAGTTGTGTTGCACCACTCACACGAGCTAGTTTGAGGGCTCTGTTTATGTAGCTAGTGTAGCGGACGCACACTAGGGTAGTTCTTAGCCCTGCACGGCTGTTTGTTTGTTTGCCTCCTTACAGGGACCTGTAAGTGGAGAAGATCGGAGTGCAAGACTTGTGACGGTGAGTAGCATCCGTGTACGTTTGTCCCTTTGTCTGTCCTATTCTCTCCTCAGCTCGATCGTCGGTCAGCTCCGAGAGGGAATCGCCGTGTCCAGATCCGATTGAAGATTGCCAGGTCCGTTGAAGGTTCCGGTACCTGAAGGTGAGAGAGAGCGGCGCCTGGTGAGTACCGAATCTACACCTGCACGGCAGCAGGCACCACCACACCGCAGCCGCACCTCTTACATTTTGGCGTAGTCGGCAGGATCAGAGAGACCGGATCACGGACACGATGTGGAACGCCACCAAGAAGACCTCCCTGCGGATGGCTCCGGAACAGACTCACCCCCGGACGCGTGCGGACCAGAGCGACTGGGTGACGGTGTCTGGGGCAGACCTCCTGAAGATGGTGCAGCGGTCAGTCCAGCGTGAAAAGGAGGAGCGCCGGGAGAAGGGGCGCAAGAAGGCCGTTGTGACGCCCTGTAAGAAATGTCGGCAAACGGGGCACTTTGCCGACGAGTGTACTTGGCGAGAGACGTCCCCAAAGAAGGTGGTCCAGGAAGCGGACCGAAGACGTCAGAAGGGCCAAGCGAAGAAGGAGTCCTGGTGTTTGCTCTGCGGAAACTACGGGCATGAGCACAACAGTTGTCCCTGGGACGAAGAGTTGAGCCAAGACGAGGTTGATTCCTGGTGTGAAAGCTGTGGAGATCCCCGACATCGGCTCCTGGAATGTCCATGGACTGAAGACAGGACGGACTACGAGGCCACGGTGAAGCAGCTGACGGAATCTCGTCAGCAGCTTTGGGACCGGGTGGCTGCAGAGCCTGTGTGTGCGCTCTGCGAGGCGAGAGGACATGCGCTTCCCGATTGTCCGTGGAATGAAGACCGGATGATTGCGGATGGTCGCGCCCAGAGATGGGAGGAGGAAACCAGGGAAATGGAGCGGAAGACCCTGCTTGAAGTTAGTTCGCAGGTGCCCATTTCCTCTGAGCCGGAACCAACGGGTGAAGATTCCCCAGTGAAGGAGGTGGACAAGGAACCCGTCTTGGAGAAGGTGGCAGTGGCCCTCCCTTGTTGGAAGTGTCGGCGACCAGGACATGCGGCCAGTGAGTGCCCCTGGGAAGATGCCGCGGACCCACTTTGTCCCAAGAAAGTGACCCCAGTAAGGCAGAATCCTTTCCCGCATAAGGCGGAGGTGGACGACTGGGAGGTGAAGAGACCACGCTGAGAAGAGAAGCGTGAAGACCCAGTGTCGGAGACGTCCGGAATCTCCCCGCGATGGAACCGTCCACGACCAGGACGCGCGGAACAGATGTGTCCTGGGTACCGAGAGATGCCAGCGGAAGCGAAGGAGTACGCTGAGGAAGTAACGCTGCCAGCGGAAGCGAAGGAGTACGCTGAGGAAGCAGAGGTACCAGCGGAAGAGACTAAGTACGTTGAGGAGGAAAATGATACCCCAGTCCAGATATCGGAGGAGGACTCGGACTACGGTGAGCTGTCCGCCGACGAATCCCTCCCAGAACAGATGGAGGACGACTCTGGCATCGGAAGCGCCGACGAGAGTGACTGGCAGGATCGGGTGGAGTCGTGCTCCCAGTTGAATGCCCTCCGTGAAAAGGAGGAGATGGTCCTGGAGCAAGAAGACCTGCCGGAAGTGCCGAAATGGATGGACGTACGGGGAGAGGATCGAGATGCCGTGGGAGGACCCGTTCCAGAGGAAGACATGGGACCTTTGGAGATGCCCCACGAGGAGATGCGACAGATGGTGGTTGTTGCCCGGGAGGAAACGGTTCCCCCCGGAGGATTCCACTGTTGGGTGGTGGTCGGTACCACACCCTGAAGACAGGGACGATGCCACAGACGATCTGAAAGGCCAAGAGTGGGTGACGGTTGTCCCCGTGGAGGAAGAGCCCCCTTGGTGGCCAACGTCGAGCGACCGTGAGGAGATGCCACTCCCCCAGAGGATCCGCCGATGGAGGTCAGGAGGTAAGAAGAGGAACCCGGAGGTGGAAGGATGTGGGGTCACAGCCCGTCCGGGCTGGGCCCTCGAACACAATCTCGCCGGAGGGATCTCGGAATTCCCTGACCCGCGGACAAGGGACATCGTGAGGAACTTTGTAGGGACTACAAAGGAAAAAGGGGGGGGAAATGTAGAGATGTGCCCTGTGGGCACATCAGTGGTGCTGTCACTGGCTGGGGACAGCGCTGGGGCAGCTTGTCTGTCCCCAGCGCTGGGTGCGTGGCGGCGGCGGGTGTCCGGTGCAGGGATTACCCTTTTCCCTGCACCGGACCGAAGGCTGCGGAGGGCTTTGAATGTTGGCGCCCTCCGGGAGCCAATCGCGGCTCCCGGAGCGGCGGCCAGTCAGAGAGGGACGCAGCGAGTCAATCGGCGCTCGCCACGTCATAGGCCCCGCCCCCGGTGTCTGACGTCAGACGCCGGGCGGGAGCCGAAGAGGTGCAGAAGCGCGCGGAAGAGCGCGAGGAAGAAAGCAGCCGGGTCCTGGAGAAGAGGGTCGGCGCGCCGGAGCGGAGAAGAGAGTCCGGCGCGGAGAAGAAGACGGCGGCCGCTGAAGAGGCAAGAAGACGTCGGGCTCCTGAAGGAAGATGTCCAGCGGCGGCTGGACGCGGAGCAGCGGAGGCGACGCCGCTGGCCAGGACGGGTCAGCGGCAGAAGAGGACACCGGAGATCCCTGGATCAGGTGAGGCCTCAGTGAGGCTACCCTCACCCCCTCCCCTTTTCCTCCCTAGACCATCAGGGACGGGCATTAGGCCCGAGGGCACAATTCGGGCACTAGGCCTGGGCGCAGATAGGAGGTTGGGGGTCATCATTGCCTTAGGTGGTTTGGGCATTAGGCCCAAGCTACCAGGAAGCGGCGCAGTAGGCGGGCACCAGGCCCGGGGGCAATTCAGGCAATAGGCCTGTGGGAACATTAGAGGGCATTAGGCCCTAGTGTATTTGGGCAGTAGGTACATATAAGGTGACCCTGGGTACAAGGCCCAGGTCACCCAACGGGCAACAAGTTAGGCGGGCGCTAGGCCCGTGGGTGAAGTCAGGCCTCTGGCCTGTGTGCAGCTAGGGGGCGCTAGGCCCAGTGAATAAGACCCCTGAGGTGAATAAAGGTGGCACTGGGCGCTAGGCCCAGGCCACCCTGAGGTATTTAGGTAGGCAGGCCTGGGGCCCACATAAGGGAAGGTACAGGAGGTGGGTAGGCCGTGCGGCGCCCACCCCCTTTCCAGCGGGAGGGATTTAAAGGGACAGCACCGTGTGATCTTGTATTCCGATATTGTGATGTATGTTGTTACCGTGCAGGGCAAAGTGTCTGTTTGTTTAAGTTGTGCATAGTTGTGTTGCACCACTCACACGAGCTAGTTTGAGGGCTCTGTTTATGTAGCTAGTGTAGCGGACGCACACTAGGGTAGTTCTTAGCCCTGCACGGCTGTTTGTTTGTTTGCCTCCTTACAGGGACCTGTAAGTGGAGAAGATCGGAGTGCAAGACTTGTGACGGTGAGTAGCATCCGTGTACGTTTGTCCCTTTGTCTGTCCCCGAGCGCCGGAGTCGGGATTGCTCACGGACGTGAGAATCCTTTTCATCACACTACGTGCGAGAGCGCGAGTGTGTGAAATCTGGGTGGCTGAGGCTTTGTGCCGGTGATGACCTTTCACCCAACCGGTGAAGGTCGCGGTCACCCCTGGGGTATCCCCTTTTCCAGTGGAAGAAGGGTCGATACCCCCCTTGAGGTAACCTATTCTCTCCTCAGCTCGATCGTCGGTCAGCTCCGAGAGGGAATCACCGTGTCCGGATCCGATTGAAGATTGCCAGGTCCGTTGAAGGTTCCGGTACCTGAAGGTGAGAGAGAGCGGCGCCTGGTGAGTACCGAATCTACACCTGCACGGCAGCAGGCACCACCACACCGCAGCCGCACCTCTTACAGAGGCACAGAATGAGGCTGCATCTGCAGGTGATATGTAAGCGCCTCTGAATCACAGTCCTAGAGTTATATTTAGTAAAGTGTGTTTTTTTTTTTAGAAGTGTAATGTTACCCATGGCAACCAATTAGATTGTACTTATCATTTATCTAGCACCTTCTAGAAGATAATAGCTTAAATCTGATTGGTTGCTATGGGCAACATCTCCACTTCTATAAACCCGCACTTAAATATGCGCCCTAATGTGTACATGAGCTGTTCAGACAGTGACTGTACAGTACAATATCAGCCGTACATTTGTTGCATTCTGAGCAGATGGATGGAAAATGCACCGATATCTGCTCAACTAAACATAATTTAGCAAATAAATCTTCATTTATGTTTATGTTCTTAATATACTGTGTGCCTGGCTGTGTTTAGTGGAATGAATATAATTATATGTATTTTAATTGAATATAATTAGATGACAGTAAAAAGTGAAAGGCATATGCAGAATGGGTGGACATTTATTGGAGAGAGGTTTAAAAGACTGGAATGAACAAATACATAGAAAACGGGGGGAAAAACAATGGGGGAGGAGAGAAATCTGGAAATATTAAGCTACAGGGAGCATGCTTAGTATTCACAATAGACAGGACAACCTGAGCTAAGCAGCAAGCAGATAACTGAAATGTGTGCAAAAGAAAGGACTATTTAAGAAGCGTAATGATCTTGTGGGAGGAAGTGACCTGGCCCTCTGTGTGGTTAACTTGATAAGACACAGCTATGTGCTACAGGGGTTCATAGCATGACGACAGGAGGGTAATAGAGGATGTGAGAAGATACAGACTGAGAAGGTTGAGGGGAAAAGTCACTAAAAACTAGGGATGGCCATCGATGATTCATAATCATCGGTGGGTTTTGGCCGATGTAGAAAACTTTTGCCATCGATGGGGGAGAAGCTGATGGTTTCCCACCATCGATGGCACAGAATAACCCAAAGAACATTTTCCCCAAGGTGTCGGGAAACGGAGCACAGACATCCATGACACCCCGCGTCCTGGTTCTGATTGGCCAGTGCCAGTCAGTCAAAGAGAAGGGATGACCATCGGCTGGTGAAACCATCGATGGTCATCCACTGCATAGTAGGCTGCCATCTATGGCCTCTTGCAGTATCGCCATCGATGGCCTTGAAGAAAGAAGACACCGCCCATGGGGTTTAGGAGCTGAGCACTTGACTGCCAGTGAAATTGGGTTCTGGGGGAGGGCCAGACCCCATAGAAGCCATAACCCCTGCACCTACTGTAGCTACTTCTATGTTGTGTGGCTATTTCAGAAACTGTGTTCAGAACCCGGGTTCAGGAGCAGAGAAACTGGATTCACCGGGAGGGCCGGGCCCCGTATCATCCGCACCCCCTGCAGTTTCTGTAGCTACGCTTATGTTATGTGGCCGTTTCAAAAACTGGGTTCAGATCCTGGGTACAGGGGCAGAGAAAATGACCATCTACTAAGCGGCCATGTTAAAATGGCAAAACCATCATCGGGTTAGTCAAAATCGTAGGAACACCACCTTAAAAATCATTATAGCAAAATGTATTGTTTATTGGGAACAACAAAAAAAGTGTAGAATTGCTATTTTATAATGTGGGCACCATTTATAGAACCATAAAATAAAACTTATTGGGCCTAATTCAGACCTGATTGCAGCAGCAAATTTGTCAGCCAATGGACAAAATCATGGGGGTCATTCCGACCCGTTCGCATGCAGCGGAATATCCTGTGGTGCAGTGCACGTGCGCAACGTTGTCCGGCGACAGGGTTCACCGGGTTACGACGCAACTTAAAAAAGAAGCAGTCGCAGAGCCGACCGCAAAGAAGATTGACAGGAAGGAGGCGTGCCAGGGCGGATCCGGACCGCTTGGAGCCATTTTCGGGGGGAGTGGTGAGTATAACGCAGGCGTGTCCAGCAGAATGGAGGGCGGAGGAGTGACGTCAAAGCCGGGCCCATCATCGCTGGATCCATCGCACAGGGTAAGTATGTCCAGGCCTAGTCTACTTCTGCTTTAAATTTTTTTAGCTTAGCAGGGCGAGCGATCGCAGCCCTGCTAAGCTAAAATTCACTCCCCCATAGGCGTGGACTGGTTGATCGCAGCAGCAGCAAAAAGTTGCTAGCTGCGATCAACTCAGAATGACCCCCCATGTGCACTGCAGGGTGGGGGGCAGATATAACATGTGCAGAGAGAGTTAGATTTGGGTGGGGTGTGTTAAAACTGAAATCTAAATTGCAGTGTAAAAATAAAGCAGCCAGTATTTACCCTGCACTGAAACAATATAACCCACCCAAAATCTAACTATCTCTGCACATGTTATATCTGCCCCACCTGCAGTGCACATGGGGGTCATTCCGAGTTGATCACTCGCTGACGTTTTTCGCAGCGCAGTTATCGGTATGCACCGCAATGCGCAGGCGCAGTGTACGGGTACAAAGCGGATTGTTGCTGGGCGATGGATTTAACGAAGAATCCATTCGCACAGCCGATCGCAAGGAGATTGACAGGAAGAGGGCGTTTGTGGGTGGCAACTGACTGTTTTCTGGGTGTGTTTGGAATAACGCAGGCGTGTCCAGGCGTTTGCAGGGCGGGTGTCTAACGTCAATTCCGGGACAAAAAAGACTGAAGTGATCGCAAGGGCTGAGTAAGTCCAGAGCTACTCAGAAACTGCAAAAAACTTTTTCGTCCCGCTCGGCTGCACACGCGTTCGCACACTTGCAAAGTGAAAATACACTCCCCCGTGGAAAATACACTCCCCCGTATGCGTTTGCACGGCTGCAAAAAGTAGCTAGCGAGCGATCAACTCGGAATGACCCCCATGGTTTTGCCCATTAGCTAACAAATTTGCTGCTGTGATCAGGTCTGAATTAGGTCCATTGTCTCTGTTGGTGATTCCATCATAAATACAGTTTATAGTTTATTTAATAAATATTATTGCTTTTTTTAATAGAAGTAAACATTTATTTTGCCCCTTATATATTAATAAAATAATATTGCCCCCCCACCCCCTCATCCTCATAATAGAATTATTAATAATTTTTAATCCCTTAATGCATAACGATTGCCCGTACAATAACTGTACAGAACATCACTAGGATTGGCTGGACATACAGTAGAAACATGATTGTGCGGTGTTGTCGAAGTCGAAAAATATTGCAGTACACATGTGATGTACAAACTACACACAGATGGCCTCCGTGCGCGTACTTGTTCTGCCGTGCGTGCACATATTCGCAGTTTGCGTATGGTCGCTCCCGCGGTCCTGCGTATTAGCGCGTGGTATGAGTAATTACGGTAGAGTTTGTGATCGCATGGAAAAGCCATAAAAACACATTACATATTTAATCCAAATAGTGCACAATGTACACATAGTTTCCCTGCACCACACCAGCAAGTTACAACAGTTTAAATGATATCAGAACAAAGGGATTCACCTTTACAGGATAGGAGGGGACAGAACTAGGTTATAAGTAGAGATGAGCGCCTGAAATTTTTCGGGTTTTGTGTTTTGGTTTTGGGTTCGGTTCCGCGGCCGTGTTTTGGGTTCGAACGCGTTTTGGCAAAACCTCACCGAATTATTTTTGTCGGATTCGGGTGTGTTTTGGATTCGGGTGTTTTTTTCCAAAAAACACTAAAAAACAGCTTAAATCATAGAATTTGGGGGTCATTTTGATCCCAAAGTATTATTAACCTCAAAAACCATAATTTACACTCATTTTCAGTCTATTCTGAATACCTCACACCTCACAATATTATTTTTAGTCCTAAAATTTGCACCGAGGTCGCTGTGTGAGTAAGATAAGCGACCCTAGTGGCCGACACAAACACCGGGCCCATCTAGGAGTGGCACTGCAGTGTCACGCAGGATGTCCCTTCCAAAAAACCCTCCCCAAACAGCACATGACGCAAAGAAAAAAAGAGGCGCAATGAGGTAGCTGTGTGAGTAAGATTAGCGACCCTAGTGGCCGACACAAACACCGGGCCCATCTAGGAGTGGCACTGCAGTGTCACGCAGGATGGCCCTTCCAAAAAACCCTCCCCAAACAGCACATGACGCAAAGAAAAAAAGAGGCGCAATGAGGTAGCTGACTGTGTGAGTAAGATTAGCGACCCTAGTGGCCGACACAAACACCGGGCACATCTAGGAGTGGCACTGCAGTGTCACGCAGGATGTCCCTTCCAAAAAACCCTCCCCAAACAGCACATGACGCAAAGAAAAAAAGAGGCGCAATGAGGTAGCTGTGTGAGTAAGATTAGCGACCCTAGTGGCCGACACAAACACCGGGCCCATCTAGGAGTGGCACTGCAGTGTCACGCAGGATGTCCCTTCCAAAAAACCCTCCCCAATCAGCACATGATGCAAAGAAAAAGAAAAGAAAAAAGAGGTGCAAGATGGAATTATCCTTGGGCCCTCCCACCCACCCTTATGTTGTATAAACAAAACAGGACATGCACACTTTAACCAACCCATCATTTCAGTGACAGGGTCTGCCACACGACTGTGACTGATATGATGGGTTGGTTTGGACCCCCCCCCAAAAAAGAAGCAATTAATCTCTCCTTGCACAAACTGGCTCTACAGAGGCAAGATGTCCACCTCATCTTCACCCTCCGATATATCACCGTGTACATCCCCCTCCTCACAGATTATCAATTCGTCCCCACTGGAATCCACCATCTCAGCTCCCTGTGTACTTTGTGGAGGCAATTGCTGCTGGTCAATGTCTCCGCGGAGGAATTGATTATAATTCATTTTAATGAACATCATCTTCTCCACATTTTCTGGATGTAACCTCGTACGCCGATTGCTGACAAGGTGAGCGGCGGCACTAAACACTCTTTCGGAGTACACACTTGTGGGAGGGCAACTTAGGTAGAATAAAGCCAGTTTGTGCAAGGGCCTCCAAATTGCCTCTTTTTCCTGCCAGTATAAGTACGGACTGTGTGACGTGCCTACTTGGATGCGGTCACTCATATAATCCTCCACCATTCTATCAATGTTGAGAGAATCATATGCAGTGACAGTAGACGACATGTCCGTAATCGTTGTCAGGTCCTTCAGTCCGGACCAGATGTCAGCATCAGCAGTCGCTCCAGACTGCCCTGCATCACCGCCAGCGGGTGGGCTCGGAATTCTGAGCCTTTTCCTCGCACCCCCAGTTGCGGGAGAATGTGAAGGAGGAGATGTTGACAGGTCGCGTTCCGCTTGACTTGACAATTTTGTCACCAGCAGGTCTTTCAACCCCAGCAGACCTGTGTCTGCCGGAAAGAGAGATCCAAGGTAGGCTTTAAATCTAGGATCGAGCACGGTGGCCAAAATGTAGTGCTCTGATTTCAACAGATTGACCACCCGTGAATCCTTGTTAAGCGAATTAAGGGCTGCATCCACAAGTCCCACATGCCTAGCGGAATCGCTCCGTGTTAGCTCCTTCTTCAATGCCTCCAGCTTCTTCTGCAAAAGCCTGATGAGGGGAATGACCTGACTCAGGCTGGCAGTGTCTGAACTGACTTCACGTGTGGCAAGTTCAAAGGGCATCAGAACCTTGCACAACGTTGAAATCATTCTCCACTGCACTTGAGACAGGTGCATTCCATCTCCTATATCGTGCTCAATTGTATAGGCTTGAATGGCCTTTTGCTGCTCCTCCAACCTCTGAAGCATATAGAGGGTTGAATTCCACCTCGTTACCACTTCTTGCTTCAGATGATGGCAGGGCAGGTTCAGTAGTTTTTGGTGGTGCTCCAGTCTTCTGTACGTGGTGCCTGTACGCCGAAAGTGTCCCGCAATTTTTCTGGCCACCGACAGCATCTCTTGCACGCCCCTGTCGTTTTTTAAAAAATTCTGCACCACCAAATTCAAGGTATGTGCAAAACATGGGACGTGCTGGAATTTGCCCATATTTAATGCACACACAATATTGCTGGCGTTGTCCGATGCCACAAATCCACAGGAGAGTCCAATTGGGGTAAGCCATTCCGCGATGATCTTCCTCAGTTGCCGTAAGAGGTTTTCAGCTGTGTGCGTATTCTGGAAAGCGGTGATACAAAGCGTAGCCTGCCTAGGAAAGAGTTGGCGTTTGCGAGATGCTGCTACTGGTGCCGCCGCTGCTGTTCTTGCGGCGGGAGTCCATACATCTACCCAGTGGGCTGTCACAGTCATATAGTCCTGACCCTGCCCTGCTCCACTTGTCCACATGTCCGTGGTTAAGTGGACATTGGGTACAACTGCATTTTTTAGGACACTGGTGAGTCTTTTTCTGACGTCCGTGTACATTCTCGGTATCGCCTGCCTAGAGAAGTGGAACCTAGATGGTATTTGGTAACGGGGGCACACTGCCTCAATAAATTGTCTAGTTCCCTGTGAACTAACGGCGGATACCGGACGCACGTCTAACACCAACATAGTTGTCAAGGACTCAGTTATCCGCTTTGCAGTAGGATGACTGCTGTGATATTTCATCTTCCTCGCAAAGGACTGTTGAACAGTCAATTGCTTACTGGAAGTAGTACAAGTGGGCTTACGACTTCCCCTCTGGGATGACCATCGACTCCCAGCGGCAACAACAGCAGCGCCAGCAGCAGTAGGCGTTACACGCAAGGATGCATCGGAGGAATCCCAGGCAGGAGAGGACTCGTCAGACTTGCCAGTGACATGGCCTGCAGGACTATTGGCATTCCTGGGGAAGGAGGAAATTGACACTGAGGGAGTTGGTGGGGTGGTTTGCGTGAGCTTGGTTACAAGAGGAAGGGATTTACTGGTCAGTGGACTGCTTCCGCTGTCACCCAAAGTTTTTGAACTTGTCACTGACTTATTATGAATGCGCTGCAGGTGACGTATAAGGGAGGATGTTCCGAGGTGGTTAACGTCCTTACCCCTACTTATTACAGCTTGACAAAGGGAACACACGGCTTGACACCTGTTGTCCGCATTTCTGGTGAAATACCTCCACACCGAAGAGCTGATTTTTTTGGTATTTTCACCTGGCATGTCAACGGCCATATTCCTCCCACGGACAACAGGTGTCTCCCCGGGTGCCTGACTTAAACAAACCACCTCACCATCAGAATCCTTCTGGTCAATTTCCTCCCCAGCGCCAGCAACACCCATATCCTCCTCATCCTGGTGTACTTCAACACTGACATCTTCAATCTGACTATCAGGAACTGGACTGCGGGTGCTCCTTCCAGCACTTGCAGGGGGCATGCAAATAGTGGAAGGCGCATGCTCTTCACGTCCAGTGTTGGGAAGGTCAGGCATCGCAACCGACACAATTGGACTCTCCTTGTGGATTTGGGATTTCAAAGAACGCACAGTTCTTTGCGGTGCTTTTGCCAGCTTGAGTCTTTTCAGTTTTCTAGCGAGAGGCTGAGTGCTTCCATCCTCATGTGAAGCTGAACCACTAGCCATGAACATAGGCCAGGGCCTCAGCCGTTCCTTGCCACTCCGTGTGGTAAATGGCATATTGGCAAGTTTACGCTTCTCCTCCGACAATTTTATTTTAGGTTTTGGAGTCCTTTTTTTTCTGATATTTGGTGTTTTGGATTTGACATGCTCTGTACTATGACATTGGGCATCGGCCTTGGCAGACGACGTTGCTGGCATTTCATCGTCTCGGCCATGACTAGTGGCAGCAGCTTCAGCACGAGGTGGAAGTGGATCTTGATCTTTCCCTAATTTTGGAACCTCAACTTTTTTGTTCTCCATATTTTATAGGCAGAACTAAAAGGCACCTCAGGTAAACAATGGAGATGGATGGATTGGATACTAGTATACAATTATGGACGGACTGCCACGGTTAGGTGGTATAAAAAAACCACGGTTAGGTGGTATATATTGTAATACAATTATGGATGGACGGACTGCCTGCCGAGTGCCGACACAGAGGTAGCCACAGCCGTGAACTACCGCACTGTACACTGGTTGATAAAGAGATAGTAGTATACTCGTAACAACTAGTATGACTGACTATGACGGTATAAAGAATGAAAAAAAAACCACGGTTAGGTGGTATATATTGTAATACAATTATGGATGGACGGACTGCCTGCCGAGTTCCGACACAGAGGTAGCCACAGCCGTGAACTACCGCACTGTACACTGGTTGATAAAGAGATAGTAGTATACTCGTAACAACTAGTATGACTGACTATGACGGTATAAAGAATGAAAAAAAAACCACGGTTAGGTGGTATATATTATAATACAATTATGGATGGACGGACTGCCTGCCGACTGCCGACACAGAGGTAGCCACAGCCGTGAACTACCGCACTGTACACTGGTTGATAAAGAGATAGTAGTATACTCGTAACAACTAGTATGACACTATGACGGTATAAAGAATGAAAAAAAAAACCACGGTTAGGTGGTATATATTATAATACAATTATGGATGGACGGACTGCCTGCCGAGTGCCGACACAGAGGTAGCCACAGCCGCGAACTACCGCACTGTACACTGGTTGATAAAGAGATAGTAGTATACTCGTAACAACTAGTATGACTGACTATGACGGTATAAAGAATGAAAAAAAAACCACGGTTAGGTGGTATAATACAATTATGGATGGACGGACTGCCTGCCGACTGCCGACACAGAGGTAGCCACAGCCGTGAACTACCGCACTGTACACTGGTTGATAAAGAGATAGTAGTATACTCGTAACAACTAGTATGACACTATGACGGTATAAAGAATGAAAAAAAAACCACGGTTAGGTGGTATATATTATAATACAATTATGGATGGACGGACTGCCTGCCGACTGCCGACACAGAGGTAGCCACAGCCGTGAACTACCGCACTGTACACTGGTTGATAAAGAGATAGTAGTATACTCGTAACAACTAGTATGACACTATGACGGTATAAAGAATGGAAAAAAAACCACGGTTAGGTGGTATATATTATAATACAATTATGGATGGACGGACTGCCTGCCGAGTGCCGACACAGAGGTAGCCACAGCCGTGAACTACCGCACTGTACACTGGTTGATAAAGAGATAGTAGTATACTCGTAACAACTAGTATGACTGACTATGACGGTATAAAGAATGAAAAAAAAACCACGGTTAGGTGGTATATATTATAATACAATTATGGATGGACGGACTGCCTGCCGACTGCCGACACAGAGGTAGCCACAGCCGTGAACTACCGCACTGTACACTGGTTGATAAAGAGATAGTAGTATACTCGTAACAACTAGTATGACACTATGACGGTATAAAGAATGAAAAAAAAACCACGGTTAGGTGGTATATATTATAATACAATTATGGATGGACGGACTGCCTGCCGACTGCCGACACAGAGGTAGCCACAGCCGTGAACTACCGCACTGTACACTGGTTGATAAAGAGATAGTAGTATACTCGTAACAACTAGTATGACACTATGACGGTATAAAGAATGAAAAAAAAACCACGGTTAGGTGGTATATATTATAATACAATTATGGATGGACGGACTGCCTGCCGACTGCCGACACAGAGGTAGCCACAGCCGTGAACTACCGCACTGTACACTGGTTGATAAAGAGATAGTAGTATACTCGTAACAACTAGTATGACACTATGACGGTATAAAGAATGAAAAAAAAACCACGGTTAGGTGGTATATATTATAATACAATTATGGATGGACGGACTGCCTGCCGAGTGCCGACACAGAGGTAGCCACAGCCGTGAACTACCGCACTGTACACTGGTTGATAAAGAGATAGTAGTATACTCGTAACAACTAGTATGACTGACTATGACGGTATAAAGAATGAAAAAAAAAACCACGGTTAGGTGGTATATATTATAATACAATTATGGATGGACGGACTGCCTGCCGACTGCCGACACAGAGGTAGCCACAGCCGTGAACTACCGCACTGTACACTGGTTGATAAAGAGATAGTAGTATACTCGTAACAACTAGTATGACACTATGACGGTATAAAGAATGAAAAAAAAACCACGGTTAGGTGGTATATATTATAATACAATTATGGATGGACGGACTGCCTGCCGACTGCCGACACAGAGGTAGCCACAGCCGTGAACTACCGCACTGTACACTGGTTGATAAAGAGATAGTAGTATACTCGTAACAACTAGTATGACACTATGACGGTATAAAGAATGAAAAAAAAACCACGGTTAGGTGGTATATATTATAATAATACAATTATGGATGGACGGACTGCCTGCCGACTGCCGACACAGAGGTAGCCACAGCCGTGAACTACCGCACTGTACACTGGTTGATAAAGAGATAGTAGTATACTCGTAACAACTAGTATGACTATGACGACGGTATAAAGAAAGAAAAAAAAATACCACGGTTAGGTGGTATATAATTATACAATTATGGATGGACGGACTGCCTGCCGAGTGCCGACTGCCGACACAGAGGTAGCCACAGCCGTGAACTACCGCACTGTACTGTGTCTGCTGCTAATATAGACTGGTTGATAAAGAGATAGTATACAACAATATACTACTATACTGGTGGTCAGGCACTGGTCACCACTAGTCACACTGGCAGTGGCACTCCTGCAGCAAAAGTGTGCACTGTTTAATTTTAAATTAATATAATATTATGTACTCCTGGCTCCTGCTATAACAACCTGCAGTGCTCCCCAGTCTCCCCCACAATTATTATAAGCTTTTATACATTGATGTGCAGCACACTGGGCTGAGCTGAGTGCACACAGACTGAGTCACACTGTGTGACTGCTGTGTATCGTTTTTTTCAGGCAGAGAACGGATATAGCAGAGAACGGATATATTAAATAAAAGTTAACTTAACAACAACTGCACTGGTCACTGTGGTAAACTCTGTCTGCACAATCTCTCTCTCTCTCTCTCTCTTCTAATCTATTCTAATGGAGAGGACGCCAGCCACGTCCTCTCCCTATCAATCTCAATGCACGTGTGAAAATGGCGGCGACGCGCGGCTCCTTATATAGAATCCGAGTCTCGCGAGAATCCGACAGCGTCATGATGACGTTCGGGCGCGCTCGGGTTAACCGAGCAAGGCGGGAAGATCCGAGTCGCTCGGACCCGTGAAAAAAAAAGTGAAGTTCGTGCGGGTTCGGATTCAAAGAAACCGAACCCGCTCATCTCTAGTTATAAGGTGGTGTTTGGTATCCAGCTGTAGGGTATATTAAGGGCAATATTCCGATGTTGGTTTGCAGAAGATCGCACGTTTCCTGCGAATAGTTATGTACAGGAGCAGAATATAAATATTAACTGTATTTACTGTACATTTGGTATGTGGCGGGAACCCAGAGGATACCACCTGCAAGTGCACCTGGAACAGACATCGCCCACCTATTTAAACCAACCTATGACCTCTTCTATACTGTAAATGACCATCCCTGTGTCCAATGGACAAAGAGATTACAGTATCTATTGTGTTAGGTTTTGGTCTATTGTATAAAAGAGCCAGCTGCATGCCCGGTCAGACACAGACTCTGAAGGTCATCTACCTTGATGACTGAGGACCAGACTGGGAAGCGCAGGCGAAACCAAACACGTATGTACCATTGATTGTAGCCATTATTCTATTGTATTGTATTGTATTGTTATTGTAACCCCCTTTCAGTAATTACATGTTGGTGTGTCGGAACCCGGCATTTTAAGTACAATCTGGTGTCGTGTCTCCTTTCATTGCTAAGGTTATAAGTGTATTACAGTCACATGTGCAGCTGCTAAGTGCTCACGGTGTATCTTTGGGTGTGTACGCACTGAGTGTACTTTGTACAGCCAGCGCTGCGTTTGTACGCAAAGTACGTACACAGGCCCTCATTCCGAGTTGATCGGTCGCAAGGCGAATTTAGCAGAGTTACACACGCTAAGCCGCCGCCTACTGGGAGTGAATCTTAGCTTCTTAAAATTGCGACCGATGTATTCGCAATATTGCGATTACTAACTACTTAGCAGTTTCAGAGTAGCTTCAGACTTACTCTGCCTGTGCGATCATTTCAGTGCTTGTCGTTCCTGGTTGACGTCACAAACACACCCAGCGTTCGCCCAGGCACTCCCACCGTTTCCCCGGCCACTCCTGCGTTTTTTCCGGAAACGGTAGCGTTTTCAGCCACACGCCCCTGAAACGCCGTGTTTCCGCCCAGTAACACCCATTTCCTGTCAATCACATTACGATCGCCGGAGCGATGAAAAAGCCGTGAGTAAAATTACTTTCTTCATAGTAAAGTTACTTGGCGCAGTCGCAGTGCGAACATTGCGCATGCGTACTAAGCGGATTTTCACTGCGATGCGATGAAAAATACCGAGCGAACAACTCGGAATGAGGGCCACAGTACGGGGCCTGTACGCTAATGGTGTAAAAAAGTACATTGGTTAAGGATTGAGTACAGCGGCCGCAGCGGCTCCATTTAAAGTGTATTAGATGTCTTTTTAAAGTAGTGCTTTTAGTCCTGTAAGTAAACCGATGTTTACAGTGTATTTAGTAAATTGTCTACAGATAGACAGATATTATATATATACTGTATACACATGTAATAGAAATATTGTTGTGCTTACAGTTCCAAAAGTAATGGGGGTCATTTCGAGTTGATCGCTTGCTTGCAGTTTTTAGCAGCCGTGTAAACGCTATGCCGCCACCCACTGGGGAGTGTATTTTTGCTTAGCAGAAGTGCGAACGCTTGTGCAGCCGAGCTCTGCAAAACCAGTTTGTGCAGTTTCAGAGTAGCTCAAAACCTACTCAGCGCTTGCGATCACTTCAGCCTATTCATGTCCGGATTTGACGTCATACACCCGCCCAGCGAACGCCCAGCCACTCCTGCGTTTTTTCAGACACGCCTGCGTCTTTACAAACACTCCCTGAAAACGGTCAGTTGACACCCAGAAACGCCCCCTTCCTGTTAATCTTCTTGCGGCCGTCAGTGCGAAGAACAACTTCGCTAGAACCTGAGCACAACCACAAAGAGCTTTGTACCCGTACGTCGCGGGGCATACGCATGCGCATAAATGCTGTTTTTTCACCTGATCGCTGTGCTGCAAAATCGTCAGCGAGCGATCAACTCGGAATGACCCCCAATGAGCGGGGTTCTCAGAAGATTTCACAAGTTGGGAACATGACAATAAAAAGCCAAAGCGCCCAGAACATTACTGTATGTCCCGACATACAATATACAGTATATGAAGTCAAAAGACACTCAACACTCACTGCACAGAGCATTTTCAACTAGAGCATACTGTACAGTAGAAATAGTAAAAAAAAATAATCCACAGGAATTTACTGATTTATAAGGAACACTGAGTCTGCAAAAAGCAGCCAGATTAAAATGTCGCCTTTATCAAAGGATGGCTTACAAAAATGTCTCATAACAAATAAGAAAGGCTAGATGGCGCCAAAGAGCTGTTCATCCACATGCCAGCTTAGCCAGTGCAATGTGTGTAAAGAATCACATGCTGTATGTAGCAGCTAATTGTATTTGTCATAAGGGGTGATCTGTATGTTACTGAGCGTTAGATCAAAATGTTATATTTCTGCAGATGCTGTGTATTATAAATTGAAGGACTATGCACAGCCACGAGACAAGTGGCATAGGCTACACATATATATACACACATACTGGTACAGTACTCACAACAGTCTTTACTTTTAAAATATTTGTTTTCCTGCATTCTCAAAATAAATGGCTGCTGCAGAAAGGGTACTATGCAAACACTCTGCTAATGTCTGCCTCTAGGAGTACAGTGTACCAGCGGGCCATGTAACAAAACGTAGAGCCCAGTGATGCCACTATAGGCTCCTGGGAAGTGGTCTTTTAGCAATAAGTACAGGGTGTGCAATGTACAGGCCAGTAGAAGTCATTGATAAGAATTGCCGTCCACGGTCCCCATCAAGAAGCTTTTGGCTCTACCCTCTGTCCCTCAAAGTTTTCTCCTCCACCACGACTTGATCATAAACAGACAGCGCAGCATTCGTGACAGTCAGAGAGGCTCAGACCACCCCACTATGGCATAGAAGGTAGGAGACATAAAAGACTTGGGACACCTCTTCACCTCAAGCTCCAATGCTATCGCCCCTTCGCAGCCCCAGTCACACCTCCTCTCCCCATTCCACTCCTCACCCTGTTGTAGTAGGTCTTGCATGAGGGCTCACTAGTTTCTTAAAGACCGACACTACTCCCAGGTCCCCAACTCTGCTGAGAGAGGTGACCTCTTCTGAGAGTAAATGGACCAGCATGTGCTGCACAAGAAGTGCTCAGATGAGGACTCTGCTTTACCGCTCATAGGGGGTCATTCCGAGTTGTTCGCTCGTTATTTTTCTGTCGCAACGGAGCGATTAGTCGCTAATGCGCATGCGCAATGTCCGCAGTGCGACTGCGCCAAGTAAATTTGCTATGCAGTTAGGAATTTTACTCACGGCATTACGAGGTTTTTTCTTCGTTCTGGTGATCGTAATGTGATTGACAGGAAGTGGGTGTTTCTGGGCGGAAACTTGCCGTTTTATGGGTGTGTGTGAAAAAATGCTACCGTTTCCGGGAAAAACGCGGGAGTGGCTGGAGAAACGGAGGAGTATCTGGGCGAACGCTGGGTGTGTTTGTGACGTCACACCAGGAACGACAAGCCCTGAACTGATCACAGATGCCGAGTAAGTTTGTAGCTACTCAGAAACTGCTAAGAAGTGTTTTTTCGCAATTTTGCTAATCTTTCGTTCGCAATTTTGATAAGCTAAGATTCACTCCCAGTAGGCGGCAGCTTAGCGTGTGCAAAGCTGCTAAAAGCAGCTTGCGAGCGAACAACTCGGAATGACCCCCCATAGTAGTTTGGGAGTATATTGGAGGTATGGAGGGGAGGGTATCTCTCTGGGTGAGATGTACTTAAGGGAAAATGCGATAAAAACCCCGTTTCCGCCCATGAGGGTTTCGCCATCTCTGGATGGCAATACCCTATAGAAGCCTATGGGCTTCTTTTCACTGGCCCCCGCAACCCGCCACCCTCCGCTGCCCCCGCTGCCACAGACGCCTCCTCCCCCCTCTCCCCTCCCCCCCCCCCGCATACCTTCCTCCAGGAAGCCTGGACCCAGAAGGTAATCCCCTCCCCCTAGCAAAGCAGCCGGAGGTCCATCCGGCTGCAAGGGGGAGGAGGAGGCACTGGGGACAGCCTGCTGCTTGCTTCCCGGCAGGGGAGCAGGTGAAGAGCCCAGGGAGGTGACGGAGACCCCCGCACACCACCTCACAGGTATCGCAGGGGGCCTCCGTCACCGCATTGCGATATTGATCGCATATGTTAGTACATATGCGACCAACATCGCTGCGATAGGCAGCGAGAGCGGCGATGTATGTTGATACATCCCATCCAGAGGAAGAGCCCCAGTGGTGATCTATATTGAAACTAATGAAGCTTAAGCTTTAGGGACCCTAAAATGTCAGGGCCCTTAATCCCAGAGGGGCCTTAAAGCAACTTTTTTTATTGAGTGAATTTTTCAACAAAATCGATAACACCATGACAACCAGGCTCCTACTGTAATACAACCATAGCTGCTATTACAGCTTGGATGCGTGTTGCTTAGAACCGCAGGAGCTGCTGGAAGTTGTAGTCTAGCTCCGTGACTTGAATCAGAATTCTCTTTATTGCCAAGTACATTTGCATATACAAGGATATTAACTTTGTGAGGTTGGTTCATAAACAAGATATAGTTAAAAATCTAAGTGAGAGGCAGGGGGCTTGTTGATGATGGGGAAGAAACTGTTCATGTGGTGTGAGAATTTGATCTGGATAGACTGAAACCTTTTTTTTTACCAGATGGCATTCTCATAAAGAGATGGTGACTGGGGTGGGAAGGGTCAGCAATGATCTTTCTTTCCTGCCCTCCTCCTGGTACTGGAGTGATGTAGGCCCAGAAGAGATGGCAGGTCACAGCTAGGGTTGCCACATCATGCATCATTGATTCCTGGAGATCCACTACCCACCCGACACCAAGCAATGTTCATGTAAATAAAATGATGTACCATATTTGTAAAATATTAAATGTATTTTATTAGAAATACACCAAATTTTGAAAAAGTGCAGAACAGTTTGGTAAGAACTTTTTTTGTAGACTTTGCGAGCAGTTTTGTGCAAATTGAGGATTCGAGTAATGGTCTGACTTGAGATACGGGATTTAATTGAACTATGGGATCAAATGCAGCAAATGGTTTGTGTTCGCTCTGTGTAAAGGCTTGTATTTTTTAAGTGCTGCTTGGATATGTAAGTGTGAGTTGTAAACTTGTAAACAGCAAAAAGCAGGAGCTGGAAGCCGAGTGAAAAGGAGGTGCAGTGAGCTGGAACAACTGCAACTGCTAAGTGGAGTATCGGTGCCGCAGGGGAGAGTACTACGGCTGCATAAAAGTGAAGGACCAAGAACCGCACAAAGATAGATAAGTATAAGCCAGCTTAATTATTGTATAAGTGAGATTGCTTGTCTTCTACTTTTTATTTTTGCTGCTTTTTCTGTGAGAGTAACAGGGAGTTAGACCTTACAAACAATATGGGAGGGGCTGTGATTGGGGACCTCACTCAGTGCATGTCGTGCAAGATGTATGCACACCTGGAGCTACCGGCCCAGTGTGATTACATCTGCACGTGGTGTGTGCGAACGGTTGCCCTGGAAGCCCAGGTAACTGATCTTGAGCAAACCGTTACGCGACTGAGGGAGATTCACAATCTCGAGCGTAGTTTAGACAGAATGGTGGAGGAGTTGCGGGAGGGGTCACTGGTAGAAGAGGATGATGATCAGGTAGCCAGTTGGGTCACAGTTAGAAGGAAGAAAAAGAGGGGGAGGCACGACATCTCCAAACTATCAAACCCGAACAAATTTGCCCGATTGGACGAGGAATCGGAGGATGATAGTGAAGAAATTATGGTGCCGGAGGAGACTGCTCCCTCTAGCATCCAGAGGAGCGGTCCCTCTGGCGCGGTTGGGATAAAAGATAGTGAGGTACCTAGTCAGATGGTGGTGGTAGGGGATTCTATCATCAGGAAGGCAGATAGGGCAATCTGCTACCGGGACCGTGATCGCCGTACAGTCTGTTGTCTCCCGGGTGCTCGGGTACGGCACATCGCGGACCGGGTAGATAGATTGTTGGGAGGGGCTGGGAAAGACCCGGCGGTCTTGGTGCACGTTGGCACCAATGACAAAGTTAGCGGAAGGTGGGATGTCCTTAAGAAAGACTATAGGGACTTAGGAAAGAAACTGAAGGCAAGGACATCTAAGGTAATATTCTCGGAATTATTACCCGTGCCACGCGCTAGTCCAGGGAGGCAGAGGGAGATTAGGGAGGTAAATGTGTGGCTTAGGGATTGGTGCAGGAAAGAGGGGTTTGTGTTCCTGGAACACTGAGCGGACTTCTCAGTCAGGCGCCATCTCTTTTGTCGTGACGGATTGCACCTGACTGAGGAGGGGGCAGCGGTGCTGGGGGGAAGGATGGTTAGAAGGTTGGAGGAGATTTTAAACTAGGAGCCTGGGGGGAGGGTTTAGCTAGAAACTACGGGTCATGCAGTGAGAATAGTGGGGATGGCGGTAGTAAACAAAATGGGGGAGAAGTTAGGGGGAGGGTAAGAACAGGCGGTAAGGTTACTAACATGGGTACTAAAAGAGATTTTACCAAAGCACTAACCAATGACGATTACAGGTCATCATTGCTACATAAGGTGAAAGATGTCCCTAACGCAAGGGAAAATACTTATCTTAGTTGTATGTATGTAAACGCCAGAAGCATTACTGGTAAAAAGGGTGAACTAGAAATACTTGCAGCAAGCAAACAGTATGATATTATAGGCATTACTGAAACTTGGTGGGATGAATCTCATGATTGGACAGTTAATCTAGAGGGCTATACACTGTTTAGGAGAGACAGACTAAATAAAAAGGGTGGAGGGGTATGTCTTTACGTAAAGCCGTTTTTAAAACCTGATATACGGGAAGATATTCAGGAGGGGACTGTAGACACTGTCGAGACATTATGGGTAGAAATTGCATGCGGTGAAAAAGGAATAAAAAAGTTAGTATTGGGTGTATGCTATAGGCCGCCTGGTATCAACGCATCTGATGAGGAATTGTTACTAAAGCAAATTGAAAGAGCAGCAGGAGTAGGAGACATAGTAGTGATGGGAGATTTTAACTATCCAGAGATAAACTGGAAAAACGATTCATGTGATACTGCTAGGGGCAATATGTTTTTAAACACACTTAATGATAACTTAATGATAACTACTTAGTCCAACTAATTGAGGAACCAACTAGGTACAATGCAATCTTAGACCTGGTATTAACAAACAATGGGGATTTGGTATCAGGTATTATAGTAGGGGAACCCATAGGAAACAGCGACCACAATATGGTCACATTCAATATCAGTTTCCATAAACAGCCCTATACTGGCTCAACTAGGACTCTAAACTTTAGCAAAGCAAATTTTGAAAAGATGAGGGTATTTTTCAGGGATATTGAATGGGAAAGTTTGTTTTTAGGAAAAAATACTACGGAGAAATGGGAGGTACTAAAATTCCTGCTAGCTAAAAATACACTCAAATTTATTCCTATGAGCAGCAAAAAAAGGAATAAAAATCATAAACCGATGTGGCTTAACAAAAAGATTAAGGAACTTATGGGCAAGAAAAGGCGAGCATTTAAAAAAAATACAAATCTGACGGGGAAGCAGAGTCATTTCAGCACTATAAGGAATGTAACAAAATTTGCAAAAAGGAAATAAGAGTGGCTAAAGTAGAAACTGAAAAACTAGTAGCAAAGGAAAGCAAAGCGAATCCCAAAAAATTCTTTAAATACATTAATAGCAAGAGATTAAAGAAGGAGGATAAAAGACAAGTTGGGAGTCTTAAGCAAAAATGATAATGACATAGCGGACACACTAAATTAGTTTTTTTCAACAGTATTCACTAGAGAGGACCCAATTCAGGGACTGACACACAATCTCAATAATGAGAATATCCCACTGATAGGTACTTATTTAAGTGAGGAAGTAGTCTGTGACCGATTAAAACATTTAAAGATTAATAAATCACCAGGGCCCGATGGTATTCACCCAAGGGTTCTAATGGAGCTTCACTCTGAACTGGCAAAACCGCTATCTTTGATCTTTAAGGATTCAGTTATATCAGGTATGGTTCCCAAAGACTGGCGTATAGCGGAAGTAGTGCCTTTATTCAAAAAGGGAACTAAAGCTGAACCAGGTAATTATAGACCAGTTAGTCTTACATCTATAGTGGGGAAAGTATTGGAAGGTATTCTAAGAGATAGTATTCAGAAGTTCCTTGAAGTCAATAAGGTCATTAAAAGGAATCAACATGGGTTTATGAAGGACAGATCCTGTCAAACCAACTTACTTGGCTTTTATGAAACAGTAAGCGCAAACTTAGATCAGGGTAAAGACGTGGATGTAATCTTTTTAGACTTTGCCAAAGCGTTCGATACTGTACCACACATGAGACTTATCTACAAGCTACAAGAATCAGGGCTAGGAAGCACAATATGCACTTGGGTCAAAAACTGGTTAGATAACAGGGAGCAGCGCGTTGTGGTTAATGGATCTTTTTCAACTTGGACTGAAGTGCTAAGTGGTGTGCCGCAAAGCTCAGTATTAGGACCGCTATTGTTCAATATTTTCATTAACGACCTAACAGAAGGTCTAGAGAGCATGGTGTTAATTTTTGCAGATGATACCAAATTGTGTGTGTGTAGGCTTTAAATACAGAGGAGGATGCCGAGTCTCTTCAGAACGACTTAGTTAAATTAGAAGCATGGGCAGCCAACTGGAGAATGCGCTTCAACACAGACAAGTGTAAGGTAATGCACTGTGGTAACAAGAACAAACATTACACCTACCTACTAAATGGGGTAAAATTAGGGGATTCTGTACTGGAAAAGGACTTAGGTGTCCTCATAGATAGCAAACTAAGCAGTAGTACCCAAAGTAGGACTGCAGCAAAGAAGGCTAATAAGATATTAGCATGCATAAAACGGGGTATTGATGCTAGGGACGAGAGTATTATACTCCCGTTATATAAATCACTAGTGAGGCCACACCTTGAATACTGTGTACAATTCTGGGCACCGTACTACAAAAAGGATATCCTGGAGCTAGAAAAGGTTCAGAGGAGGGCGACCAAACTAATTAAGGGCATGGAGACGATGGAATACAAGGAAAGGCTTGAAAGACATATGGTTTTGCCCAGTTGCTAACAGAATTTCTGCTGCGATCAACTCAGAATTACCCCCAATACGTGTTTGGAATTCCCTGCCTGAGGGAGTTGTAATGGCGGAATCTGTCAACACCTTTAAGAATGGGTTAGATAAATTCCTAATGGATAAGGATATACAGGGGTATGGTGCATAGTCATGCATTATAGTTACTATAAATAGGGATAAAATGCAACGGCTGACAGCAGCATCAGTCAGAAATTTTAGTCAAATCATCATGCATAGGAGACCACAAATAGGTTGAACTCGATGGACAATTGTCTTTTTTCAACCTCAGATACTAAGGCCCTCATTCCGAGTTGTTCGCTCGGTATTTTTCATCGCATCGCAATGAAAATCCGCTTAGTACGCATGCGCAATGTTCGCACTGCGACTGCGCCAAGTAACTTTGCTATGTAGAAAGTAATTTTACTCACGGCTTTTTCATCGCTCCGGCGATCGTAATGTGATTGACAGGAAATGGGTGTTACTGGGCGGAAACACGGCGTTTCAGGGGCGTGTGGCTGAAAACGCTACCATTTCCGGAAAAAACGCAGGAGTGGCCGGAGAAACGGTGGGAGTGCCTGGGCGAACGCTGGGTGTGTTTGTGACGTCAACCAGGAACGACAAGCACTGGACTGATCGCACAGGCAGAGTAAGTCTGAAGCTACTCCAAAACTGCTACGAGGTTTGTGATCGCAATATTGCGATTACTTCGGTCGCACTTTTAGGAAGCTAAGATACACTCCCAGTAGGCGGCGGCTTAGCGTGTGTAACTCTGCTACATTCGCATTGCGACCGATCAACTCGGAATGAGGGCCTATGTTACTATGTTACTATGTTTAATCAGGCAGAGTCTGCTCCCTAAAACTCTTTATAGGACCCAATTTCTGCTCAGTAGAACTGTTATTGCCTTCCATAACTTCCTAGGCTGCATGATTAAACCATTTGGTGCATTTGATCCCATTGTTCAATTAAATCTCTCTTCACAACACACCTCTTTTTACAATGCATTATATTGGCCTAAACAGTTTTCCTGCAGCTTTTCCATGTTGTGAAGAGAGATTTAATTGAACAATGGGATCAAATGCACCAAATGGTGCATTATATTACTCCACCACGACCACCAGGCATCAACATAGTCATCAAACCCTCAGGCTTTCTCCCAGGCTGTACAGGCTCGGCTCCCCTATTGTTCCACGTAAATTCTTTAAATGCTCCACCACATGTCACATAACACCAATGGATGGTTAGTGTCATACTCACCTCACCTGTCCTGACTCCTGCTGCTGGATCCATCCTGGCCATGGCCGCCGCCGCCCGCTGCACCGACGCTGTACCCACGACCCCACCATCCCCTGAGGTCTGCGTCCGTGCAATATGATGTCCACGAAGTTTGGCGTGCAGGGATGCAGACCTCCTCCTGTGCTGTTATTATCGTCTGGCCGCAAAATGTACAATGACGCGAGGGAGGGGGAGGAGCATGGGAGGGGGCGGGGCAGGTCCCCGTATCCTGGGAGAATCCCGGAATCCGGGAGAGAGCAAAAGCCTCCTGAAGGGTTGACACCAAATCCTGGAGAATCCAGGAAATGGGAGAGGTGGCAACCCTAGTCACAGCCAATAACCTTTTTAGCTGACCGTATGATCTGCAGCAGTCTGCCTTCATCCTTGGTATTAGAAGCAGCGTACCAGATGGTGATTGATGAGCTGAGGATGAACTCAACGATGGCTGTGTAGAACTGGACCATAATTTTCTGCAGCAAGTTGAATTTCTGCAGATGCCTCAGGAAGAACATCCCCTGCCGCTTATTCTTAATGATAGCTGTGATGTACTCTTCCTACCTAAGGTCCTTGGAGATTATAGTCCCCAGGAATCTGAATGACTCCACAGAGTTAACAGGGAAGTTACACATGATGAGGGGTTAGCGCTGGGCTTCTCCTGAAATCTACTACCATCTCCACAGTTTTTTGAGCATTCAGCTCCAGGTGCTTCTGACTGCACCAAGAAGCCAAGTAATCAACTTCCCTTTTGTAGGCAGACTCATTTTCACTAGAGATTAATCCAATTATGGTTGTGTCATCTGCAAACTTCAAGAGTTTGACTGATGGGTGGCTAGAGGTGCAGCTGTTAGTGCAGAGTGAGAAGAGCAGGGGAGAGAGCACACAGCCTTGTGGGGCTCCAGTGCTGATGGTCAGGGACTCTGAGACTAACTTACCCAGCCTTGTGTACTGCTTCCGGTCTGTCAGGAAATCAGTGATCCACCTGCAGATGGACTCAGGCATGCTCAGCTGGGATAGTCTGTCTTGGAGAAGTACTGGGGCAATGGTGTTGAATGCAGAGATGGAGTCCACGAACAAGATACTGGTAGAGGTGTTGGGAGAGTCTAGATCAGGGGCAGCCAACCCTGATCCTCGAGAGCTACCAACAGTTAACGTTTTCCCGGTGTCCTCACAGAATTACAAGTTAAGTTCTTAGCTCCATCTGTGGAACTTTTAAAATGTGTCAGTGAGTAATGACTGCACTTGTGCACCTGCTGGGTGAGCTGGAAAATGCGAACTGTTGGTAGCTCTCGAGGACCAGGGTCGGCTACCACTTCTCTAGATGCTGGAAGATGAAATTGAGTTCCATGTTAACTGCGTCGTCTACTGACCTGTTGGCTCTGTAGGTGAATTGCAGTGGGTCGAGAAGGAAATTGGTGGTTTTCTTGAGATGGGTCAGCACAAGGTGCTCAAAAGTCTCATTACCACAGAGGTCAGAGCGACTGGTCTGAAGTCATTAAGGACTGTGATCCTTGGATATTTAGGAACTAGGATAATGGTAGATGTTTTGAAGCAGGAAGGTACCCTACAATCAACCAGTGAAGTTGTCTGTGAACACTAGGGACAACTGGTCTGTACGATGCTTCAGCATAGAGGGATAGACAGCATACAGTCTAGCTGCCTTATGTGGGTTTTGTCTCTTAAAAAGTTTGTAAATGTCTTTCTCCTGAATGGAGAGAGGTGTAATGGAGGAGAGGAGGTGGCCATCTGAGCTCATTATGTGGAAAGGGGTATTGGGGGTTATTCAGAGTTGTTAGCAAACCAAACAAGTTAGCAATTGGTCAAAACCATGCTGCACTGCAGGTGCGGCAGATGTAACATGTGCAGAGATATTTAAATTTGGGTGGGTTTTATTGTTTCTGTGCAGGGTAAATACTGGCTGCTTTATTTTTACACTGCAATTTACATTTCGGTTTAAACACAACCCACTCAAATCTAACTCTCTCTGCACATGTTATATCTGCCCCACCTGCAGTGCAACATCGTTTTGCCCAATTGCTAACTTTTTTGATTTGCTAACAACTCTGAATAACCCCCATTGTCTGTCCAGACTGGAAAGAAAGGGTATTATAGGTGTGGGGATAGGCTGAGTATGTGGATCAAAGTCAGGACTGTTCCATTATCTGTCAAATCTGCAATAGAACTCATTCAGGTTGTTAGTCAGTTTGAGATCATTTATAGAGTGGGGGTATTTGGTTTTCTAGTTTGTAATCTCCCTAAATCCCTTCCAGACTGAGGAGGAGTCATTGGCTGAGAACTGTTGCTCCAGCTTCTCAGAGTACCATTGTTTGGCCTCCTTGACTGTCTTGCCAAAAAAAAAAAAAACAACAACCTGTCCCTGTCTCCAAACAAAGCTGTTTGAGTCATGCTGTGAACCAGGGTTGGTCATTGTTGTACACTAACTCACCCTGGTGAATGTTGGAATACAAGCACCCTCACAAAAACTGATGAATGAGGTCACAGCCTCTGTATATTTGTCCAGGCTATTGGAGACAGTCCTAAACATTTCCCAGTCTGTGTTTTCAAGGCGGTCACACGGTTCCTCCACTGCTGTTCTGTTGCTCCAGTTCTTGGATCTCCTTATGACAGGTTTAGAAAGTTTTAGTTTCTCCCAATATGCCGGAAACAGATGAATGAATAAGTGCGTGGTCCTACAGCCACTCAGGTGATGGTGTGATAAGCTCTACTGATAGTGCTGTAACAGGGATCCAAATTTTCTCCCATCTGATCGGACATTTAATTAGCTGTTTATATTTTGGGATATCATAAGTAAAATTTCCCTTGTTAAAGCCCCAAGGGCAGTAACTGGGGAGTCCGGGTTCTCTCTCTACATGCCTAATATTTGGTCGGCAAGCTGGCATTGTGTCCAGCGCACATCAGCTTGCGGGTGAATGTAGACTACGGCCAATATGAAGAAAATTTACGGGGGGAATAATACAGTCCACTGTGGCAGGAACAGCAGGATTTCCCTGTTTAAGTATGTTACAGCAGTTGAACATGGATCCAGTCCAGGTTTTCGTTGAGGTCAGGAATGAACTGCAGCCAAGTTGATTAGTAGCACCTATTAGCTGCCTTTAAAATGCTGTCTGTACGCAGGAATAATGCTCCTGATGCCGGACAAGCTGGCCAGGTGATAGGCTAAGGGTCTGGATTTACATTAGGAACCACTGGAGTCTATACCTTTGCTGATTGTCAGAGCATGATATGCTTTAACCTGTGACCTGCTGTAAACTACTATTACAACCAAGTGAGTGACCTAACTGCTGAAGAAAACATAAACCTGCTGTTTGACTTTTACTCGGTGTACACGATCCTTGTCACACTACAAATAGCATGAAATGTGTGTCCGTTTAAAGTACAATTTCCTAGAGCCTGCAGAACTTTTCTTTCTGACATTCCCAGGAATAGTGGAGCCTGAGAGGGCCCATCCTAGGAAGAATGCTGAGAGCAATGAAAGGTGAGAAGTAGTCCAGGACAGTGAGATGTCTAATAAGGTAATTTTGCTGGTGCTGAGTGGTGTGTGCTGTCATGTGTTTATTGAAGTGTGTGTGTGGGGGGGGTGCTATGATGTAATTAATGAAGTGGAGGTTCTGTGAGGTGATTATTGAAAGGGGGGTGCCTATGAGGTGATTCCACTCCACCACCCCGTTCTCCACCATTTGGGCCTCGAGGTCTTTTCAAGGCCCTTTGGACATTGTTGGATGTTGCCCTACTGTTGCTGGTTGCGATGGGTCTCCCATAACAGTTCAGGCTGCAAGGCCCCAAAAATGTAGATCCACCACTGAAGAGTCCCCAGTACATACTCACACCTCTGGACCTTGTAGTGGCTGCATTCCCTGCACACATGGTAATTTGTTGTCATGAGATAATATAGGGCCTGGTTAGGAGGTGGACGCTAAGCATTACTGCCAAATTCTCCCAGTGTTGCAGCCAATCGGCTGTCTATTGACACAGCCCACTGGCTGTATTCTAATCCGCCATGGTGCGCATGAAGGCATGCCATCCAGTGAACATCAGTTGCAACATCGGACTACCGAGAAACCTGATGGAATTTGGCAGCCAGAGTCAGAGTAGCTGCATGTTTTGACACAGTCCCTAACACTGGCAAGCCACCTCAGTTGTGTCCAATGTTTTACTTGAGTCTGGATCTGAATAATGCCCATACTGTATGTTTAACATCATTCTTATAAACTGCAACACGTGTGTGCATATCAGTATTGATTATATCAGGCATGTCCAAACTGCGGCCCTCCAGCTGTTGTGAAACTACATATCCCAGCATGCCCTGACAGTTTTGCTGTCAGAGAATGCTAAAGCTGTGTCAGGGCATGCTGGGATGTGTAGTTTCTCAACAGCTGGAGGGCCGCAGTTTGGACATGCCTGGATTATATGATAAGATAAATGGAAATTATTAACAATTTATTGTTAGAATTCACAGCCAGCTACAAATCACCAGCTAAATCTTTTCGGGCACAAACATTTGCTTTCTTTTAAAATACATATTCTATAGTTACTGTAGGGTGGCCAATCCCGGAATCGGGATTGGCGGAATCCCGGGATTTCAGCCTAAAATTGGCCAGGACCCAATTCTGGGATTTTAGCTTCCAATCACGGGGGTTTCGGGATTGGCCACCACTTTAGTATTTTCTATGCCGGGCAGCATTGAGCATCCTCAGGAGGCTCAGATGCTACCCGACTCCCCCTGCTCAGCTCCCCCTCACTCTGGCTGGGCGCACTGCGCAGCGTGACGTGAAGTCAGAGGTCATGCTGCACAGCCAGCTGCCCGCCCAGCCGCCGTATCTCACTGCCGCCCTGCACTGCCTGCCCAGCCGCTGGACCTCACCGCCGCCCTGCACTGCCCAACCACCCGCCGGACCTCACCGCCGCACTGCCCGCCGGACTTCACAGAAAGTGCCCCCCCATCTAGATTACGGTGAGTTATCTGAGCTGGTCAGGACAGGGGAGTGGGACACATTGAAAAGCAGCCGATCCCAGGAATCCCGGGATTGATCATTTTTCAATCCCGATTCCCGGGATTGAAAAAATGGCCCGAGATTGGCCACCCTGCCCACAGTCCTAAAAACATACAGGCTAAAGGTGGGTACACACTAGGAAATGTGCTCCATGAGCGACATCGCCTCCTAATGCCCCCCCCCCCCCAGCCCAGGCAGCCCATTGTGGACATACACACTGCTCGATATCGCAAGCAAAATCTCACCGTGATGTCATGCTGCTGCCGGGCCGTGCATGCAGCTTTGGACGATGAGTCCAAGTTGACTTGCCTGCCCAGGTGACAGCGAGCCTCGGGGCTGCACATCGTTTATTGTTTACTGCGTACCCACTGGGCGATATAGTAAATGATATCTCTTAGGATATCAAAATGAGCGACGTCGTTTACTATATCGACTAGTGTGTACGGGCCTTAGACTGGTCCTCATATCTAGCTTGTTAGCGTCACGCTTTTGGGTGTCGCTCTATGTACACATAGATACATAACATAAAAACGTGCCACTTCCCCATGAAAATATGGCTGCAGTTTGTGACTGCTAAAATGAGATCTATCTTGTTCCGTATATTAATTCCCTAATCATATTCCTTTTATACAGCTCTGCAATTGTGTGCTGTTAGCGGCTGTCAGGAGGGAATTGCTGCGTGATTTATGCAGAATAACAGCACAATCTAACATAACAGCACAGCAACTGAATACTGCACCTCCTTTGTACAAGTGAAATCTGTTTATTTTATACAAATCTTTATTGCAATGTAAATGGCTGTATTCTCAGATGCATGTGTAAAGAATACAATGCAGGGTCTTGTTTCAGGTTTTCTGCTTCTACATCTACACTATTACGTTTGTAAAGGTTTTCTTATAATGTTCCACTTTTTGGTCAGGTTAGTGTGAATGGGTTGTGTACAGTATGAAATCAGGACCACACTAGCATGATTCCATAGTGCCGTGTTTGCAAATTGTGTGCTGGTCGTTCTGGCAGTGTGTGTAGAGACAGATACACACATACTGCCATGTACACTTGTATCTGCTATATAATAGCCCAGATCTGTGACTGTGTGTATAACGCTGGGCGTGGCTAGGAGCTCTCATTGGGTTAGCAGCAGGTCTATCACACCCAGTCCACAGCTGACTGGGCAAAAAACGCCCTCCCACACACGTTACATCCAATGGGAGGCTCTGCCCTTTGGCTGCTGTGTGTTCCCTAAGCAGGATTAACAATGGGGCTGATGGAGCTGCAGCTCCAGGTCCACACCCCAAAATAGGCCCACTGCATCTGCAGCAACATTCCCTCCAACAATTTACACATAGAAATCAGAACAAATTCGAAAAGGGGGCATGGCCACGGGTAAAATGTCGTGGCCTCGCCCCCTTTCCTATACTTTCAATGGAAGCTAAGAATCAGTGAATCCGTGAAATTAAAATATCACATAATAGCATACTTGCCTACTCGCCTGGAAAAGTAGGCAAGCCTCTCGAATCCAGATTGCACTACCTACACCCTCCGCACTGTCCCCTCAAAAACTCAGCAGCCACCCGCGCCAAGTAGCAAAGTGGGAGGGGCAAATCACGTCATCGTGGCAAAGACCCCCCCCCTTTTACAATGCCAATAATGCTGGCATTGTATAGCTGGGGGTGGTGCCACAATAACGTGTTTCCATTAGTGATGAGCGGGTTCGGTTCCTCGGAAACCAAACCCCCCCCGAACTTCACCCATTTTACACGGGTCCGAGGCATACTCGGATTCTCCCGTATGGCTCGGTTAACCCGAGCGCGCCCGAACGTCATCCCGCTGTCGGATTCTCGCGAGATTCGGATTCTATATAAGGAGCCGCGTGTCGCCGCCATTTCCACTCGTGCATTGGAAATGTTAGTGAGAGGACGTGGCTGGCGTCCTCTCCGTTTATTAATGTTGCTGCAAATATTTGTGCTTATTGCTTAATTGTGGGGACTGGGGAGCAGCTGTATTATATAGGAGGAGTACAGTGCAGAGTTTTGCTGATCAGTGACCACCAGTTTTATCCGTTCTCTGCCTGAAAAACGCTCCATATCTGTGCTCAGTGTGCTGCATATATCTGTGCTCACACTGCTTTATTGTGGGGACTGGGGACCAACAGTATTATATAGGAGGAGTACAGTGCAGAGTTTTGCTGACAGTGACCACCAGTATATATAGCAGTACGGTAAGGAAGGCCACTGCTCTATCTACCTCTGTGTCGTCAAGTATACTATCCATCTAGATTCTATACCTGTGGTGCATTTTAGTTTTGCAGTTTGCTGACAGTGACCACCAGTATATATAGCAGTACGGTACGGAAGGCCTCTGCTCTACCTACCTCTGTGTCGTCAAGTATACTATCCATCTAGATTCAATACCTGTGGTGCATTTTAGTTTTGCAGTTTGCTGATAGTGACCACCAGTATATATAGCAGTACGGTACGGAAGGCCACTGCTCTACCTACATCTGTGTCGTCAAGTATACTATCCATCTAGATTCTATACCTGTGGTGCATTTTAGTTTTGCAGTTTGCTGACCACCAGTATATATAGCAGTACGGTACGGAAGGCCACTGCTCTACCTACCTCTGTGTCGTCAAGTATACTATCCATCCATACCTGTGGTGCATTTCAGTTGTGCGCAGTATATATAGTAGTAGGCCATTGCTATTGATACTGGCATATAATTCCACACATTAAAAAATGGAGAACAAAAATGTGGAGGTTAAAATAGGGAAAGATCAAGATCCACTTCCACCTCGTGCTGAAGCTGCTGCCACTAGTCATGGCCGAGACGATGAAATGCCATCAACGTCGTCTGCCAAGGCCGATGCCCAATGTCCTAGTAGAGAGCATGTAAAATCCAAAAAAACAAAAGTTCAGTTAAATGACCCAAAAATCAAAATTAAAAGCGTCTGATGAGAAGCGTAAACTTGCCAATATGCCATTTACGACACGGAGTGGCAAGGAACGGCTGAGGCCTTGGCCTATGTTCATGGCTAGTGGTTCAGATTAACATGAGGATGGAAGCACTCATCCTCTCGCTATAAAACTGCAGTGCCACTCCTAGATGGGCCAGGTGTTTGTGTCGGCCACTTGGGTCGCTTAGCTTAGTCACACAGCTACCTCATTGCACCTCTTTTTTTCTTTGCATCATGTGCTGTTTGGGGACTATTTTTTAAATCTGCCATCCTGTCTGACACTGCAGTGCCACTCCTAGATGGGCCAGGTGTTTGTGTCGGCCACTTGGGTCGCTTAGCTTAGTCACACAGCGATCTTGGTGCGCCTCTTTTTTTCTTTGCATCATGTGCTGTTTGGGGACTATTTTTTTGAAGGGCCATCCTGTCTGACACTGCAGTGCCACTCCTAGATGGGCCAGGTGTTTGTGTCGGCCACTTGTGTCGCTTAGCTTAGCCATCCAGCGACCTCGGTGCAAATTTTAGGACTAAAAATAATATTGTGAGGTGTGAGGTGTTCAGAATAGACTGAAAATGAGTGTAAATTATGGTTATTGAGGTTAATAATACTATGGGATCAAAATGACCCCCAAATTCTATGATTTAAGCTGTTTTTGAGTGTTTTTTGTAAAAAAACACCCAAATCCAAAACACACCCAAATCCGACAAAAAAATTTCAGGGAGGTTTTGGCAAAACGCGTCCGAATCCAAAACACGCCGCGGAACCGAATCCAAAACTAAAACACAAAACCCGAAAAATTTCCGGTGCACATCTCTAGTTTCCATGCCCCCAGACCTCCCCCTTTTCAGGAGCAATGCCCCCTGTTGAGCCGACCTGGCTGCTCCTTCCCAGAGGAAGCAACCAGAAAGTCATCATGTATGTATAATAGCTTGCATATACTCTACTATCCGTCCATCCAGTTACTACTCAGCTACAGAATGATGATGCCGTACTTTCAACCCCACCAGATGATGAACTCACACAGGGTCGTTTCTTGGGCCGGGCGATTGCACGTGGTACGGCGGCCAGTGTTTGTAGTAGTATTCTATGCGGTCTGGCTGACCACATAGAATACTGCTTAAATGTCCTACAAAGAATTCCCTACTGGACCTCCAGCATCTGTCAGGGACACTGATACCCGGAAATGCCAGGAGCCGCCGGGGACCCACCAGGAGATGCTGAAGTGACCACGGGCACCAAATGGGAGATGGCCTGCGGTGTGAAACCCCCTTACAACTAGTAAACAGGTACGAACACTGGGGCAGGCCAGGGCATAATAAGTTATGCTGGGCAGTACTGTGTGGTGCATAATAAATTGTCAGGGGTATTACTACCTGACACTTTATTATGCCCCACACAGTATTACCCAGGACAACTTATTATGCCCCACAGTTACACAGTGTAAGTATTATTATAGTGCAGGGGACATTATTGTGTGGGGCATATTATGGTGCAGGGGGCATTACTGTGTGGGGCATAATATGGTGGATTTTTTTTTTTGTCCGTTAAGATAATCTTTTCTCGCAAGACCATGCCCATTTTATTGAGGGAACACCCACTTTAGCAAGGCCACTCCCCCTCTCGGGGGAGCACCATTTTTCACTGTTCGACTGGGATCCAAAATGTAGAGAAACAACTCTGAATTCACATAACAGTATCCATGGCCTGGCCCTGACCAGTTTGTTGCCCCCTCCCCTACAAATAGATGCCACCTCAAAACAACCTTGCACCAACACCTTACTCTGGGTGAGCAGGAAAGGTTTTAGCTGGAGCCCCTTAAATTGCAGCCACTGTGTATTGTATTGCATGACATACTGTAGCGTGTATGTTGCTAGAGGTCACATATATCAAACTCTCTTAAACTCCATTGCACTTTTATTGGTCTGCTCATGCAGCATACATATGTGTATAGCTGTGTACAGTAAATGTGCACAAGTTACATGATTATAAGTTCCACACACAATCCTTAGCTTGATGAGATCAGTTGCTAATGCACCATAATCACATTATGGCCCTCATTCCGAGTTGATCGCTAGCTGCTTTCGTTCGCAGCGCAGCGATCAGGCAAAAAAAGGGCAGTTCTGTGCATGCGGCGCAATGCGAATGCGCGTCATACTCTTACAACGAACGATGTAGTTTCACACAAGGTCTAGCAAAGCTTTTCAGTCGCAGTGCTGACCGCAGAGTGATTGACAGGAAGTGGGTGTTTCTGGGTGTCAACTGACCGTTTTCAGGGAGTGAGTGAAAAAACGCAGGCGTGCCAGATAAAAACGCAGGCGTGACTGGTGAAACGTAGGCGTGGCTGGCCGAACGCAGGGCATGTTTGTGACGTCAAAACAGGGACTAAATAATCTGCAGTGATCGCAAGCTAGGAGTAAGTCTGGAGCTACTCTGAAGCTGCACAAAATTATTTTGTAGCCGCTCTGCGATCCTTTCGTTCGCACTTCTGCTAAGATACACTCCCAGAGGGGGCGTCTTAGCATTTGCACGGCTGCTAAAAGCAGCTAGCGAGCGAACAACTTGGAATGAGGGCCTATATTTGTTAGTAGCTTCAATTTTAGCAGCATATGACTGCATACTATCAGAGGGGCTCTGCACAGCAGTGTTAAAGCATGTCTGTCAATTATAACATTTATAGTATTTCTGGATCCTCCTGATCCTCCCTCTTTAAATAGACAAATGTGTCTCCCTTTTCTCTGACGTCCTAGTGGATGCTGGGAACTCCGTAAGGACCATGGGGAATAGACGGGCTCCGCTGGAGACTGGGCACTCTAAAAGAAAGATTAGGTACTATCTGGTGTGCTCTGGCTCCTCCCTCTATGCCCCTCTTTCAGACCTCAGTTAGAATCTGTGCCCGGCCAGATCTGGGTGCTCCTAGTGGGCTCTCCTGAGCTTGCTAGAAAGAAAGTATTTGTTAGGTTTTTTATTTTCAGTGAGATCTGCTGGCAACAGACTCACTGCTACGTGGGACTGAGGGGAGAGAAGCAAACCTACCTGCTTGCAGCTAGCTTGTGCTTCTTGGGTTACTGGACACCATTAGCTCCAGAGGGTTCGAACACAGGGCCTGACCTTGATCGTCCGTTCCCGGAGCCGCGCCTCCGTCCCCATTGCAGAGCCAGAAGACAGAAGAGAAGCGATGAAATCGGCGGCAGAAGACTCCTGTCTTCATTAAGGTAGCGCACAGCACCGCAGCTGTGCGCCATTGCTCCCACAGCACACCACACACTCCGGTAACTGTAGGGTGCAGGGCGCTGGGGGGGCGCCCTGGGCAGCAATAAAAATACCTTTGGCATAAAAATACACATACAGTCACAGACTGTATTATATGTGTAAAACCCCCGCCATTTTTAGTCAGAAACAGGACAGAAGCCCGCCGCTGAGGGGGCGGGGCCTTCTTCCTCAGCACACCAGCGCCATTTTCTCTTCACAGCTCCGCTGGAAGGAAGCTCCCCAGGCTCTCCCCAGCAGTATCCTGGTACACAAAGGGTGAAAAGAGAGGGGGGGGGCACATAAATTTAGGTGCAAAAATTGTATATACAGCAGCTACTGGGTAAACACCCAGTTGTAGTGTGACCCCTGGGTTATAGAGCGCTGGGGTGTGTGCTGGCATACTCTCTCTCTGTCTCTCCAAAGGGCCTTGTGGGGGAACTGTCCTCAAATAGAGCATCCCCTGAGTGTGTGGTGTGTCGGTACGCGTGTGTCGACATGTCTGAGGTAAAAGGCTCCTCTAAGGAGGTGATAGAGCGGATATGTGTGTGAGAGGGTGTCTCCGTCGACAACGCCGACACCTGTTTGGATATGTGTAAGTGCTAAGGTGAATTTATTGCACAAATGGTTAGGGAACAGACAGGAAATCTACCCATGTCTGTCCCTATGTCACAGAGACCTTCAGAGTCTCACAATGCTCACTATCCAAAATAACAAACACTGGTATCGACATGGAGTTTAACTCCACTGTCGACTACGATAATGCAAAGTTACAGCCAAGATGGCTAGAAGGTATTCAATATATGATTATTGAAATAAAAGATGATTTGCATATCACTGATGACTCATCTGTCCCTGACACGAGAGTACACATGTTTAAGGGGAAGAATGCTGAGGTAAATTTCCCTCCTCTCATGAGGAAAAAGAGCGGGAATCTCCAGACAAGAGATGGCAGCTTCCCACAAGAGAATTCTCAGGCTGTATCCTTTCCCCACTAGGGCCAGGATGTGTTGAGAATCTTCCCCTAGGGTGTCCTGTTTGCACAGACGGTAGCACTTGCTATTCTCAGGGATCCTGCAGATAGCGTGCACATTCTAGTATACCACCCAGACCGGCGATTGTGTCGGCATGGGTTTATAGCGCTGTGGCAGCGTTGACAGGTACCTTATCAGCAGAGATTGAGACCCTAGTAAATATATTAAAGATGCTGTCTTAAGTGATAGATATATAGTTATAAAACATGCCCAAAGAGACATGAGTATACTGGGTCCTAGAGTCAAAGCTATGTCGATCTCTGCTTGAAGTGTCCTGTAAAATATGCATTGGACAGATGATGCCGACTTAAGAGGCATATGGAAGGCTGAGGATTGTGTGGAGAAGGGTTCTCGGGCCTGGTCTCCACAGCTATAGCTGGTAATTCTGCTAGTTTGCCTTATATTCCTGCACTGCCTAAGAAAGCACAACATTATTAAATGCAGCCTTTCGAATAAAGAAACAAGAAAGTCTGAGGTGCGTCCTTTCTTGTCAGAGCCGGGATCAACACAGCTAGTTCCCAGGAACAGAAGTCCTCCCCGGCCCCTACAAAAATCCACCTATGCCGCTGGGGCTCCACAGGCGGAGCTAGGCCCGGTGGGGACACGCCTTCGTAAGTTCAGCCACAAGTGGGTTCACTCCCTGTTAGGTCCCTGGGCAATAGATATTGTGTCTCAGGGATACAAGCTGGACTGTGAGAAGATTCCCCCTCACCGACGGCCCTGCGGGCTTCCCCCCAAGAGAGGGAGCCAGTGTTAACTGCAATTCACAAATTGTATCTTTAACAGGTGGTGGTCAAGGGTCCCCTCCTTCAACAAGAGGGTGTTATTATTCGACCATGTTGTAATCCCTAAACCAGACGGTTCGGTCAGACCCATATTGAATTAAAAATCCCTGAACATATACCTGAGAAGGTTCAAGTTCAAGATGGAATCGCTAAGAGCGGTCAGGGCAAGCCTAAAAAGGGGGAGATTTTATCGTGAATCGGGACATAAGGGATGCATACCTTCATGTCCCCATTTATCCACCTCATTAGGCGTACCTCAGAATTGCGGTACGGGATTGTCATAACCAAGGTAATGGTGGATATGATTGTGCTCCTGCGGAAGCAAGGTGTCATTATTATCACGTACTTGGACGATCTCCTCATAAAAGCGAGATCAAGAGAGCAGTTGCTGAACAGCGTATCACTTTCTCTGGAAGTGTAACGGCAACACGGCTGGATTCTATATATTCCAAAGTCGCAGTTGGTTCCTACAGCTCATCTGCCTCTCCTAGGCACGATCCTAGATACAGACCAGAAAAGGGTTTATCTCCCGATAGAGAGAGCTCAGGAGCTCATGACACTGGTCAGGAATCTATTAAAACCAAAACAGGTGTCAGTGCATCACTGCACTCGAGTCCTGGAAAGGATGGTGGCATCATACGAGGCCATCCCCTTAGGCAGGTTCCATGCGAGGACCTTCCAATGGGACTTACTGGATAAGTGGTCCGGATCACCTCTTCAGATGCATCGGTTAAGCACCCTATCCCCCAGGGCCAGGGTGTCTCTACTGTGGTGGCTGCAGAGTGCTCACCTTTTCGAGGGCCGCAGATTCGGCATTCAGGACTGGATCCTGGTGACCACGGATGCAAGCCTCCGAGGGTGGGGGGCAGTTACACAGGGAAGAAATTTCCAAGGTCTGTGGTCAAGTCAACAGACTTGCCTTCACATCAATATCCTGGAACTAAGGGCCATATACAACGCCCTAAGTCAAGCGGAGATCCTGCTTCGCGTCCAACCGGTTCTGATCCAGTCAGACCGCAGGGGTTCATGTAAACCGCCAAGGCGGCACAAGGAGCAGGGTGGCGAGGGTAGAAGCCACCAGAATTCTTCGCTGGGCGGAGAATCAAGTAAGCGCACTGTCAGCAGTGTTCATTCCGGGAGTGGACAACTGGGAAGCAGACTTCCTCAGCAGGCACGACCTCCACCCGGGAAAGTGGGGACTTCATCAGGAAGTCTTCACGCAGTTTGCAAATTGATGGAAACTGCCTCAGGTGGACTAGATGGCGTCCCACCTCAATAAAAAGCTAAGAAAAGGTTTTACGCCGGGTCAAGGGACCCTCAGGTG
This sequence comes from Pseudophryne corroboree, assembly GCF_028390025.1. Taxonomy (NCBI): domain Eukaryota; kingdom Metazoa; phylum Chordata; class Amphibia; order Anura; family Myobatrachidae; genus Pseudophryne; species Pseudophryne corroboree. The sequence continues at coordinate 836,290,790 of NC_086447.1, read as the reverse complement.
ATAGCTGTGGCCGCACTAGTAACACCGGGGGTGTTCCAGTCGGTCTATGTATTCCCTCCTCTTCCTCTCATACCCAAGGGCTGAGAATTGTAATATAAGGAGGAGTGAGAACAATATTCTTTGCTCCGAATTGGCCAAGAAGGACTCGGTACCCGGAGCTGCAAGAAATGCTCTCAGAGGACTCGGGGCTTCTGCCTCCCAGACAGGACATGTTGCAACAGGGGCCCTGTCTGTTCCAAGACTTACCGCGGCTGCATTTGACGGCATGGCGGTTGAACGCCGGATCCTAGCGGAAAAGGGCATTCCGGATGCAGTTATTCCTACACTGATAAAGGCTAGGAAAGACGTGACAGCAAGACCTTTTCACTGTATATAGCGAAAATAGGTTGCTTGGTGTGAGGCCGGGAAGGCCCTACAGAGGAATTCCAGCAGGGGTCGATTCCTGCACTTCCTACAGTCAGGAGTGACTATGGGCCTAAAATTAGGATCCATAAAGGTCAAGATGTCGGCCCTATCCATTTTCTCTCAAAAAGAACTGGCTTCACTGCCTGAAGTTCAGACGTTGTTCCGGGGGTGCTGCATATTCAGCCTCCTTTTGTGCCACCGGTGGCACCTTGGGATCTTAACGTTGTGTTGAATTTCCTGAAATCCCACTGGTTTGAGCCACTTAAGACCGTGGAGCTAAAATATCTCACGTGGAAAGTGGTCATGCTATTGGCCTTAGCTTCGGCTAGGCGTGTGTCAGAATTGGCGGTTTTGTCATGTAAAAGCCCTTATCTGATCTTCCATATGGACAGGGCAGAATTGAGGATTCGTCCCCAATTTCTCCCTAGGGTGGTATCATCGTTTCATTTGAACCAGCCTATTGTGGTGCCTACGGCTACTAGGGACTTGGAGGATTCCAAGTTGCTGGACGTAGTCCGGGCTTTGAAAATGTATGTTTTCAGAACGGCGGGAGTCAGAAAGTCAGACTCGCTGTTTATTCTGTATGCAGCCAACAAGGTTGGCGCTCCTGCTTCGAAGCAGACTATTGCTCGCTGGATCTATAGCACGATTCAGCTGGTTCACTCTGCGGCTGGATTGCAGCATCCAAAATCGGTGTAAGCCCATTCCACAAGGAAGGTGGGCTCTTCTTGGGCGGCTGCCCGAGGGGTCTCGGCTTTACAGCTTTGCCGAGCTGCTACTTGGTCGGGGTCAAACACGTTTGCTAAGTTCTACAAGTTTGATACCCTGGCTGAGGAGGACCTTGAGTTTGCTCATGCGGTGCTGCAGAGTCATCCGCACTCTCCCGCCCGTTTGGGAGCTTTGGTATAATCCCCATGGTCCTTACGGCGTTCCCAGCATCCACTAGGACGTCAGAGAAAATAAGAATTTACTCACCGGTAATTCTATTTCTCGTAGTCCGTAGTGGATGCTGGGCGCCCGTCCCAAGTGCGGACTCTCTGCAATACATGTATATAGTTATTGCTTAACTAAAGGGTTTTTGTTATGAGCCATCCGTTAAATGAGGCTCAGTTGTTGTTCATACTGTTAACTGGGTATAGTTATCACAAGTTGTACAGTGTGATTGGTGTGGCTGGTATGAGTCTTACCCTGGATTCCAAATCCTTTCCTTGTTGTGTCAGCTCTTCCGGGCACAGTTTCCCTAACTGAGGTCTGGAGGAGGGGCATAGAGGGAGGAGCCAGTGCACACCAGATAGTACCTAATCTTTCTTTTAGAGTGCCCAGTCTCCTGCGGAGCCCGTCTATCCCCCATGGTCCTTACGGAGTTCCCAGCATCCACTACGGACTACGAGAAATAGAATTACCAGTGAGTAAATTCTTATTATAAACTGCCTCAGCCCCAGCAAATTATATGCCTGTACCTATTTTTACTTGTCTGAGAGTCCTGCACAGCCATATACACATCCATAGTTGGATGTGCTGACAACAAAATCACACAAATTATCAATGGAAATCAAATTTATTAACCCATGGAGGTCTGGATTTGGAGTCACACCCAAAATGAAAGTGGAAAAACACACTACAGGCTGATCCAACTTTGATATAATGTCCTTAAAACAAGTCAAAATGAGGCTCAGTAGTGTGTGTGGCCTCAAAGTGCCTGTATGACCTCCCTACAACCCACACAAGTGGCTCAGGTAGTGCAGCTCATCCAGGATGGCACATCAATGCGAGCTGTGGCAAGAAGGTTTGCTGTGTCTGTCAGCATAGTGTCCAGAGCATGGAGGCGTAACCAGGAGACAGGCCAGTACATCAGGAGACGTGGAGGAGGCCATAGGAGGGCAACAAGCCAGCAGCAGGACCGCTACCTCCGCCTTTGCAAGGAGGAACAGGAGGAGCACTGCCAGAGCCCTGCAAAATGACCTCCAGCAAGCCACAAAATGTGCATGTGTCTACTCAAACGATCAGAAACAGAATCCATGAGGGTGGTATGAGGGCCTGACGTCCACAGGTAGGGGTTGTGCTTACAGCCCAACACCATGCAGGATGTTTGGCATTTGCCATAGAACACCAAGATTGGCAAATTTGCCACTGGTGCCCTGTGCTCTTCACAGATGAAAGCAGGTTCTCACTGAGCACATGTGACAGAGTCTGGAGACGCCAAGGAGAAGGTTCTGCTGTCTGCAACATCCTCCAGCATGACCGTTTTGGCAGTGGGTCAGTAATGGTGTGGGGTGGCATTTCTTTGGGGGGCTGGAGAGCCCTCCATGTGCTCACCAGAGGTAGCCTGACTGCCATTAGGTACCGAGATGAGATCCTCAGACCCCTTGTGAGACCATATGCTGGTGCGGTTGGCCCTGGGTTCCTCCTAATGCAAGACAATGCTAGACCTCATGTGGCTGGAGTGTGTGAGCAGTTCCTGCAAGACGAAGGCATTGATGCTATGGACTGGCCCGCCCATTCCCCAGACCTGAATCCAATTGAGCACATCTGGGACATCATGTCTTGCTCCATCCACCAACGTGGCATTGCACCACAGACTGTCCAGGAGTTGGCGGATGCTTTAGTCCAGGTATGAGAGGAGATCCCTCAGGAGACCATCTGCCACCTCACCAGGAGCATGCCCAGGCGTTGTAGGGAGGTCATACAGGCACGTGGAGGCCACACACACTACTGAGCCTCATTTTGACTTGTTTTAAGGACATTACATCAAAGTTGGATCAACCTGTAGTGTGTTTTTTCACTTTCATTTTCAGTGTGACTCCAAATCCAGACCTCCATGGGTTAATAAATTTGATTTCCATTGATAATATTTGTGTGATTTCGTTGTCAGCACATTCAACTATGTAAAGAACAAAGTATTTAATAAGAATATTTCATTCATTCAGATCTAGGATGTGCTATTGTAGTGTTCCCTTTATTTTTTTGAGCAGTGTATATTCGGAATCACACTGTTGTAAGCTCAATTCCCCTGAGGGTGCTTCACCCACTTACTGCTGCAAGGGTTTATGGAAAGAGCATGTTTGCGGCTGATTGAATGAGAGCCGCCACACGGATCCGGCAATATCTGCAACTCTTCCAAGACTCCCTGGACGTGCACCGTCCGCCGGTGGTCAACGAGGAAGAGGATAATGAGCCTGGCCACAATTGCCGCACGGAGCTCACACGCCGGCTTTTCTCTGTATGAAGTGCTTGTTGCTCACTGCTGCGGCCAGTAAACTTTAGGCAGAGATGGCTGTGTCCCTGATCGTGCAAGTGCTCAGTGAGAAAGGGGAGGAGAGCTGACGCGTTTCGTCACGTGACCCGTGACTTTTTCAAAGATGACTCCTATTTCCATGTGTATATTATTTAAAGGGCTCCCAATAAGGCCTACACATGTTTAATTAATCAAATTAATAATACACCAATTGTTAAACAGACCCTTATCCATGAGTCTTTGGTTGTTTCATAATATAGTGGTTAGACTAATCAATAAATCAAAGGATTCTCTGTCCACACATACACGCTTCAGAGATCCTTTTATAAAATATCCTATAAGACAATGGCGGAACTAACTGATAAATAAATAAATAAACAAACCATCATATATTGCCCCCACGCATTCTATCATCAATCTTCTGTCCATGACGGTTTATTTATTTAGTCAAATCTGCAAACGTTTTAATGACTTTGACTTAAAGGGAAATTAAACAAAGAAATAGTCCTCAGTAACTTAGCTAGAGGGTGCCATGCCTTGGTGCAAAGACTTATACCTAGGCTGGCCAATCCCGGGATCAGGATCAACGAGATCAAAGGATTTAGGCCAAAAATCGTCCAGGATTCAATCCCGGGATTGGAAGCTCCAATCGTGGGGATTGCGGGTTCAGGCGGCCCTTTAATGCCGGGCAGCATTGAGCATAGCCAGGATGCTCAATGGTGCCCGGCTCCCCCTACGCAGCATGACCTCTGACTCTGAGGTCACACTGCGCAGTCACCAGCCTGTCACCCGCCGCCAAAGCCAATGGATGGCCTGGATGAAGATTTACCACCCGCCCCAAGAGTTAGGTGAGTTATGTGTGTGGGTGGGGTGGGTGGCTGAGAGGCAGGATGGGGCATGGGGGACAAGCAGACACAAAGTAAAAAGACAATCCTTGGTATCCCGGGAATCCCGGGATTGACCATTTTTAAATCCCGATACCCGGGATTGAAAAAATGTCCCGGGATTGGCCACCCTACTTATACCCCTTTCACACAACACAAATAACCCGGTATATTGCCGGGTCAACGCGAGTCGATGTGCAGTGTGAAAGGGGTAAGTCCCGAATTCCTGGTTCGCCTGACCCGGTATTTCAACCCGGGAATAAAGCAGGGTTATTCCCAGGTTATTACCGGGTCAGGTGCAGTGTGAACGGGTTGCAGGCTCGATGCTACCCAGGGCCCATACACAGAATAGGCAGATGCGGCGCTAGAGGGAGAGGTGGTGGTTGTAGAAGAGCTGATCTCCAAGCGCCGCCTCTACACACATTACTGCGCACGTCACCAACCCGCCAATTTACAACCCAGCAATCTGAAAGTGGTATAAACTGCAAACTCTATAATCACTATTCCATCTTAGTCAGTTATATTGTAAAAAACTGAACTCATCAAAAAAAATCCTTTATGGGTTGCACTGAACAGCAGGCTGTGGTATCTTAGATTTGTTTGTTCATTAGTCAGTGTGCATTTGGTCCTATATATATATATATATATATATATATATATATATATATATATATATATATATATATAATATATATATATGATCAAGAAGGCAATCATTAATTCAGCCAATAGAAAGGGGATTTTATTCTAATTAGGTCTATATAATCAATACTTTTGTGATTCAAAAGAAGCTTTATCGAGATGGACAATGGATCACATGAAGCAAAAACACAGGCTGCAGCGAGGCCTCATAAGTGAGCTGATCTATACTTTGGGGGACTCTATGGAATTCTTTCTAACAGACCAGACATGGTATAGTTAATACAGGACATTGATCCAGTCAGTAGTCTTACTGCACTCAGACAGACCTTTCTAGCAGCAAGCCTCCCATTTTATACTGTGCTAACACAATTCCTATCTCCATATAACGGATAATAATGTAAGTAACAGGAAATTATAGCTGTGAGAGGTTCTTCTCTGTATAATCTATGCATACTATCTAATTCTGTGTGAAGGGATTATTGTTCAGGGAAATAACAGCTGATCTGGGAGATGCCTGGGCTACCTTGTCTTGTTACGGGAATCCCTGCAAATTATATAGACACTAGGTGATTCATCGCGCCCTACGGGTGCTCTTCCCACCGTCATAAGGGGCTACGCCACCTTAACCCTTGCACGCCCTTGTGGTGTGCAATATTTTTATTATATGGAGTATTACCTCCAATCATAATTGTGTGAGTGGTTAAATACTGCACAGACAAAGGGCATGCGATGGTTAAGGGGTCATAGCAACGGAGTGAACAGCGCACGCAGGGCCTGATGAATCACCTAGTAGGTGCTGTGGTTGGGGAAGTGGCGGGTGCGGGGAGACGCCGATGGGGGAGGGGGTCCAAGGGTGGCATGGGTGGGGGAGGGGCAGTTGCAGGGGTGCCGCGGGTGGGGGAGGGGCTGGTGCAGTGGTGCCGCAGGTGAGGAGGGGCGGGTGCATGGGTGCCGCAGGTGGGGTCTAAAGCCACCGCGGTTGGGGGAGGAGCGGTTTTCAGGGATGCCGTGGGTGGGGGAGGGGAAGGTGCGGTGGTGCCGCAGGTGGGAGAGGGTGAAGGGGTGCTGCAGGTGGGAGAGGGGTCCAAAGCCACCGCGGGTGGTGGAGGGGTGCCGCGGATGGGGCCCCGAGGTACTGCGAGTTGGGGAGGGGCGAGAATTGCTTCTCCTGCTTCTCCTCCTGGAAGCAGCTAAGCTGCTGTCCTCCCTTTGGCAGTGGCTCTCCCGGGGACTCGCACACCAGCCAAGCAGCCAGTCACTATTGTTAGCGCCGGCATACCAACGCACCGCATTACAGGAAAGAAGATGCACTCAATAAACTACAGCTCCCAGCAACCCTTAGCGCTGGAATGCTTTGGCGCTAAGGGCTGCTGGGAGCTGTAGTTTATTTAGTGTGTGTACTTCCCTGTAATGCGGCGCGTTGGGACATCGGCGATAACAATAGTGATTGGCTAGCAGAATTGACTGACTCGCTGAAGCAATGTAAAAGGTGAGAGTGCTGTGCAGTATTAGTGGCACTGCACTGCACAGCACTGTCACCTTTTACATTGATTCAGCGTCCAGACATTACCCTCCGCGATATCACCCACTCTATCCGTTACATTAGCCATCTCGGGGCTTCCAGGCCAGCAGCCCAGGTGTTGTGTTGTGGAGTCAGGGCCTCTGGGGATCTGTGCGCGGCTGTGGCTGGGAGGCACTTCTGTGACATCACGCGCAGAGGAGGCTCCGGGGCTCAGAGAGTATGCGGCGCTGGGAGGGCTATGAAAGCCTTTCCGCTCATACCTGCCTACTCTCCCGGAAAGCCCGGGAGTCTCCTGAAAATTGGGTGGCACTCCTGGCCCCCCGGGGAAGTGGGCAAGTCTCCCGTATGGCGCTCACCCCCTGATGCACTCCACTGCTCGCCGCATGACATGGTCACAGTGGCATCCCATCACAAAGAAGGGGGTGGGACAATTATGCAATTCATGTTAAATTGCGTCATTGTAGCCCCACCCTCCACTTTGCAATGCCGGTAATGTTGGCATTGTAAAGTGGGGGGCGGGGCTACGATGATGCAATCGTGTCCCCACGCCCTGTACCACCTTCTCCACACCTTCGTACAGCCTCCTCCACTCCCCATCCTATATAATAAGGCTGCGTCCTCCCAGAGGGAGCAGCCACAATGTAGGCATGTATGCTTCCGCTGCGCCGCTTTCATACACATTTATGCTGGTGACCATAGCAGCTTTTGTTCCACCTGTGCCGCAGCTAGAGAGTGGGGATTGTTGCTGCCGGAGGGGGCAGGCGGACTGGCAGCAGGATATATGATGCTGCAGTGAAAGTATTTTTTTCCCCTGTCTACAGCGCAGAGATTTGTTGCAGATACAGTGGCATACCCTCCAGCTGGACCTTTTTGGCAGGTACAGTACCTGTTTTTTATGATCTGTACCAATTTTTGGCTCTCCAAACTTCCATTGAAAGTATAGGGAAAGGGGCGTGGCCACACCACTTTACCCATGGCCACGCCTCTTTTTTATTTTGTAGTGATTTTATGTGTAAATTGTTGGAGGGTATGTTGCTGCCGATGCAGTGGGCCTATTTTGGGGTGTGGACCTGGAGCTGCAGCTCCATCAGCCCCATTGTTAATCCTGCTCTGAGAACACACAGCAGCCAAAGGGCAGAGCCTCCCATTGGATGTAACCTGTGTGGGAGGGTGTTTCTCACCCAATCAGCTGTGGGCTGGGAGTGATAGACCTGCTGCTAACCCAATGAGAGCTCCTAGCCACGCCCAGCGTTATACACACAGGCACAGAGTCACAGATCTGGGCTATTGTATAGGAGGTGCCTACTGGACAGCTTTGTCTCTCTTATGCAAGTGACCTGCAGCTCAAACTACAGTACATGTATATATACTGTATATACAGTATGTGTGTGTGTGTGTGTGTGTATATATATATATATATATATATATATATATATATATATATACACACACATAAATATACAGCATCCACATCCATTTGCAAATGTGGTTTCTGGGTGCTGGTTAAATAATAAATAAAGCAATGTCTATGAATCCAAACTCCACCAGGGGCTCAGCGCACAAAGATAACCAGCACACCAATTTGGGGCAGAAGAGCCTTTCCAAAGTCCAATGATACCATTTTGGTATTACACAATTTCTGGGCTAGTTTTGTGCATTAAACAGTTTCTGTATCTTGAACCATCATAAAGCAAAGGTGTCACTATCTCAGTCGCACTCAAACAATTTTGGATTTTGGAATATTTTGGATTTCGGATATGGGAGACTCAACCTGAGAAATATATATATCAATAGATAGAGAGATAGATAGATAGAGAGAGAGATAGACAGTATATATTTATACTTCTGTATCATTGGATTATTACAGAGGATACACGCCATATTTTGTTACATACTGTATAATTCTTTTGCCCTAAAGGAGGAAACCAGAACGTAATGATTGCACACTACACAGCCAAGCGCTGAGCAATTAATTTATACAATCCCATTGAAAATCTGGGTTTACAGCAATATGCTACGATGGGACGTGATAAGTAAAACAAACATACCTTCTAATGTTTGTTTGGCCAGGATCTCACACAAAAGCAGTTTTCTGAAATGCCAACAAAGACAATAATATGTAAGCACAAACTACATGTAAAAGAAACGTATGCAAACAATGATTAGAAACTGGCAGAGATGAGATAATGATCCCTATTGTAAGTTCCACTGATGCCTCTTATTAATTGACTGTAAACAGTGGGAATATGGTAATGGAGAGGCTCTATGATCAAAGCTGCTTTACTTCTCGCCGCAATAAAAGAGAACAGTGCAGTCTGTGATAGAACATTGCTTGGACTTCTTCCTGGCAGAGCGTGATCATATCTGAAGATTTCTGTTCCGCTCCATCAGGCCTGGAAATTAGCTTGTAGATCATAGTCACATCTGTCTAACAGTCAATAACAATCACCCCAGGTAATCTTTCCCATTGTCAGCGCCAGATGCACGTCATTGACCCTTTTCCCTTAATACAATTTTGCTCTGATCCTAAAAATGTTCTGTTTTAACCCTTTCCTCTTGCTCACTCGGCCTACAGAACCATTTCCCACGGTAATGTATTTATTATGTATTCTTACACACACTTGGCTTTACGTTTTACAGTTATTATGAAGTAATTACAGGTTCAGTATCCCTTATCCAAAATGCTTGGGACCAGAGGAATTTTGGATATCGGATTTTTCCGTATTTTGGAATAATTGCATACCATAATGAGATATCATGGTGATGGGACCTAAATCTAAGCACAGAATGCATTTATGTCACATATACACCTTATACACACAGCCTGAAGGTCATTTTAGCCAATATTTTTTATAACTTTGTGCATTACACAAAGTGTGTGTACATTCACACAATTCATTTATGTTTCATATACACCTTGGCCCTCATTCCGAGTTGATCGGTCGCAAGGCGAATTTAGCAGAGTTACACACGCTAAGCCGCCGCCTACTGGGAGTGAATCTTAGCTTCTTAAAATTGCGACCGATGTATTCGCAATATTGCGATTACTAACTACTTAGCAGTTTCAGAGTAGCTTCAGACTTACTCTGCCTGTGCGATCATTTCAGTGCTTGTCGTTCCTGGTTGACGTCACAAACACACCCAGCGTTCGCCCAGGCACTCCCACCGTTTCTCCGGCCACTCCTGCGTTTTTTCCGGAAACGGTAGCGTTTTCAGCCACACGCCCCTGAAACGCCGTGTTTCCGCCCACTAACACCCATTTCCTGTCAATCACATTACGATCGCCGGAGCGAAGAAAAAGCCGTGAGTAAAAATACTTTCTTCATAGTAAAGTTACTTGGCGCAGTCGCAGTGCGAACATTGCGCATGCGTACTAAGCGGATTTTCACTGCGATGCGATGAAAAATACCGAGCGAACAACTCGGAATGAGGGCCCTTATACATACAGACTGAAGGTCATTTAATACAATATTTTTAATAACTTTGAGTATTAAACAAAGTTTGTGTACACTGAGCCATCAAAAAACAAAGGTTTCACTATCTCAGTCTTACTCAAAAAAGCCTGTATTTCGGAATATTCCGTATTTCGGAATATTTGGATATGGGATATTCAACCTGTATTAAAAATACACTTTCAAGTGAATATTTAATTCTATAAAATAACTAAACCAGGATTAATTTTTAGAAAAACACACACACATCACACACATGCACACACATACATAGAAATATATAATTCCACATGAGATATATATATATATATATATATATATATATATATACATATGTAATATATTTGTGTGTGTGTGTGTGTGTGTGTGTGTGTGTGTATGTATGTGTGTGTGTGTGTGTGTGTGTATATATATATATATATATATAAACTTGAATCATGGACTGGCACTCCTCATTAATATAGTACCTTGCTCCGGTGCCCCCAGTAAAAAAAGCTATTAACAAACTGTGAAAAAAGGACTGCGGCACTCAGAGGCTTAACAGTGCAAATCGTGTATTCACAACAGCATAACCAACCAACGTTTCGGGGCTCGCACGCCCCTTTGTCAAGGTGAACAAGAATGTTCTTGTTCACCTTGACAAAGGGGCGTGCGAGCCCCGAAACGTTGGTTGGTTATGCTGGTGTGAATACACGATTTGCACTGTTAAGCCTCTGAGTGCCGCAGTCCTTTTTTCACAGTATATATATATATATATATATATATATATATATATATATTGTATTATACATAAACAAACAATTGCATTTGTAATGTGGAATACTCTAAATACTGTAATTCCTGCCCTTAGGCTACAAACAACTGTATACTTTACGATTGTATTCAGTAAGGTACTTCACATTAAATGACACTTTGGTTTTTCTATAATACCTCTGAATGCACCTGAATCCTATATTACTTATTAGAAAAAATGTTTTGTGTTGATGACTTCTACCACTATAATACAGTATATAGGCATTTGTCTGTTCATGGCCAGTATATTGTATACAGTATATATTGTTGGCAATGATTTTAGAGCAGTGGAATCCTCTAACTCACAGTCGGATGAATGGAAAGATGAGCACTACCCTTTGTATGTCTTTACATGAATTTTTGTAAACACTAAACAGCTCACTGAAGGGACAAATGTTGGGGAGAATGAAGAAGGTTCTGTTTGCACTAATTCCAGTCCTATAGAGAAAATATAAAATCACTATTATTGACATACTGTACATTAAAATTGAGGTAAGCAAATCTAGAAATCCAGACGACACCTGATGACAAATAAATAGTCAAATTGAAAAAAATATTTGCTACAAATAGAACATTTTTATGTTAATTGTATGTACATGTAAGAACAGTACAAGTTTTGTTTACCATAATTGTAATCTTCGACGCCATCTTTGGAACACTAGTTTTATGCTGCAAGCTCCTCATTCTATATTATCTTCTATATAACCCCACTCTTATTATAAGGACAATTTTTATATATGGAGGCACAAACAAAAAAAACCAATGACATAATATTGATGAGAAGTACCAAACTGAACAGTAAATAAAGTAGTGTAGTATAGCACCATTCTTAAAAGGGGCCCCACAATCCATCATGTCGCCACGCTAATTACTCAAATAGCCTCTAAATAGGCCTTTCACCCCCAGACTAAGGACTCAGACAAAGCTGCGGTGAGGGTATGCGACCATTCACAGTGTCGACACCAGAAGGATGACATTGATGCCAATGATTTCAACATGGCTAAAATAGCGACATATTTAGCACCAGCACTGAAAGTGTTGACAATGACAGAATGCCGACATAGGAAATGTTGACATTGTTGTCATAATGTCTAAATTTTTCTAAGGTTTAGCATTAGGGTTAAGGCTAGGGTTAGAGTTAGGAAGAGAATTCACAGAAAAGACATTGTCAACACTTCAACAATGTCTACATTAAATTGACGTCAACATGCTGAAGGTCAATAGGGTTAATACTGACATTATGAACATGTGACATGTATTACAGCCGCAGTGAGAAATAACTAAAGAGATGACGTAAGTGACGGAAGCATTGCCTTCCAAAAAAAATCTCTTTTTTTAGCGCCTCTTCAAAAACAGCAATCAATAAGGAAAAGACTAGAAAAGATTTATTTCTGACCAATCTAATTTTGATACATCTGGTTAATGGAGGATTAAATCAGAATCTCTTTAACAGCAGTTATCAACCTGGTGTAATCGCATTCAGGAGTACTTGAAAAATATGCTGCAATGGTGGGGCAGCGGTGGTGTGACATCATGGTGATAATTATACACATATGGAAAGCTGTGTCCTAGAGATCTCTATCCCCCGTACATCACAGTAGGACCCTGATATCAGTAACACACACTGACACGACCACTGGTGTCTCCCGCATATCAGAGATTATCTGGAGTTAGTGAATGAAATCCACATAATTTCTGACACTGCTCCTCTAATGTCAAACCATGTGGCTATGACATTAGCCTGTGATATTGCACATTATTATATGATTTACCAGTCTGATCCAAAATAATACAACTATAAAAAAAATATAATGATTAAAGTTCAAAAACGAAAAAGTCTCTATCTGTATTCTGTAATTGTTAAAACATAACACAGCATAAAAAAATTCTGGGAAATCAGATGTAGGCTATAGTCTTATTATCATTGCTAGTTTTTCGTAAATTGAAATATATGACAACTATATGAGTAATTTGTTTTCTAAATACTCATGTTTATAACCCATTTATTACGTTTATTTATAGTGGCGCCTCAACATGTTATCTAATAGGAATTATATTTAATACAGATGTTGGGGATACAAATAGTGCAAACTGGAGGAAAATGATTGACAACCACTGCACTATAGGGAAACCTGCAGACCCACAATGATTATTTATGAAGCACAAGGCCTCTACATATCTTCCAAGTTCATTTGAAGGTGCATCACTTTTCAAGTTCTGCGGAAACACACCCCATAAATGAAATCTGAATTAACCCTACATTTCTGGGGTGGCCTCAGGAAATGTGATATTTTTATGGAAACAAAAAATACATGTATGTAAATGTCACTCCCGTACTTCCAATTTTATTGCCATTTAAACCCCCCCCCCCCCCCCACACACACACACACACACACACACACACACACACACACACACACACACACACACACACACACACCACTACCAATTGTGTGTATTTTTGCATTTTTAGCCCTTCCCTGTACATAACTGTGGACACTTACTACCGCAATATAAATAGAAAATAATAACGAGCCCATTCTTTCAATTACATTTTTATGTATTTAATAAAAAATACAGCTCAGTTTTGCCTCATGTGTGGCATACATGAATCACAACTTGAGGGGGCATCCGGACTGTATTTATAATATGTGCAACTTTTGTGTGTTGGTATCTTTGTTATTACACTGGTCAGAATTGGTTGTTATGCACTTCCCAACTGCATATAGTATAGAGACAACCCCAAATGCCTCAGAGCTGGTGGAGAATTCCAATAGTTCTTTTGGGAACAAAAAGGTCTACTGGGAAAGCAGGTCACCCCACCGTAAATGTGCTCTTTCACTTTTGTGTCCAGCCATTAGTTTAAATAAAAAGACAACCCGTTTCGGTATTTCAGTGTAAAAGTAGGGGCAATGGTGTGCCTATCCAGCAATTTATTTGGGGCACCCCTGGTCTGCCTAACTCCAGTTTTGCACAGATGCCACAATCTTGGTCCACAAATCCATTTGCTTCTCAATAAAGCAAGGCACATTTATTCAAAAGTATTATGATTTCTTTATTACTAATTGCACATCACAAAAGAACATTAACGTTGTGGTTTTGCATTTTTTTTAATTTTAGGCATAAATGACCTTTGCTGTGAATGTTGGCTGTTGACAAAACCCTGTAAGAACCACATCAGATAAAGGTGCCCAGATTTTTCAACAACCTGTGCACCCCCTATGTAGCCAAAATGGCCACAAACCTGGTTTTTCATTTATTAGATCTGACAAATTCTGATGACTTAATTTAAGAATACAAAAGTGTAAATAACATGTAGGTTCTGCGGTTTTAGATCTAGAATACATCCTACATAATATATAGAATACATTACAGAAAGGCAGTTGTTTAAAGAGATTTGTGCAATGCTTGACCCAACTGACTGACTGACTAACTAACTTACTAACTAACTAACTTACTAACTAACTAACTAACTAACTAATTAATTAACTAACTAACTAAATAAATAAATAAATGTACATATATAAAGTGTGTGGGTGTGTTACTGTAGTGCATTAAAATGTTCTTTTCATGTCGATTTTCATGCCATTGTTTAAAGGTTTTGCAAAAAAGTATATAAATTCTAAATTACATCTGATGTTTAATGTCATTGTTTTAAGGGAAACCGACATACATGTTCTAGACATTCGTCTAAAAAAAGATTTTCCAGTGGTAATTTCTGCTACCTTAATTGGTTAATTAAGTGTTAATTAGAGCAGCATGGACAGACTTTGCGCTTGAGGCTAGGATTTGGGAAACTGTTCTGCATGTATTATTTTATGCTACAAAAAAGGCTTTCCTAAATACTGTATTCATGGTTTAAAATATCTAAATTTGCAAATACCCTTCTAAGCTGCTAAGGGGAACACATATTTCTGCAACTGACTTAAGCTACAGTATCTCCTGCTGTGTCTTACAATAATGCTGCCCAACCACATTGCAATTCAATCTGATATCTGATTATTGAATTTTGAAAAATCACATCTAGTTCTAGTGTATGGGTGAAAATCAATGAAGAATGATCCAATGATAATAGCAAAACAATTCTATAATCAGTTAATCTTTGCTGATGTTGAAAACTTCTTTGTGACATTTTCAGATGAAGATTGTAATGTATGTTAGGGAAAACATGTATTTTTTGACAAGTGATCTGATTAAAAACAAATTGTAGAAAATCTATTTAGATGTGTTCTCCTTAATTATATATTGATGTGATTGTACAGAAATGCAAGTGTGCCTTCAGAAACAACTAAACAATATAATGCTTACTGTATGTTTCAATCACTGTAGAATAGAAAATACAATATTTTAAATATTATGTAGTGTAATATCAATGATACACTAGATTTCCTATTTTATTTATTCATTCTCCGAAATGTAAATATATGCAAAACCCTTTGCTTCCATGTCTTATATATTTATATATTTCTATCGCTTATAGCAGTGACAAACTAATATAAAACAGCTTACTATGCAAATCCACAACCACTAGAAAACAAAGACTCTTGCAATGAATAATGTGGATTCAACATGGTTTAATTGATGCAAAAAAATACATTAAAACAACTGCAGCATGGGATGTTGTATGTATTAAATTAGAGATTGGGGTAAAAAAGGTTATTGTTATATGCTGCAAACTATACTACAACACTGTATATTATACTGATCAGATAACGTGTTATTTAGACTGACGTTAATGGTTCTTACACCTCTCCAGGCAATGAACTGAATATTTTATACGTACTAAAATAAGTATATTGGATATTGTATACCTATATACAATTATACAGTATCAGCAAATAGTCTTCCCAGAATATGTGAGGAAGATACTAACTGTATACTCAGGACTGTGTGTAATAATAACTAACTGTACATTATAACAGCCCATCATTATTCTGTCTCCTTTTGTCTTCACATCTGTACGTGCAGTGTTTGTTTTGGTTTTGTGTATATGCTATTTTTGCAGATTTGCTCAGTTTAAAAGTAATTGAACTATTTTGTTTTGTAAACAAAAAATCCTCACATTTAAAGACATATCTCTTACCCGGTCTTCTTGAGAACAGTTTAAGTTCCTAGTGACAAAACAATTTAGTGTTTATGCCAGTAATAGGCAATATAGCACACAAATAGTCCAATATACAGTAGGCACAAAATCATAAAACAAAGTTGGACACATTATTCTTTGTTAATTAAGTTCCTCTCTTCAAAATTCAGAAGTTCATTTCACTCAAGCAAGAGATGCTAAATGAAGATTTGGCTCCAATTTTTGGCATTCTCAGTGAAAGTAGGTTGTAGAGGTGCTGCAAGGTCCATGCGGGAATATTTGTCATGAAATTCACACATTTCCTGTAGAATCCACCTTTGAATATAAAGTACCCCATGCTGTTATAACATTGGTTTCTCAGTCTTCCTCTGTTTCTCTTTCCCGCCTAAGAGTGCCTCTCCAAGCGCTGCTCAGTCAACGCCTACAGTTCCCCACAGTCAGTGTGTAGAGTGAATGACAATCAGTATACAGTCACTCTGCCTCATTGCTTTCAGAAGACTGCTACCTGCATCTCCCACTAGTAATATGCCTCTGCTACTGAAGACAACCCCCGTTTCATACACTCTGCCTGGCACACCAAGGGTGATTTATTACTAATTAATCACTGTGCTGACTAAACCACATCCAGTATTTGCAATGTTCTCCCATTGTGACTGTCTGCAGAATTATACACACGATACACTGTACAATATGTGAATTATTTTCCAAAAATACATTAAAAAAAAGGAAAACTTGAAGGAGTTAAAGCAAATGATCTCAGGGGTGACACAGCAATAATGCATAGAAACAAGTGTGTAATAGGATACTTCTATATATAATTGTTCTTTATATCATTGAATTTGTGGTCAGTGAGAACAATATGCTCTTGCAGCCATTAGTATGCTGGCGCCTGTAGTTCTACAAGCATCAGCATACCCAAGGAATTTCTGACTGCCAAGGCTTTCTTGGACCAGTAGTGCAACATATTATAATATTTTTTGTTGCTATAAACAAGCAAAGGGTACCGAGAGAAACCTCAATGGTACAGTGCATCACCATACCGGCGCCGGGATCCCGGCTTCGAGATGCCCGGAAGTGTGTGTGTGTGTGAGGGGGGGGGGTGGGTAGGCGAACGCAACATATCCCCTTGCTGGCTTGCCACATGTTCTATTCCCACTCTATGGCTGTTGTGGGAATAGTCCCTGTTAGTCGGCATGCCAACAATCGGGATTGTGGGTCTGGGACTCCAGGTCGACACCAAAATGGTCGACACACTTTAGGTCAACACCAATTGGTCAACACACCTTAGGTTGACATGGACAAAAAGTCGACGTGAACAAGGTCGACATGGAAAAAGGTCAACATGAGTGTTAAAGGATTTTTTTGGTGTCGTTTTCTTCGTAAAGTGACCGGGAACCCCAATTAGTGCACCGTGTCCCCTTGCATGGCTCGCTTTCCTTTGCTATGGTTCGGGCAACCGTTCCCAATTGTAGTCCACGTGGATTGTAAAGTATGAAAAAGTTTAAAAAATTGTATTTAAAAAAAATAACCACGTCGACCTTTTTCCATGTCGACCCAAGGTGTGTCGACCAATTGGTGGCAACCTAAGGTGTGTCGATCTTTTTGGTGTCGACCTGGAGTCTGGATACAGGGATTGTTAGGGGATCGAGATCCTGGCATCGGTATTATTGCCGCAGGTCACACAACTACATCCCCACGGTTTTGTCCTGGGGGTTGTCTTCGTTGCTTTTGCAGGTTTGATTGCCCTAGGGAATCCCTCCATATGCTGAACAGGCTGGAACTGTGCCACCACAATACAGGGGGACCCCACATTGTGTGATAAACCATGACCAGTCCTATCTGTCATAGCCTGGTGCTGGTTGTGGTTTTTGCAGCAGTACTCCAGTGTTCATCCCTGGTCATAAGTAGTAACCAGCTAAGGCTATGCGGGAGAAGAGTTTTTTGTTTCTATCTTATCTATCTTATCTATCTTATCTATCTTATCTATCTTATCTATCTTATCTATCTTATCTATCTTATCTATCTTATCTATCTTATCTATCTTATCTATCATTAGCATTATATTCACATTTTATATTTATTAAAAGTCACATTTAGGGGGACATTTACTAAGCAGTGAAAAGAGTGGAGAAGTGAGCCAGTGGAGAAGTTGCCCATGGCAACCAATCAGCACTGAAGTAACATCTATAATTTGCATACTATAAAATGATACAGAGCTGCTGATTGGTTGATGGGGAAATTTCTCCACTGACTCACTTCTCCACTCTTATCACTGCTTAGTAAAGGTACCCCTTAAACACCAATCACCATCTTCAAGTTAATGACCATGCCATTGTTTCCAGCCCATCATGAGATACTTATGGCTGAATCAGAGGCAGTTGCCCATCTGCAACTTTATGCAAATGCCAAAGCCCTTCCCTTAATGTACATTATACAGTATGAATGTGTCAGGACTGAGATGCCCACTATGGGCATTTGTAGATGCTGTAAAACTGTCTTGTGTGTCTTTACACACCACCATTGGTCGCACCATCGAAACTTGCAGCAGCCCTATGACAGGTGCAATTTGCTGTCTAAGTTTAGCCTCCAGAGTGAATGATTGAGCATCTGTGTATGCAAACACTACAACAACACGCCCAATATAACATAGGTAGCAATATTTTTAAGCTGTGTTTGACTGTGGTTGGAGTACTTGTGCAATGCCTGGTGTTCCAGTATGACCTGTCCTGCCCAGCATTCCATGTGTGAGGAGGGGAACAGAAGTGAAATCAAAGAGAACAGAAGGAGCAGGGTCACTAATAAGCACAAAGGGCCTTATATAATAGCCTGAGAGATGTAGGCAGTTCTGGGGATTTTTAAAGCTGCAATCATTGAAAAGACAGAACCAGGTTGGTTTTACCCTTTGGTGTACACTCAGATGGTCGATAGCAACCATGTCAGCATTCATAATTTTGCCACTACAGTGTCGACACTAGAATGTCAACATGCTTCAAGATGTTGACAGGCACCATGTCAGCCTCTTCAGAATGTTGACGTGTCCGCAATGTTGACATCAGAAATTTTTGACAGAATGCAGAATGCAGATGGTTAGGCGCCCCTGGGATTGGGCACTAAGGGAAGAGCCAGGTATAGAAGTATTAAGGTTAGGGAGAGACTACTCACTGGAATGCCAATGAGTCACCACTCTATGCCGAAACTGCTACTCACATGACTGCCGGGACCCAGAAGATGACGCTGAAGACCAGGTAAGTGACTGCTGGGCCACCGGGAACATCTGAGTACCACGTCAACTGTGTACGCCTGATCAATGTCAAGATGGTCACTGTCAACATGCTAAACATGTCAACATGCTGCAGGTCAACATTGTAACTACATCGACATTCTCATGTTGACTTTATGCATGTCAACAAGATTACTGTCGACATAACATAACACACCCTGCCTTTCAAATTATAGCTGATTGGAAGATATGAGCAGACTTGCCGGAATCGCTCCCATGCCTGCACTTCGCAGGCTATTACATAAGACAGAAAAAGAAAAACAAATAATTCCAGCGCGTCTCAAAAATACCTAAAGAGTATACAATTATGGTCGTATATGTTAAAAATAGCAGCTCTCAACTGGACAGTACTGATCTGTCCACCAATGAAACAACACAGAAATGATGCGCAGAGATGCGCTCTCTGATAGTATAATATATTATCATTTCTGTGTTATTACATAAGACCCATTTCAGGCTTCAGTAAAACCACTGGAGCAAGCCTGTGCTGCCAAGAGATGCAAATCATGAATCCAAGTTACGATGCTATTATACAGTATATAAATTATTTTTATATTTCTATGAGATAACGTTCAGTTTAGTAGCCCTTGCAGTCTTTGCTAGCTGGTTATACAGTATTTCCCCAGGTCATACATTGTACGTTCTGTGTGTATGGGCTTATGTGCATCATATCATCATATTCTAAATTGGGCCCTTGTTTCATGTCATCCAGTACACAGTGTACTTAGGAACTGAGAACTTTAACATCCAGGTCACATACTCCTATACACAAGACAACATGTTTCTTCCTGACTAAGGACCATTGGGTCACAGTTTAACTGTATGTTTCCTGCTGTTAGATAGATTGTGTGTGTATAAGCTGAACAAATTCTCGAAATTTCTATTGCAAGACCATTGTCACCCTACAGTATGCCAAGTTAAGAAAAGCTTTGTTTCTGGAGTGAAAGTTAAAGGGCAGTTGGGCACATAAAAGCTGTAACGTATTATAAGAGCCATTTCGGCAATTAAACGTTCAGTAAAAATAGGTACTGTAGTAGTTAGCACAAAGTGAAGAAAATAAACAAAAATAACAAAACAATAATTTTTAGCACCTGCGCATTCCAGAGCATTATGTGACATAAATGATCCTTCCATGGAAAAAGCCTGCAATAGTGGAACATCTTGGGGTAGATGATGGCGACTAGGAGAGTTTATTAGGGAAAAGTTGTCCTAAAAAGATAGGGAGCTGAAATGCTATTAATGGAATAAGGGGGTCAATCCAATTAGTCACAATGTTATCATGGCTGCGAGTAAGCACGGCAACAGCCATAATTTATGGAACCCCAAACTCGTCCAAAACTGCTCGCAAAAATTAATGAATTGGTCTGGCAAAAATTATGACTTGGGCCATGAGGGGGTGTGATATGTGGTGCTGTTGCCGGCGTTTTAATAATGCGGCAATGGCAACTTACAGCATTCATGACAAACTGAGTTGACCCCTAGGAGTTATTCAAAACAATTTTTAAGTATTGACTTAGTAGTGAGTGGGTAGGTGTGAATATATTTTCTGTAACGTTGGAATAATGCACAAGTTCTTTCCTTATTGTGAGTGGTTTCCAGCTAATCCATTCTAAAATGGAACAGAAGCTGAGAGATATTGCCATACCTAAGGAGGAGTGTCATGGATCTACTCTGTTGAAGAACTATGTTATTACCGACTGCTGCCAGAAGTACTTTTTGTCTAGTTTACACTAGTTTTACAAAAATGTTTTAGAATTAGCATTGAATTTGAACTAAGCCGAAAATTATTTATTTATATGTTCTGTTAGAGAACTGTTGCTTCTATTTATATTCCCATACAGGGGCGTATCTAGCCATTGGCCAGGATGGTACTCGCCAGGGGTGCCGGCAGAAGAGGGACGCCACCTAGAGGTGCCACCCGTGGCCAAGGGGTAGACTTACATAGACTAGGTACTAGGCAGTTACCTGTTCGTACCGGAGACATGCAGCACAGCAGTCACTCAGTGTAATTAGCGCCGATGTCCGGCACCGCACTTCAGTGAAGCAGCTCTAAAACTACAAGGGCTGCTGGGAGCTGTAGTTTTACTTAGAGCTGCTTCACTGAAGTGCGGTGCCGGACATCGGTACTAATTACACCAAGTGACTGCTGTGCTGCATGTCTCCGGTACGAACAGGTAACTGCCTAGTGCCTAGTCTATGTAAGCAGCGCCGTAACTACCATAGGTTCAGGGGATGCGGATGCTATGGGGCCCAGGCTGTCACAGGCTCCCTGGACCCACCGCTTCCCCTACACCAAATCAGTCACGCTCCTGCAGTACAGTGCTCCTGCTCCTCTCCCTGCCTGTGTGTACATAGCAGAGCACTAGGGGTAATACAGGTAGCAGTGACATCAGACCCAGTACAGCAGACGGAGAGGTTGGGGGTCAGCACTGTCCTTACCAGCAAAGTGCAGCTCCTCGTGCTGTGCACCTCCTTCCCCAGTACCAGCCGCAGCAGTGCAGCACTTCCCCGTCATGGAGGGGCCGTGACACAGAGACAGAGCCCGGCGCAGCAGCAGGTGGATGGTGGCTTCCAAGGAGCAGCTGAACGAGCTGTGGCTGCTCTACTTCACCAAGGCAAGCACCGACCTGAATGTGCACACTACACATATGGGGGGGCCACACCAGTATATAGACATGTGGGTTGAGGGGTCACACCTAAACACACACATCTGGAGGCCACACCTTTACACACATCGGGGACTGGGGACCACATTTGCACATACACACACACAAACACTTGGGGGCCCCACACCTACACATACATACACACACCTGGGAGACAGGGGGGCCACACCTGCACACAACTGTGGGGACACCTATATACACACACAGACCGGGGCCCCACCTGCTGTGTGCCAGGGTCAGTATGGTGTAATACACACCTCCTCTAGGCTTAGGGCTGTAATGCCGATGGGTGGTATCCAGGATGTCAGTATCCCGAATGCTGGTGGGGGCAAGCGTAAAGGAGCCCCTAGTAGGCTCGCTGCGCTCGCCACAGGTTCTATTCCCACTCTATGGGTGTCAAGGACAACCGCGAGTGGGATAAGCCCCTGTGTGGCGGCATTCCGGATGCCAACATTGTAAGCAGTCAGGATTCCGGCATCGGTATCCTGACCGCCGGGATCCCAACCACCAATTAAGCAACTACATCCCCTCCTCTATTTGTGTCTTTCACTGAAACCAATACCTACTACTGGGCTGAGTGACCACTCGCGCTCAGGACATTTATAGCAGTGCTGCAGTAACTGGGCCAGGTAAGCAACCCCAGGTCAGTGCTACCATCCCCTGTCCCAGTCCAGTGCCTCCCTATCTAACCAATCAACCCTCACCTATCCCAGTGTCTCCCCCTCCACCATCCCAATGTCTCTCACCCTGTTAGTCCAGTGTATCCCCCCTTCCCTCCCCAATCGGCCAACATTCCCCAAGCCACTGCTCCCCCACCTAACCCCCACAGCCAGTATGGTCAGAATGCCCCTCACAGTCACAGTGCCTCTTGTCCTCTTTTGGCACAGTGCCCCCCCCTTTTCCAGCCTAGTATTCACCCCTCCCATTTCCATTTCACTGCCACTCTATCCTTCCAGCCCAGTGTCCTTTACATAGATCACCCCCTCCCATCTCAGGTTCTGGTACCCTGCCAGCCCACTGCTCCCCCACCTAGAACCCACTCCAGCCAAGTGTAACCCCCGCCTCCAGTCCAGTGGCATCATCTGCTCACTGACCAGCCCATCTAAGTTTCTCACAGCCTGCCAGCCCAGTGTATCTCTGCCTTCCATCCCCAAGCAGCCCACTGCCCCATTCCCGAATGCCTTTCCCGGATAGTCCAAATATGTATAGTAGTTGATAGGATGTTACTCCCAGGACTTCAGTATATACAGCAGCAGAGTCCCCCTTTTTACACATTACGGCAGGCAGAGTCCCCCTTTTTACACATTACGGCAGGCAGAGTCCCCCTTTTTACACATTACGGCAGGCAGAGTCCCCCTTTTTTACACATTACGGCAGCAGAGCCCTCCTTTTTACACATTACGGCAGCAGAGTCCCCCTTTTTACACATTAGGCAGGCAGAGTCCAAGAGAGAGAGAGAAAGAGAGAGAGAGGGAGCAATCAGTTCAAGGCTGGTGACATCCACAGAGAAATGCATTATGCACTCATATAATGTACAAAATACCAATAATATTAAACCAAAGCAACAATACAACACTTGTCCCCCACACACTCTCCAAATGCCCATGACATGAGTGTGTGATTTTCACCTTGCAAGATCCTGTTTCCCCGTAGAAGGAGGAGGTGGTGGAGCCAAGCTACCTGAGGAGGAGGCAGCACTGATCAGTGGGCCGGGGAAGGGAGGCGGAGTATGTGCCCATGCAGCGGCACATTTTGCCTTCATTATTGCAGCATTTAAATAGAGCAATGTGCACTGTGGTACAATTATGCTAATATTGCCATATATCTATACTTGCTCATGCCAAAACAGCCCAGTGCCCATATATGATTCTGAAAACTACACCCTGTGTTCACAATTTTTTTTTTAAACAGTACAGTATTATTTTCCTACTCATGATTAGGCTAACAGTACCTTCTGCCCACCCATGAGTATGTCAAAATAACTGCACCCGAAGTTCAACAATTTACATACAACTACTATTACTCCTACTACTTTTACATAATAATAATAATAATAATAATAATAAATAAAAGTAATAGTAACTTAAAAAACTGTCCACTGAGATGCTCATGTAGAGTGTTGTATGAAAACACAGCGCATTTTAGGTTTGCGAGGTAGATGTAATCTCCATCCAACTCGACATTGGCCTCTGAATGCCTGGTGTGATATTTTCCTGCAGAGATTGCAGAGGAAATACATTAAAGTGTCTTACTCCTGGTAGGAGGATTAAAAACCTAAATATGTCTGCATAAAGATAGGGTGCTCATCGATATACGTTTTAAGTCTATTATGATGTAACGGTATATGCAAGACAACATTCTTAATCATCAATGTGATGAGTGGCAATGTATGTTATTTTTAAACAGTTTTAATGGATTTTTGTTTCTAGAATGGCATATGCCAACTCGCATATATTATCTTTGAAGGGTTTATCCCCTTCTACATCTTTTACAGTTTTTCTTAGGTGGGTTTCTCACACTCTCACCAATCAGAACAAAGGCGCTCTGTATTGCATAACTCCAAACAATCGCAATTTTGGAGGGGCAGTCCCACTTCGGGCACTGTCATGGCATCCAACGCATGGGCAGCAGTGACCCGCAGGGGGTAAGAGTTGGGAGGGAATGTTCACTAACTGCGACTCTGGATAACAATGTAGAAAGTGGCTGGGCAGCCTGGCTGCTTGGTAATCACTTGGCATGCCCCTTGCTTGATAATCAATGAAGAGTGACATGCAGTCATGCTCCTAATGTAACATATCAGGTGCCTGATGAAATGCTTGGCCATCTACAGTATGTTAGTTCCTCTTAGTTGGGATGTATGGTTTTGGTTAGTTAGTGAGAGGCCTCCCTGAATGTCATTCATGAGTGGGATTCTCAGTAGTATGTGTCATTTACATGCTTCTTGTATTTTTTTATCTAATGGATTAAGAGCTGAAAGAGATAAGAGGACAGGTGAATAATAAATTGGTAAAATATGGTATTTTGTTATAGCACTACAGGTCCCAGCAGGCTCTTGATGCTAGGACAAGCAAGCACTTATATTTCTGCACTAGTATTTCTGGGTAGTAGTTTATGGCTGCCAGGTCTTAATGGAACTAAGAGTGCCATATGCCATGCAAAAATACTGATTTATAACATTTACATATTTATTATCTTAAATGTAATTATTTATTATGCCAAAATCCACCATCAGTGGTGTTGGGAGCAGCCCCAGTGCTTTTTAATGTAGAACCAATTTTTCTAGGTGAGGCGGTCCTCAAGTTTTTTCACAGGCCTGACTACCACAGGTAAAACTGACCGATAATTACCAGGGCTTTAAATTCATTAAATGTCATTTATGCAACATAAACTGTATATTAATCTTAATACACTATTGAAAACTCAAATTTAGAGGTATCAATCTTTAGTAAATATTTTTCTACTATACATGCATTAGTGGATATTTACTACAGCATTGTAATGTGTTTTCACCATAAAATCAATGACATGTATTTGAACAAACAATGGTAGATAAAGACCAATATTTTAGAGTACAGAAGAACATATGACTTGGACATAGTTTCCTGAATCATACAATTGCAGGCTATAATAAACCTACATTAACTTTTATTCTTACCGATTAATAGAATGACTTCTTGTTTTATGTACAGTATACTGCATTACATGTGAAGAATATATTGAAATATATACATTAATATTAACTAACTCAGCTACAACCCATACACATTAAAAGGCATGTCAGAAAGAACCAAAATACACTAATCCCTTGAATATATATATATATATATATATATATATATATATATATATATATATATATATATATATATATATATATATATATATATATATCCTTCAAAATTATAGAAGGTTTGAACTACTGTTTTGTTAAAAAAAATATTTTCAGAAATTACAGTGCAACAAATATGACTGAACTCTGGCCCTCATTCCGAGTCGTTCGCTCTGTATTTTTCATCGCATCGCAGTGAAATTCCGCTTAGTACGCATGCGCAATATTCGCACTGCGACTGCGCCAAGTAATTTTACAATGGAGATAGTATTTTTACTCACTGCTTTTTCATCGCTCCGGCGATCGTAGTGTGATTGACAGGAAATGGGTGTTACTGGGCGGAAACAGGCCGTTTTATGGGCGTGCGGGAAAAAACGCAGGAGTGGCCGGGGAAACGGAGGAGTGTCTGGGCGAACGCTGGGTGTGTTTGTGACGTCAAACCAGTAACGACAAGCACTGAACTGATCGCAGATGCCGAGTAAGTGTGGAGCTACTCTGAAACTGCTAAGTAGTTTGTAATCGCAATATTGCGAATACATCGTTCGCAATTTTAAGATGCTAAGATACACTCCCAGTAGGCGGCGGCTTAGCGTGAGCAACTCTGCTAAAATCGCCTTGCGAACGATCAACTCGGAATGAGGGCCTCTGTGTTTAGATGTTTCATTTGTGGAAGTTGTAAACTGAGCAGGAAGCACAGAGCATTATAGATGGGAGGACAATCAAGGTCACAGATGATGACCATTGCACAGGGACACACAGCATTTAGTTAACCTCAATAACAAGTATTTAAAATCAAATTTTTCTCAACACTGTAAAAATGTTTTAACTTTTACATTCTGTAGCAAACCTTATTTATCTGTGCTAAGGAGCAGGATATACCTTGTGTGACTCACAAAGCCTCGATGCAAACTGAAGGGAGATTAATTAGTTGACACATCGTTAGACTGCAGTATTCACAGTATACTATACATTCTCCAATTGTCAAACAAGTGATTTCTATGCTATCTGGAAAACGATGTACTGATTCGCAGCTGCATTAGAAGTTGCAGACATCATATCTCCCACGACATTGCTTTATCTACACTACGTGAGAATTATCAGGCTCGCTGTACATCCTGCTTGCCACCTTTCATATGGGGGCGTTAGTCTTTTTCTTTCTATTCAGATATTGTGTACAGACTCTGCTTCAGCAATATGAGGTGGGTATAGAACTCCTGAGCTCATGTATATTCCTCTCATCTCTGTGTTGGTACAGCTAGCATGCCTGAGTAGGAATCACACATATGACTCACAAGCATACAGTAGGACTTATTTGCACCACACAGACCCCATGCAGTTCCAAAACCTTTCCTGCCAGCTCATACTCATACATCGAGATATACAATAGTTTTTGTTCATGTTACTCTATGGAGATTACTTTTTTGCAGCTATAAACATGAGTCACTGCGTATTGTGTGAGTGATAGTTGAGACAATAGCACTGAAAAGCATGTGACTGCATAGATTTAGTGTGAGGCTTATAGTAGCACTGCACGGAGAGTCATTGGCAATACTAATCTCCCTTTATATGTTCCCCTGGGATGCAGAGGGGATTCGCGCTTACTGCTTTAACTGTTTCAGCACCTCGGAATTCCCTCTTGGTGTCGGGATCCAGGGCAGCCGTATTACCTTTTTCAGCACCTTGGTAATCCTGGAATCGGCAGCAATTCAGCTCCTTGGAAAGCTCCTTTAAGTATCCCAGGACCGGGAGAGCCTACAACCTATTTAGAACCTCGGGCAGCTCATCTGAGTATTCCAGTACCCGGGAGATTCTATAACCTATTTCAGCACGTTGGACAGCTCCGTTTAGTATCCCAGTACCTAGGAGAGCCCATAGCCTACTTCAGCACCTTGGACAGTTCCTCTGTATATACAGGACCCGGGGGAGCCCCATCGCCCATTTCAGCACCTTGGACATCTCGTCATAGTATTCCTGGACAGAGGACTCAGGAATGCCCTAAAACAATTTTCAGCACCTTGGACAGCTCCTTTTATTATTCCAGGACCCAACAGAGCCCTATAGAGCATTTCAGCACTTTGGATAGAGATCAGTTATACTGTACCTACAGTATATTGGTTTTGAGAGTGGTTGAAAACAGCGAACGGATACTACTACATTCATTATTTGTGACTGTTAGTTCTGCACTGTACGGGAGCAGCTTTTTAGAATTTGTTGCAGCACTCAAGAAAGTCTTCCCTACCATGTATTGCAGGAGCAGCACTCAGGTCCTGGGACTGCAAGTATGCCTTCTTCTTTTATGTAAGTGTTGTGTTTAATTGATGGTTATGTAATTAACGTATTGTAACATTATCTGTAAAAGGCAGTACAGGGCTATACCAGTGGCAGTTTAGCAGGGTGTCGAGCAATTCCTATGACAAGACTGCAGTGTGTGCTACAGCAGAATGTGACACAGTTGCAGGATACTATGCACATTATGCGAACTGACAGTGAACGATATTGTTTCTTTGTTTGACAGACGCTATTGCTCCTAATGTGGCAGAACAGGAGGTTGAGAATCTCTCAGGTTTATCCAGTAATCCTGAGAAAAATATTTTTGCAATTCGGGAAAATGGGACCACCTGCCTTATGGCAGAATTCTCAGCTAAGATACTTGTTCCCTATGAAGTCCCTTCCAGCAACGATGTGGACGTAAGTAGGAATTTATGGATGTACTAACTGTGAAAATACATACCAGCTACATTGTCTTTTATCTAATACTGTGATTGAGTTACCGACATAGTAATAAGATGTGATAAAATAAAATACATTAGCTTTAGTGATTTAACTATGATCAGTGATGACAGTGTGTAATGTGTACAGTATAGTCACTCTATAGCTGTACGTGCTACAGCAGTATAATTATTTGTCTGTTTCAGTGGAATGTGGAAGAAGCTAACATCCAGTTACCCAGAGACACTGACATTAGAGGAAAATGCTGGAGTAACGAATCTGAGCTGCATTTGTCATGGTTAGACAAATCTTACACACTGAAGTTATTCTTTATTAAGGTAACTGAGGTATTACTGAAGTAAAATAAACTGTTACAGATACAGATTTAATAGGTATTGCATCGAATCATTCAATATACTGTGATACCAGTGATACAGACAATGCATGATTAGAATAAAAGTTTCCAGCTCCATGTTGCACCCACGTTCTATGCAGCAGGGATTCCAGCCTTCTATTATTCACTATAACCAATGTTGTTTCTGAGTTGTGGTCTTTTATCTATGTTAGTTGCACTGCATGCACACGATGAATAAAGAACTAAATCTATTAAATTATATGCATATGAATATGAATTCCTGGCTGTAAAAATACGGTTTTTAAAAAGAATGAATGGATCATAATTGATTTTATTGATAGGATGGACAGGAGTCCAGCAGAAGGAGCTGGAAAATGAACAAAGTCCAATTTTTATATGATCTATCAGAACGAACGAACTTCAAAAATGGTGCAAGACGTGAGTATCAGTAGCTACTGCGGCACATACTATACATACATTGTACTGTATATATATTCTATATATATTTTATTTATATATATTACACTACATTTTATTGTTATTATTATTATTATTATTATTATTATTATTAGTATAATAAATATATTGTACATAGATTACATATTATAAATACTATTTTATACTATATTACATTTTATAGATTTAGATACTTATATTATAGCCCACTATACTTACTATAGCCTCCATTATTTACTACAGACGACTATACTTACTACAGATACAATTGTATAGCACACAACATGAGCTCCAGTTTAAAGCGGTTTTCAGCTTACTGCATTATACTTACTGCAGCAAATGTAAAGTGGCACTAGGCATGAAAATGCTTAATTACACATATAGCAAGGAAAAGGAAACTCTTAAATTGTCTAAAGCCTGCAAATAAAGTAGAAGAAAAAAATGGGATGTAATATGGTCAGAGGAGAAGTTACTGTAACTGCAGTGGCTGAGTCATATTGTGCAGTGACTGCTGACGTGAGACCCAACAGATGTTCAAAAAGGGTTCTGCAGAGTATAAAGCAGTGCTTGCTGTTCTGCCCCTAGCTCTCCCATATGGAGCCTTATTTCCACATCCATGTACACGTGTATAGAAAGATTTATTATTATTATTATTATTATTATCATGATTATTATTTTCATAAATGTTATAGTGTCCATGTTTTAGTAACTTTTTAAATGTCAATGTTTCAATTCTTCATTTCACTAATATTTAACCTCGCTAGAGGTCATTTCATTAGTGCAGAATGTCCACTGTGCAGTGCAGGACCAGCGTTGGTCCCCCTGCGTGCCTAGAATTCTGCCAAGGCCATATGCTTGTGCAGCAGGATGCAGCATTTGCAGAGGGAACACATTTTGCACAAATGTAGCACAGGCCATTGATAGGTATTGGGTTTATTGAGGCCATTGATAGGTATTGGGTTTATTGAGGCCATTGATAGGAATTGGGTTTATTGAGGCTATTGATAGGAATTGGGTTTATTGAGGCCATTGATAGGAATTGGGTGCTTTGCTGAGCCAGATTATACAAATGAGAAAAAGTCGAGGTGCATTTTTAGGGGTGTTCTTTGATGTGTGGAGGTGGTCATAGCAATTTCCATTCCATTCCATTCCATTAATTTTGCAACTAGTCAGTGGTATTCGTGTCTTACCCTATAATTAATGAGACTCATCCATGTAGTTCTGCAGCAGTCTAGACCATTTCTGTTTGCACACTGAGCAATGTATTATACATCTTCACAAAGTACTATGGCCCCCATTCAGCACCAGTAGCAGATTCTGCTAAATCGCAATACCTGCTACTGAAAAAAAATACGATTTTAAACCTACCGGTAAATCTTTTTCTCCTAGTCCGTAGAGGATGCTGGGGACTCCGTAAGGACCATGGGGTATAGACGGGCTCCGCAGGAGACATGGGCACTGTAAAGACTTTAGATGGGTGTGCACTGGCTTCTCCCTCTATGCCCTTCCTCCAGACCTCAGTTAGAGAACTGTGCCCAGAGGAGACGGACAGTACGAGGAAAGGATTTTTGTTAATCCAAGGGCAAGATACATACCAGCCCACACCATCCACACCGTACAACTTGGAACATACGAACCAGTCAACAGTATGAAACAAAACAGCATAAGCCAGAGACTGATCAAAACTATAACATAACCCTTATGTAAGCAATAACTATATACAAGTCTTGCAGAATTTAGTCTGCACTGGGACGGGTGCCCAGCATCCTCTACGGACTAGGAGAAAAAGATTTACCGGTAGGTTTAAAATCGTATTTTCTCTTACGTCCTAGAGGATGCTGGAGACTCCGTAAGGACCATGGGGATTATACCAAAGCTCCAGACCGGGCGGGAGAGTGCGGATGACTCTGCAGCACCGATTGAGCAAACATGAGGTCCTCCTTAGCCAAGGTATCAAACTTGTAGAATTTAGCAAAAGTGTTTGAACCCGACCAAGTAGCCGCTCGGCAAAGTTGCAATGCCGAGACACCTCGGGCAGCCGCCCAAGAAGAGCCCACCTTCCTAGTGGAATGGGCCTTTACCGAATTTGGCACCGGCAATCCAGCCATAGAATGAGCCTGCTGGATCGTGTTACAGATCCAGCGAGCAATAGTCTGCTTAGAAGCAGGAGCGCCAACTTTGTTGGCCGCATACAGGACAAACAGTGCCTCTGTTTTCCGAACTCGAGCCGTCCTGGCTACATAAATTTTTAAGGCCCTGACTACATCAAGGGACTTGGAATCCTCTAAGTCCCCCGTAGCCACAGGCACCACAATAGGGTGGTTCATATGAAATGACGAAACCCCCTTAGGCAGAAATTGAGGCCGAGTTCTCAACTCTGCTTGATCCACATGGAAAATCAGATAAGGGCTCTTGTGAGACAAAGCCGCCAATTCGGACACCCGCCTTGCAGATGCCAAGGCCAGCAACATGACCACTTTCCAAGTGTGTAATTTTAATTCAACCGTTTGAAGAGATTCAAACCAGTGTGATTTTAGGAACAGTAACACCACGTTAAGGTCCCATGGTGCCACTGGGGGCACAAAAGGAGGCTGGATGGGCAGTACTCCCTTCACAAAAGTTTGGACTTCCGGGAGAGAAGCCAATTTCTTCTGAAAGAATATTGATAGGGCCGAAATCTGTACCTTATTAGAGCCTAACTTTAGGCCCATATCCACTCCTGTTTGTAGAAAGTGGAGAAAACGGCCCAGGTGGAAATCTTCCGTAGGAGCATTCTTGGCTTCACACCAAGATACATACATCCTCCAGATACGGTGATAGTGTTTTGCCGTCACCTCCTTCCTAGCCTTTATTAGAGTAGGGATGACTTCCTCCAGAATACCTTTCCCAGCTAGGATTCGGTGTTCAACCGCCATGCAGTCAAACGTAACCGCGGTAAGTCTTGGAACACGCAGGGCCCCTGCTGCAACAGGTCCTCCCTGAGAGGAAGAGGCCATGGATCTTCTGTGAGCATGTCCTGAAGATCTGAATACCAGGCCCTTCGAGGCCAATCTGGAACAATGAGTATTGTCTGCACTCTTTTTCGTCTTATGATTCTCAATTTTTTTGAGATGAGTGGAAGAGGAGGGAACACATAGACCGACTGGAACACCCATGGTGTCACCAGGGCGTCTACCGCTACTGCCTGAGGGTCCCTTGACCTGGCACAAAATCTCCGAAGCTTCTTGTTGAGGCGTGACGCCATCATGTCTATTTGAGGAAGTCCCCAACGACTTGTTATCTCTGCAAAAACTTCTCGATGAAGTCCCCACTCTCCTGGATGGAGATCGTGTCTGCTGAGGAAGTCTGCTTCCCAGGTGTCCACTCCCGGAATGAAGACTGCTGACAGAGCGCTTATGTGATTTTCTGCCCAGCAAAGAATCCTGGTGGCTTCCGCCATTGCCACTCTGCTCCTTGTCCCACCTTGGCGGTTTACATGAGCCACGGCTGTGACGTTGTCTGATTGAATCAGCACCGGTAGGCCGCGAAGAAGATTCACCGCTTGTCGTAGGCCGTTGTATATGGCCCTCAATTCCAGTACGTTGATGTGTAGACAAGCCTCCTGGCTTGACCATAGTCCCTGAAAATTTCTTCCTTGTGTGACTGCTCCCCATCCTCGGAGGCTCGCGTCCGTGGTCACCAGAACCGAGTCTTGAATGCCGAACCTGCGACCCTCGAGAAGGTGAGTACTCTGCAGACACCACAGGAGAGACACCCTGGCCCTGGGGGACAGGCTTATTTTCTGATGTATTTGTAGATGGGACCCCGACCACTTGTCCAGAAGGTCCCACTGAAACATCCTCACATGGAACCTGCCGAAGGGGATGGCCTCGTAGGTCGCCACCATTTTTCCCAGTACTCGAGTGCATTGATGGACTGACACTATTTTTGGTTTTAGCAGTTCCCTGACCATGTTCTGGAGTTCCTGGGCTTTTTCCATTGGGAGGAAAACCCTCTTCTGTTCCGTGTCCAGAATCATGCCTAAGAAAGATAGCCGAGTCGTTGTAATCAACTGTAACTTTGGTAGATTTAGAATCCAGCCATGCTGCTGCAGCACTCTCGGGGAGAGCGACACGCTTTTCAGCAACTGATCTCTCGATCTCGCTTTTATCAGGAGATCGTCCAAGTACGGGATAATTGTGACTCCCTGCCTGCGCAGGAGCACCATCATTTCCACCACTACCTTGGTGAAAATTCTCGGGGCCGTGGAAAGCCCAAACGGCAACGTCTGAAACTGGTAATGACAGTACTGTACAGCGAATCTCAGGTACGCCTGATGAGGGGGATATATGGGGACATGAAGGTATGCATGCTTTATGTCTAGAGACACCATAAAATCCCCCCCTTCCAGGCTGGAGATAACTGCCCGGAGCGATTCCATCTTGAATTTGAACTTTTTCAAGTACAGGTTTAGGGATTTTAGATTCAGAATGGGTCTGACCGAGCCATCCGGTTTCGGGACCACAAACAGAGTTGAATAGTACCCCTTCCCCTGTTGGACTAGGGGAACCTTGATAATCACTTGCTGTTGACACAGTTTATGAATTGCAGCTAAAACTATTTCCCTCTCTGGGGGAGAAGTTGGTAAAGCCGATTTGAAAAATCGGCGAGGAGGCACCTCTTCGAATTCCAGCTTGTAGCCTTGGGATACAATTTCCATCGGCCAAGGATCCACGTCTGACTGAACTCAGACCTGGCTGAAGAGTCGAAAGACATGCCCCCACCGGCGCGGACTCCCGCAGCGGAGCCCCAGCGTCATACGGTGGATTTAGTAGAAGCCGGGGAGGACTTCTGCTCCTGGGAACTAGCCGTAGCAGGCATTCTTTTCCCTCTACCTGTCCCTCTGGTGAGGATGGAAGAGCCCCGACCTCTACTGCACTTATGCGACCGAAAGGACTGCATCTGATATTGTGGTTTCTTCTTTTGCTGTGGGGGAACATAAGGTAAAAAAGTAGATTTATCCACGGTAGCTGTGGAAACCAGGTCCACGAGACCCTCCCCAAATAAAACCTCACCCTTGTAAGGCAAAACTGCCATATGTCCCTTTGAGTCGGCATCACCCGTCCATTGGCGGGTCCACAGGGCTCGCCTAGCAGACATTGCCATGGCGTTGGCTCTTGAACCTAACAGCCCAATGTCTCGCAGCGTCGATCATATATAAGGCTGCATCTTTAATGTGACCCAAGGTCAATAAAATGCTATCCCTATCTAGGGTATCAAAGTCAGATGACAAGTTATCTGCCCATGCTGCAACTGCGCTACATACCCAAGCCGACGCTATTGCCGGTCTGAGCAAGGCACCCGTATGTGCATAAATTGAATTTAAGGTAGTTTCCTGTCTGTGATCAGCAGGATCCTTGAGGGCTGCCGTGTCTGGAGATGGTAGCGCCACCTTTTTGGACAAGCGCGTCAAAGCCTTGTCCACCCTGGGCGATGATTCCCACCGTAACCTGTCCTGTGCGGGGAAAGGATACGCCATAAGAATTCTCTTAAGAATCCGCAGTTTCTTGTCTGGAGTTTCCCAAGCCTTTTCAAATAACGCGTTCAGCTCATGAGATGGGGGAAAGGTTACCTCAAGCTTCTTTTCCTTAAACATGCATACCCTCGTGTCAGGAACAGAGGGGTCATCTGTGATATGCAAAACATCTTTTATTGCAATAATCAAATAATGAATACTTTTGGCCACCCTTGGGTGTAACCTCGCATCATCGTAGTCGACACTGGAGTCAGAATCCGTGTCGGTATCAGTGTCTGCTACTTGGGACAGGGGACGTTTCTGAGACCCTGGAGGGCCCTGTGATACAGCTAGAGCCATGGATTGACTCCCTGTTTTTTTTTTCTGGACTCTGCTTTGTCCATTCTCTTATGTAATAAAGACACATTTGCATTTAAAACATTCCACATATCCAACCAATCAGGTGTCGGCGTCACCGACGGAGACACCACAATCATCTGCTCTACCTCCTCCTTAGATGAGCCTTCCACTTCAGACATGCCGACACACACGTACCGACACCCCCACACACTCAGGGATATATATATATATATATATATATATATATATATATATATAGAAAAAGTGTCCACGAAGTGGGGATGCACTCTCGCTGTATAAATACCAATCAGTCAGAAACGATCACATGTCACCGTAGTTTTTAATGTCGACGTTTCAGCCTATTGACAGGCCTTTCTCAAGACCGGTGATACAGCATGTCAAATATTCAATGATAGTAGTAGAAAAGATAAATATCTGCAAGGACAATAATCACAATCAGAATTACAGGCCTCACCGGTCCCTGGGAAACCACACACCACAATATGGAAAAAGTTTTTATTTAAAATTTTTGATAAAACCGGGTGTGTATACTATATTAAGTTGTCACCCGGGTGAATCACCTCCACCTAATCAATTGTAGATGACCCATACCTGTAACATATCGTCCGCCTCATACAATATCAATTGCATATGATACTAAACTGGGACATCTCAGACAGGCCACACAGGACTTACTGTCCATACCACTAAAACACAAAGGGAATGCAAATATAATTTGAGATTACCACTCTACCAACACCCACTGGTGTATTGTCCAATTTATATAAACAAGGAGACGTAGAGATTACCTAATAAACAGTCATCCTCACACCTGGATGCAGCCAAGGATGTAACCATTCACAATGCTGCAAAGAGGTCCAGGGTTAATTCATATCCAAAATTAGTCATCAGAACAACCCACAATGTAATAATCAACTTACTCAGAACTGGAGACATCATGTGTGTGGCTGCATGACTCTCCTGACTACAGAGTAAGCTTAAATAGCGTGCCGGCCGGAAGTGACGTGGTGCTGGGGGAAACAAGCCACCAGGTCCTCAGGACTGTACAAACTAACCACCCCCAGTTGCATATATATATATATATATATATATATATATATATATATGGAGACAGTCCCCCAATAAGGCCCTTTGGAGAGACAGAGAGAGAGTATGCCAGCACACACCCAGCGCCACCGGACACTGGAATAAAATCCTAGTAAGTACAGCGCTTTTATATAAATATACTCATTGCGCCAAATAAATGTGCCCCCCCCCCCCCTCTTTTTTGCCCTCTGTACATGTGTTCAGCAGGGGAGAGTAAGGGGAGCCAGCTACTTTGCAGCGTGCTGTGGAAAAAATTGCGCTGGTTAGTGCTGAGGGATCAAGCTCCGCCCCCTCAACGGGCTTCGGTCCCACTCAAATCCTTATGCTGGCGGGGTTTTTTGCAATATACAGCCTCCGCAGTATATATCTATGCCAGTGTCCCTAGAGGTTTCATAATTGCTGCCCAGGGCACCCCCCCCCCCTGCGCCCTGCACCCATACAGTGCCACCAGTGTGTGTGTAAATGGGGGAGCAATGGCGCGCAGTGTTACCGCTGCACGGTACCTCATTGAAGATCTGAAGTCTTCAGCCGCCTTTGAAGTCTTCTTTCTTCTCATACTCACCCGGCTTCTATATTCCAGCTCTGTGATGAGGACAGCGGCGCGGCTCCGGGACGAACGGCGAGGGTGAGACCTCCGTTCCGACCCTCTGGAGCTAATGGTGTCCAGTAACCTAAGAAGCAGAGCCTATCATTTAAGTAGGTCTGCTTCTCTCTCCTCAGTCCCACAGCAGTGCTCCCTGAAAATAAAAAAAAACCTAACAAAAGTCTTTTACAGAGAAACTTTTACAGAGAAAGTAGAGCTCCCCTGCAGTGCACCCAGTCTCCTCTGGGCACAGGATCTAACTGAGGTCTGGAGGAGGGGCATAGAGGGAGGAGCCAGTGCACACCCATCTAAAGTCTTTAGAGTGCCCATGTCTCCTGCGGAGCCCGTCTATACCCCATGGTCCTTACGGAGTCCCCAGCATCCTCTAGGACGTAAGAGAAATCTCACAGTGGGGGCCGCCCAGCTCTGGACAAGGCTGCCCAGCATGAGAAGCGCTGCTAAGTGCTGCGATTGCAATTTAATTGCAATTGCCTTGCAGGAATTTGCAGCAATAAGGGTCGACCCCTTCCTGCGCAGAATGGCTGCGAAGGCAGGTGCACCGCCGCAATGTTTCAAATCACAGGAAGTGCAGGCAACGTAATCGGGTAGTTCCAAAAATGTCCATGAAATGCCTGTGTTTACTGCTCTACTCCCTCCAATGCCATGGCGCTGCCCACGAACACCCGCCGCCTGTCAATCACATAGCGATCACATCCTTCCAGTGTACAATGTGCATGCGCTGCACATGCGCAGATGCCGCTGAGCGTCCATTTGCAAAATCGCATTAGTTACAACTGATGCTAAATTAGGCACTATATACAGGGGATCAGTACGTAATCCCACCGGACGGGATACTGGCGGTCGGAATCCCGACACCGGAATCCTGACCGGCACAATTCCAACAGGGGGGTGAGTGCAATGCAGCCCCTTGCGGGTTCGCTGCGCTCAACACGCTGCGGGCACGGTGCCTCGCTGCGCTCGGCACACTAATTTATTCTCCCTCTATGGGTGTCGTGGACACCCACAGAGCGAGAATATGTCGGGATTGTGCCAGCCAGGATTCCAGTGTTGGTATTCCGACCGCCAGGATTCCGTCCGGCAGGATCTTGACCGCATCGCATATACAGTACTGTATAATATAAACAGGATTTAATGTATGTCCCCACACACCCATGATTATTATTTTCAGACTATGGCCCAAATGTATTAAGCGTTAACAAGAGATTAAATCTGAGATGCTATAAGGAGAGAAAAAGTGCCAGCCAATCAGCTTCCTAACTGCCATGTCACATGCTGTGTTTGATAGTTAAGAGCTGATTGGCCGGTCATTTATCTCTCCTTATGCGTCTCAGATTTATCTCTTGTTAACGCTTAATACATTTGGGCCTAAATGAACTTCCAAATGATTGAATTCTCATAAAACTGTTTTTAATTATATTTATGGCTTGTCACAATACAAACTCATTGAAAATCTCCTATTGTTCTTAGCTGGGAAGCACACTGCCACTAGCCACCGCATATCTCTGATGGTCACACCAGCTGGGATGTCCTATGAATGTGAGGCCACAGAGAAAGTCAGCATGGCCTCCACTGACCAGAAGAAAACTGCGGTCTTGTACCTGTCTGAGGTCCACATTCAGCCATTTGATATTCAGAGTGATTTTGTCTACAGTGAAGGTATGGTACTGTAATGTCACATTAATACTTATTAACATTATCAGTCACAAATTAGGAAACCATATTTCAAATCAGTTTTACCTGACTGCATAAATTATACACTAGTGCTCAGATGTAAAGTGACAGTATAAGGGAGCTGCTTCACATTCAGCTGGATCTCTTTGAACGTCCCAGATAGCAAGTTTTGGCCTGTAGCGTATGCACAGAAGAGAATATACACATTTTTGGGTAACTCACTAATGGACAAATCTGTGCCAGATAAAGGGGCACTGACAGCTCTGCTGGACCCTGCAACTGTGCATAGCCAACTCAGGGAGGGGTGGCCTGGCCTCCTCCTTATAAGACATTAAAAATGACACTTTATGTGAGCCCATAGGGGGGATGCAGGTAGCAGATGTGGTGGGCATGGGGGAGTGCGATTGCTCCCCACCCCTTGCACATCATGCAGGAAGAGACAGAACTGACAGCTTTTGCAGCAGCCTCTTTCCCCAGCCCAGCGCACAGCAGAATGTGCTGAGTGAAGTAGCAGTCTCTTCTTAGTCCCAGCCCAAAGTGCCGCTGCCTGTTGTGGAAAAAGGGGGGCAGTGGCGGCGGGTCCCAGGCCTCCGCCAAGCCCCTCCGACAGGCCCAGGCCTGGGTAAATAGTATCCATTATCCCCCCTCTTGACGCCACTGGCCAGATCTTGCTTTGCATGAAATGGGAGTTTTGGGGTGGGAACTGGGCAGAGTCATTATGTTCGCTTGGAAATGGTTTGTCTTGTGGGAGTGTCATGATCATCTACCTAGTGTTCTGTGTTGTTATTATTAGTTGTGCATGAAAAGAAGGGAAAGCTTTATCAGACGGATCTTTTGCACCTAGCACAGGGCTGGTGCAAGTACTAAATAATACCAGTAACTGTTTCCAGCCAGAAACCGCACAGATCCTTACATTAGCCCTATAGAAACCTGCATTAGCATAAAGTAGTAACATAGGCTTCCGTGGCATCACGCAAACACAGCCCCTGTGCGTCTGTCTCAGAATTGTGTCCCAAAGTGTTGTACAGTGTGCCAATGTACTGTATATGTCATTGTTTTTATTTAGCAACAAGATTGTGTTGTACCACTGGAAGGAAACAAAGGGCAAGATTTAAATGTATATCTGGTCATCAGCCACCAGATGTCGCTGAATGGATATATTCAAATGTAGCTTTGTTCGGGCACAATTGGGTGCCGGCGTCTACATTTCAACTCGCACCCCTCGGGATTGGCGAGCTGAAATGTGTATAAAGTGACCCGTTTGGGGACCCAAACAGCACTTTTCCTGATTGCACATATTAGTTTAGTCAGGTTTAGCCGCTTTACGTGGCTAAACCTGACACTAATGGGCACGATCAGCGGGATAGGGGACATCAATTGAATATTGCCCCCTGTGATCTCCTGTCACTTTAGATGGGAGATCGGAGGCGATAACAATTGAATTCCCCCCAAAGTATTTTATTAATGCACAAACTAAGGCCAATACAGTACAAATTATTTCTCCATCTTCCAAGAATAGCTTATAAGTAGCTTTACTTAACTAAAAGTTATAGAAGTTGTTTATGATTGCATGTGTATTGGATACGCAGCACAGGTGTCCCGCAAATGCCCTTATGATTTCCCAAAGTCGATTTCCCAATGATGCTAACCATGCACCTTTATACTGTATATGAACTATGGGACAAGGACAGGACAATGGGTGGGCGTGGGTGCACACTGCACATTCCTGCACCATAAACGATCACAACATCCTCAAAACTATTTATTTTATGAGAGTCGGAGACTTTGTGGGATTATCAGCAATATAAAATAATTATAAACTAACACCATAAGGTGAAAAGGTGCATCGTTAGGCCCCATAGCACAAATTGGGTAACTGTCCAGTGACCATTCAGCTGTCTGATTAACGCACAGCAAAGCCCAACTAGCTCAGAAAAGGACTATGCTATGTTCTTATAGAGCAGGGGCCCTGGGGATGGTGCTGGGTGGGGTTATGAGGCAGATGCCAGCAATTTTCTGTCACTTCTCTCCTCTGGACCATGAAGCAGCTGCACCCCATGCAATGGCGGCAGTTCTGGCTCTGCTTGCTTCCCTTTGGATGTGGTGTAAAGAGGAACTATTTATGAACCTTTGTTTCAGGGAGACACTAGTGTGCAGTAAGTAAAGTTGATTGAACTACACTAAAGGCTGTCTTGATATCTCTTTATTATCAGGAATTATATGCAACAGTTGCACTGATCCCGCAAATAAAATGCTTATATGGAGTACGACTGTGATTATTGTTGGGTTAACACTTGTATGTGCTAATCTGTAAAAGTAAATACAACTCCTCAGGTTTCATAAAGTGGTGCTGCTTTATACAGAATTAAAACCAAATGTTTGTCTTTTCTAACCAAGCAGAAGTATCAAAGCTTCTAGAGTGGAGAATTTGCCCATAGCAACTCATCAGCATCTACCTATCATTTTATGTACTCAATAAATACTAGCTAGAAAATGGTTGGTTGCTATGGGCAATTTCTCTACCAGCCCACTTCTACGCTCTTCAGAATGTTTGAAACACTTACCCCATGTTACACTATTATACTGATACAATAGCTCTTTTTCCATAACTGGTCAAAAATGCTAGCCAATGGTTGATGGTCTGACATATTTTTGAACTTAGTTTAAAGCATAGGTTTTCAAATCATACTATTGATGTCTCTCTCATTCTAGAGTACAAATGCCTAACAGATCAGAGGAAACAGCTGGAAGAAACATTACCTCTTATCCTAGGCATCATTTTAGGACTGGCTATTGTGATTATCCTGGCTGTATATCACGTTCACCATAAGATGACATCCAACCAAGTGCAGATTCCAAGAGACAGATCTTTATATAAGCACATGGGATAAACAAAGACTTACTAAATGCAAGGCACAATGATCAGTGATCATCAGGTAGAAAAGCCAACAGCACTTTCCTGAAATCCCCTTATTGTCGTCCTGTAAATTGTAACCATAATACATTTCCCCACTTAGCAGTGATGTGCAGGTAGTGTTTCCTAGTGCTGCACTGGAAAACAGCACTGTGCTATAAGTTTCCAGTGTGGCAATCAAGCCGATATCAATGTATAGCTATTTTGAATATTATTTGTTTTTTAATGCCTGATTTATTATATTTAAATAGCTTTCCTATGTCATAAAGGACATATTTTACACGCATTACTAGTTGCAATCTCCTACTGCAGAACCTATGCATGTTATATAGTTCTAATCAGCTAATATCTATGAAAGAGAACTTATAAATATTGTTAAATAATAATAAGCTTTGCACAATGTTTTCTAAGGACAATTGTAAACACCACTATTGTCACCTACGCTTTTCTACTATAGATAGCTATTAAATATTTATGTGGAAGCAAATAGAAATTTTGATGCTATGACAGTAATTTTTTTGCAAAGAAAACAGAAATATAACGCGTTACGGGGGCATGCTGCATGTTTTGTTATTGTGTAATTCCTTACATTATGACATCACACTGTTTTCAGATATAAAGCTCAGATTGCTATGCATTGCCTTCCTTTTGGAAAATTGTACCCAAAAAGATGACTGTCCTCACAATCATTTGTTGTATTGTAATTAACATGAGTTGCAAGAAGTTCATAATCTCCAGAAACAGTCCTAGGTTTTAAATAGTTGTTTTAAATGTATCAGTCCAGCAGCAGTGTTCCTGGAATATGCTAAAATGTTAGGAAATTGCTGTAATGTTTTAATTAAATTTAAAAATAAAATAAAAATATATATATTATATATATACAATAATCTATGCAATTGGCACATAAATATATGCATAATAACAGTCTCATAAACAATATAACCTATATAGATGGGTCTTACACTGAAGCACTCAGCAAAGTATATTGTCCCTCGATATATGGATACTGACTAACAGAACTAACACAACAACAGAGCAAAACACTATATATATATATATCAATATACAACACCCTCAATTGCATTGTAGGTTGGCAAGTTGTGGCTTTAGCTCTACTTTTGATGAGCTGTTCTCCTTAATGAGGACCTGGTCAATAGACCTTTTTAATTTAAGTTTTATTCATTGGGAATCATTAGGTAATTTCATAGTCATTTTTATCACATTTTTTAATGATATGTCGGTAACACACACATTTTTACACAGTGCTGTTTACATATTGGGGGTCATTCCGAGTTGATCGCTCGCTAGCAGTTTTTAGCAGCCGTGCAAAGACTATGCTGCCTCCCACTGGGAGTGTATTTTAGCTTAGCAGAAGTGCGAACGGTTGTATCGCAGAGCGGCTACAAATTTTTTTTATGTAGTTTCAGAGTAGCTCAAAACCTACTCAGCGCTTGCGATCACTTCAGACTATTCAGTTCCGGATTTGACGTCACAAACCCGCCCAGCGTTCGCCCAGCCACGCCTGCGTTTTTCCTGGCACGCCTGCGTTTTTCTGAACACTCCATGAAAACGGTCAGTTGTCACCCAGAAACGCCCACTTCATGTCAATCACTCTGCGGCAAGCAGTGCGACTGAAATGCATCGCTAGACCCTGTGTAAAACTACATAG
Source organism: Pseudophryne corroboree (assembly GCF_028390025.1). Lineage (NCBI taxonomy): Eukaryota > Metazoa > Chordata > Amphibia > Anura > Myobatrachidae > Pseudophryne > Pseudophryne corroboree. Next base: position 836,247,661 of record NC_086447.1, on the reverse strand, counting down.
TTCGTTGTGCCCATACGTCGCACGTGCGCATTGCACCGCATATGCATGCGCAGAACTGCCATTTTTTAGCCTGATCGCTGCACTGCGAACAAATGCAGCTAGCGATCAACTCGGAATGACCCCCATTATTTGTTGTATAGATTTTTCCCCGCCGAATCGAGCATCTATCCTAGTTGTTGGTGCATTAGACACAGAGCTATGAAGTGACTTGTTCAAAGTTCCAGTTCCAAACAGCTGACGCTGTGATTTAATCAGTGAGAGCAATCTACAACTCACCATACTTCCCCATACCTAACCTCCACACAACTTACCTCTTCATGCCTTACTTCCCTATACCTTACCTCCCAAACCTTACTTCCCCATACCTAACCCTCCCATGTCTTTCTTCCCCATACCTTATCTTCCCAAACCTTACTTCCCCACAACTTACCTCCCCATGCCTTACTTCCATATACCTTACCTTCCCAAACCTTACTTCCCCATACCTAACCCCCCACAACTTACTTCCCCATGACTTAGTTCCCGATACCTTACCTTCCCAAACCTTACTTCCCCACACCTAACCCCCCGCACAACTTACCTCCCCATGCCTTACTTCCCTATACCTTACCTTCCCAAACCCTACTTCCCCATATTTAACCCCCCCACAACTTACCTCCCCATGTCTTACTTCCCCATACCTTACCTCTACAAAGCCAACCTCCCCGCAACTTACCTCCCCATACCTTACCTTTCCAAACCTTACCTCTACATAACTAACCTCCCCACAACTTACCCCCCCCCCCCATGCTTTCCCCATACCTTACCTTCCCAAACATTACCTCTATATATCAAACTGTTGGGATACAACCACAGAGACTACCTTCTTGCGCACTATTTGGTATTCTTTATGAAACAGGATAATGGGCATGAAGTAATTTCTAGCGTCTGAAGTTCAAAGTTTCACCATCAATACTTATTATACTGGGACTTTGAAAGATAATCGCACCATTGAGATAGTGTTCCAGAACAATAACTATTTGCACTGGGGTTTTGATGCTGCTAATATACTGTACAATCCCATTATACTTTTCATACATACAGAGTGGGAATGATGCAGCTTAACTCCCCAGTATTAGTCTCTTTAGTTTATAGGTTATACTATACAATTATATAATTGCTCAGAGTATTGTTCTGTATACAGTACACATAGGTCATATGCTATATGATATTTAGTTGGATTAAGTGAAAATAATGGTTTTAGACTTTGATATAATTGTAAGTAGGATGGATCTAAAATGGACTGTAACAACATTTTAGAGGAGCAAAAATAAATCTAAGCATTGAACAAATGTCATGATCAAACCAGCATCATCATTTAGCATCAGGTAAGTGATTCCAACAAGTTCTGATAATGGGTTTAGTTTACCACTAACAAGTGGGTCAGGGTTCCTGGGTAAGTAACAGAATACTTGCGGTGGACAACCTACAGTACACTCATTTTTAGAAGCTGTGTCTAATGGCCAAACATGCGACTAGTAGCCAAATATCTCTTTTTCTATTTTTAGTATTCTGTACTACTAAAATTTCTGTGTGTCATGCTTATTGGGGTTCATTGACCAATATATACACAGGCATATATAGTTTCATGTCAACAAACCTGGTCCTATTTTCTAATCATGACCATCTACTCTTTTTAAGACTATGGGGAAGATTTACTGAAGCTTCTAAAACATACAAGCGCTGGTGTTGCCCATAGCAACCAAACAGATTCTAGCTATCCTTTCTCTATTGCATTCTAGAAAATGACACACAGAATCTGATTGGCTGCTATAGGAAATATAACCACTTGGCTGTTTTAGAAGATTTAGTAAATTTACCCCTAGGTCTTATAACAAACTGATCTTGACCTTTTCCTGATCACTAGAACAGGAGGGAACGTAGGATACTGTGAACACATTCGATTCTCACTATTGGAGGAATAGAGTTGGACCAATATGGTCTTTTAAGCCTGGATTGTAAAGCAATAAGATACAAACAGAAAATTCTAAGGTATTGTATATCCAGTGATGTTACCTATAATACAGATTTTTTGAGATTTTATTCCAGCCTAATAAAATTAAATCTTTAAGTAAGTGGCATTGTGATTATTCTGTTTCCATACTTTTTATATGTGATTATGAACAGTGTTACAGATTGGTTTGGTCTCACACCATCGGGAAGCAGCAATTCACGTGATGTTCCACCTCAAAGAGATAACATCATGTATTAATCTAAAAGCAGAGGTGAAATACAATAAAAAATTATTTTCTAATGTTTGTGTGGCTGCTACAAGGAACATGGGTATGTGATGGAATAAAGCAGCGGCAATACTCTAAGTAATAGGTAGAGAGGGTGGTGCATCCATTAGAAAGGTTTGTGGATATTGGGAATGTTTAATCAATGGAGCTCTTCACATGGTCACCACAAATACATATTTATCTTAACTTCTAGTATTATACATACATGTTCTGATAGTGATTAGATTAATGAGCGCAGTTAATGTGATATACACATTTTCTCATAGTATGCTTTTAAGCTCCATGAGACTTACCTAGGACCGGGGATGGCACCGGGCAATTGTAGGCAAGTACGGGCATTAGGGAATAGTAAGGTACAGCACAGACACTTAGGGGTATATTTGCTAAAGTGCGGGTTTTTAGAAGTGGAGATGTTGCTCATAGCAACCAATCAGATTCTACTTATCATTTACCTAGGACCTTATTAGAAGATAATAGTTAGAATTTGCTTGGTTGCTATGGGCACTTCTAAAACCCTTTAGTAAATTTACCCCATAGTTTATGGATGTTAGGTATAAATACTTCAAGTCCCACCTTATTGGTTCCAACTGAGTGTGTGCATAGAAAGAACATAACTAAAAGCCAGAGTCATCACTGGTTTATGAACCCTTCTAAAGAGTATAGGTGTTGCTCATAGCAACCAATCATACTCCAGCTATCATTTATCTAGTACATTCTATAAAATGATAGTAAGAAGTTGATTGGTTGCGATGGGCTACTTCTCAACCCGTCCTCTTTGGAAGGTACGATAACTCTCCCAGTGAGCATGATCGTAACAGTATTGTTGCAAGACTCCAATGATCAGTTGGTAACACATGGCAGACACCTGAACACCAATCCCTCCTCTTCTCACTGCACATAGCTTAGTAATATAAGATACAGTTATTGCAACAATATAAACAAAACAATACATATAGGGTTGGGACCTGATTCTGGCTGATGCCCTTACAAAGTATTCTTACCTCCACAAGCAAGACCATGCAGCAGACCTGCACGCATCGACTGTAAAACACTGGTTACAGAACATTGTCACCTACATAAAAGCATGGAATATATATACAGCATTTGTTACAGTGCAAGGTGAGTTCTAAAGGTTGGATGTCGCCTGTCAGACATTACACAGGCTGCATCCAACCTGTGTTACATCAAGTTGTATACTTTGAATGTTAATGTTGCACAGAAAACAATTAAAGCTAATATGAAAGAACTGTTAGACTTTGCTATATGTTGTGTGCTGTGATGTTGAAAATAAATCACTGCATTCCCAGAGCACAAGGCAAAATATAATTGTTTCTTTCAAGAGAGAGACGTGAGAGGTCTCCCTTTAATCAGCCGGCTGTCATCTGATGGATACAATTCATTGCACACATGTAGCTTAGCTCAAGCGGATTGCTTACGTTAGCATTCTTTCTTGTTTCTCCCTAATGGGCCAATAATCGGCAGCTGAGCTCCTGCTCTGTCCCTACACGTACAGGGAGACACAAAGGTTCAGCAACTCATGACTAATAGCCAAAATAAATTTTTTTTTTTTTTTTTTCTAATCAAATGCCTTCAGTGCACATGTTAACTCTATACACACATTGGGCCTAAGGGTTGGTATGATTTGCCGGCTGTCGGCAGTCAGGATACCAATGCCACACAGCGAGTCCCCTCACGGGCTTGCTGAGCTTGCCACACTATTATGTTCCCCCTTGTGTGGTGGTCCACGAGTGGGAATTCCAGGTTTTGGTCGATATTCCAACCGCCGGCACTTCACCGGGTGTCGGGATCCCGACAGCCGGTAATTTAACAGCATCCCGGGCCTAATTCAGATGTGGAATAAGCAGTGATGGCGCTGTATGGTGATGCAGCGGGAGGCGCCTCCTGCTTCAGAAGTGATCGGAGCTGTGTCCTAGGATGCAGCATTGCATCACTCAGCCACCATCGGGCAGCTTATGGCACCTATGGTACCGTGCAAGCTGCCTGTCGCAAGAGGCCAGCGACATGCCCCTGTTTTCACAAATGGAGGCTATCGCCACCCCCAGAAGGCAGCAGACTGTGAATTACTGACAGTCTGCTTCCTATGTTGCGGGACAAATTTGCGCATGTGCAAAATGGGTCCTGTGCTTGTGTGACACTCTGACATGGACATTCTATTACCTTGGATTTATGGGGATATATGTGGCTATATAGGTACCATCACCCATATACTGGAGACAACCTGGGTGAGACACCTAAACTTTCCCTAAAAGGAACCCTCACTTCTCACTAGCCGGCACAGCTTTCCCTTGGTTAGGTTGCTAGGCAACGCCAGCAACTAAAGGACAGCAACTTGTGGAGCACTAAGACCCAGGTACAGACCTGCAGAGCAGGAGGAATTGAAGCTGCTGATTGGGTGGTGCAGAGTGGGAAGAGTAGAAGGCAGAGTTACCATCCAGGGTGTCTGCTCTGAGGTAACAGCGCGGAGAGTGATGCTGCGCTGAGGTGATGATGAGGAGACAGCTGGGACACTCCCGCTGAGGAGATGCGCTGGCGAGACACAGTGCTGCCGACCCTGCACGGCCTGAGAGCGCATCCAGACTGACATCCGGGCCAGCACAGTGCGAGCATACTGAGTGCACTCAGGGAAGGAAAGTGCCAGTGACCCGCCTCGCTTCTGCTGGGACACACGAGAGGCTGCTGTAAGAAATATGGAGCTGGGGACCCGGCCGACCACTGCTGCTACCGACAGGTACTTACCACAGCCGCACTTACACCCCAGTCAGCATCCACAATCAGTGACACTTCCCATAGTTGAGCAAGACACAGAGAGTTAACCCACACAGTACGGTGAGGTTTGAGATTGCCCCTATTGGTAATTAGCACAACCCTGCACCAGTGTGCTAGCCAGCAAGGGTTCATGAACATTTAGAGACTGCTATGAGGTGATTAGAGCGCAGTACCTCAAGGAGGTCTCCCGCAGCACAGAGATCAGCCCCATTATTGGGATACAGCGAAAGGCATGGGCAACATCCCAGCTCGGTGAGGAATAATTGTGCCTGCTTTATGGACTATTGTAAGGATCTGTGCAACCGCACCGTTTTCCTAGTTCTATCTTCCCGTCTGCTGGTGCACGTTATCATTTAGGACTTAATTGAGTAGGCACTTGCACGCCCTGTCCACTTTGCATTGAACAGTACGCTTTATACTGTGACTCAGTGATTGACTTCCAGCAACTAATTTGACCTGCATCCTTTGAGCTGGCAATTAATATTTCTGTTGCTTCTGAACTTGAACACTTAACTAGATATAGGCGTTGGTTAAACTAACTTGCAGCCTGAGCAGGGTAGACTGCCACCTAATGAATGTTTAAAGTCACTTCACTTGATAAATATTTTAGTGTAAATGTGTAGGGTATATTGTGGTCCTTTATCTGTACAAGGAAATGTCATGTTGATATTAGTAATACTATTGTATGTCCAAGTTTGCATTACTGACTTCATGTTGTGAATCGCTTTTGCCTCTCAACTGACTAATTCCACAGCGGTGACTGGTTTGTTCCTGAATAATAAATCTTTATGTCACGATCCTAATGTGTGGTGACTGTTGTATTGGGTCCTCTGGAGTTGGGGTGCTTTGATAAAGCTGCCCCTTGTGACAGCGAAACGCATCAGGACTGACACCTTGGACCATCAAAAGGACTTTATTTGGAACATCCAGAATATCGGACAGTGGGCCTTATAGCCTGGGACTCAATTCATGGTGTGCCATCCTGCTGGTTATCCACTTCTTCAATCCCTTAATTTTCTGCGTTGGAGTCTGTGCCATCTGAACCACCGCTAAGGGAACAATCCATCTTTAAGAGTGGTAAATATTGTGGAAAGCCCTATCCCATTTAAAAGGCTAAACATCTTCCAGGTCCACCTACCACTGGATAACATTACCATTGTCCTCATATGTCCTAATCTCACCAGAGACTGGTTTTCATCTATTTTTATGAATAGCTCCATTTTTTAATGTTTTAGTTGTTTACTTTTTATTGAGAAATACTGAACAACATATATTTAAATAAATTTCATTATTTTATCACTTACACCTGTCTGCTTATACCCTTCATAGCGCTGTATATTTTCTTTATATTAAAATATTTGTGGTTGGATTGACTATCCATTTTTTTTACAGCTGCTGAGGGAACCCACTCATATTAAGTGCGTGGCAACCCACATTTTCAGTGAGGTTACTTTCCATTTATCTGATTATTATGTAGTATTATTTTTCACTCAGTGTGCATTAGGGATAGCAAAATGTTTTTTTCTTACATTCAACCATACTTCCCAGTTACACTGCACAAAGTACAATTTATAAGGAAAAGTTTTTTCCGAGCAATGTGCGCAATAAACCTTTAAGTGCAGCTACACCATGTACTTGAGAGGAAATCCAAAACCACTCAGAAGATTAAACAAAGTACAAATAGAGTAGTACAAAGCAATACAGCGCACTCTCAGGGACCATGTGTCCTTCCACCAAATGAATATATAAAATGAAATAAAAGGAATTCACCCTTTAGTTACCCGGTTTCTCAAACTGGCAAAGTGATCTTATTCAAAACATCCACAGAATTTAATCTGAAAAGACAAGTGTTTCTCTTCTCCCCCAAGTTTTTACAAAGAAACAGGGTCAGAGAAACACAATTAACCATATAGTGTAGTGGTCCTTTTAATAACATAAAATTTGAGGTCTCATATAAACTCTTTCAAACTACAGACCACGGAGCTATTGAGAAACGACTTCCTGGTATTAATGTCACCGGCTTCTGGAAAGCACATGGAACGCAAAGAACTTCCGGTTTCCGGGTGACCGGCGCATGCGCGTCCCTTCCGGCTCGCCAGGGATCGGCGAGTGGAAACACCGGTGTATCATTCAAATGGGGTATAAAGGGAGACCCATAGCCACCTGTCCTGCATGCTTCTGAAGAAGGACCTGAAGGTCTGAAACGCGTTAAGCGGGACGTTGTAACTCCAGGCAAACGGACATCGGGAGACCTATTCCTTGGGGCTGAAAGTCCGGACTTCAACCCCCCTCCTTTTGGGTTCTATCTAGGAAGGTGACAGGGATCCTGCATATGTCTGCTGTTATGCCACATTTGGAGCACTTTGTTTATGCCTGTTTCTATGTTTGTTTGTAAGTGCATTTGGAATTAAATTTCTCTGGTTTTTAAGAACTACTGCACTATTATTTCACACCTCTTTAACCCTGACATGCTGCTAAGTGCCCAGGGGTGAGAGGCTTATATCTTCCTAGGTTTATGGTCTGGTCTAAAAACTAGAAGCAGAAAGGAGTCATCTACTGGGAGTAGAAGTGCTTTTTGGATATCATGATACAATGCAAATATTCTCTCTACTTTTGTAAGTGCAATATGAGACCCCAAATGTTATGTTATTAAAAGGACCACTACACTATATGGTTAATTGTGTTTCTCTGACCCTGTTTCTTTGTAAAAACTTGGGGGAGAAGAGAAACACTTGTCTTGTCAGATTAAATTCTGTGGATGTTTTGAATAAGATCACTTTGCCAGTTTGAGAAACCGGATAACTAAAGGGTGAATTCCTTTTATTTCATTTTATATATTCATTTGGTGGAAGGACACATGGTCCCTGAGAGTGCGCTGTATTGCTTTGTACTATTCTATTTGTACTGCACAAAGTACAGAAAATCATTTTCGGTACGTGAATCTGCTTCCAGCTGCGATCATGTACGTAGAGGAACATGGTGCTACTGTTGCTAATGCAACGCCCAGTCTGAGTAGTCATTCTCTCACTCAGGGAGTTGCTGAGGACTCTGCAATGGCTCCAAAGGACATCTATATTCTTTACAGTGCGGCAGCTTCACTTGTGATGAGAAATTCTGTATCCTGAAAAATTGCAGCTGCATAGGCATGTGAGTACAAACATAAATTAGGCCCTATGTCACTAAGGCAGAACAGATAGAGAGGTATTACATATTTCTGTATTACTAGTATTTGGGACCCGTCAATCACCGGGTCATTGTCACTGCAATTGTGATAGCCAGACATAGTTTTTTTTTTCTTATTAGCCTTTTATGTTTAAAATAAGAATTTACTTACCGGTAATTCTATTTCTCGTAGTCCGTAGTGGATGCTGGGGACTCCGTAAGGACCATGGGGGAATAGCGGGCTCCGCAGGAGACTGGGCACTCTAAAGAAAGATTTAGTACTATCTGGTGTGCACTGGCTCCTCCCTCTATGCCCCTCCTCCAGACCTCAGTTAAGGAAACTGTGCCCGGAAGAGCTGACATTACAAGGAAAGGATTTTGGAATCCCGGGTAAGACTCATACCAGCCACACCAATCACACCGTATAACTTGTGATAAACTTACCCAGTTAACAGTATGAATAACCAACAGAGCATCAACCAATGGATGCCAACATAACATAACCCTTTATTAAGCAATAACTATATACACGTATTGCAGAAAGTCCGCACTTGGGACGGGCGCCCAGCATCCACTACGGACTACGAGAAATAGAATTACCGGTAAGTAAATTCTTATTTTCTCTAACGTCCTAGTGGATGCTGGGGACTCCGTAAGGACCATGGGGATTATACCAAAGCTCCCAAATGGGCGGGAGAGTGCGGATAACTCTGCAGCACCGAATGGGCAAACACCAAGTCCTCCTCAGCCAGGGTATCAAACTTGTAGAACTTTGCAAATGTGTTTGAACCCGACCAAGTAGCAGCTCGGCAAAGCTGTAATGCCGAGACCCCTCGGGCAGCCGCCCAAGAAGAACCCACCTTCCTTGTGGAATGGGCTTTTACTGATTTTGGATACGGCAATCCAGCCGCAGAATGAGCCTGCTGAATCGTGTTACAGATCCAGCGAGCAATGGTTTGCTTTGAAACCGGAGCACCCAGCTTGTTGGATGCACACAGTATAAACAGCGAGACAGTCTTCCTGACTCCAGCCGTCCTGGCAACATAGATCTTCAAAGCCCTGACTACATCAAGCAACTTGGAATCCTCCAAGTCACGAGTAGCCGCAGGCACCACAATGGGTTGGTTCAGATGAAAAGATGACACCACCTTTGGCAGAAACTGCGGACGAGTTCGCAATTCTGCCCTGTCCATATGGAAAACCAGATAGGGGCTTTTACATGACAAAGCCGCCAATTCTGACACACGCCTAGCTGAGGCTAGGGCCAACAGCATGACCACTTTCCACGTGAGATACTTTAGCTCCACCGTCTTAAGTGGCTCAAACCAGTGGGATTTCAGGAAAGCCAAGATCACGTTAAGATCCCAAGGTGCCACTGGTGGCACAAAAGGAGGCTGAATATGCAGCACTCCTTTAACAAACGTCTGAACCTCAAGCCAGTTCTTTTTGAAAGAAAATGGATAGGGCCGAAATCTGAACCTTTATGGACCCTAATTTTAGGCCCATAGTCACACCTGACTGTAGGAAGTGCAGGAATCGACCCAGCTGGAATTCCTCGGTAGGGGCCTTCCTGGCCTCACACCAAGCAACATATTTTCGCCATATACGGTGATAATGGTTTGCTGTCACGTCCTTCCTAGCCTTTATCAGCGTAGGAATAACTGCTTCCGGAATGCCCTTTTCTGCTAGGATCCGGGGTTCAACCGTCATGCCGTCAAATGCAGCCGTGGTAAGTCTTGGAACAGACAGGGCGCTTGTTGCAACAGGTCCTGTCTGAGAGGCAGAGGCCATGGGTCCTCTGTGAGCATTTCTTGCAATTCCGGGTACCAAGTCCTTCTTGGCCAATCCGGAACAATGAGTATTGTTCTCACTCCTCTTTTTCTTACAATTCTCAGAATCTTTTTAGTTTTTTGTTGAGACGGAACGCCATCATGTCCACCTGTGGCAGTTCCCATCGATTTGCAATCTGCGTGATCACTTCTTGATGAAGTCCCCACTCTCCCGGGTGGAGGTCATGTCTGCTGAGGAAGTCTGCTTCCCAGTTGTCCACTCCCAGAATGAACACTGCTGACAGTGCTAGTACGTGATTCTCTGCCCACCGAAGAATCCTGGTGGCTTCTGCCATTGCCACCCTGCTTCTTGTGCCGCCCTGGCGGTTTACATGGGCCACTGCCGTGATGTTGTCTGACTGAATCAGCACTGGTTGGTTTCGAAGCAGAGGCTCCGCTTGACTCAGGGCGTTGTGTATGGCCCTTAGTTCCAGGATATTGATGTGCAGACAAGTCTCCTGACTTGACCACAACCCTTGGAAGTTTCTTCCTTGAGTGACTGCCCCCCACCCTCGGAGGTTTGCATCCGTGGTCACCAGGACCCAGTCCTGTATGCCGAATCTGCGGCCCTCGAGGAGGTGAGCACCTTGTAGCCACCACAGAAGAGACACCCTGGCCCTGGGGGACAGGGTGATCATCCGATGCATCTGAAGATGCGATCCGGACCACTTGTCCAGCAGATCCCACTGAAAGATCCTCGCATGGAACCTGCCGAAGGGAATGGCTTTGTATGACGCCACCATCTTTCCCAGGACTCGCGTGCAGCGATGCACCGACACCTGCTTTGGCTTTAGGAGGTCTCTGACCAGAGTCACGAGCTCCTGAGCCTTCTCCTCCAGGAGAAACACCTTCTTCTGGTCTGTGTTCAGAATCATGCCCAGGAAGGGCAGACGCGTCGCAGGAATCAGCTGCGACTTTGGAATGTTCAGAATCCAGCCGTCCTGACGCAACACTTCCTGAGAGTGTGCTACGCTGATCAGCAACTGCTCCCTGGACCTCGCCTTTATGAGGAGATCGTCCAAGTATGGGATAATTGTAACCCCTTGCTTCCGAAGGAGCACCATCATTTCCGCCATCACTTTGGTAAAAACTCTCAGTGCCATGGACAGGCCAAACGGCAACGTTTGGAATTGGTAATGACAGTCCCGTACCACAAACCTGAGGTACTCCTGATGAGGCGGATAAATGGGGACGTGCAAGTAAGCATCCTTGATGTCCAGAGACACCATAAAATCCCCTTCCTCCAGGCTTGCAATGACCACTCTGAGCGATTCCATTTTGAACTTGAATTTCTTCAGATAAATGTTCAGGGATTTTAAATTTAAAATGGGTCTGACCGAACCGTCCGGTTTCGGTACCACAAACATAGTGGAATAGTAGCCCCTTCCCCTTTGAAGGGGGGGACACCTCTACCACCACCTGCTGGAGAAAAAGTTTGTGAACTGCCTCCAACACTATCTCCCTTTCCATGGGGGAAGTTGGTAAGGCCGATTTTAGGTAACGGTGAGGGGGCATCACCTCAAATTCCAGCCTGTATCCCTGAGACACAATTTGTATAGCCCAAGGATCCACCTGTGAGTGAACCCACTGGTGGCTGAAAAGTCGGAGACGCGCCCCCACGGCTCCTGGCTCCGCCTGTGGAGCCCCAGCGTCATGCGGTGGATTTAGTGGAAGCCGGGGAAGACTTTTGTTCCTGGGAACTAACTGCATGGTGCAGCTTTTTTCCTCTACCCCTGCCTCTGGCAAGAAAGGACGCACCTCTGACCTTCTTGCTCCTCTGAGAACGAAAGGACTGCATTTGGTAATATGGTGCATTCTTAGGTTGTGGAGGGACATAAGGCAAGAAATTTGACTTCCCAGCCGTAGCTGTGGAAACTAGGTCCGAGAGACCGTCCCCAAACAATTCCTCACCCTTATAAGGTAAAACCTCCATGTGTTTTTTAGAGTCGGTATCCCCTGTCCATTGCCGAGTCCATAAGACCCTTCTGGCAGAAATGGACATTGCGTTAACTCTAGAGCCCAGCAGGCAAATGTCCCTCTGGGCATCCCGCATATATAGGACCGCGTCCTTGATATGTGCCAGGGTCAGTAGAACAGTGTCCCTGTGCAGGGTATCTAAATCCTCAGACAGAGAATCCGTCCATGCAGCTACCGCACTACACATCCAGGCCGAAGCAATTGCTGGCCTCAGCAGTGTGCCAGAATGTGTATAAACCGACTTCAGGATAGCTTCCTGCTTTCTATCCGCAGGATCCTTTAGGGCGGCCGTATCCGGAGACGGCAGGGCCACCTTCTTGGAAAAGCGTGTCAATGCCTTGTCTACCCTAGGGGAGGATTCCCAGCGTAACCTGTCCATTGGCGGGAAAGGATACACCATAAGTAATCTCTTGGAAACTATCACCTTCCTGTCAGGGGAATCCCACGCTTTTTCACATAATTCATTTAATTCATGTGAAGGGGGAAAAGTCACTTCATGCTTTTTCTACCCATACATATAAATCCTCTTGTCAGGGACAGGATTTTCCTCAGAAATGTGTAATACATCCTTCATTGCTACAATCATGTAGCGGATGGCTTTAGTCATTTTAGGCTGCAACTTTGCCTCATCGTCATCGACACTGGAGTCAGATTCCGTGTCGACATCTGTGTCAACTATCTGGGATAGTGTGCGCTTTTGAGACCCTGACGGCCTCTGTGCTGTAGGATCAGGCATGGGTTGAGACAATGACTGTCCCCCGGTTACAGTTTTATCCAATCTGTTATGCAAGGAGTTTACATTATCATTTAACACCTTCCACATATCCATCCAATCAGGTGTCGGCACCGTCGGCGGCGACACCACACTCAGCTGCACTTGTTCTGCCTCCACGTATCCTTCCTCATCAAACATGTCGGCACAGGTTTCGTACCGACACACCACACACACACAGGGAATGCTCTGACTGAGGACAGGACCCCACAAAGGCTTTTGGGGAGACAGAGAGAGAGTATGCCAGCACACACCCCAGCGCTATATAACCCAGGGATTACACTGTACCTTAGTGTTTACCCTGTAGCTGCTGTTAATATATATATACTGCGCCTAAATTTATGTGCCCCCCCTCTCTTTTTTACCCTTTAATGCACCTGTATACTGCAGGGGAGAGCCTGGGGAGCGTCCTTCCAGCGGAGCTGTGAAGAGAAAATGGCGCTGGTGTGCTGAGGAAGAAGGCCCCGCCCCCTCAGCGGCAGGCTTCTGTCCCGCTTTAATGTGTAAAAAATGGCGGGGGCTCGGGCATATATACAGTCCCAGACTGTATATATGCCTCTTTTTGCCAAAAGGTACTTAATTGCTGCCCAGCACGCCCCCCCCCTGCGCCCTGCACCCTACAGTGACCGGAGTGTGCGGTGTGCTGTGGGAGCAATGGCGCACAGCTGCAGTGCTGTGCGCTACCTTAAGTGAAGACAGGAGTCTTCAGCCGCCGATTTCGATGTCTTCTTGCTTCTGCTGCTTCTGTTCTTCTGGCTCTGCGAGGGGGACGGCGGCGCAGCTCCGGGAACGGACGATCAAGGTTAGGTACCTGTGTTCGATCCCTCTGGAGCTAATGGTGTCCAGTAGCCTAAGAAGTGCTACCTAGCTGCCGTGAGTAGGTTTGCTTCTCTCCCCTCAGTCCCTCGTAGCAGAGAGTCTGTTGCCAGCAGAAGCTCTCTGAAAATAAAAAAACCAAACAAAATACTTTCTTTTCTAGCAAGCTCAGGAGAGCCCACTAGGAGCACCCAGCTCGGCCGGGCACAGATTCTAACTGAGGTCTGGAGGAGGGGCATAGAGGGAGGAGCCAGTGCACACCAGATAGTACTAAATCTTTCTTTAGAGTGCCCAGTCTCCTGTGGAGCCCGCTATTCCCCCATGGTCCTTACGGAGTCCCCAGCATCCACTAGGACGTTAGAGAAATATATGTAAGACAGATTTCTAAGGTACTCCCGTTTCTATTATAAGAATGAGCCTGATTCATGTATGCAAATAAAGCAAAAAAGCAAGACACTGGGCAAAACCACAGCAGGTGAGGCAGATGTAACATGTGCAGAGAGATTTAGATTTAGGTGCTGTGTGTTCAAACTGAAAATAGGATTTTAATACCTACCAGTAAATCCTTTTCTCTTAGTCCGTAGAGGATGCTGGGGACTCCAAAAGGACCATGGGGTATAGACGGGATCCGCAGGAGACATGGGCACTTTAAGACTTTGAATGGGTGTGAACTGGCTCCTCCCTCTATGCCCCTTCTCCAGACTACAGTTATAGAACTGTGCCCAGGGAGACGGACATTTCGAGGAAAGAATTTATTGTTTAAACACGGTGAGCATCATACCAGCTCACACATCAAACATGCCGCACAACGTGGCATTCAATAGAACACCAGCCGACAGCATGAAAAATATACAGCAATATGCTGACCGAAAATGTAACACAACCTGTGTGTAAATACAACCAATAATAGCATACTGCATGCCATGGCATGAATAACGTCAGCAACCGACTGACTGAAAAGAAACACAACATGAGTGTAACCATAACCAATAACTGCAGATACAGTACGCACTGGGACGGGCGCCCAGCATCCTGTATGGACTAAGAGAAAAGGATTTACCTGTAGGCATTAAAATCCTATTTTCTCATACGTCCTAGAGGATGCTGGGGACTCCAAAAGGACCATAGGGTCTATACCAAAGCTCTAGAACGGGCGGGAGAGTGCGGATGGCTCTGCAGCACCGATTGCCCAAACAAGAGGTCCTCATCAGCCAGGGTATCAAACTTGTAGAATATTTGCAAAATTGTTTGAACCCGACTAAGTAGCTGCTCTGCAAGGCTATAAAACCGAGACCCCTTGGGCAGCCGCCCAGGATGAGCCCACCTTCCTGGTAGAATGGGCCTTCACCGATTTCGGTAACGGCAATCCAGCCGTAAAATGAGCAAGCTTAATCGTATTACAGATCCAGCGTGCAACAGTCTGCTTGGAAGCAGGAACCCCAATCTTGTTGGGATCATATAGGATAAACAGATCCTCCGTTTTCCTGATCTGAGCCAATCTGGCAACACAAAATTTCAAAATTCAGACCACATCGAGATACTTCGATGTCGCCCAGGCGTCAGTAGGCACCGGCACCACAATAGGTTGGTTCAAGTGAAACCGATGAAACCACTTTTGGCAGAAACTGCTGCCGAGTTCTCAACTCCACTCTATCTTCATGGAAGATTAAACAGGGCTCTTGAGAGACCAAGCCGCCAACTCAGACACCCGCCTTGCGGATGCCAAGGTCAACCGCATGACCACTTTCCAAGTGAGGAATTTCAACTCAACCATACTGAGAAGTTCAACCAAATAAATTGCAGGAACTGCAACACCACATAAAGAGCCCATGGTGCCACAGAGGCACAAAGGGAGGATGGATGTGTAAGACTCCTTTTACGAAAGTTTAAAACTCTGGAAAGGAGGCCAATTGTTTTTGGAAGCAAACCGATAAAGCTGAAATCTGAACCTTAATCGAGCCCAACCTAAGATCGCATCCACACGATCTTGTAAGAAAAGAATGGAGAAAACGATCCAACTGGAATTCTTCCGTAGGAACCTTTTCGGATTCACACCAAGACACATAATTTCCTCCAAATATGTTGGTAATGTTTTGACGTTACTTCTTTTCTGCCTGAAAAAGAGTAGGGATGACTTCACTGGGAATACCCTTTCGGGCTGGGATCCTACGTTCAATCTCCAAGTCGTCAATGGAAACCACGGTAAGTCTTGGAACACACACGGCCCCCTCGCAGAGGAAGAGGTCAGGGATCTCCTATGAGTAATTGCTGAAGATCCGGATACCAGCCCTCCTTGACCAGTCTGGAACAATGAGGATCACCTGAACCTTTGTTCTTCTTATAATCCTTAACATCTTTTGAAAAGAGTGGAAGTGGAGAGAACACATAGACCGACCGAAACACCCACGGTGTCACTAGTGCGTCCACAGCTATCGCTTGAGGGACCCTCGACCTGGAACAATATTTCTGAACTTTCTTGTCGAGGCGAGACGCCATCTTGTCTATTTGCGGAATTCTCCAAAGACTTGTCACTTCTGTGAAAACTGCTTGATGAAGACTCCACCCTCCTGGACGGAGAACGTGTCCGCCGAGGAAGTCTGCTTCCCAGTTGTCCACTCTTGGAACGAACATCGCTGATAGAGCGCGTAAATGTTTCCGTCGTCTTTCTGGCTAATGCCATTTCTTCTCCAGTTTTTTGTCTGTAGAAAACCGTTATAAACGGCCCTTAACTCTAGACCGTTAATGAGGCGACAAGTATCCTAACATGACACTTGTCCTCGGTGAGAATTGCGCCGCTACCACAGGAGCGAGATACTGGTCTTGAAACCATGATTATCCCAGGTGGGAACCGGACCACTTGTCCAACAGGTCCCGCTAAACACTCAGGCCTGCAACCTACCCACTGAATGGCCTCGTAGGCCGCAACCATCTTTTTCAGCAACTGAATGTATTGACAGATTGACACCGTTGCTGGTCTGCCAGACTCTGAATTCTCAGAGCTTCCCCCTTTTTTTTGGAAGCAAATAAACTCTCCTCAGTACTGCATCTAATAATATTGCCCAAGCCGATCACCGCGTCGTTGGAACCAACAGGGATTCTGGCAAGTCCTGTTGTTGAAGAACTGTCAAGGAGAAAACAACGTTTTGCACCATTTGGCTTCTTGATCTTTCCGTAATTCAAAGAGCGATCCAGTACAGAATAATTATGACTCCTTACTATCGAAGGAAACCCATCATACCGCCATCACCCTGGTGAAATGGTAACAACAATCCTGAATCGCAAACCTCAGGTAAGCCTAATGCGGAAGAAACTGTAATTAGACCTCCTTACTCCACTTTCAGAGTGGAGAACCCTGCCATGAGAGATTCCCTCATGGAGTTTAAGTAGGAATATTGGGATTTGTCTGACCGAGCCGTCCGGCCTCGGAAGCACGAAAAAGCTTGAATAACAGCTTTTTCTCTTTTTTTTTTTTTTAATGACCGGAACAGCAGGACAATGACCTGATCCTGACACAACTCTTGTATTGCATCACATACTACCTCCCTGTCATGAGGAGGATCGGTAAGGTCGATTTGAAAAAATCGGTGAGGGGAACGTCTGGAACTCCTGTATGTCCCCCTAGGGACTCTATCCTTAACTCACTGGTCCATGTCCTTTCCAGGACTGACTGAAGAGTTTTAGACGTGGTCCCACCGGTGTGGGCCCCCGCAAGATAGACCCAATGTTCCGCGGTGGACGTGGCAGAAAACAATGGATGATTTCTGCTCCTGTGAACCGGAAAAGGCAGCTGACCTCTTACCTTTTTTACCTTCCTTTACCTGCAAAGAAAGGGGAATCCTTATCTATTCGGTCGAAATGACTGCATCCTACAACAATGTGTCACCAACCGTTGTGAGGGAACATAGGGCAAGAAGGTAGACTTACCCGTGGCACCTGCCGAGAGCATATTAACAAGGCCATCACCAAACCAGGCTTCACTTTCATGGGGAAGAGACTCCACTTCTTTTCGGAGTCAGCATTTGCATCCCTTTGATGAATCCACAATGCCCTCCTAGCCGAGACCACCATGGAAGTGGCCCGCGCACCCAAGAGTCCCATCCCTTGTAGACGCACGGCAGTATGTTGCAATGTTCTAGATATGACCCAACTTAAGGAGTATCACATCTCTCCCCAGGGTACTTATATCGGATGACAAAGTAACCGACCATTTCTGAATACAAGCACTCCCCCCTGCGCATGCAATGCAAGTATAATCAAAGCATATAATTAAAATATCACTTAGCTTCCTGTAAACGATCCTTTGTAACAGGGCCCCGTGCAGAACAGGGGTTGACTCTCACTTTATTCTATCCACGGCGGGAAAAGAATAAACACTCGGACTCCTCGTGATGATTTGAAACCATCTTGTCACGGCTGACCTAGAGTTATTCAACAGAGCGACCAGCACATGAGAAGGAAAAGTTTACTTCAGCATTCATTATAAATTTTTTGTATAAATATACACATTTAAATACACATATACACACATATATCTATATATACAGTACATATCTCATATATATATATATATATATATATATATTTTTTTTTTTGTCAGGAACAGCAGGGTCCCTAGTGTCATTAATACGTTCTTAATGTGTATGAAACATGTACTGAATGCCGATGTTGTGGATCTAATCAGGAAACATTATGGTCGACATAAGACATAGTATTCGTGTCGACAACAGGGAGTAGTAACTGGGCAAAATAAAAATTTTGCGACCCTGAGGGGTCTGAGGGAAATATATATATTATTAATATTACGCCCCCACAAATATTACTACGTCTGTGCTCGAGCCACAGATCAATGCAACCGTACCATACATATACATATATATATACAGGTATA
The DNA here is from genome assembly GCF_028390025.1 of Pseudophryne corroboree. Lineage (NCBI taxonomy): Eukaryota > Metazoa > Chordata > Amphibia > Anura > Myobatrachidae > Pseudophryne > Pseudophryne corroboree. The sequence continues at coordinate 836,229,151 of NC_086447.1, read as the reverse complement.
GCTTTTTGAAATGCATCATATTATCATGTTAATTTATACACAGTCAGATTAGTTGGTGCTGACAGGGTCACCCGCACACGCCTGTGTCTCCCATATAGTTTTTTCTTTTGGAAAAGCATACAACTACTGACATGCTGACACTTAATTTCATGAATCAAGTACCATCAGGAGTCGGCGGTGCCGACAGAGGGATTCCCATAGCCGTTTGTGGCAGAGCACTCAGACATGCCGACACACGTGTACTAAACACCCACCGACATTACACTGACTATAAGGGGTAGATCTCAGTATCTGACAGGGAAAACACAGAAAACGTTTACCAGCTCATTTACCACACGCTCATTATATATAGTGCTTTATTTTTTTACATATATTGCACTAAACAACTGTGCCCCCCCATTTTACACTGTGAGCTGTTCATCAGTGCTTTGGCAGGGCCAGCGTCTCTGTGAGGAGAAAATGGCGCTGGATAGAGCTGTGAGGGCTAAGCCACACCCCCTTATTGGCGCGCTTCAGTCCCGCTACTTTTTCACATTTTTATACTGGCGGGGGTCTGTATACAGTGCCTATGCACTGTATACCTCTTTGCCAGGCTAATATATGAGGTATATTGCTGCCCAGGGCGCCCCCCTGCACCCTGCACACTTGTAGTGCCGCTTGTGTGTGGGAGCAGTGGCGCGCAGTGCGACCGCTGCGCGGTACCTCAGAGACTCTGAAGTCTTCTGCCGTCACTGAAGTCTTCTGTTCTTCTTTTACTCACCCGGCTTCTTTCTTCTGGCTCTGTGAGGGGGGTGATGGCGCGGCTCCGGGAACGAGCAGCTAGGCGAACCAAGTTATCAGAACCTCTGGAGCTAATGGTGTCCAGTAGCCTAAGAAGCAGAGCCTTTAAACTCACAGAAGTAGGTCTGCTTCTCTCCCCTCACTCCCACGATGCAGGGAGCCTGTTGCCAGCAGTGCTCCCTGAAAATAATAAACCTAACATAAAGTCTTTTCCGAGAAACTCAGTAGAGCTCCTCAGTGTGTGACCAGTCTCTCTGGGCACAGAATCTAACTGGAGTCTGGAGGAGGGGCATAGAGGGAGGAGCCAGTTCACACCCACTCAAAGTCTTAAAGTGCCCATGTCTCCTGTGGATCCCATCTATACCCCATGGTCCTTTTGGAGTCCCCAGCATCCTCTAGGACGTATGAGAAATCTATATTGCAGTGTAAAAATAAATCTAACCAGTGCCGGACTGGGGCATGAAGGGCCCACCGGGGGCATGCAGTGGTATGGGCCCATGCTTAGGGGTGTGGCCAATCACTGCAGAGGCTTGACTAACCATTAGATAGAGCATGGTCTGGGCCCCTTGATCAATAAATATAGTAAATGCTGCTAGTGCATGCATTATAATGTACCAGATTAATACCAGGAATGCACTGTAGAAAATACTCCATAGTCACTTGCAGTATAATGTAACATATGTATAATGTATAATTAGTTCACAGTCTGGAACATGAACCCTAGAGGATAAGGTGGGCCCTCAAGCAGAAGGGCCCCCTGGGGTTTCTCCTGTACCCCTGTGGGCCAGTCCAACTCTGTGTTTAACAAAAGCAGACAGTATTTACCCTGCACAGAAAAAATATAAATGTATTTGCTCCCATTGCATGGCACATGGTTAGTTCCAGACACAAAGTTACTTGCTGTTTTTCTTTACTTATGAACATGAACCAGGCCCAATATATGTTATTTTATTCCAACATGATTTTTTTTATAATTTTAATATATATTCTGAGATTTAATCTATCTTCTCTGTACCAAAGATGTTTTTATAACAGCTTCTAAAACCATTAAATGGATATCTACCCATTCATGCTATAAGAATACATATGGCAAATGTTTAGGGTATTATTTTGGCATCTTAAATTTAATCTGTGATCCCGATCTTGTTCAACCATCCAAGAAGAATCTTTGACTGACCTTATGGTTACTGAACATGTCAACCTATGAACGTGTTCTCAATATTGCACTGATCTCTGTTGTATCTTTTTGTTTAAATTAATCGCACCCAGGTCACGCGAGAATTGATTCAGAGAAGAATGCTTTTGCACAGCAGCTGCATCTTTGGACACAGCTGGCTTGCAAAACTATGCAAGAGGCATTGAATGGGAGCAGTATTTGGAAGGCATGCTGTTCCTTGTAGTGCCAATGGGAGATCCTGGGGGTGGCTCCCGGGTAAGTTAGCTCTCTGTCTGGAAGGCCATCTCTAATTCCACTGCTCCCTACATCTCCAACCTCCTCTCCCTTCATACTCCCTCCCGCCCACTACGGTCGGCTGATGACCGTCGCCTCTCCTCTGCCTTGGTCACTGCTTCCCATGCACGAGTTCAGGATTTTGCCCGTGCTGCATCCCTTCAGTGGAATGCGCTCCCCCGCTCCATTAGACTCTCCCCGACCTTGCAAAGCTTCAAACGGGCACTGAAAACCCACCTATTTATCAAAGCGTACCCCTCCAATGCATAACCTAGTCCTTAGGCTGCTCCTCCATCCCCCTGCCCCATGCCTTGGATATCTCTGCTTTGCTCGCATACCACCATCAGGCTTCTACCTGCTTGCTTGCACCTCATGTCATCTGTCTGTTGCCCCTCCCCACTAGATTGTTAGCTCTTCAGAGCAGGGCCCTCTTTCCTCTTGTCTAAGCCCTCTTCTTGACACATTTCACTCAGTGACCACCTTTACCTGCTTTTTCTCCTGCTGGTAAATGGCCCCTCTCTATCTATGGCCGCCAGCCCCAAGTAGTACAATGATTACTCCTTCGCTACTTACATCTAAGCTGTATTATGTTTTGAGAATTGTGGTGCTCTTTGTTACCTGCACTCCATTTTTGTTATTTATTTACTGTTATGCTAAGTTTTGTCTCCCTGTACTGTCCTTTGTACGGCGCTGCGAAACACTTGTGGCGCCCTATAAATAAAATGTAATAATAATAATAATAATAATAATAGCCTTTATCATGAGGCCTACTGTGACAAATTACATGGCCCTATGTGGGCACTGCTATTATGTAGGTTAGGACTGCTGTATCAGAGAAGCCGTGAAGTGGCCAGCAGCTAAACATGTGTTTGCAAACATTTGTGACTAATTCTCTGAATTTTATTACCAGATAGGTTCAGGGATGGTTACAGGTAATTTTGAGTGTGCGGAAGGGAATTTAGGGGTGGGGATTTGCACCCCCCTTCCTCTTTGTCTGTTGTTTGTCTGTGACCCCTCCCCATTCCAGCACCTGATATATAATTATCTCCAGGTATGATTGAGCAGCTTCCAAATTGTTTGTAAAACTATGCTAATGCCTGCAAGAGGTGTCGGAAGGATAACGTCAGAGGCGGATTGGGCATAGGGTTTACAGGGAAGATTCCCGGTGGGCCGACGCACCCGCGGGGCCTGTTTTGTTTGAGGACATGTGGTCCTATTTATAGACATAATGAATAAGATGCCAAACAATCTGCATATATGAAAATGACTTTGCCACTTAGCCTGTGATTGCAGATGACCTAGTGTATGCTCTGCCTGCTTGGCTGACATATAAGATTGAGTGAATAGTGATTGGTATATGGTTGGTGTAATAAGCAAGAAAATATATCTTTCTAAAGAATTATATAGTTTCCTAAATTCTGAAGATGTATCATATAATGTGCTCATAATATTTCATTTTATTTCCTTTTAACTTCTCCCTTGATGCTGGACATCACCACTATCTGGAAAGTCTTGGGGGGGAGGGTGCTGCTGCCATGGCCCATGGCTAGACCTTACACCTCTGGTGCTGCCCATGTGGGGCCACTAGTACAAATTTTTTCCAGAGCCGCTTTTTGTTCCCAATCCGCCCCTGGATAACGGTGCCTCTTTCCAGCATGTCAGATCGGATCAACAGTGCAACATTTTTGCAGCATCAAGTTTACTCAAAATGGCCACTTCCTCAGAATGGCCACTTACAAGCTTGCTGGGCTAGTAATAGCCCTTTCAGAACGCCAGCAATAACCCAGGTTATTACGCATGAACACATGCAACCCGGATTGCAGTGCAGTCTAAAAGGAGCCAGTTGAAGTAACCCGGGTCGACCCAGTATTTCAACTTGGGTAGCGATCAGAATTTAACCCGGCTCGCGGCACAGTGTGCACAGGTAAGCCGGATCAATGCGACCCGGCACCCGTTTACTGCATATGAAGAGGCTCCACTTGGAGATCATCTGATCTTTGTTTACACCTTAGTGGAAATGACGGCAAGTCTGGCAAGCTTCGTCCAACTATCAGTCATAATGTTTCGATTTAGCAAATATTTTTTACTTATATGGCAAGAACAGGGGCGTTTTAAGGCTGGATGGAGCCAGTGAACAGCTGCCTGCGGCCAACTCCACCTTGGTAATAAAAGTTTGCCGCAGGGGATTCGTGGACCATCATATAGACCAGGGGTGGGGAACCTCTGTCCCGCGGGCCGTACAAGGCCCGCAAAGCCGTTAGCTCCGAACCCACTTGTGTCAGTGAGACACGCCGCCGCTCAGTCCGGCGGCAGCGTGTCTCAGCTGTCAGGACAGAGGGGAGAGCGCGGCTATGTCTGGCGGCGTCGGCGTGTAGGACTTCAAACCAGCCGCCGGTTCGTGAGCCAATCAGAGCTCGCGGACCGACAGCCAATCAGGAGCCGCCGCTGCCGGTCCGCGAAATCTGATTGGCTCACGAACCGGCGGCTGGTTTGAAGTCCTACACGCCGCCGCCCAACATAGCTGCGCTCTACTCCCTGTCCTGACCCCCTGACATGCCGCCAGATGGAGCAGCACAGTGGAGGAGGGGGGGGGAGGCACTGTGGGGGCATTTGTATACCTGGCACTGTGGGGGGGCATTTGTATACCTGGCACTGTGGGGGGCATTTGTATACCTGACACTGTGGGGGGGGCATTTGTATACCTGGCACTGTGGGGGGGCATTTGTATACCTGGCACTGTGGGGGACATTTGTATACCTGACACTGTGGGGGGCATTTGTATACCTGACACTGTGTGGGGGCATTTGTATACCTGACACTGTGTGTGTGTGGGGGGGCATTTGTATACCTGACACTGTGGGGGGGCATTTGTATACCTGACACTGTGAGGGGCATTTGTATACCTGGCACTGTGGGGGCATTTGTGGATTTGGCACTGTGGGGGCATTTGTGGATCTGGCACTGTGGGGGCATTTGTATACCTGGCATTGTGGGGGCATTTGTGGATCTGCCACTGTGGGGGCATTTGTGGATCTGGCACTGTGGGGGCATTTGTATACTTGGCACTGTGGGGGCATTTGTATACCTGGCACTGTGGGGGCAATTGTGGATCTGGCACTGTGGGGGAAATTGTGGATCTAGCACTGCACTATTGGGGGCATATGTGTATCACGTCTCATTTTAATTGGCCACACCCATTTTTTTGGCGCGCGTGCACAGTACCTCTAAGGGGCAGACCTACTGGGGGGCAGGGTAATTTTTTAAGTTGAGAATTTTTGTATGGCCCCCGAAGGATTTTATAAATATCCAAATGGCCCTTGGTAGAAAAAAGGTTCCCCACCCCTGATATAGACTCTGGCTCATTTTACACTGCCCAAATAACACAGGTTATTGGCAGTTCGGGGCTCAGTGTAAAAGGATGCCAGGTCAATTGATCCAACCCAGTAGCAAGCGGGGTTGGATCCAGGTTATAAGACAGTGTGAAAGGGTACCCGGGCCGTCCCGTTCAAACCCAAAGTCCAGCATGCGGTGTAAACAGGGTTTCAAGCCGATGTGACATGGCTTTAAATCCGTTTTCAGTGACCTGGGCAAGACCTGGGTTGGCAGTGTAAAAGGGGTATAACTGAGTCCTAGGGGTTCACATAGTTTCCTGTCAAAGAAATTTAATATTGGATCATTTTGATCAGTAAATGAATGAAAACGTGTATATTTTTTTGCCTTTTATTTGAATTATGTTCTCTTTATCTACTTTTCTGACTTATATCTGAACATATTCAAGGTCAAATTTATGACGTCAGGATTCTAAAGGGTTCACAAACTTTTCCAGCACCACGGTAACTGTACACTAGGAAAACAAGAGGCCCATTTTTGTGCTGCACTTGGTCAGCTATACGTTAATGATTTATCCTGAATCTTTCATTAAGGAATGCACAGCTGTTTTTTTAACACTCTATTTGTGATTCAAGACTGAAAAATATTATTCATCTTAATTACTTAAATGATGTGATCACAGACAAAAGGTTTAGCTGAAATAAATGTATCTGAAAGAAATGGAATCTTATTCATTTTCTTGACGAACTTACAGCTATTTATTGAAATGTGGAGCCATTTCCGCAAGTGTGAAACTATAAAGCATTTGATAGATATTTCATACTTTGGCTGATTGGACGAGCTGCGACAGGAAGCGGAACAGGGAATGAGAGACCTGGCTAATAATAAACAACAACAGAAATTGTAGGCGCTAGAAATAATAAACACATAATAGGGTCATTTACCATTCATCCTCTAATCACCAAGCTTTTGTTTGCAAGATTTGGAATTAATACATAAGTGTTAGAGTAGAGTATCTATGAGTCTGCAATTATCATGTAATCACTAAGAATCTTGTAAAAAAAAAATGTTTTACGTAGTCCCTTATTGACAAACATTTAAGCTCATAGAGAAGATCTATGGACTTTTGGCCTGATTCAGAAATGGACACCAACACAATATACTGTATATGCAGGTGAGCAGTCATTGTGTTCTGCGCATGCGTATGAGCTGCACTGCACATACTGTACATCAAGTTACAGTTGGGGCCTCGCTCATCTAGCCTTCTCTGCTGCACCTAGGTGCACCAAGGTTTATTAGCATAAGCCTTTCATCTATTGTTCTCAACTGCAATACAATACAGAGAGAACAATACAGCAGGGGATTAAGGGGGTCATTCTGACCCGATCGCACGCTGCAGTTTTTCACAGCGTATCGATTGGGTCAGAACTGCGCATACGCCGGCGTCACAGTGCGCCGACGCATGGCCACACGTCACTGCGCTACGATCGCCTCTGCCTGATTGACAGGCAGAGGCGGTCGATGGGCGGGAGGGGGCAAAACGGCGGCATTTGTCCGCCGTTTCGTGGGCACGGTCCGGCCAACGCAGGCGAACCGTCGTCACACGCAGCCACTGCGTGCCAGGGAGCGATGAGTAGCTCCCGGCCAGCACGCTAAAGCTGCGCTGGTCGGGAGCCACTCTTGAAGTGCAAAGGTATCGCCGATGTGCGATGCCTTTGCACTTCTGCGTGGGGGGCGGCACTGACATGCGGGGCGGACTAGCCTTGTGCTGGGCGTCCCCCCGCATGTCTGAGTTCATGATCGTAGCTGTGCTAGATTTAGCACAGCTACGATCAACTCGGAATGACTCCCTAAGTCATTACAGCAGGGGATTAAGTCCGACAGCACTGGCTCAGTTAATCCTATTAAAGGGATAGATGAGCAGGGCTCCATCTGTAGATTACCGTTGGCGGTCTCAATAAAGGTTTGGCCGAGTATTCCCAGCAGTGTTGGGATTCAGGTGTAGGGATTCCGACTGCCATACCCACATAACATAAGGAATGTTGCTGTAACTGATTTAACAAGTGCAAGCACCATCTATTTTTTGACACCATGCCAATAATATGTTCCCTACACAGATAGATATACACAGAATGGGCATCAGTCAGATTGCTAGTTGTAATTGTGAATATTCTCCTAATACTGACTGTTGGTCAAAGAACACAGCGCCTTACCAAATGCTCTATAGTATTCTCACGTGTATAAGAAGTAAATGAGGACATTACAAAAATTAATATCTGAAAACTGACCAAATGACCAGTGTTCCGATTGCCTCAAATCAACTCAAAATAATCAAAAGAATTTAAACAAAAGAATCAAAAGAATTTAAACAACCCATACCGCCCAAAAGATTCTGAACAACATTATAGGTTACTTTCTCTGACGTCCTAAGTGGATGCTGGGGACTCCGTCAGGACCATGGGGAACAGCGGCTCCGCAGGAGACAGGGCACAAAAGCAAAAGCTTTAGGATCAGGTGGTGTGCACTGGCTCCTCCCCCTATGACCCTCCTCCAAGCCTCAGTTAGGTTTTTGTGCCCGGCCGAGAAGGGTGCAAGCTAGGTGGCTCTCCTAAAGAGCTGCTTAGAGTAAAAGTTTTATTAGGTTTTTTATTTTCAGTGAGTCCTGCTGGCAACAGGCTCACTGCAACGAGGGACTTAGGGGAGAAGAAGTGAACTCACCTGCGTGCAGGATGGATTGGCTTCTTAGGCTACTGGACACTAGCTCCAGAGGGACGATCACAGGTACAGCCTGGATGGGTCACCGGAGCCGCGCCGCCGACCCCCTTGCAGATGCTGAAGAGAGAAGAGGTCCAGAAATCGGCGGCTGAAGACTTCTCAGTCTTCATGAGGTAGCGCACAGCACTGCAGCTGTGCGCCATTGCTCTCAGCACACTTCACACCAACGGTCACTGAGGGTGCAGGGCGCTGGGGGGGGCGCCCTGGGCAGCAATGAAAGTACCTATACTGGCTAAAAATACATCACATATAGCCTCTGGGGCTATATGGATGTATTTAACCCCTGCCAGGTTGTCAGAAAAACGGGAGAAGAAGCCCACCGAAAAGGGGGCGGGGCCTATTCTCCTCAGCACACAGCGCCATTTTCCCTCACAGAACTGCTGGAGGGAAGGCTCCCAGGCTCTCCCCTGCACTGCACTACAGAAACAGGGTTAAAACAGAGAGGGGGGGCACTTATTTGGCGATATGATTATATATTAAGATGCTATAAGGGAAAACACTTATATAAAGGTTGTCCCTGTATAATTATAGCGTTTTGGTGTGTGCTGGCAAACTCTCCCTCTGTCTCCCCAAAGGGCTAGTGGGGTCCTGTCCTCTATCAGAGCATTCCCTGTGTGTGTGCTGTGTGTCGGTACGTGTGTGTCGACATGTATGAGGACGATGTTGGTGAGGAGGCGGAGCAATTGCCTGTAATGGGGATGTCACTCTCTAGGGAGTCGACACCGGAATGGATGGCTTATTTAGGGAATTACGTGATAATGTCAACACGCTGCAAGGTCGGTTGACGACATGAGACGGCCGGCAAACAAATTAGTACCTGTCCAGGCGTCTAAAACACCGTCAGGGGCTTTAAAACGCCCATTTACCTCAGTCGGTCGACACAGACACAGACACTGACTCCAGTGTCGACGGTGAAGAAACAAACGTATTTTCCTTTAGGGCCACACGTTACATGTTAAGGGCAATGAAGGAGGTGTTACATATTTCTGATACTACAAGTACCACAAAAAAGGGTATTATGTGAGGTGTGAAAAAACTACCTGTAGTTTTTCCTGAATCAGATAAATTAAATGAAGGCGCTCACACGCTTATCACAAGTGGCGTTACCGTCTCCAGATACGGCCGCCCTCAAGGAGCCAGCTGATAGGAGGCTGGAAAATATCCTAAAAAGTATATACACACATACTGGTGTTATACTGCGACCAGCGATCGCCTCAGCCTGGATGTGCAGCGCTGGGGTGGCTTGGTCGGATTCCCTGACTGAAAATATTGATACCCTTGACAGGGACAGTATTTTATTGACTATAGAGCATTTAAAGGATGCATTTCTATATATGCGAGATGCACAGAGGGATATTTGCACTCTGGCATCAAGAGTAAGTGCGATGTCCATATCTGCCAGAAGATGTTTATGGACACGACAGTGGTCAGGTGATGCAGATTCCAAACGGCACATGGAAGTATTGCCGTATAAAGGGGAGGAGTTATTTGGGGTCGGTCCATCGGACCTGGTGGCCACGGCAACAGCTGGAAAATCCACCTTTTTTACCCCAAGTCACATCTCAGCAGAAAAAGACACCGTCTTTTCAGCCTCAGTCCTTTCGTCCCCATAAGGGCAAGCGGGCAAAAGGCCAGTCATATCTGCCCAGGGATAGAGGAAAGGGAAGAAGACTGCAGCAGGCAGCCCATTCCCAGGAACAGAAGCCCTCCACCGCTTCTACCAAGTCCTCAGCATGACGCTGGAGCCGTACAAGCGGACTCAGGTGCGGTGGGGGGTCGTCTCAAGAGTTTCAGCACGCAGTGGGCTCACTCGCAAGTGGACCCCTGGAGCTTACAAGTAGTATCCCAGGGGTACAGATTGGAAATTCGAGACGTCTCCCCCTCGCAGGTTCCTGAAGTCTGCTTTACCAACGTCTCCCTCCGACAGGGAGGCAGTATTGGAAACAATTCACAAGCTGTATTCCCAGCAGGTGATAATCAAAGTACCCCTCCTACAACAAGGAAAGGGGTATTATTCCACACTATATTGTGGTACTGAAGCCAGACGGCTCGGTGAGACCTATTCTAAATCTGAAATATTTGAACACTTACATACAAAGGTTCAAATCAAGATGGAGTCACTCAGAGCAGTGATAGCGAACCAGGAAGAAGGGGACTATATGGTGTCCCTGGACATCAGGGATGCTTACCTCCATGTCCCAATTTGCCCTTCTCACCAAGGGTACCTCAGGTTCGTGGTACAAAACTGTCACTATCAGTTTCAGACGCTGCCGTTTGGATTGTCCACGGCACCCCGGGTCTTTACCAAGGTAATGAACAAAATGATGATTCGTCTTCAAAGAAAATGGACGATCTCCTGATAAGGGCAAGGTCCAGAGAACAGTTGGAGGTCGGAGTAGCACTATCTCAAGTAGTTCTACGACAGCACGGGTGGATTCTAAATATTCCAAAATCGCAGCTGTTTCCGACGACACGTCTGCTGTTCCTAGGGATGATTCTGGACACAGTCCAGAAAAGGGTGTTTCTCCCGGAGAAGAAAGCCAGGGAGTTATCCGAGCTAGTCAGGAACCTCCTAAAACCAGGAAAAGTGTCAGTGCATCATTGCACAAGGGTCCTGGGAAAAATGGTGGCTTCTTACGAAGCGATTCCATTCGGCAGATTTCACGCAAGAACTTTTCAGTGGGATCTGCTGGAAAAATGGTCCGGATCGCATCTTCAGATGCATCAGCGGATAACCCTGTCTCCAAGGACAAGGGTGTTTCTTCTGCGGTGGCTGCAGAGTGTTCATCTATTAAAGGGCCGCAGATTCGGCATTCAGGACTGGGTCCTGGTGACCACGGATGCCAGCCTGAGAGGCTGGGGAGCAGTCACACAGGGAAAATTTTTTTTCCAGGGAGTGTGATATAGTCTGGAGACTTCTCTCCACATAAATATACTGGAGCTAAGGGCAATTTACAATGCTCTAAGCTTAGCAAGACCTCTGCTTCAAGGTCAGCCGGTATTGATCCAGTGGGACAACATCACGGCAGTCGCCCACGTAAACAGACAGGGCGGCACAAGAAGCAGGAGGGCAATGGCAGAAACTGCAAGGATTCTTCGCTGGGCGGAAAATCATGTGATAACACTGTCAGCAGTGTTCATTCCGGGAGTGGACAACTGGGAAGCAGACTTCCTCAGCAGGCACGACCTCCACCCGGGAGAGTGGGGACTTCATCGGGAAGTCTTCCACATGATTGTGAACCGTTGGGAAAGACCAAAGGTGGACATGATGGCGTCCCGCCTGAACAAAAAACTGGACAGGTATTGCGCCAGGTCAAGAGACCCTCAGGCAATAGCTGTGGACGTTCTGGTAACACAGTGGGTGTACCAGTCGGTGTATGTGTTCCCTCCTCTGCTTCTCATACCCAAGGTACTGAGAATTATAAGACGTAGAGGAGTAAGAACTAAACTCGTGGCTCCGGATTGGCCAAGAAGGACTTGGTACCCGGAACTTCAAGAAATGCTCACAGAGGACTCATGGCCTCTGCCGCTAAGAAGGGACTTGCTTCAGCAAGTACCATGTCTGTTCCAAGACTTACCGCGGCTGCGTTTGACGGCATGGCGGTGGAACGCCGGATCCTAAGGGAAAAAGGCATTCCGGAAGAGGTCATTCCTACCCTGGTCAAAGCCAGGAAGGAGGTGACCGCACAACATTATCACCACATGTGGCGAAAATATGTTGCGTGGTGTGAGGCCAGGAAGGCCCCACGAAGAAATTTCATCTCGGTCGATTCCTGCATTTCCTGCAAACAGGAGTGTCTATGGGCCTCAAATTGGGGTCCATTAGGGTTCAAATTTCGGCCGTGTCAATTTTCTTCCAGAAAAGATTGGCTTCAGTTCCTGAAGTCCAGAAGTTTGTCAAGGGAGTACTGCATATACAACCCCCTTTTGTGCCTCCAGTGGCACTGTGGGATCTCAACGTAGTTCTGGGATTCCTCAAATCACATTGGTTTAAACCGCTCAAATCTGTGGATTTGAAATATCTCACATGGAAAGTGACCATGCTGTTGGCCCTGGCCTCGGCCAGGCGAGTGTCAGAATTGGCGGCTTTGTCTCACAAAGCCCATATCTGATTGTCCATTCGGACAGGGCAGAGCTGCGGACTCGTCCCCAGTTTCTCCCTAAGGTGGTGTCAGCGTTTCACCTGCACCAGCTTATTGTGGTACCTGCGGCTACTAGGGACTTGGAGGACTCCAAGTTGCTGGATGTTGTCAGGGCCCTGAAAATATAGGTTCCAGGACGGCTGGAGTCAGGAAAACTGACTTGCTGTTATCCTGTAGGCACCCAAAAAACTGGGTGCTCTTGCTTCTAAGCAGACGATTGCTAGTTGGATGTGTAGTACAATTCAGCTTGCACATTCTGTGGCAGGCCTGCCACAGCCAAAATATGTAAATGCCCATTCCACAAGGAAGGTGGGCTCATCTTGGGCGGCTGCCCGAGGGGTCTCGGCTTTACAACTTTGCCGAGCTGCTACTTGGTCAGGGGCACACCCTGGCTGAGGAGGACCTGGAGTTCTCTCATTCGGTGCTGCAGAGTCATCCGCACTCTCCCGCCCGTTTGGGAGCTTTGGTATAATCCCCATGGTCCTGACGGAGTCCCCAGCATCCACTTAGGACGTCAGAGAAAATAAGAATTTACTTACCGATAATTCTATTTCTCGTAGTCCGTAGTAGATGCTGGGCGCCCATCCCAAGTGCGGATTGTCTGCAATACTTGTACATAGTTATTGTTACAAAAATCGGGTTATTATTGTTGTGAGCCATCTTTTCAGAGGCTCCGCTGTTATCATGCTGTTAACTGGGTTCAGATCACAGGTTGTACAGTGTGATTGGTGTGGCTGGTATGAGTCTTACCCGGGATTCAAAATCCTTCCTTATTGTGTACGCTCGTCCGGGCACAGTATCCTAACTGAGGCTTGGAGGAGGGTCATAGGGGGAGGAGCCAGTGCACACCACCTGATCCTAAAGCTTTTGCTTTTGTGCCCTGTCTCCTGCGGAGCCGCTGTTCCCCATGGTCCTGACGGAGTCCCCAGCATCCACTACGGACTACGAGAAATAGAATTATCGGTAAGTAAATTCTTATTTTGTTTTAATATTTCATTTATTCATTTTTTCCATTGTTTAAATATTTTACTAAAACAAAACTTTGTCTGGCGCTACAGATGTGCCCTCATTTACTAAGAATCTTTATGTCATACAGCGCAAACCGCCAACCTTTTTTAATACAGATTCAGACTTAGGGCCTAATTCAGACCTGATCGCAGCAGCAAAATGTTACTGTAATGGGCAAGGCCATGCTGCACTGCAGGGGAGGCAGATGTAACATGTGCAGAGAGAGTTAGATTTGGGTGGGGTGTGTTCAAACTGAAATCTAAATTGCAGGGTAAAAATAAAGCACCAGTATTTACCCTGCACAGAAACAATATAACCAACCAAATCTAAATACCTAAATACCAGCGCTTTCTTCTTTTGGACAAATCTAAATTTCTCTGCACATGTTATATCTGCTCCACCTGCACTGCACATGGTTTTGACCATTAGAGAAAGATTTTGCTGCTGCGATCAGGTCTGTATTAGGCCCTTAGTTGCACACAGATACACAAATCTCACAAGTTCCAGAGGTCAGTGTATGCTAGCAATGCAGTTCTGCCGCTTCCACTTGTTTTATTCATAAGAAAAAGATGCAGTTTGAGCAAAAAAGACAAATGGGACCTGGAGCGCCGAGAGGGACTATTTGATGTGACTTGGGCCACATTGTAAAAGGACACATCAGTAGTTAAATGCACCTAAAAATCACTTACTCCTTCGAAGTTCCTTCCCTAGAAGTTTCTTTGGTGTGCTTGGTGAACCCTGAAATTAGTACTGAAGGACCAGTAAAAGTGACACAAACGTTGTCTTACAGTATATAAAAAGAATAGCGTTCACAGAAATTTTTGAAAAAGTTACCTAACCCTCCCTGTAGTGCCTAACCCTGACTCGCCTAGCTCTAAACTCCCCCCACAGCATAACCCTAACCCTCCCGCCCAGCAACCTAACCCTAATGCTGACATTCTGAGAATGTTGACACATTGCCTGCCAACATTTTACCAATGGGCCTGATTTATAGTTGTATGCAAACCCGATGGTTTGGGTACAACTACGATGGTGGAAGAACTGTACATGTAAGGAACCCTTTCATCATTGAATGCAGTAACCCCTAAGCTGCAGGCAGATTGACAGTGTTCCAGAAACGAGGGGTTGGGGGGCGCATCATCCGCATTCTTTAGATCCGATGCTGCAACCGGACGCAGCAGCGGATTGCACAAGCATACAGAAGGTTTTAGCATTATAATATTTTAGCATGGTAGCTGCGTCTAAAAACGCAATGGGATTGGTGGCAGGAAGTCCATTGTGTACAGTAAAATGTCTCCCTCTTACTGTACATACAGAAGGTCCAGTTCTGATCAGAGTTTGGGACTGTCACATACTGTATACTGAATATATACTTGAAAGTAATTCATTCCTCCACCATCTGGACCACTGCAGATGTCGTTTATTTATTAAGATGGGAGGGAGTAGAAGGGACCACTTGGGAGCCTCTCATGACTGCATGCTGTATAGAACACTGGGGCAGATGTATTAAGCCTGGAGAAGTGATAAAGCAGTGATAAGTGCACCAGCCAGTCAGCTCCTAACTGTCATTTTTCAAACCTGTAATGATTGGCTGGTGCGTTATCACCTTGCGCTTATTACTGCTTTATCACTTCTTTATCCCTTCTCCAGGCTTAATACATCTGACCACTGTCTCTCACAGATCGGTCCCTGTCCACAATTGGTCCAAAACATTAAAATATTTTTTTTTTTTACAATATTCTTGCATTTACTTTAGTAAATACTTAAATAGATAAATGAAGAAAAATAATGTTAGCATTCCTTTAGGTTACTGTACATGGATTTCTTAGACTTGTAATTGGAACTCATAAGGAAGAAGACACTCCTTACAAAATATACTTTAAATTATATCAAATATACAGTTATAAGGACTATCGGGGTCATTCTGACCCGTTTGCTCGCTGCGTTTTAACGCAGCAGAGCGAATGGGTCCCTACTGTGCATGCGCCGGCGCCGTAGTGCGCCGGCGCATGCCAGATGGTCGAAGGCCATAGCAGGAATGCAATCGCCTCTGCCTGACTGACAAGCAGAGACGATCGCTGGGCGGGAGGGGGCGGAACGGCGGCGTTTGGCCGCCGTTTTGTGGGTTTGGTCCGGCCAACGGAGGCGTGGCCGGACCGAACGGGGGGCGGGCCGCAGTGGCTGCCTGACGTCACACGCAGCCGCTGCAGGCCGGGGAGCGAGGAGTAGCTCCCGGCCAGCACGCTAAAGCCGCTCTGGCTGGGAGCTACTCTTGAAGTGCAAAGGCATCGCCGCTGTGTGATGCCTTTGCACTTCTGCGGGGGAAGGGGGGCGGACTGACATGCGGGGCGGGCTAGCCCTGTGCTGGGCGTCCCCCCGCATGTCAGGGAAGAAGATCTTAGCTGTGCCAAATTTAGGAATGACCCCCTATAAGCTGTATACAAAACGGTCACTTTTGTATGTCAAATGTAAGTTGCAGGGACTAGAACGTCTCTCCGCTCCGGGGATCAGTGCTTAGTAAAGACAGAGATGCTATTTAATAAATAAAGTTTATTTTGCATTGAAATAAATATGAATAAAGTGGCTGCAAAACACAAATCTATTTAGGCCTAGCGTTGACATGCAAGATCATTCAACAAGCAACACAAATTTTGTAGTCATCCATTTTTTTGACATAAAAAAAATACACAGACAGCAGCACAAGTGTATCGAGTCAAACACATCCTACAACATCGTCACAATGAAAATATGATGCACATTTGGAAAAATATCCGCTTGAAATGTTGACAACTTCAGTCAACACTGGGCTTTAAAGTAAGAACACAAATATAACAAAATAAATATATTAAAATCAGAATAAATAAAAATGTCTCCAATCAAGTACAAATTCAAGTAGGTCAATTACTTAAATAACGGTTAAATAAAAACATAATAAAAATGGCAGCTGATAAAAACAAAAAAGAACAAGTTCTTCAATGGCTCAAATAGGAGGATAATTTCCTTTGTTTGCTAAAAAAGCACCTGTACTGTACCTCAATATTATGCTGCAACTTTTTTTATATGTGGAACCTTTAAATACATACATTTATAAATATTGTACATTTTTAAATACATTGTATTAAATACTGTCTGACAATTTTACTGTGTAAGTCTTGTTGTAATTGTAATTATTCCACATATATCAACTGAATTATTTATTTTGGTCACACTAACTAATGATGATGAAAGGGCCATACAAAAAAATAAAAAGTTTGCAAACCACTCTAGTTTTGAAAGTTTTTGAGATGTGCCTTAAAATCGATGTAAGCAAAATAGACAGTCAGCGCTGTAACAGAGGTGTGGGTGTTTCCAAAAGGATTATAAAAGTAGGAATTTTTGAAAATGTTTGGTAAATTACACCTGGTTTTGAACTGGCACAATGTTTACATGACATCAAAAAACTGCAAATTATCAAAAGTATTATACAGAAAATTACAAATTCATTTCAAAATACGGTACACTCCTACTTTTGAAAAAAAGTGCATTTTACCTCAAAGAAGGACTTTACATTGTTTAAATAAATACCATTAAATTCCCTTTGTTTCAAATAAGCGTTGGGAGATATGTTTTAGGGATAATATCTAAATTCACTTCAAAAGAACCCTTGTAAAAAGTCTGCATTTTGAATTAATTCATAAATAAACAAACAAACAAACAAACAAACAAACAAACATAAAGCAAAAAAAGAGTGAAAAGTGAGGTTTCGGTTTCAGCACACCCCAGCGTTTCATCTTGTAGTAATTGTACAGAAATATAGGCAGTTTTTTTTTTCTAAGTAGCTGCTTTCATTTTGCATTTTTCGTGTTTCTAAAGTTGTTTTTGTTTGATCTCCCCCCTCTTGTTCAGTAACGGATTACAGAGCGGGAGCTCAGTGGTGTCTGTATTGCCTCATTAGGGGTATGATACATGACTGGGGTCCTGAGAGGTTCAAGAATGGATGTCTTAATAGGTCTTGTGCTGTAGCTCTCTGGGATGGCTCTCGCACCAACATCAAGTCTAGAAATCCACGAAGCACTGAAGAGACCTAGGAAACAAAATTATTACTATTACTTTTTGTGTATAAATCTGAGCTGAATGTTTCTGGTGTACTGAAAATAACACATGCATTTATTAAAGTGGACCTCTTGGATGTCAAAGTAGAGGCAGTGATTATACTGGCTGCACTAATATTTAATATTAATATATATTATATCAATTTAATGACACTGCCTGGGTGTCACTGATTCCTAGTGAATTCCATAGGCTGCATTCACAGTCCACAAAACACGTAGTTGCCTACTCTCTTGGAATGTCCAGGAAACTAACACATTTCGGTGAGTATGTACTGGCTCTAGGTACAGCACCGCATACACACAGATCCCACTCACTTCTCTAGTGAAGTAGGTAGGATGTGGGCTTTATTACGCTACTTGTAGCATTGTGTAGCTGCAGACAGAGCCATGATGATGGGATGCATTGCTACTGCTCCTCAGGATTTGCCACTTGCAAGGTTAATTTAAAGTAAACTTTTGTTAGTTCTTGTTTTATGTTCTATAAATGGGAATAACAAAAGAAAAAGCATTTGCATTACAATATGTACATAGTCAGTGCAGTGTGTACGGTGCATATAGGATCAGCACTGCACACTCCGCACCCAGAGCATAAACTTTTGCAACCTATGAAGATTTCACAAACGTGATAAAACTGAAAGCGTTTGCACAAAATTAGATGGATGATGTCAGGACACACCGGGCGGTCTGTGGCACAGCTTTTCTGCACGTGCACAACTGGAAATGTCCTTTACACTACACATCTGCCAATGTAATGATCTCAAACAGCACACTAGTTTTACATGGTGTTATGAAAAATGTAATTGATGCAAGTGAACGAGGCTCGCGTAAGTCGTCCTGCGCGGCTTTACCTGATGGACATCTTTGACTCGTGGTGGTAAGTTATCTCGTATCCGACGCATTGCCTGCAATGGCGGTTCATTGAAGTATGGAGGTTCTCCGTCAATCATTTCTATCACCATAATCCCAAGAGACCATATATCCACCTGCAGGGAAAAGTTCATTGTGCTCATACATGATTTGAATGTGATTTTCACATTTCAATAAAGCTATTTCCCATGCAGTGTAAATACAAGTACCTGCCTAGCTATGTTACATAAAGCCTGCTGCTTGCTGCCGCAGCCTGTCTGCCTGTCCTTTGCTCTCCCTAACCAGGGCGAATGTCTATCTTTATTGAGTAGCAATGTGACCACAACACTTTCCTCTGCAGTCTTATACTATCCTGCAGGAGTGGGGCTGACGCAGAGGAAGGACTACAACTTGTGGGAAACTGCTTTGGGCACACCTGGAAAATGAGCAGCTGCGTGTTCCTGGATAGGTGGGATCAGGCGTTGTAATAAAGGACGAGTAAAGTAAGGGTGTCTTTCTGCAATTGTTAGCACATGCAGACCTGGACTTTAAAAGATGATAATATCAGGGTTATTAATAAAAGGTGAGTTGTGGGGAGGTTTTCTGTTGCTAGGTAAAGGGAGACAGCTGAATACTATACTGTGTCATTTAAAGTATTGGAATTATTTCCAGCAGGCAGCAAACTCCGTAGCCAAATATGTAAGCACCTCCAGAATACTTCTCATAATCTACTAATATGATTCTATGGTCTAACCTCTGTTCCATATGGCAGCCTTGATATCACCTCTGGGGCCATCCAGTAGGGAGTTCCCACAAGGGATTTTCTTTTAGGGACCTCCTTAGAAACTTGTGCACAAAATCCAAAATCGGAAAGCTTTATCTAGAAATACAGACATTGACAAAGGCTTTAGCTACGTAGTACAGTAACTAACGATGTTGCTTACAGAATATGCATTAATATAAGTTATACAGGACATTGAATATTTAACAGCCTGTATAGAGAAATGTGTATGCAAACAGCTCATTTCTTCTAAAGTGTGTAGAAAAAATAGATAACGGATGTTCCCAGAACTGATAGATATGGGATTATTTACAGATGTGTCAACAGACAACGTGTCTCAAATCCTGCCAAACAGCCTCATTTAGTGCACCATGAACTTTGCTGCTTAGCGCCAAAACACTAATTTGAAGAACCTACAGTACTACACTATGGGTTTGATTCAATTAGCTTACCCTTGCGAGTAAGTGTGGCTATTTGTTACACTTACAGTAGTTTCGGATTTGCTGATTTTTTCTGGCAGCAAAAATCCATGAAACTGGGCCGAGACTGGGCCATGAGAAGGGGCAGGTTCAGCTGCCGCTGCCGCCATTTCTACGTCTTTGAAACAGCAACTCACCCCCCTCGCTCCTGATTTGACCCCTATAAGCGAATTGCTGTAATACAAAAACTCAGTAAAAAGTAGCACAATGGAGAAAAAATAAGATTTTACTTACCGATAAATCTATTTCTCGTAGTCCGTAGTGGATGCTGGGGACTCCGTCAGGACCATGGGGATTAGCGGCTCCGCAGGAGACAGGGCACAAAAATAAAGCTTTAGGATCAGGTGGTGTGCACTGGCTCCTCCCCCTATGACCCTCCTCCAAGCCTCAGTTAGGATACTGTGCCCGGACGAGCGTACACAATAAGGAAGGATTTTGAATCCCGGGTAAGACTCATACCAGCCACACCAATCACACCGTACAACTTGTGATCTGAACCCAGTTAACAGTATGACAACGTAGGAGCCTCTGAACAGACGGCTCACAACAATAACAACCCGATTTCTTTGTAACAATAACTATGTACAAGTATTGCAGACAATCCGCACTTGGGATGGGCGCCCAGCATCCACTACGGACTACGAGAAATAGATTTATCGGTAAGTAAAATCTTATTTTCTCTAACGTCCTAGTGGATGCTGGGGACTCCGTCAGGACCATGGGGATTATACCAAAGCTCCCAAACGGGCGGGAGAGTGCGGATGACTCTGCAGCACCGAATGAGAGAACTCCAGGTCCTCTTTAGCCAGGGTATCAAATTTGTAGAATTTTACAAACGTGTTCTCCCCCGACCACGTAGCTGCTCGGCAGAGTTGTAATGCCGAGACCCCTCGGGCAGCCGCCCAGGATGAGCCCACCTTCCTTGTGGAATGGGCCTTGACAGATTTAGGCTGTGGCAGGCCTGCCACAGAATGTGCAAGTTGAATTGTGCTACAAATCCAACGAGCAATCGTCTGCTTAGAAGCAGGAGCACCCAGCTTGTTGGGTGCATACAGTATAAACAGCGAGTCAGATTTTCTGACTCCAGCCGTCCTTGAAATATATATTTTCAATGCCCTGACAACGTCCAGCAACTTGGAATCCTCCAAATCGCTAGTAGCCGCAGGCACCACAATAGGCTGGTTCAGGTGAAACGCTGACACCACCTTAGGCAGAAAATGAGGACGCGTCCGCAGTTCTGCCCTGTCCGAATGGAAAATCAGATATGGGCTTTTATACGATAAAGCCGCCAATTCTGACACTCTCCTGGCTGAAGCCAGGGCCAGTAGCATGGTTACTTTCCATGTAAGATATTTCAAATCCGCCGATTTGAGTGGCTCAAACCAATGGGATTTGAGAAAATCCAAAACTACATTAAGGTCCCACAGAGCCACTGGGGGCACAACCGGGGGCTGTATATGTAGTACTCCTTTTACAAAAGTCTGGACTTCAGGAACTGAAGCCAATTCTTTCTGGAAGGAAATCGACAGGGCCGAAATTTGAACCTTAATGGACCCCAACTTGAGGCCCATAGACAATCCTGTTTGTAGGAAATGTAGGAATCGACCCAATTGAAATTCCTCCGTGGGGGCCTTCCTGGCCTCACACCACGCAACATATTTTCTCCAAATGCGGTGATAATGTTGTGCAGTCACCTCCTTCCTGGCTTTTACCAGTGTAGGAATGACCTCTTCCGGAATGCCTTTTTCCCTTAGAATTCGGCGTTCAACCGCCATGCCGTCAAACGCAGCCGCGGTAAGTCTTGGAATAGACACGGTCCCTGCTGAAGCAGGTCCCGTCTTAGAGGTAGAGGCCACGGATCTTCCGTGAGCATCTCCTGAAGTTCCGGGTACCAAGTTCTTCTTGGCCAATCCGGAGCCACGAGTATCGTTCTTACTCCCCTTTGCCGTATAATTCTCAGTACTTTTGGTATGAGAGGCAGAGGAGGAAACACATACACTGACTGGAACACCCACGGCGTTACCAGAGCGTCCACAGCTATTGCCTGAGGGTCTCTTGACCTGGCGCAATACCTGTCCAGTTTTATGTTGAGGCGAGACGCCATCATGTCCACCTTTGGTTTTTCCCAACGGTTCACAATCATGTGGAAGACTTCTGGATGAAGTCCCCACTCTCCCGGGTGTAGATCGTGTCTGCTGAGGAAGTCTGCTTCCCAGTTGTCCACTCCCGGAATGAACACTGCTGACAGTGCTATCACATGATCTTCCGCCCAGCGAAGAATCCTTGCAGCTTCTGCCATTGCTCTCCTGCTTCTTGTGCCGCCCTGTCTGTTTACGTGGGCGACTGCCGTGATGTTGTCCGACTGGATCAACACCGGCTGACCCTGAAGCAGGGGTTTTGCCAGGCTTAGAGCATTGTAAATCGCTCTTAGCTCCAGTATATTTATGTGAAGAGACATCTCCAGGTTTGACCATACTCCCTGGAAGTTTCTTCCCTGTGTGACCGCTCCCCAGCCTCTCAGACTGGCATCCGTGGTCACCAGGACCCAGTCCTGTATGCCGAATCTGCGGCCCTCTAACAGATGAGCACTCTGCAACCACCACAGAAGAGACACCCTTGTCCGTGGCGACAAGGTTATCCGCTGATGCATCTGCAGATGCGATCCGGACCATTTGTCCAGCAGATCCCACTGAAAAGTTCGTGCGTGGAATCTGCCGAATGGAATCGCTTCGTACGAAGCCACCATCTTTCCCAGGACTCTTGTGCATTGATGCACAGACACTTTCCCTGGTTTTAGGAGGTTCCTGACAAGTTCGGATAACTCCTTGGCTTTCTCCTCCGGAAGAAACACCTTTTTCTGAACCGTGTCCAGAATCATTCCCAGGAACAGCAGACGTGTCGTCGGGGTCAATTGAGATTTTGGAAAATTCAGAATCCACCCGTGCTGTTGCAGCACTATTTGGGTTAGTGCTACTACGTCCCCCAGCTGTTCCCTGGACCTTGCCCTTATCAGGAGATCGTCCAAGTAAGGGATAATTAATACGCCTTTTCTTCGTAGAAGAAACATCATTTCGGCCATTACCTTGGTAAAGACCCGAGGTGCCGTGGACAATCCAAACGGCAGCGTCTGAAACTGATAATGACAGTTTTGCACCACGAACCTGAGGTACCCTTGATGTGAAGGGCAAATTGGGACATGCAGGTAAGCATCCTTGATGTCCAGGGACACCATAAAGTCCCCTTCTTCCAGATTCGCTATCACTGCTCTGAGTGACTCCATCTTGAACTTGAATTTTTGTATGTACAGGTTCAAAGATTTCAGATTTAGAATAGGTCTTACCGAGCCGTCCGGCTTCGGTACCACAAATAGTGTGGAATAATACCCCTTTCCCTGTTGTAGGAGGGGTACCTTGACTATCACCTGCTGAGAATACAGCTTGTGAATGGCTTCCAATACCGTCGCCCTGTCTGAGGGAGACGTTGGCAGAGCAGACTTTAGGAACCGGCGAGGGGGAGACTTCTCGAATTCCAACCTGTAACCCTGAGATATTATCTGCAGGATCCAGGGGTCCACCTGTGAGTGAGCCCACTGTGCGCTGAAATTCTTGAGTCGACCCCCCACCGCCCCTGAGTCCGCTTGTAAAGCCCCAACGTCATGCTGAGGGCTTTGCAGAAGCCGGGGGGGGCTTCTGCTCCTGGGAAGAAGCTGCTTGGTGCACTCTCTTACCCTTTCCTTTGCCTCGGGGCAAATATGACTGTCCTTTCGCCCGCTTGTTCCTATAGGAACGAAAGGACTGCGGCTGAAAAGACGGTGTCTTTTTCTGTTGGGAGGGGACCTGAGGTAAAAAGGTGGATTTCCCGGCTGTTGCCGTGGCCACCAAATCCGATAGACCGACCCCAAATAATTCCTCCCCCTTATACGGCAATACTTCCATATGCCGTTTGGAATCCGCATCACCTGACCATTGTCGCGTCCATAAACTTCTTCTGGCAGATATGGACATCGCACTTACTCTCGATGCCAGAGTGCAAATATCCCTCTGTGCATCTCGCATATATAGAAATGCATCCTTTAAATGCTCTATAGTCAGTAAAATACTGTATCAATATTTTCAGTCAAGGAATCCGACCAAACCACCCCAGCACTGCACATCCATGCAGAGGCGATGGCTGGTCGCAGTATAACACCAGTATGAGTGTATATACTTTTCAGGGTAGTTTCCAGCCTCCTATCTGCTGGATCCTTGAGGGCGGCCGTTTCAGGAGACGGTAACGCCACTTGTTTTGATAAGCGTGTGAGCGCCTTATCCACCCTAGGGGGTGTTTCCCAGCGCGCCCTAACCTCTGGCGGGAAAGGATATAATGCCAATAACTTCTTTGAAATTAGCAGTTTTCTATCGGGGTTAACCCACGCTTCATCACACACTTCATTCAATTCGTCTGATTCAGGAAAAACTACAGGTAGTTTTTTCAGACCCCACATAATACCCTTTTTTGTGGTACATGCAGTATCAGAGATATGTAAAGCCTCCTTCATTGCCGTGATCATATAACGTGTGGCCCTACTGGAAAATACGTTTGTTTCTTCACCGTCGACACTAGATTCGGTGTCCGTGTCTGGGTCTGTGTCGACCGACTGAGGTAAAGGGCGTTTTACAGCCCCTGACGGTGTCTGAGACGCCTGTACAGGTACTAACTGGTTTGCCGGCCGTCTCATGTCGTCAACTGATTTTTGTAATGTGCTGACATTATCACGTAATTCCATAAATAAAGCCATCCATTCCGGTGTCGAATCCCTAGGGGGTGACATCACCATTACCGGCAATTGCTCCGCCTCCACACCAACATCGTCCTCATACATGTCGACACACACGTACCGACACACAGGGAATGCTCTTATCGAAGACAGGACCCCACTAGCCCTTTGGGGAGACAGAGGGAGAGTTTGCCAGCACACACCCAAGCGCTATAAATATATAGGAACAACCCTATAGAAGTGTTGTCTCCCTTATAGCAGCTTAATATATATCAAAAACGCCCAAAAAAGTGCCCCCCCCTCTCTTTTTTACCCTGTTTCTGTAGTGCAGTGCAGGGGAGAGTCCTGGGAGCCTTCCTCGCAGCGGAGCTGAGCAGGAAAATGGCGCTGTGTGCTGAGGAGATAGGCCCCGCCCCCTATTTCGGCGGGCTCTTCTCCGGAGTTTGTGAGACCTGGCAGGGGTTAAATACATCCATATAGCCCCAAGGGCTATATGTGATGTATTTTTTAGCCAGAACAAGGTATTCTCATTGCTGCCCAGGGCGCCCCCTGCAGCGCCCTGCACCCTCCGTGACCGCTGGTGTGAAGTGTGTGACAACAATGGCGCACAGCTGCAGTGCTGTGCGCTACCTCATGAAGACTGAAAAGTCTTCTGCCGCCGGTTTCTGGACCTCTTCGCTTTTCGGCATCTGTAAGGGGGTCGGCGGCGCGGCTCCGGGACCGGACTCCATGGCTGGGCCTGTGTTCGATCCCTCTGGAGCTAATGGTGTCCAGTAGCCTAAGAAGCCAATCCATCCTGCACGCAGGTGAGTTCACTTCTTCTCCCCTAAGTCCCTCGTTGCAGTGAGCCTGTTGCCAGCAGGACTCACTGAAAATAAAAAACCTAAAAACTTTTTCTAAGCAGCTCTTTAGGAGAGCCACCTAGATTGCACCCTGCTCGGACGGGCACAAAAACCTAACTGGGGCTTGGAGGAGGGTCATAGGGGGAGGAGCCAGTGCACACCACCTGATCCTAAAGCTTTATTTTTGTGCCCTGTCTCCTGCGGAGCCGCTAATCCCCATGGTCCTGACGGAGTCCCCAGCATCCACTAGGACGTTAGAGAAAAGTAGCAAAACTGAGGAAAAAACGCACAATCTAGGGTAAAAAGTCAAAGACAGGTTCTACTGTATACGAGTGACCTGAATTGTTATGCTTAGGGCCGCATTCAATAGCTGTCGGAAGCTGCCATCTTGTCGGAAAGACAGCAGCTTCCAACAGATTTCTGTTGGAAGGAGTTCCGACCTAATCAATTTGGGCAGTTTTTTCCCAACAAGCTGGGAATTCCCGATTTGTCGGAAAACACATGGATCAGCGGAATAGGCGCCGATCCGCGTGCTTCTGTTGGAAACGGCCCCCTTTCCGACAATCTCAATCCAACTTTAAAAAAAGTCGGATTGAGCAGGGCGTCCCCCCGGCCAGGCTCCTCACTCCCGGCAGCGCCTCACCCAGCCGCCGCAGACATCTTCCCCCACCGTTGCCGCCAGCTCCCCCCCGCCGCCGTGGTCAGCGCACCTGGCAGCCGCTGACAGCAGCAGCAGGACAGGACACCGGGAATGGCTTAATCCGACAGTTGGATTTGGCTCAAATCTGACAGTCGATTTGGCCGTTCATTGAAAAGCCCTTGTCGGATCCATTCCGACAAATGCATGTCGGAATGGATCCAACACTTATTAAATATACCCCTTAATCTGAGACTTTATACCAATTCCTTTGCTACAACAAGGCTAATCCTAAGTAACTAGTACATTGTTGGCGGAGCAAGCAACGATCTTGAGTTAACAGTGCACAGCGTAACAGTGCGCAGCACAGGAATTGCCCCAGGCGTTTTGCATAAAAAGTGTGGCTGTATGAGGACACATCTGTATTCCATATTGTAAATTATAAGGATATAAAAAGATGCTTTAGAATTCCATGACCATGTAAGATCTCAAGGTTGCAGTCCAATGGAGAGATGTATCAGAGCTCGGAGAAAGATAAAGTGGCGAGAGCTAAAGTACCAACCAATCAGCTCCTTTCATGTTACAGGGACTGTTTTACAGCAGTCTAAGATGTTGGGAGCAGATCCAACAGGTTTACCATTGACCGTTGGCTGTGTGAGCTGTGTACACACTGTATCAATCGGACTGGGTAACTGGGAATTGGCTGCTTGGCTCAATTATTCCACAGTGTGTAACTAACGTTACAACAGCTTCCCAGTCAACTCTCACATGGCTCCGCCCTGCTGACTCTGAAAACTGGAGGCTTTAGAATGGTGCCTGTGAGACACATGCACTAATTGGGAAGGAGGGAGGCATGGGCTAATTTTGCTTCCAGTAGACATTAAAGGTTCTTTTCATTTTACAATCTCTAGTAGATCCCCTATGCCCCTTGGAATGGGCATGTGGACTATTTGTTGTTTTCAGTTCAGTTTTAATGGATGCTTTTTAAAAGTTAGTGCTGGGTGAGTGTTAGGTTGAGTGTGACAGATGTTAGGGGATGCAGTTAATTTGCCGGTGGTCAGGATCCCGACGCCGGAATCCTGATAGCTGACAATGCCGACAGCCAGAATCCTGCTAACAGGGGCTATTCCCACTCGTGGGTGTCCACAACACCCATAGAGTGGGAATAGAACCTGTGGCGAGCAGAGTGAGCCACCGTGCCCGCAAGGGGACTTTTTGTGCTCGCCCTGCTGCCGGCATACTAACGGCCGGGATGCCGTTGTCGGTATACTGACGGCTGGTATCCCAACCGCAGGTATATCATACTGATCCCGATGTTAGATGTGATTGTCTTGGCAATGGTCCCCGAGGGGACCGGAACTTTGACGGACGACGGTATGACATTTGAAATTGTTGCAACGTGAAGATTTGTACCGCTGCTTGTGATACAGGATACAGAGACTTGGGTGGTAATAAAGTCTCCTTTATTTTCTACATTGGCTGGTGAGTGTCCTATTCAATACTGAACTGTTATGAATGTCCAGGGATTTTTCTCTGCGGTACTATAGAAGGTAAAGCGAATTATGTTTTGGTAACGTGAGTGTATGCACCTTCATGAAGATTTATATACAATATATATATATAGTATATAAATATACAATATATATAATACAATTTTAGTTTTTGTGGGGGATCCCAATAACTAAAATTGCTGGCAAACACCACAGAGAACCCCAAACCCCCCCATGTACACACACACATACATGCTACCCCTGATTAGCACCTTACATATAAATGAAATTCCAATGAAAGCAATGGTAATTTGTTCATTCCTTTTTGTATCAGTCAATAAAGGGATACAGTGAAACTGCCATAGTAGAACACAGTAGAACTCACTTACCCTTCCGTCACTGGTGAGCAGGATGGAGTCACTTTTTATATCCCTGTGAATGACTCCCTGATTATGCAGATAGGACAATGCTTTCAGAACAGAGAAACACACTGTGGCTATTTGCTCCTCATTCATCCTGAAATGTAAGATCTCAGAGTAATATATATACATCACAAACTCAGCAGTAATCATATGGTGTATGTCAGCAAACTAGAAACTGGTTGTTATAAAACACAAGTGAAGTTGGCTTACACTCCCATGACACAATCACAACACTTCCACAACAGAATAGTTCCGTGTATCCGCACGGTCGCTGCCCAGTTGCCACCCATTTTACAGAAAGAGTGGTTCGAACAATCGGTCTCCATCCGAGAAGGTGCGTCTGATCAGGTGCAGGTGCTGATTTCTTTCTACAGAACCAGTAACTGATTCCCACAAGATCCGTCTGCACACCCACTTGCATTAGAATCAGGCCCAATGAATACAAGCCCTCGCCTGGACATACTGGGCCTAATTCAGACCTGATCGTAGCTGTGCAAAATTTTGCACAGCTACGATCGAAAACTCAGACATGTGGGGGACGCCCAGCACAGGGCTAGTCCGCTCAGCATGTCAGGCCCCCCCCCCGCACAAGTACAAAAGCATCGCACAGCAGCGATGCTTTTGTACTTGAAGAGTGTCTCCGTGGCAGCGCACTGACAGGGAGCTATCCGCCGCTGTGCTGGTCGCAGCGGCTGCGTGTGACATCACACAGCCGCCCCAGCCTGCCCCTCACACGGTCCGGGCATGCCTGCATTGCCCGGACCGCACCCCATAAACGGCGGCCAAATGCCGCCGGCCCGCCCTCTCTCGCCCAGCGACCAGTCAATCAGGCAGAAGCGATCGCAGGGCTGAGACAGCCGACGGCTGTCTGGCATGCGCCGGCGCACTTCAGACCTGATTGCCTGCTGTGCGAAAACGCACAGCACCGATCAGGTCTGAATTAGGCCCACTGTGTTATGTAACGAATGTAAGTACAATATTTGAACACAGTCGCATTTACATGTAGGACATATATATTGGGCAGAGGTTTTTTTTAAAACTGCAAAATAGACTTACGCCAGGACACACTCCTGATTAACTCTAAGGGGGAGATACATCAAAAAGTGGAGCGAGATAAAGTAGAGAGAGACAAACTAACAACCAATCAGTTCCTGTAATTTAAAAAAAAATAGTCTGTAAAATGACAGCTGGGAGCAGATTGGTCAGTACGCTATCCCTCTCCACTTTATCTCTCTCCTAGCTTTGATAAATCTCCCCCTAAATCTGTCCGCATATTTAAAATTTCTCCCATTCCAGCACAACATGGTTTCGTCAAGGTGCAAAAATTGCCTTCCCAAAGGACTTCCTCCAGATTCTAAATGAAGTCCAAGTTCATACAGTACATTCTTTAATTAACGTACCCTGCAGAAATACATAATGCATTATGTTTTCATTACAGTTTCTTTACAAATAAAATAGTGATTATGCTAAAATATTTGCGGCGGGATGCAGTACGGGATCCTGGCTTGTCATTGTTTTGTCTCCAGGAATACTTTTCACCTTCAGGACTTTACTATCTTGATTGTGATTAACATGAATGAGAAGCTCTGCAATTCATCAACGTCATGGGAGAATCTAAGACGATTTGCATTTTGCCTCTGAGTTTCCTTCTGATTCCATGAGTAATGTTTAAGTTTGCAGATCCTCCTGTGGGTCTGCTTGGAACGCCTTGAGACCCTTTTAAGTGATTTAATCTCACTGTGCCCCAGGCATGGAAAAGAGAATCTAAAATGTGAAGGTGTCCGTACACTCCACAATTCTGCCGCCTCCTGAGGCTGTTACACAGTCAGGCTCAGGCTGTTTTCATTTGTCTCAGATCACTTCATGTATGGGTCCAAAACAACTGTTTCTTCTGATCAACATCTCAGCCGGATCTCCAAATGCTGATTGGGACTAGTGGAAAATGTACAGTAGCTGGATGATGGCTACAATCTGTAGACGTGTACAGTCATCATTACCCAAATGCACTTCCTGTGCCCCACGCAGTGTTTAGCTGTATTGTGACCAACTAGAGCAAGAAGGAAGACTGATGCCACCTAAACCTTAACTGTAACCAAACAATGCATCATCCTGCGACCAAATTCAGTCTTCACAGTCCTCCCACAACACATGTACAGATTTATTAAGCCTGGAGAAGGGATAAAGAAGTGATAAGTAGAAGGTGATAACGCACCAGCCAATCAGCTCCTAACATTTTTTTCAAACCCATAATGATTGGCTGGTGCGTTATCACCTTCCACTTATCACTTCTTTATCACTTCTCCAGGCTTAATACATCTGCCCCAGAATTCTTTATTTTATTTATTTGTAAACAGCAACAGCATAATGAAAAAAATTAGGAAACGACAACGACAATCCCAAATCAGAGTTCGATAACATCGTACATAGGTAAAGGTGCAGTAACTGTTGCTTTATGTACATTTGTGTGCACAGTGCAGGCCATTGGGAAACAAACGGGCATTTAATTAACATATCTTTAAAAACATCCAACTGTGGCATTGTACCCTTAAGCTGGGTACACACCTGACCAAACCACCGGACAATTTTAGTAAGCAATAAACACTTACCAATCAGCCGCTTAATGGGCGGGATTCAATTCTTTTCACCCCATTGCACACCCAGTCTGTTTCTGCCCTCAGGGGCGTGGTATCATTATTTCAGCTCATTACCCCCGAAGTAGCGAGGCTCCCAACTCTTTACACAGCTAAACCTGATCACTATGGGCACAATATGCGCGATAACGGAGATCATTTTAGAAAGGAAATTGGGCGTGATATATCATTTCAATCCCACCCATTATATCTGGCCAGACCTCACAACTGGATGGGTGTTTAAATTTGCCCGCACAGTTGTGATGTTACTGTCATGGCGGTCGCATAACGGGACGGTTGGTGTGTCGCTCGTACTCACATGCAGATGCACTGATATAGCTGCATGATGCATATTTGCATCAGTTGTGCTGCTGGGCAGACCTGATATGTCTGAATTAAGTCGTTCACAGACATATCAGCTGTACACCCCCCATCCGCTAGTGATAAATATGGTAGTTCATCAACTGTATGAACAATATATCACATGGGCCCTCATTCCGAGTTGATCGCTCGCTAGCTGCTTTTAGCAGCAGTGCAAACGCTAAACCGCCGCCCTCTGGGAGTGTATCTTAGCTTAGCAGTAGTGCGAACGAAAGGTAAGCAGAATAGTGCTGAAATTTATTTCAAGCAGTTTCAGAGTGGCTGCAGACCTACTCCTTCCTTGCGATCACTTCAGTCTGTTTAGTTCCTGCTTTGACGTCACAAACACGCCCTGCGTTCGGCCAGCCACTCCCCCGTTTCCCCAAGCACGCCTGCGTTTTTACCTGACACGCCTGCGTTTTTATCTGGCACGCCTGCGTTTTTTAGCACACTCCCGGAAAACGGTCAGTTACCACCCAGAAACAGACCTTGTGTAAAACTACATACTTTTGTGTGAAAGTACGTTGCGCGTGCGCACAGCGGCCCGTACGCATGCGCAGTTT
Source organism: Pseudophryne corroboree (assembly GCF_028390025.1). NCBI lineage: Eukaryota > Metazoa > Chordata > Amphibia > Anura > Myobatrachidae > Pseudophryne > Pseudophryne corroboree. Next base: position 836,197,769 of record NC_086447.1, on the reverse strand, counting down.
TGCAGTTTTTATACCTGATTGCTGTGCTGCGATAATCGGCAGCGAGCGATCAACTCGGAATAAGGGCCATGGTGTGTACCCAGCCTAAGACTTGATGCTGGCAAATGTCAGTTTGCAAGATGCTAAATAATGCCAAGGTACCAAAATATAACGTTCGCCCTTCCGGTTCCAAAATGTGTCAATTTGTGTTGAGTGTTTGAGTGTTTAATTGTCACATACCTGGTGTGAGTAACGATGTCTGTCAGTGCTCCACCTTCCAGGAATTCCATTACAACCCACAGCTCGTCCCCAACCAGATAACTATTGTACATGTCAACAACGTTTTCGTGATGGTAATCCCTCATGATCACAACCTGTCACCACAAAAATTAATACAAATTATTTTTTTAATCCAAATTGTTATTTTTTTCAAATCTGCTTTTGAAAGAAAAAATATACAATTGTGCAGAGCATCAGGCCATCGGTATCGAACGTATAGTGCCAATTTATGACAAATTACTAAAGCTTCTAAAACAGGCAAGTTGCCCATAGCAACCAATCAGATTCTGTCTATCAATTTCTAGAACGCAATAGAAATGTCACAGGCAAAATCTGATTGGTTGCTACACCTCCACTTTTAATTGGTTGCTACACCTCCACTTTTCATTTCTGAAGCATTAGTAAATGTACACCATAGGGCAAAAAGAAACAAAAGAGTAAATCAATGCAGAGAAAGTTAAATAAAAGATATAAACATATATAGAAAAAAGTGGTAAAATGTAATAGCCAGAGCAGGGGCGCTTTAAGAGAGGAGGAGGAGGCCTGTGTGCTGCCTCCTCCATTCGGGCCCCCTCCTCTCTGTTGGCAGCGCTGGAGAGTCTGAGCACTACAGGGCTGAGACTCTACTGCACATGGGCAGATCACGGGGAAAATGGCGCGGTGGCGATTTTCCCAGTTATTTCTCTACTGGCATGTGCAGAATACCGTGAAAATGGCACCTGCACAATTTTCACAGTGATTCCACAGCACTGCTGACGTCGGCGTGGTACTCCGGAGATACGCCAGTGAGCCAGCGAGAAGCAGGCTGTGTGGGACTTCATGCGAGTCTGGCCGGATTTTTAAAACGGCAATCATTTACACAGCAAAACCAACCTGCTTTTTTAGTGTAAATGATTGCCACCTTAAAAATTTAGGCAGACTAGCACAAACTCCCACACAGCCTGCTTCCTGCAGGCTATCACATTTTACCCCAAATATTTAGTATTACTTAAAAAATGACGGAAGAAATTAATGAAAATGTTGATTAATCTTGTACGATATCAATTGTTCCTGATTTACAAACAAGGATTAAAGTAGAGGCTGAGGGTCCCCTATCAAAGTGTAGGGATTGTCAGTCATATTGGGAGATCTGCCTAATCTTCCTGCGGTGTGGGGGACTACCTGAAAAATCGTGAGTCTCCCGCAACTTCCGGGACAGTAGGAAGGAACAAATCAATATCACCGTAGAACGTTTCTGTTGCAGTGATTTCTGCCATGGTAAAATAATGTAGATTGCGGCAAAAAGTAAATGTTTATTGTTGTGGTAAGTGCCGCTCTAATAAATAGATCCCTAAGTTAAAAACAAGATGTTTTATGAGTGGGCTGTATGTTCTAATGCATACACGTAAGCACATTTTTTAAATCTAAATATTTGAAAATAACAAATTAGAGTGGAAAGGGAAGGAATATCTGTTACTAGTGGGGAAGCTATCAAGCAGTGTACAGAGTGGAGAAGTGGATCAGTGAAGAAACCGCTCAGTCGGCTTCTAGGTAACATTTACCAAAAACATTCTATCAAATAATGGGCACAAGCTGCTTTGTTGCTACTGTCAACTTCAACACTGGTCCAGTGATAAAGTGGAGAGAGGTAAAGTACCAGCCAATCAGCTCCTGCCATTTTTCAAACACAGCCTGTAACATGGCAGTTAGGAGCTGATTGGCCGGTACTTTATCTCTCTCCACCTTATCACCCTCCAAGGCTTAGTACATCTCCCCCATAATAGTGACAATTCATGGCTTTCGTTTCTTCCCTGCTGTTTTCTAAGTTGCATAAATGCCTCATACCTCATTAAAGAGCAGCTCCCTTCTCTGCTGTTTCCTGAGATCCATCTTCTTCACGGCTACTTGCTTCCCCGTGTGCTTCTCCGTTGCTATACATACGATACCTGTTGAGCCTTCTCCAATTTTGATGAAGTCATCCAGATATTCCCTGGGGTCTCCGGGGCTGACCACCAGCTGCAGGGCTGCTCGGAACTGTTCATGGGAAACCCTAGATGGCTGCTGATCTGAGGATGAGCCCCAGCTGGGAGGGGGGTAAATACTGGATGACGTACTTGGAGAGCTGGGGTAAGAAGATGTGGACATGAAATGGGGGCTCCCATGAAGGGGTGGTTGATGGTAGGGAGATGGCTTATGGTAAACAGATGGGTATTGGTAACTACTTGAGGGGTAACTGGATTTGTTTTGAGACTGAGGTAGCTTTGTAGGACCTCGTGGATATGTATCAGACCCAGTGAGTGGGGGGCTCAGGATAACCTGGCCTCTATCGTAGTCTGCCTGCAAAACAACCAGAACACAATTCACATAAATCGAATGATATATTAGTTGTATTATATAAAGATATAAACAAGTGCTGCATACAAAGCATTCATTGAACTAAGCCACAGGTTCTCAAACTCGGTCCTCAGGACCCCACACAGTGCATGTTTTGCAGGTCTCCTCACAGAATCACAAGTAAAATAATTAGCTCCACCTGTGGACCTTTTAAAATGTGTCAGTGAGTAATTAATACACCTGTTCACCTGCTGGGTTACCTGCAAAACATGCACTGTGTGGGGTAATGAGGACCGAGTTTGAGAACCCATGGTCTATGGCCTTTCTGCACCTAATGGGCCCTACACATATAAAGATCCGCCGCCGAGCTGCCCGACGGCGGATACGGCCGACGGGCGACCCAGCGGCGGTGGGTGGGGGTGGGAGGGGGGGCAGTGACGGGGGGAGTGAAGTTTCTTCACTCCCCCCATCACCCGGCTCCATTGAAGTGCAGGCAAATATGGACGAGATCGTCCATATTGGCCTGCATGTACAGCCCACGGGGCACCAGCGATGAACGAGCGTGGGGCCACGCATCGTTCATCGCTGGTGACTCCACACTCAAAGATATGAACGTTATCTCGTTCAATAATGAACGAGATCGTTCATATCTTTGAGGAATATCGGCCAGTGTGTAGGGCCTATAAGGAAACATCTAATCTACTTATAAAATTAGGAAACCTCACTGATCTGATGGGTTTTCAGACACTTTCACCTTTCTAAAATCAGTGAGATTATTTGTACATAATTGCATGGTGATTTTGCTAATGACTCTGTAACAGATTGCCCCTGCTCTACATTTCACAATGCAGAAATCAGTGTTCTCTGTGATTGTGAGAATGGTGATTTCTTGAATGTTTGAAAGAATAGAATTGCCTTTATTAAATTTGCAAATTGGCAGTTAAATCAATATAAAATAGATATCACTCAAAGATAGATCTCCTTGAAAAAGTACAGATGTGACCTCATACAGCTTTGCTGTAGTCGCAACTAACAGCCCATCTTGGCACGCCAGGTCGATTGAGAATCTTCTCATGTCGGGCGTCTTTTTTGCCTAAAATGCGTCTTAGTCACAACGCAATACAACAAGGATGCACGAGAAGACTGCTGGTTAATTTGATATATGACACTTGCATATCTGTGTGCGACTGAGTCTGAATCAGTATACAAAGTGCTACAATGTAGCAGCTGCAGCTTTTTTCCAGTTTTGCTCCGTATACAGCCTCAGCCACACACAATATACAAGTATCAAATTAGTCAGCACAGTCTCCTTGCGTTGAATGGGTCCTGGAGGCCCAATCTTGCCAGGCCTCTCATACTGCATGACACATTGAGGCTGGATGTATGAGGGCGCATCTGTTTAAACTGAAGTGTCCATTTATACTGTGCTTTAGTCCCTCTCGATGTGCCAAGTCCCGGGAGAGTGCGTCCTTTTCGCTCAAAATGTGTGTCTTATTGGCACAAATTAAACTACTGGAAGTGACAAAGCTGCACTGCTAGCATATGCAGACTGTTCAGATTTCCGTCATTTGTACATCTGTATGCGACTGAGTCATGCCAAGTTCCGTTGGGATCAATCTGCTACCTTTTATGTGTATAAAACAAATTGCTGTGCAGTACGGTGCTGCTATTGAGTGATTATTTGCCACTGTTTGGAAAACCCTACGGCACATCATTTCCCATGAGTGTATGCCGGGGCCGTTGTTGAGTAAGAAGTTGCTACAATTAGGATTGGTGGTGCAAAACCATGGGCGTTCCTGGGTGGTGACTGGGAGCGGAGGTGGCCTGCAGTGAACACAAAAAAGGCTGACTCTTGGGTGTATTACTGGAAAGTCAAGGACAGCTTCTCTCCCAAACACAAAGCGCAGCCACAGAGACCATGTTTAGAGAAATTTCAGTAGGCTGATGGTTGGTATCTCAGTCCTTGAACATTCTGGGCCTGATTCAGCGATGTACAGATGTGTCCTCCTACATTCTTGCTGCAGTCACGTTAAACAGCCCTTCTAGCCATGCCGTGACTCAGTAGCGCTGAGAGTCTTTATGTGGAACTTTTTCCGTTTAAATGCGTCTAAGTCGCATTGCTATACGAATAGGACGCACAAGCAGCTTATGCTGATTACAAAGATATGCTATATTCTGTGAGTGACTGTGGTTGTATCTGCATACAAAATGCAATGTTGCAGTGATTTCCTGGAAATCACTGTTATGCAGCATTACGTATGCAGATACAGGCACAGATACAGAATGTAGGCATGCTGCATGTCATTGTAATCAGCATAAGCTGCATGTGCGTCCTAGCCACATAGTGATGCGAATAAGAAACATTTTCGGCAAAAAAAGTTGCCCAACATTAGCAGAGCTGCCCCCCGGCTGACTCACTCCAGGCATCTTCTGTTGCATGGCGTTTTGGGGCAAGCTGTATGAGGGCACATGTGTATGCAAACCTGATGGTTTGCTTACATCTCCGATGGTGGGCGGGCTACGTATGTGCCGGACCCGTTCTGCGCATTAGCAGAACGAGCCCTGCGTGTTCGCGTTCAGGGAACCCTAAGCTGCAGCCTGAATGACAGGCTGCCAGCATTTGGGGACTGGAGGTGGACGGAGCTGGACAGCATTACTGAAAACACTTGGATCGCCGATGCTGGCTGGAGGAGTATTTTCCTGCAGACATTTACACTATTGATCCTAGGTCCAAATACACAGCAGTGATGTGTTCTGCGACCATTTCTGAATCAGGCCCTCAGGCGCACAGAGCTACACCAGGGAATGCCCTTGTAGCGGCATTAGTAGACACAACTATGTCAAAAGATGCAGCCGCCTCTGCATCCCACTGAGAATCAGGCCCTCTGCCTCTTGTGTGTATGGCTGCACAGCACCCTTCTCTTTCTGTTGGATAGAGCTCTCAGCATCTGTTACTAATCCATGTTTATGAGTAATTGCACAACATGACTTCTTTTGTTCTGTACGCTGCATGTAATTGTCAGTGTCTGCTATTCCATATACAAAGGGCCACTTCTATTCTGCAAGCTCCGTGCAACTGTCAGCATCTGGCGTACTTTCTGCATGTGTGATCAACTGCACTGTGCCACAGCTCTCCTGCTTCCAGGATGCCAACCCTCATGTCAGCTCATTATTATCCTTTGCATAGGAAATTGCACAGTACAACTTATAATGGAGATTCTATATATATTTCTCAATATTTTTTTTCACAATGGGTTTTTTTTTTTTTTTAGTTTTGGGTGTTATTAGGGGAAAAAAAATAAAATGAAATAATGTATGTTATTTTTGCTTTGCTGCGTCGGAGGGTTCCCAAATATGATTACTGTTCCAGAGCAGATCGTCTCTCATATACAGATTCAGACTCAGTCACACACAGATGCACAAGTGTCACACATGAAACTGATCAATGCACTCTAGCAAAGTAGTTTGTCGCTTTCATTTGTTTTATGCGAATACGACGCACATTTTAAGCGAGAAAGACGCGTGACGCTGCCAAGGCACTCGGGACATGGTGTTCCGAGAGGGGCTGTTTAGTGCAACTGAAGTCACATCTGTATTACCTGGAACCACATAAGAGGCGGTATGTACTAAAGGGAAAATGCGATAAAACACCCCGTTTTCGGGGGTTTTATCACATTTTCGTATGTACTAACCCTCGTCCACCGAGTTTCGCCCCTGAGGGTATCGCCATCTCTGGATGGCGATACCCTACAGAAGCCTATGGGCTTCTTAATGCTGGAAGCTAAACTCCTCTTCCCCCTAGCAACGCAGCCGGAGGTCCTTCCGGCTGCAGGGAGGAGGAGGCCTGCTAAGTGCAAGGTGATAACTCACCAGCCAATCAGCTCCAATATGTAAATTAACAGTCAGGAGCTGATTGGCTGGTGCGTTATCACCTTGCACTTATCACTGCTTTATCACTGCTTAATCACTCCTCCAGGCTTAATACATCTGCCCCAATGTTAGTTTCTACGCATGAATACAGTTTCTCTTACGTCCATTCAAGGGGGGGTCATTCCGAGTTGATAGCTCGCTAGCAGTTTTTAGCAGCCATGCAAACGCATAGTCGCCGCCCACCGGGGAGTGTATTTTCGCTTTGTAGGAGTGTGAGCAGAGCGCCTGCAAAAACATTTTGTGCAAAACAAGACCAGCCCTGGACCAACTCTTCGTGTGCGTTGATTCCAGCGTTGGAGGGTTGGCTTTTGACGTCACACACCCGTCCAGAGTTCGCCCAGTCACGCCTACGTTTTCCCCGGCACGCCTGCGTTTTTCCAAACACTCCCTGAAAACTGTCAGTTGCCACCCAGAAACGCCCACTTCCTGTCAATCTTCTTGCGTTGTGCCGTGCGACTTAAAGCTTCGCTAGAACCTGTGCAAAACCACAAAGTTCTTTGTAGCCGTACGTCGCGCGTGTGCATTGCGGTGCATACGCATGCGCAGAAATGCCGATTTTTAGCCTGAATGCTGCGCTGCGAACAACGGCAGCTAACGATCAACTCGGAATGACCCCCAAAATGTGATGTGCAGAACGTATTTCAGAGGTGTCACCAGTGTTACTGCAACCTTCTCTTTTATGATGTGAGATGCAAGTCTCCATATCATTGAATACAAGCTGCCTAGTTATAAATGCTCCTTCCCAATCTACTACCCAGTGAAACAAAACATGGTATTTCACAGCTGAAACTTTTAGTGGAAGTTTTAAACTTCTAATGGAAAGCGCAATCTTGAGTCCATCTAAATTAACAGCATTGTACACTAACATTGATAAATTGCAGAGAGCAGAAGTACCCAATTGTTTTGTGCAGACCATTTGTTAGCTTTTAACTTCACCCAAAACTGTATTTCTATCACGGTATTGTTAAAAATAAAATGTGTCCCAGTGACTAATAGCTGCTGCAATGGCCTGACCAACAAACATGGAGTAGGGGGGCTGCTTGATCAGAGCTTGGCTTAAGTCTACAACAAAATGGACTATGCACAACAGACTATGGGGGTCATTCTGAGTTGAAATGCGCATGTGCAGTCCCGACCCGATCACTGCGCTGCGACAAATTGCAGCGAGCTATCGGGTCGGAATGACCCCCTATGTGGGAGGAACAGGGGGCATTGTGCTGAAAATCAAGGCCACACCCACTTCCCTAGTAATGCTGACAGGCAATTGTCTAAAAAGAAAAAAACCTGCAGGGAAAATAAGAGAGTCCTTATTTAAAAGCAAAGGAGCATAGATCTGGGCTGTTACCTTTAGAAGGAAAGGTTAATGGATTAGTCTACCAGCATGCTTTGTTATGCTGACGGCCTGGCAAATGGAAGGAACATGGGAAACAAGCGCAGACAGAGTTTCGGCAAAGCAGCAGAATGCACCAGAAAGCAAGAGGCATTGACCCAGATGGGCCTCCAGATCTTGACTGTCTAGTTCATACACAGTACTGTACTTGGCTGCGAACCGGAGAGAAAGATGAAACGGAACAGTGGCATGAGAAAGTCGCATGAATTCCATCCTCTGATTTCCAACTACCACAACTGGCACTAAAAAACATTAGTCATCAGGGAGAGTGATAAGAAAAACCATCATACAAGAATCCATAGGCCATGCAGAGCAGCTGCATTTACCAGTTAAAGGAAAGCCAGCTAATCACAGCATGCTATTACTGACCTTTACAGATGAGCGGGCATGAAGTGACATTTTTTGTAAAGTGAGAGTTTATGGTTCAAATTGATCAGAAACAATGATGCTGGATGGTTCCTCCTACCCCTGATGGCCCAATGGTGAGCTGCATCAGAAAATAACATCAGCTCCAGCCAATGACTGCAGACAATCAGCGCTGGGGGATGGAGGGGTTGGGGGGACTTGAGAAGATGGCATGATGAATGCCACGCAGGAGTGCCAAATGCCTGAGTAGCTGCAGCAGGAGGCTGCTTTCCCAGGGCCTGGTCATCAATTCTCTGCAACAGATTGTGACTTAGTAAGGAGAGCTAGTCACCAAAGTAGGTCTCCTGGAAGTAATTTTGCCAGGGGAATTGAAAGACGAAATCTTCCAGCTCAAGCTTAGTAGCGTCAGAGAGGGGCGGAGACCCTCCTCACCATCCAATGTGTGGACATGGAGAAAGGAAAGGAATACTCCATCTGCCACTGAGTGTAATATTAAATGTGTCAAAGGTCCAGACAAATTTACAGTACAGGTTGAGTATCCCATATCCAAATATTCCGAAATACAGAATTTTTTGAGTGAGACTGTGATAGTGAAACCTTTGTATTCTGATGGCTCAACGTACACACACTTTGTTTAATGCACAAAGTTATAAAAAATATTGGCTAAAATGACCTTCAGGCTATGTTTATAAGGTGTATATGAAACATAAATGCATTCTGTGCTTAGACTTAGGTCCCATTGCCCTGATATCTCATTATGGGATGCAATTATTCCAAAAATCCGATATCCAAAATACTTCTTGTCCCAAGCATTTTGGATATGGGATACTCAACCTGTATATTCAAGAATAGTTAATCATCCTGAACTGGTTAAAAAGAATAAAGAGATAGAATACTTCCTGCCATCCTATGGAATTCTCTCTGCCAGCCTATGAAACACTCCCTGCCAGCCTATGAAACACTCCCTGCCAGCCAAAGGACTACTCCCAGACTGTAAAAATGGTCAGCAGAGACCCATGTAAGGTATAATCTGTGTGTATCACCACTTCCTCTCATACCCCTTTTACACTTGCAGAAAAATCCTGGGATATTGCACGTGAACGCGCATCATCCCAGGATTTTTGTGAGTGTGTTATGGGTACAGGGACAATTTCCCGGGACGAGCATCCAGGGATTTCAACCCAGGTCTCGACCTGGGTTGAATCCGGGACCGTCCCGGGATGCGGTGCAGTGTGAACGGGTATACCGGGTCAAGGAGACCCGGCACCCGTTCTCTGCATAGGAGGAGGCGGTGCTTGGAGAAGATTATCTCCAAGCACCGCCTCCGCTAGAGTCAGCGGTGACGTCACCGACCCGGCAATATGCCGGGTCGGCCCGCTAATGTGAAATGGTCATTCCCGGGAATGTGTCCCAGCAAATATACCGGGACACATTCCCGGGAATGACCCAAGGCTGCGAGTGTAAAAGGGGTATGAGTGATGTGTCAGAGTTCATTAGCAGCTACTACTGAGCAGTGCTACTGTACCTTCTGTAAGATAAAATCCTGCTTTATTCTTGCAAGAAACCTATTAACCAATGGCGTAACTATAGAGGGTGCAGGGGATGCAGCTGCTATGGGGCCCAGCGACTTGTGGCGGCCCCAAAGGCAATCCCTCTGCACACTCTAAAAAAATAAGATTTTACTTACCGGTAAATCTATTTCTCGTAGTCCGTAGAGGATGCTGGGGACTCCGTAAGGACCATGGGGGAGAGACGGGCTCTGCAGGAGACATGGGCATTTTAAGAAAGAATTTAGTTCCTGGTGTGCACTGGCTCCCCCCTCTCTGCCCCTCCTCCAGACCTCAGTGAGAGAACTGTGGCCAGAGGAGATGGACAGTACGAGGAAAGGATTTTTGTTAATCCAAGGGCAAGATTCATACCAGCCACACCAATCACACCGAATAACTTGTTATAACAATCCAGTAAACAGTATGACAATAACATAGCATCAGTTCACGCCCGATGCAACAATAACGTAACCCTTATTGAAGCAATAACTATATACAAGTATTGCAGAAGAAGTCCGCACTTGGGACGGGCGCCCAGCATCCTCTACGGACTACGAGAAATAGATTTACCGGTAAGGACCATGGGGATTATACCAAAGCTCCCAAACGGGCAGGAGAGTGTGGATGACTCTGCAGCACCGATTGAGCAAACATGAGGTCCTCCTCAGCCAGGGTATCAAACTTATAGAATTTTGCAAAGGTGTTTGTACCCGACCAAGTAGCAGCTCGACACAGCTGTAGTGCCGAGACCCCTCGGGCAGCCGCCCAAGAAGAGCCCACTTTCCTAGTGGAATGGGCCTTGATCGTTTTAGGTAACGGCAATTCTGCCGTAGAATGCGCCTGCTGAATCGTGTTACAGATCCAGCGAGCAAGAGTCTGCTTTGAAGCAGGGCCGCCAAGCTTATTGGCTGCATACAGCACAAACAGTGCTTCTGTTTTCCGGACTCTAGCCGTCCTGGCTACATAAATTTTCAAAGCCCTGACCACATCAAGGGACTCGGAATCCTCTAAGTCCCGTGTAGCCACAGGCACCACAATAGGTTGGTTCATATAAAAGGATGAAACCACTTTTGGCAGGAACTGAGGACGTGTCCGCAATTCCGCTCTATCCATATGGAAAACCAGATAGGGGCTTTTATGTGATAAAGCCGCTAATTCCGACACTCGCCTAGCCGAAGCCAGGGCTAATAACATGACCACCTTCCAAGTGAGATATTTCAACTCCACCGTTTTCAGTGGTTCAAACCAGTGTGACTTTAGGAAGCCCAAGACCACATTAAGGTCCCAAGGCGCCACCGGAGGCACAAACGGAGGCTGAATATGCAGTACTCCCTTAACAAAAGTCTGAACTTCTTGGAGAGAAGCCAATTCTTTTTGAAAGAAAATGGCTAGGGACGAAATCTGGGCCTTAATGGAGCCTAATTTAAGGCCCAAATCCACTCCAGTTTGTAGGAAGTGAAGGAAACGGCCCAGATGGAATTCTTCCGTTGGAGCATTCCTGGCCTCACACCAAGAAACATATCTTCGCCATATACGGTGATAATGTTTTGCTGTTACTTCCTTCCTAGCCTTTATCAGCGTAGGGATAACCTCCACCGGAATACCTTTTTCCGCTAGGATCCGGTGTTCAACCGCCATGCCGTCAAACGCAGCCGCGGTAAGTCTTGGAACAGACAGGGACCCTGTTGCAACAGGTCCTGCCTTAGAGGAAGAGGCCACGGATCTTCCGTGAGCATTTCCTGCAGATCTGGATACCAGGTCCGTCGTGGCCAATCTGGAACAACGAGGATTGTTCTCACTCCTTTTCTTCTTACTATTCTCAACACCTTTGGTATGAGAGGAAGAGGAGGAAATACATAGACGGACCGGAACACCCACGGTGTCACAAGGGCGTCTACCGCTACTGCCTGAGGGTCTCTTGACCTGGCGCAATACCTCTGCAGCTTTTTGTTGAGGCGGGACGCCATCATGTCTATCTGTGGCAGTTCCCACTGACTCACAATCTGTGCGAAGACTTCTGGATGAAGTCCCCACTCTCCCGGGTGTAGGTCGTGTCTGTTGAGGAAGTCTGCTTCCCAGTTGTCCACTCCCGGAATGAACACTGCTGACAGTGCACTTACATGATTTTCCGCCCAGCGAAGAATCCTGGTGGCTTCCGCCATTGCCGCCCTGCTCCTTGTGCCGCCTTGGCGGTTTACATGAGCCACTGCGGTGATGTTGTCTGACTGGATCAGAACTGGTTGGTCGCGAAGTAAGGCCTCCACTTGACGTAGGGCGTTGTATATGGCCCTTAGTTCCAGGATGTTGATGTGCAGACAAGTCTCTTGACTTGACCAAAGACCCTGGACAATTTCTTCCCTGTGTGACTGCTCCCCAACCGCGGAGGCTTGCGTCCGTGGTCACCAGGATCCAATCCTGAATGCCGAATCTGCGGCCCTCGAGAAGGTGAGCACTCTGCAGCCACCACAGGAGTGACACTCTGGCCCTGGGGGACAGGGTGATCAACCGATGTATCTGTAGATGTGATCCAGACCACTTGTCCAACAGATCCCATTGGAAAGTCCTCGCATGGAACCTGCCAAAGGGAATGGCCTCGTATGAGGCCACCATCTTTCCCAGGACTCGAGTGCAATGATGCACGGACACCTGTCTTGTTTTCAAAAGGTTCCTGACCAGAGTCATAAGTTCCTGGGCTTTTTCTATCGGAAGATAAACCCTTTTCTGGGTCGTGTCCAGAATCATGCCCAAGAAGGGCAGACGAGTCGTAGGAACCAACTGCAACTTTGGGATATTGAGAATCCAGCCGTGTTGTTGTAACACTTTCAGTGAAAGAGATACGCTGTTCAGCAACTGCTCTCTTGATCTCGCTTTTATGAGGAGATCGTCCAAGTACGGGATAATTGTGACACCCTGCTTGCGCAGGAGCACCATCATTTCCGCCATTACCTTGGTGAAAATTCTCGGAGCCGTTGAGAGACCAAACGGCAACATCTGAAATTGGTAATGACAGTCCTGTACCGCAATTCTTAGGTACGCCTGATGAGGTGGATAAATGGGGACATGAAGGTACGCATCCTTTATGTCTAGTGACACCATAAAATCCCCCCCTTCCAGGCTGGCGATGACCGCTCTTAGCGATTCCATCTTGAACTTGAACCTCTTCAAGTATAGGTTCAGAGATTTTAAATTCAATATGGGTCTGACCGAACCGTCCAGTTTCGGAACCACAAACATAGTCGAATAATACCCCCTTCCCTGTTGAAGGAGGGGAACCTCGACCACCACCTGCTGAAGATACAATTTTTGTATTGCATTTAACACTATCTCCCTCTCTAGGGGGGGAGACGGTAGGGCCGATTTGAAAAACCGGCGAGGAGGCACCTCTTCGAATTCCAGCTTGTAACCCTGAGACACAATTTCTATTGCCCAGGGATCCACCTGGGAGTGAACCCACATGTGGCTGAAATTCCGAAGACGCGCCCCCACTGGCCCCGACTCCGCCAGTGGAGCCCCAGCGTCATGCGGTGGATTTTGCAGAGGCCGGGGAGGACTTCTGTTCCTGGGAACTAGCTGTATTGTGCAGCTTCTTTCCTCTGCCCCTCCCTCTGGCAAGAAAGGACGCACCTCGGACTTTCTTGTTTCTTTGTGAACGAAAGGACTGCATTTGATAATGCGGTGCTCTCTTAGGCTGTGAGGGAACATAAGGCAAAAAATTTGACTTTCCAGCCATAGCTGTGGAGACCAGGTCCGATAGACCTTCACCGAACAATTCCTCACCCCTGTAAGGTAAAACCTCCATATGCCGTTTTGAGTCGGCATCACCTGTCCATTGCCGAGTCCACAGGACCCTTCTGGCAGAAATCGACATAGAGTTTATTCTAGAACCCAGCAGACTAATGTCTCTTTGAGCATCTCTCATATAAAGGACAGCGTCTTTAATATGCCCCAGGGTCAATAAAACAGTATCCCTATCTAGGGTATCAAACTCCTCTGATAAGGTATCAGTCCATGCCGCTACTGCACTACAGACCCAGGCCGACGCGATTGCCGGTCTGAGCAAGGTACCTGAATGTGTATAAATGGACTTCAGGGTACCCTCCTGTTTGCGATCAGCAGCATCCTTGAGGGTAGCCGTATCCTGGGACGGCAGGGCTACCTTTTTGGATAAGCGAGTTAAAGCTTTGTCCACCCTAGAGGAGGATTCCCATCGTAACCTATCCGTTGGCGGGAAAGGATACGCCATAAGAATCCGTTTGGAAATCTGCAGTTTTTTATCTGGAGATTCCCAAGCTTTTCCACATAACTCATTCAGTTCGTGTGAGGGGGGAAAAGTTACCTCAGGTTTCTTTCCCTTATACATATAAACCCTTGTGTCAGGGACCGGGGTTTCCTCTGTGATGTGCAAAACCTCCTAAATTGCTATAATCATATATCGGAGTGATTTAGCCTACTTTGGCTGTAACTTTGCATCATCGTAATCGACACTGGAGTCAGAATCCATATCGGTATCTGTGTCAACAATTTGGGATAGTGGGCGCTTATGAGACCCAGACGGTCCCTGCGACATAGGTTCAGGCACGGGTTGAGACCCTGACTGTCCCAATGCATCAGCCTTGTCTAATCTTTTATGCAAAGAATTAACATTATCATTTAAAACCTTCCACATATCCATCCAATCAGGTGTCGGCGCCGTCGGCGGAGACACCACATTCATTTGCTCCCGCTCCTCTCCCACATAGCCTTCCACATCAGACATGTCGACACAAGCGTACCGACACACCACACACACAGGGAATGTCCTTTCTGAAGACAGTTCCCCCACGAGGCCCTTTGGAGAGACAGAGAGAGAGTATGCCAGCACACACCCCAGCGCTATATAACCCAGGAATAACACAGTAACTTAATGTTAACCCAGTAGCTGCTGTTTATATACTTTTTTGCGCATAATTATGTGCCCCCCCTCTCTTTTCAACCCTCTTCTACCGTGTATCAGCAGGGGAGAGCCTGGGGAGCTTTGATAATGTCGATATTATCTTAAACCATAAAGCTATACCTCTAGATACACTTTTACCGTGGAGCCGCTATGGCCGTTAGGCTGAATACACGCGCTACGCACTTTGTACGCTATTTGCGTACAGAGTCCCGTACGTGGTACGTACTTGGCGTACCCACGCCGCGCTGATTGTACAGAGTACGCACAGCGCGCGCACACACAATTGATAACCTTTAAACCTTGTTAGTGATACAATGCAATGATATGACTACACTTTACAAAGTACTGCAACGACGTTATACCTTAAACCTTAAGTAGCGCTGACGGTATAAAGTACCCGCAGTGCGTACACCTTATCAATACTTATAAACCTTATACAGTTAAATATGCTTTTAAACCCTTGAAGGAAAGTGAGGACACAACACCGATTTGTAGTTGAAACCACAGGGTTCTAAGGCCACCGTGGATTATTTCAAAAGGTAAAACAGTACAAACCATACACTACAGGCTAACAAGATAAATCTAAAACAGAGTAATGGCTACAGTCAATGTACATACGTGAGAATGTTCGCAAGCGCAACCCGGCCGGTCCTCCGCTTGTCAGGTAGAAAGCGTTCAGAGTCTTCTGACCGGCCAGGCAACAATGGGCTTTATACACAACTTACATACACAATACAATGGTCACTGTAATCTCATTGTCCATTGGACACAGAGATGTGTCCTTATATTACAGGAGAGGTCATAGGTTGATTTGAAAAGATGGGCGATGTCTTTCCCCAACTGCTCTGGTGGGTGGTATCCACTGGATTCCCGCCGCATACATAATATACAGTAAATACAGTTAATATCTATATTCTACTTCTGCACATAACTATACGCTGGAACATGCAATCTTTCTCTAACCAATACCGGAATGTTACCCTTAAAATACCCTACAGCTGGATACTAGACATAACCTTCTAACCTTTATCTAAACCCTTCCTATCATGCAAAGGCGAATCCCTTAGTCCTGGATCTGTTTAAACTGTTGATACTAGCTGATGTGGTGTAGGGGAACTATGTGTACAAAATGTACTATTTGGGTTAAATATGTAATGTTCTAATAACCCTCTGCGCGCTCACAAACTCCGCCGTAAATACCTATACCATGCGCATGATCGCAGGAGCGATCCTACACAAATTACGGATATGTGCACGCATGGCGGACTGAGTGCACGCGCAGCGGGCATGTGCATGGGGTTAGTACACGGTATATGCATTACAATATTTTTCGACTTTGAAAGCTTCCTCTCAGCGTGCTGTGGAGAAAAAATGGCGCTGGTGAGTGCTGAGGGAGAAGCCCCGCCCCCTCGGCGGCGGGCTTTTGTCCCGCTTAAATTTTATTTATTTGGCGGTGGCTCCTACATATATACAGTGCCCAGCTGTATATATGTGTTTATTTGCCAGAATGAGGTCCCAAATGCTGCCCAGAGCGCCCCCCCCCCCTGCGCCCTGCACCCTAACAGTGACCAGAGTATGTGTAGGTGTGTGGAGCAATGGCGCACAGCTGCAGTGCTGTGCGTTACCTCCAGTGAAGATCACGAAGTCTTCTGCCGCCTGTGAAGTCTTCTTGCTTCTCATACTCACCCGGCTTCAGTCTTCCGGCTCAGCGAGGGGGATGGCGGCGCGGCTCTGGGACGGACGGCGAGGGTGAGATCCTGCGTACCGATCTGGAGCTAATGGTATCCAGTAGCCTAAGAAGCAGGACCTAGCTTCAGAGAGTAGGGCTGCTTCTCTCCCCTCAGTCCCACGATGCAGGGAGTCTGTTGCCAGCAGAGCTCCCTGAAAATAAAAAACCTAACGAAAAACTTTCTATCAGCAAACTCAGGAGAGCTCACTGAAAAGCACCCAGTCTCCACTGGGCACAGAATCAAACTGAGGTCTGGAGGAGGGGCAGAGAGGGAGGAGCCAGTGCACACTAGGAACTAAATTCTTTCTTAAAGTGCCCATGTCTCCTGCGGAGCCCGTCTCTCCCCCATGGTCCTTACGGAGTCCCCAGCATCCTCTAGGACGTTAGAGAAATAAATAATAATTATAAATAATAAATTATAGAAGTTGCAATGGCCTTGCCTTCGGGACCCCCACAAGCCACCAAGCCCTAAGCTGCATCCCCTGCACCCTGTATAGATAAAGGGGCCGGCCATGTCTGTCTTTCTATGCCCCCTCTCATCTGTCCGTCTATGCTCCCTCCCGTGCTTATGTCTATACCCCTTCAGTCCGTCTATGCCCCCTCCCATCCGTCCGTCTGTCTATGCCCCTTCCCGTCTGTACAACTATGGGCCTAATTCAGACTGGAACGCTGCTACAGCAGCGGTCGCAGTCTGATGCCCAGTGAAGCCTGCGCACATGCAGAAGTCACACTGCGCGTGTGCACACAGTGAGATGCGATCGCCTCTGCCTGTCAATCAGTGAGGGGGCGCATTTGTGGATTTGCGGCGGCGTTGGATGGGTGCAGTTCGGACAACACAGGCATGTCTGGACCTTTGTTGGGGTGGGTCGCGGCAGCTGCGTGACATCACACGCAGCCAATGCAACCCAAAAGATGACGGGTAGTCGTTTGCCTTTGCAGCTAGGATGCGTAGGCAAAGGGCTACTTGAACCATGCGAAAGCATCGCTGCCGTGCGATGCTCTCGCATGCCTGCGGGGGGGGGGGACCTGCCGTGCGCTGCTTTCGCATGTCTGCTGGGGAGAGGGGGGGAGAAGAATCCGCCATGTGGGGCGGACTTGCCCTGTGCTGGCCATCCCCCCGCTTATCAGAGAAAATGATCGTAGATGTGCGTTTTTGGTACGGCCCCATCTAGAATACTGTGTTCAATTCTGGAGGCCATATCTTCAAAAGGATATTAATACATTAGAGCCTGTACAAAGGAGGGCAACTAAAATGGCCTACATCACAAAACATACCCAGAAAGACTAAAAAATCTCAATATGTATAGTTTGGAGCAGAGAAGGAAAAGGGGGGGGGCATGGTAGAAACGTTCAAATATATCAAGAGTTTAAACAAAGTCCAGGAGGGAAATATTCTTCAAATGAAGAGAAGCAATAGGACACGAGGACATGCACTGAGACTGGAGGGGGGGAGGTTCAGGGGAAATTTGAGGAAAAATTACTTCACAGAAAGGGTAGTGGACAAGTGGAATAGCCTCCCATCAGAGGTGGTAGAGGCTAAGAGGTAGAGAAATTTAAACATGCATGGCATGGACATAAGGATATCCTTCCAAGAAATAAGGATCAAATAAGGTATGAGATAAAAATAAGGTAAAAAAAGGGGCAGACTGTATGGGCCAAGTGGTTCTTATCTGCCATCAAATTCTATGTTTCTATTTTCTTTTGGTACTGTCTCTCCGTCTGTCCACCCATGCCCCCGTCCGTCCATCCCCCTTCTGTCCGTTTGTCCATCTATGCCTCCACCCCCATTCTGTGCTGTAGCCAAGTAGTGTCTCTCTTGCTCGCACCTTCTACCACGCTCTCCCCACTCTCTTTATCTGTCTTGCTCCTCTCTTTCTCACACGTGTCTCTCATTCCCTCTTTTTCCATGAAAACCTTCTCTCTCCCTCTCTAACTCGCTCCTCTCTCTTTCTCTCTCCCTGATACCCTCTTTCTCTCCCACTCCCCTCTCTCTTCTGCCCCTAAGGGACATTGTAGTGACAAAGGTTGGGGGGGTCGTGGGGGGGGCTTTCAAGATTTTGCTTTGGAGCCCACAAAGTTCTAGTTACGCCCCTGCTATTAACTTTTGACTTCCTTTGTTCTGCAGACAAAAGATACCACTGTAACCCCTTTCCCGGCTGCCCTGTATTTAACCCAGTGTTCCGAGTCAGCTCTGTGTCTGCTATCCTGCAGCTTTGATCCAAAGTATACCTGTCTAGGGTGGCAACAAATATGTATGTGGCAGATGGGGGCATTACTATTCTTATGTTCATGACTCCATTTTAACTAACCCATTATTTAATCAGTATACATTGGCCCCTTAATATTGGTTACATATTAAATATTATATTGTCTACATAAATTGAAATGCCATTTTTACAAGTTATTAATTTGCGCCAATAATAAAATAATTATGTCCCCCATGAATATATTTATTAATAGTTTTGACCCTTTAATTAAGTATTGACTAGTGACACATTAAGAGATGCTAGGAGAGCTAGGAGATAATCTGCAACAGTTCAATAATATCTAATTCAAGTTTCTAGAGGTGCTTCCTTGGTAGCCAATGCGGAATTAACAAATAACAACACAAAGAACGTTGCTACCTTAACTAGGCTGACCATAATATCCCTTTAAACTGGGACACTCATAAATTACACAGGTTCTTGGGCTGATTAAAACCAGGTGACATACAGACTTGAAGTCAGCCAGCCACAGAACCTGTGTAATTGATTAGTGTCCCAGTTTAAAGGGATATTATGGTCAGCCTACTAACAAATATATTATATTATGGTTTACGTTCAAAATCCCATCTGTCGGGATACCGGCAACCGCAATACTAACGCCGGAATCCTGACAGCGAGATCCTGAAGGTAAGTATAGCCAGGAGGCTTAGGAGTAAATTTACTAAGATTGGAGTTCTATCTATGATGGGATGTTGCCCATAGCAACCAATCAGATTGTACTTCTCATTTATCTAGCACCTTCTAGAAGCTAATACCTGGAATCTGATTGGTTGCTATGGACAACATCTCATCTTTAATAGAACTACCATTTTAGTAGTGTGTGTGTGTGTGTGTGTGTGTGTGTGTGTGTTAGGATTAGGCTGCGGGGAGAGATGGTTAAGGTTAGGAAACACCTGGGAGGGGGTTAAGGCACTAAGGGGGGAGGGTTAGGCTTAGGCTGCGGTAAGAGAGGGTAAGGACTAGGGGGGGAAGTATAATACTTACCGCGCCCCTGTCAGGATCGTGACTATGTTCTGTGCACCCAAAATCGTGGTAACCAGCTTTCTTCTGTTCTTGAATTATTTACATACTGTATGTGTGTATTTTCTCTTACGTCCTAGAGGATGCTGGGGACTCCGTAAGGACCATGGGGTATAGACGGGCTTCGCAGGAGACATGGGCACTATAAAGAACTTTAGAATGGGTGTGCACTGGCTCCTCCCTCTATGCCCCTCCTCCAGACCTCAGTTAGTTCCTGTGCCCAGATGAGACTGGGTGCATTATAGGGGAGCTCTCCTGAGTTTCTCTGAAAAAATAATTTTGTTAGTTTTTTTATTTTCAGGGAGCACTGTTGGCAACAGGCTCCCTGCATCGTGGGACTGAGGAGAGAGAAGCAGACCTACTTAACTGATAGGCTCTGCTTCTTAGGCTACTGGACACCATTAGCTCCAGAGGGAGGCGGAACGCAGGTCTCCCCTTGCCGTTCGTCCCGGAGCCGCACCGCTGTCCTCCACACAGAGCCGGAAGACAGAAGCCGGGTGAGTATAAGAAGAAAGACTTCACAGGCGGCAGAAGACTTCAGATCTTCCCTGAGGTAAGCGCGCAGCGGTAACGCTGCGCGCCATTGCTCCCACACACAACACACACGGCAGGCACTGATGGGTGCAGGGCGCAGGGGGGGCGCCCTGGGCAGCAATATAAACCTCCAGGACTGGCAAATACATATATATGGGCTGCGGAGGCAGTAGATATAAAAATCCCCCACCAGCATTATAAAATTGAGCGGGACCAAAGCCCGCCGCTGGAGGGGGCGGAGCTTGAGTCCACAGCACTAACCAGCGCCATTTTCTCCACAGAGCACTGCAGAGAAGCTGGCTCCCCGGACTCTCCCCTGCTGAACACGGTGACACAGGGCAGAAAAGAGGGGGGAAAGGCATTTGTAAGGCGCAGTGAGTGTATTATACAGATAATTATATATATATAAAAGCGCTATATTATCTGGGAATTTGTTTCCAGTGTCAGTTGGCGCTGGGTGTGTGCTGGCATACTCTCTCTCTGTCTCTCCAAAGGGCCTTATTAGGGAACTGTCTCCATAGAAATATATCCCTGTGTGTGTGTGTGTGTCGGTACGAGTGTGTCGACATGTCTGAAGCGGAAGGCTCATCTAAGGAGGAGGTGGAGCAGATGATTGTGGTGTCTCCGTCGGCAACGCCGACACCTGATTGGTTGGACATGTGGAATGTTTTGAATGCAAATGTGACCTTATTACATAAGAGGTTGGACAAAGCAGAGTCCAGGGACAAAGCAGTGAGTCAATCAATGGCTTTGACTGTGTCACAAGGCCCTTCAGGGTCTCAAAAACGTTCTCTATCCCAAATAGCAGACACTGATACCGACACGGATTCTGACTCCAGTGTCGACTACGATGATGCAAGGTTACACCCACGGGTGGCCAGAAGTATTCAGTATATGATTATGGCAATAAAAGATGTTTTGCATATCACAGATGACCCCTCTGTCCCTGACACGAGGGTGCGCATTTATAAGGAAAAGAAACCTGAGGTAACCTTTCCCCCATCTCACGAGCTGAACGAGTTATTTGAAAAAGCTTGGGAAACTCCAGACAAAAAACTGCAGATTCCCAAGAGGATCCTTATGGCGTATCCTTTCCCTGCACAGGACAGGGTACGGTGGGAATCCTCACCCAGGGTGGACAAGGCTTTAACGCGCTTGTCCAAGAAGGTGGCGCTACCGTCTCCAGACACGGCAGCCCTCAAGGATCCTGCTTTTTAAGGTAGTTTCCTGTCTGCGATCAGGAAACTACCTTAAAATCAATTTATACGCATACGGGTGCTTTACTCAGACCGGCAATAGCATCGGCATGGGTATGTAGCGCGGTTGCAGCTTGGACAGATACCTTGTCAGCTGATTTGGATACCCTAGATAGGAATACCATTTTATTGACCTTAGGTCACATTAAAGACACTGTCTTATATATGAGAGACGCTCAAAGAGACGTTGGGCTGCTAGGTTCGAGAGCCGACGCCATGGCGATTTCT